>NC_137427.1:38203594-38806094 GCF_964374335.1 Astatotilapia calliptera | reverse complement strand
CCGACTTAAAAGTTGGCAGCTACACAATTTCTCCTCTAAAACAAGGCACTTTTGAAAAGACCTGGCTATATTGTCAAAAAAAAATAGTATTCAAGCAGAGAAGAGAATGGTAGCACCACCAAAAGTTCAAAAAACAACTGTTACAAGCTTCTATGATAAATAGCATTGCCATAGATTTAGCTGATAAAGAAATACACAATTGGATATATGAAAAAATAATATGTTACCTTACCTGAAGGTGTAGTTTTATCCAAAAAGTACAGAGAGGCGAAGAGCAGCTGCATTCATTTAGGTGATCCTGAAAGAGCGCAAAATTTTCAAAGAAGGCGGACCGTTGTGTAACTCAATAACTTTGTGTTCTTGTGACAAAGACTGCTTTGAGAGAAAATAATTTAGGTTCACCACACGAATAATAATTGCAGTAACGCTGGAGTGCTACATTTGCGTTGAATGAGATTAAAAATAATGTTTAAGCTTAAAGAGGGGCTTGAATTTATTTCTTTGACTTTACAAATACTTAAGTGCAAAAATGTACTCCTCCTACCCCCAGTGCCCCAACAAACTCATTCATTTTGTGTTCAGAATCAGCCTCTGCTGGTTTTGAATAATTTTAGGTTTACACAAAGAAAATCAAATTAATTTGGTATTTTTTAATTGCATTTGTGAACAACTAACATAATTTGCATGTGTTCTTTGAAAGGAGGACCTGAATCTGTTTTTTGAGTGTGTTGTCCTTCAAGCAAACAATTATATTTTTTGGAAAATGAACTTAATTGCTTTCTTAAAACAATTTTTCTGCATTTGGTATAGAACAGATTCCAATTTAGACAATCTCAGGCCCCCTCCCCATAGGAGAGGTGACATTCAATGTCTTACTTGTCAGTCTAGATAGCCCTAACCACCACCCAACATACAATAATGTCATGAAAGCATCATTTTAAAAAGGGCTATGCAAACATGGCCAATAACTTTCATTCTAATGACAGGCTCCGACAACCGCAGCCGACAAATTCCATCCTCCTTTTCCCCAGATTGCCCTTTCTGTATTGGATTATGGGTGTATAGTATTTAATTCTGCTGCCAGAACAAGTCTTCATAAGTTAAATAGTATCCAATATCAAGCGTTAAGACTTTGCTCAGGTGCATTCAAAACAACATCTGCAGCAGCACTACAGGTAGAAATGAGGGAAATGCCATTACAAATAAGAAGGGCAAGTTTACAAGGACATGGTCAAGACCATCCGGCAAAAACTGTTTTCCATACATGCTGGGAAAAAGAGAAAATGGAATTGAAGAGCTTTGGGTGGAGAGTGGGACAGAAAGCAGCTGACCTTACTCTGGACAAGATAAACACAAGTCAAACAGTGCCACTGCCTACAATACCACCATGGATGCTCCCTGATGCAGTGGTAGATTTCACATTGTTAAAAAAAAGAACAAGGAGAAGGGTTTTATCTTAAATTCACATACAGCACAAGAATATTTTAATCAGTATTATAGTTATGTCAAAATCTACACAGATGCATCAAAGAATACAGCCAACCAAAGTGGGATAGCATTTATAGTTCCTGAATTTAATATCAAGGTGGGAAAAGGATCAGTGACGATTTATCAGTGTACACAGGTGAAATGGTTTCCATATTGTTAGCTATCCAGTGGATTGAGGAAACGAAACCACTAAGGTCTGTGATATGTTCAGACTCGAGCTCATCACTGGCCAGCCTGCAAGACAGTCACTCAGACTGCAGACCTGACATTATTCAGACTTATTATGATGGGGCTTGTAGTCACATTCTTATGGGTACCAGCGCATCGTGGAGTTAAAAGAAATGAAATGGCAGATAGGACAGCAAAAGTCGCAACAAGGAGACCGATGGTAGATATGGTTATTAGTGTGAGTAGGACGGAGCTCAAGAGTAGAATACGATACAAAATGAAGGAAAGGTGCCAAAAGCAATGGGAGGAAGAGAGGAAAGGGCAGTGGTTGTACAAAATCCAAAGGAAAGTGGGGGGAATGAGAAGTACAGGATGAAATAGGAGAGAGGAGACGATTATATCTCGACGGAGATTCGTACACACTGGTTTAAATAGCACATTATTATTATTATTATTATTTATTTATTTTTTTTTTTCTTTGGCCTGTCCCGTTTGGCTCTTTTGCCCTCAGAATTGTTGTCTAAAGGCAAAGAAAGATGCCCAACGGATTTACTTTACCAAACTGACCATCCCAGCCTTGCCGTAATGGTCCATTTGATTCACCTTTTATTGTTTATTTTATTTTCACTTACTGAATACGGGACAGACTTGACTGGGGGAAAGAAGGGGAGAAAGAAAGAGGGAAAGAGAAACAGCTGAGAAGAGGGACGGGGGAGAAGGGCAAAAGACAAAAACCAACAGAACGGGCAGAGAAAAAAAAATGCATATATCAATCACCTGGATCATAGCACATTATTTTTAATAGGTAAACACTGTACATGGGAGTGTGAATGCAGTAGGGAACAGGAAACAACAGAACATGTTTTATTGCATTGACAGAAGTATAATATTAAAAGGAGACAACTGATCAAAAAGCTGGACGATATGAAAGTGAAGTTTGACTTGATTGATTTATTTCACGTGAGCTTTATAAGTGACAGTTATCAGGCTGTATTTCGGTTTTTAAGGCAGACCCATTTCATCAGGGTTATTTTATTTTATTTTATTTTATTTTATTTTATTTTATTTTATTTTATTTTATTTTATTTTATTTTATTTTATTTTATTTTATTTTTGTCATTTCGGGCCTCACTCCACACCAGTTGGTGGCGGTAATGCACCATTTTGCTTTTTGCCAACCGCCAATAAACCCTATACAGAAGAAGAAGAAGAACACTCGCGCTCTACCGGAACCTCACCACGTGACACAGGCGGAAGTAAACAAACAAAGGCATCAACACCGTCCCACGCGTGTGTGTCTGATCACAGAGACTGCTGTATTGAGTGTGTGAGCTGCCGCACTAACAATGCCTTCAGTTCAGTATCTGAGAGAGTTTATCAACGAGCGACTAACTGCTGCTGCTGAGCAAATATTCTTGGAGTTTGAAAAAACGATCGTCCGGTACGAGCAAGAGATCGACCGTCAGCGCAGACTGATGGATATCACCTGGAAACCCGAAATAAAGCTGCACAGGACAGGTGAGTGTCACTCTGATGGAGGATCCTAATCACAGCTCTGCGGGACATTTATTATTGTGAAGGCTTTTTGGAGACGTAAGTAAGCAAAATGTATTTATATTCCACTTTTCACACGTTTTCAAACCCCCCGCCGTCTTTCGCTACTCAGGTTACACATGATTTATAAGTCACTTAGATAACTTCAAAATGTTATTGTTTGGCTTTTTTCAGTATTTTATTTGTTCCTGAGTAAATCGGTTTGGCTGAGATCAAAGTTATAGTTTTTACACAGCTGAATAAAGGTCAAGCAGACAACTGATTATCAGTAGTATGAGATGCTCGAGAATATACTGTATAATATAGGCTACGGTATCCTGTTATAGTTTGGATAGCAAGGAGTTTATTAAACTTCACCGAAACAATCTGCAAATTTCATTAAAATTTAATAAACTATCATCTTGTCTTTATTGTTAGTTAGCACATACCTTAAACATTTAAAGCTGTAAGCTAATGATAGTTATATAAGAGCAGATGCATGGTGGTGCAATAAGCTGTACGTTGTATGGCCAATGGATGCATGATCTGATTAGTCGACTAATCGCAGAAATAGTCGGTGAGTAGTCCATATCAAAATAATCGTTTGTTGCACCCCTAATTTATATGCCACTTTTGACAGATAAAAATAAATAAAAAATTATATTGGGAACTACAGTGAACGACAGAGAAAAACTGCACTGTAGGCTCCACCGAGCGAGATACTTAGTGGTGAGATATGTCGAAGAACGACGGCTTCACCCCATTCTTGGATCGCAAGAAGTCACTCGGAGACACTGAAGTCCAACTTCAAATCTGTATTCCGCAAAGCATCTCCATATGGAGGTGTTAAGCAAGCAACCAGTGCCACTAGTGATGTGTCGGTGGCGAACGAAACGGCTCTTAGAGCTGGATCTTTGAAGTGAACGACGCGTACAAGCTCCGAAGCGCATACAAAATGCAACAGAAGTCCTCCAGGATGCTAGGCGCAGTGTTGAGCTTTTGTTACCTAGTGGCTACACAAGCCAAGAAGTACCAACGACCCGATTTGGTGTGTGGTAGCTGAACCACTTCTTCGCACGCTTTGAGGTGAAGGGACCAGAGGCAACAGCAGCAAAAACATTGGACAGCAGCAGCAGCCCAAGCCTCATAGTGCAGGAATATGAGGTGAGGCGCACACTGAGGGCAGTGAACCCCAGGAAGGCCACCGGACCAGATGGGGTAACCGCAAAGGTCCTAAAAGAGTCTTTCAGCTCTCCTTATTGTTCTTTCCTCATCTTCACTAAGATTTTCAACACTTCACTGTCCCAGTCCTGCATCCCGCCGTGCCTAAAGTCAGCCACAATTGTCCCACTGCCAAAGCATACTAACATTAGCAGCCTCAACGTTTACCGACCAGTTGCTCTAACACCTGTTATAATGAAGTGCTTCGAGAAACTGGTCCGACGTCACATCATGTCCTGCTTGCCACCCACACTCGACCCGCTCCAGTTTGCATACAGAGCTAACAGATCAACTGAAGATGCCATCGCTACAACACTCCACACCACCATCTCTCACCTGGAAGTGCAGGGCCGTTACGCCAGGCTGCTCTTTGTTGACTTTAGCTCTGCTTTCAATACGATACTCCCGGACAGACTAATAGTTAAACTGCTGGAAATTGGACTTCCGTCCACCACCTGCCGCTGGATCAGAGACTTCCTCTCAGACCGTGTACAGAGAGTTAGAGTGGGGCCTCATCTTTCCTCAGCCCTCAGCCTCAACACTGGCTCTCCACAAGGCTGTGTACTGAGTCCCCTACTGTACACTCTGTACACACATGACTGTGTTAGTTCCCACCCAGACAACACAGTCATCATATTTGCAGATGATACCACCGTGGTGGGGCTCATCTCAGGGGGAGATGAGACGGCGTACAGAGCTGAAGTTCAGAGGCTGTCAGATTGGTGTGCAGTCAACAACCTGGACCTCAATACCACCAAAACAAAAGAACTGGTAGTTGACTTCAGAAGGAGGAAGTCCGAGCTGCAGCCTGTCAGCATCAACGGGGAGTGCGTGGAAACGGTCTCCAGCTTCAAGTTTCTGGGTGTGCACATAGACACAGACCTCCAATGGAGCTCTAACACCTCTGCGGTCTTAAAGAAGGCCCAACAGCGTCTCCACTTTCTGAAAATCCTCAGAAAAATGGACCTGAAGAAGGAGCTGCTGACCGTCTTCTACCGCTGCTCCATTGAAAGTGTGCTGACATATTGCATCGGTGTGTGGTTCTCCAGCTGCACCACAGCACACAGAAAGGCACTCCAGAGGGTCATCAATATGGCCCAAAAAATCATTGGACATCCTCTTCCCTCCCTGAAGGACCTGTACAGCACTCGCTGTCTCAAGAGGGCATGCAGCATCCTATGGGACTGCACACACCCAGGACACCGGGTGTTTAAGCTGCTGCCGTCTGGCAGGAGGTTCAGGCTGCTGAGGTCTCAAACAAATAGACTCAAGGACAGCTTTTACAACAGGGCATTAGCCCTGATCAATGTAAATAGCTGACCTGACTGGCTACCTCCCTGGACTTTTTTAGGGGGGAGGTAACAATGTTTGAAACAATAACAATAATATTTATATTTATAACAAGGTGCAATAATAATTAATGTGCAATAATAACAGTGTGCAATACACATACACTTATTCTTCTTTTTATACTAAGTTAATATACTGTGTTGTGTTGTTTGTTGCATTGTGATGTGTCATATCGTGTTGTGTTGTGTTATATGTAGTGCCGACGTAGGACAGTTTTTCCAATTTCATTGTACTACTGTACAATGTATGACTGTGCAATGCCAATAAAGAGTTATCTTATCTTATCTTATGGTAGTAACAGGCAAATGAACTTTTTTTTTTTAATTATTTGAATATATATAAGTGCTTGTGTATAAATACACAAACAATACACATGTGCTTTCAATTGTGTAATTTAAGTGATCTAGGTAGCTCTGTTTTGGAAGTTCAGTTAACGCTAGAAATGTGTTTTGGAGTTTGTACGTGCCTAGTCTCTAGGGGCCAGCATATACAGTATATTTATATATAAACATATATAAATAAAACCACTGTATTAATATACTGCAACAACATGGGAATAGAGCAGCTGCGAGAGAATTCGACATTAATGAGTCAATGTTACGGAAGTGCAGCTTTTGGCTTTCCCCATATTTCAAAAGTGCTTCATCTCTTTGCTATGACTGTCGCCAGGCATAATTTGCAGACGATAATGGTTGTAGCCGCTGTGATGCTTTCGACCAAAACAGGCGCAGCTTGATGACATCATCAACATCCGCTATCGCGGTAGAGCAATTTAGTCAATATCTCTATCGTTGGCCAAATTTATATCGTTTCTATCGTATATCGTTCTGCAAGTCTTGAATTGGAGGCTGGCTTGATACAAGTGCTTGTTTTGTGGTGTAATTTTATAAATAGAATAGAATATGGCCCACACTTCAACTTTTGCTTGAGTGTATTGCACTTCTTAGTTTTAACACCAGGGGGAGCTGCTGTTGATCAAGGCAGTTGCTCCACCCAAAAGGACAATCACAGAAGAAATTTACCCCAAGTTACTAAACATGGCAGTACCAAAGAAGTGAAAGGTAGAAAGTGAGTGCAGAAAATTTCAGACACGGTGGGAGAGTGAATATTTCTTCAAAGAATTCAAGGGGAAGTGTGTTTGTTTGATCTGCACTGAAACTGTGGCAATTATGAAAGAGTATAATGTACGACGTCATTATGAAACCAAACATCAGGCCTATGCATCCTATACTGGTGCTGAGCGAGAGCAGAAATTAAAGCAAAGGGTAGTGTAAGAGCCAATTAAAGGTTAATTTTATTGGTACTGGTAAAATGATTAGAGGAGAAATATATATGTTTGATGTTAAGAATATAATTCTAGTTGATTTTAAAATACTGTTTGTTAAATGTATAGAATATAGAAGTGCAACATTCTAATGCGCTTTTTAGTATTTTGGGCTTCCGGCACACTGTAATTACGTAGTTGGGGAGTCGGATAAGCTGGAAGCAACACAGTTTTTTGACCGAGTCTTGCCATGTAAATTAAAAGTTTCAATAAACATATTTTTTGCAAGAAAAGTACCTGGACTTGCTCGCGTTTCAAATGCATATTGCTGGACTGACTCCTAAAGGTGGTACAGAAGAGTGAAATAGAGACGGAGTGCCGCCACTACAGGTAGCTCTCCTGCGGGGTCAGCAACAGTATTTTTTCAGGCTCAAAAGGTCCAGAAAGAGGCTACAATAAGCCAGCTATGAGGTCGCCCAACTCATCGCAAGACATGGCAAGCCTTTTTCAGTTGGAGACCTCGTAAAACACGGCCTTGTTAAAGTCACCGAAATAATGTGCCCGGAAAAAGTGCAGGATTCAACAACGTCAACATGTCCAGAAATCCAGTTATGCGACGCATTGAAGACTTGTCAGCCAACATTAAACTGCAACTGTCTGATAAAGCTGTGCTTTTGATTTTTACTCCATCGCATTCGATGAGAGCACCGATGCCACAGACACCGCACAGCTGCTATTTTTTTTGCGGGGAGTGGACGAGAGCACGAGCACTTTAGGTGAGTAAAAAATATATTCCACAGTACCCGTGTGTTAATGTGCAGGTACACATGCTTCAAATATCAATAATGCGCATCAATTCTGTCACTACCCTGCTTTTGCGCACCACTTTCTTATATGCGTTTTTCTTGTTAACACACAGAGTACACACCGCTGTGTGTACACACCATCTGATGCAGATCTGCTCCTTGATCAAGTGACATTTGTCTGGATTTATGGCACGAGTGGCAATCAGCAGCAGGATGGCCCGATTTACATACCCAGCGCAGCTGATACTCACCAGAATAATTTACTAAAATTATATGGACTCCTGTTATTAAGTCCAGTTCAGTCTGTTAATGTTGATAATCATTTCAAACGGACGTTAATAGATGTTTTGCTAAGCCTAATAACTTAAATAATAAACTTGAAATGTGCCCGTCCCATTTTCCCCTTTATTGTTTTTTCTCTGTGCTGTAAATCTTCTGTCTAAGAAGAAATCTGAGGCTGCTGTTCTGAGAATGAGGTACCAAAGCTTTTTCTGAATAAATCAATAAAGATCCATTTATGGAAAGCTGTGATGAAGGCAGTTTTGTCTTTAATTATATTCAACAATATAACACACATTTGACCACTTTTAAGTGATTTTTCTAACTTTAATACAGTAAAGTTAAGGTTATATACCTCATTTCTAGTAAGTGGCCCAGCCCCTCCTATATTTTTATGTTTGTGGCCCTCAGTGAAAGAAGTTTGGACACCCCTGACATAAACCTTTCAAAATAAAGGTGAAGATCCTGTTGAGATTCAAAATAAACTGAAATTATGACAAAATACATTATTTTCAAACATCACAATTCAGAATATGCATGAAACAAATTACTTCATGTTTTTATTTGAGGTAACTTTAAATGGTGCTTACAGTCACCACATGGTAGCTCAAACAGAAGGATCAGTCTAAACAAATCCAGGACCTTATTCCTAAATGAGGGGCTGCCTCTGTAGCAGGGACATGGTTTAGTTATGAAAAGTCTGACATGGACCTGAAAACTGTACTATGCAAATTATGGTGCAAACTGGTCCAGACCACAGACTCAAACATGACAAACCTCTTCTACCACCTACGCAAGAGTCATGTGACAGAGTATGGAGAGAGTTTATAGATGAGAAGCAAAAAAGAGGTGTTTTACATCGGGATATGAGATTTTGGTCATATCGCACATCCATAGTTTAATGTCTCAATGCACTCTGAAATGAAAGCAGAGCACAAATAAGCACTTGGAGTTAAAAAAGAAATCATGAATCAATTAATAGACCAAAATGTATTCTAAAATTTTGACTCATCAAAGTTGCCCCCTTTGGCAGCTATAGCAGCTGAACACAGCCGTGACATTCTTTCTCCAGTAGAAATCAAATATTCTTCCATATCTGTTGCTGAAGTTCCCATAAATGTGGACCTTGTAGTTGCTTTGCTTTCACTCTTCTGTCCAGTTCATCCCCAACCAGCTCGGTGGGGTTTAAGTCTGGCGACTGTGCTGAGCACTCCGTGTTTTCAAGCTTACCGTCTTGTTCTTTTTTTCTGAGGTAGTTCTGGCACACCCTGGGCTTGTGTTTTGGCTCATTATCTTGCTGACCAACTAGGTGCATACCAGAGGGTACCGCATGGTGCTGCAGAATGCTGTGGTAGCTGTTTTAGTTCAGGAAGCCTCTCAATCTGTACAAGTCACCGACCCTGGATCCAGCAAACAGCCCCAGACCATCACACTTCCTCCTCCATGTTTGAGGGTTGATGCCACACACTGTGACCCATCCTTTCCTCTCATCAACGGCCCACAAAGATCCTGCATGATGAACAGAAAATTTCAAGCTGTGCTTGAATCTGTTGCCCTGTGAGCCGTAATTCACGCAAGCTGTTAACGCTCAGAAACTTGTCCTCTGATTCAGTCGTGTCTTTGGGCCTGCCAGACCTCTTGCAGTCAGAGTTTGTTTCTTTTGATGTTGAATGAAACTGTACTCACTGATACCTGGTCTTTTTTTGCAGTGTAGGAGAGACCTACATTTTTCAGTTATATGATGTTCTGTCTATCTTCCATTGTTAATTGCCTTTTTCTTGCCAACACTACTTTCTGCAGTAAAATACTGTTGCTCTGATGCTCCAGAGGGTATGTAACCACAGTGTGTTCCAGCACTGTTTTTATGCAGACAGAGGTGTCTGTAAGTAATCCAGAAAAGTGGGAACCCCTATAGCACGTGTCAAAGTCAAGGCCCGCGGGCCACATCCGGCCCGGCGTACATTTATATCCGGCCCGCGAGATCATTTTATATAGATATACTATTATTGTTATGCATGGCCCGGCGATATGAGGCGCTAATAACATACAAACTACAGGTCCCATAATGCAGCGCTGCAGCCTCCTTGCTGAATGCTAGGCTAACTGGGAACCTTCCCGCGTCAATCAAGTCAAACTTCTGTTATTGCAAAGCTGGCTGCTCACAATGGTCGAGAGAAAAGTTGATTCTGAAAGCAGAGCCTTTCAGCGCCAGTGGGTGACTGAATATATGTTTACAGACATTGCTGTAAACATATAGTTAGTCTGTCTGTTAGTCTATCTGGTTATTGTTCCCACTGCTCTTGCACATGTGCTACAATCAGCTGATTTTAGTTTGCCATATGCCATTACATTTATTTTCATTGCACAAAAGGAGGAGACCATGATGGTAAAGTAGAAACTGCATCCAGGACAAAACGGCTGCTAACACAACTATGGCTCTGTGCAAGCACCTGTGCAGACAGCATGCTAACGCTAAGCTAGCCAACAGCCATAGATATCAAGCATAATTTAATTATTTTTTTGTGTTGTCTATTTGGTCAGTATGATTTTTTTTCTCTATTATCACTTCACTTTTCTTTTAATTGTCTCCTTTTCCCCCTCCAGACATCCCACAGCAGCATGTCTGTAAGGAGGAGGAAGTTGTCGCTGACCAGCAGCTGTGGAACCAGGAGATGAGCTCCAATCTGGACCAGGGGGAACCAGAACCTCCACAGATTAAAGAGGAACAGGAGCAACTCTGTAGCAGTCAGGAGGGAGAGCAGCTGGCACTGAAGGAGGAGATTCATGCCTTTATGCTGACTGCTGCTGAGGAAAAAGACCACAGTGAACCAGAACCAAAAAGAGACCATCTCAACTGTGTCAGCTCTGATGTAACTGTGAGAGAATATCAGGGAGCAGGGAAGAAAGGTCACAATAATGTAGAATACCAACCTACACCAGACAGTCAGTGTAAGTCTGACAAAACTAAAAAGTCTTTAAAATGTGATGTTTGTGGAGAAGTCTACAAATATAATTATGAAATGGATATGCATTATAGAATCCATACAGGGGGGAAGCCGTTTTCCTGTAAAACATGTGGGAAAAAGTTTGTACATAGGAATTCTGTAGTGAAGCACATGAGAATCCACACAGGAGAGAAACTATATCATTGTAAAATATGTGGGAAAAGGTTTGTACATCGTTCTCTAGAGAAGCACATGAGAATGCACACAGGTGAGAAACCATATCATTGTAAAACATGTGGGAAAACGTTCAGCCGTAAAAGTAATTTAACAGAGCACATGAAAATCCATACAGGTGAGAAACCATATCATTGTAAAACATGTGGGAAGGCATTCAGACGTGGTAGTCATTTGTTTCGCCACATAAAAATACACATATAGAGGTGTACTCTTTTAACAAGATTAACAGTTTAGCAAGCTGTGTAGAGCGCAAAGTTGAACAAGTCAGCGTGGTAACTAATGGTAGACACAGCATGGTAGGAAGGAGGTTATGGTTAGCTTCATTTTAAAAGTAGGTGGCAAATTTTGACAAACTATTCTATTATGCTAGTAAGCACTCTCTGCTTACGACCAAAGTTTTAGGAGTGACAGCGGTGAGAGAGAGAGAGTTTTGAGATGTGAGAGATTTGTGAGAGATTTGTGACACTATAGTATGGAGTAGAGCTGGGCGATATGAGATTTTTTCATATCACGATATGTTTTTTTCATTTCAGGCGATAACGATATCTATCACGATATAAGCCAAATAACTATATTTGCAAGATTTAAATGTGCCGTTGCTCACAAGTAAAATGTGAAATAATCAGCAGCTTGTTTTTATTTAAATATTTATTTCCCATAATAAGTTCAACAGGGTAGATGTACCAAAGAAACATGAGACTTTTTCAGATAAATAAAGGCAAATATTGCAAACTATACAAAAGGCAGCCGCTAAAGCGTTTAAGTTTCAAAATAGAACAAACGAAACAGACTAAATTGTCGATTCCACTTAGAAACAAAATATTAATTCTAAAAATAAATCTTACTTTATTTTACAGAAGAACAGACAAAACTAACTTTTGTCAATATCAAATAAACTGAGAACTAAAAGGAAATTCTCAATCTCTCCTTGTTGTATAGCTTAGCTTTTCAAACAGTTTTAATAGTTACTTTAGTCTGACAAAAGCCGAATGACGAATTAGTGCTTCCAGTCAGAGACTGAGGCTACGTCCACAAGTACACGGGTATTTTTGAAAACGGAGATTTTCCGTTTTCGTTTTAAAAAAGAATCCCGTCCACACATAAAGGGAGAAATGAAGGAAAACGCTGCTATGAACATGCCAAAGCAGCAGGTGGCGCTAGATTCCTAACCGTGCAGAAATGTTGGCCAATCAGAAGTCTAGAAGCCTCGGTGGGAAAAAGTAAACAAAGCTGGGGCATAGAAGCAGAACCGAGTCGTATGTGTGGACGGACAGTAACTGTGTGTATATGTAAGCATTTAAACACTGCAGAGAGTAGAATTAACAGTATTGTAGAAATTCATTTCACCGAAACAATAACGTGGCGCACAGTGTGACGCATGCACCAGTTTATTGTATTTCCAGACTTGCTTTCGGCACAATTTACAGTGCACACTACTCTGTTTTTTGTCAGACTTGAAATAGCCGAAATACCTTCACCCTACGGAACTTCTATGGCTCTTCCGTTCGACAATCTCTCCGGCATTGGAACCATTATCTGTTTTCTCTTCGGTCACGCTCGGTTGATTTTTCTAGTTGGCACACTCATTTCCTCCATTACCCGCTGGCTGCTTCCCAAACAAACACACGTGCGGCTTGGCACTTGTGCTGTACGTAACAAGTCACGCGACGTGACGCTGCGGCTGTGATTGGTTCGGCTCTGCGCTACTTAATTTGGATTGGCTGACCTTTTTTTTTTTTTTTTTTTTAAGAGGACAAGAGCGGCGAGGTCTATCGCGATAGTTTAATTTCTCTATCGAGTAAAAGTTATATTGCGATACATATCGTTATCGTTCTATTGCCCAGCTCTAGTATGGAGTATGTAGTTAGTGTGTTGTGTAGCTGTTGGTTTTGTTTTGTGTGTCAGAACAATGATGCCGAATGTCACAGTTGCTGCCATAAAGCCACCAAAGGCAGATTACAGTGTAAACGCTGTCTCCAGGTGGAAAACAGGAGGAGTGATACACCACTGGCTGTCAGGCCTGCAGGTATCAGGCCTGTGATGTTCTCCTCTGTCTTACAGTGGAGAGAAATAATTTTTTGGAGTGGCACAAATAATTTGTGTGGCATCTTATTTGATGCAGAATCAGAGTGTTCTGTAAATAGTTTAGTCTTTCCTGCATTTTTAGGTAAATAGTTGCATGTACCTTTTTTATTTGCAAAACTCATGTATAGGTTTATTAAATTTACAATTTCTATTTGCATTTCATGTTATGAAAATGATTTGTGAAACATGCTTTTTGTTGTTGTTACAGTAAAAAAATATATCTGATTTCATGTTGTTGTTCTTTTTTTTTTTCTTTTTTTTTAATCAATTGTACTAATGAAAACATAACTGTAAATTCAGATGTGAGGTTGTGCTGAAAAGAATGATACCAAACAAGGCAATTAGACATGCTGAGGTCAAATCAACCCTGGACCTCAGATGGTTAAACTTTTTTTCCTAAAGTAACACAATAGTTACTTTTCCTCGTGGCTCAAAGAGTTGGTAGTTCGTCTTGTAACCGGAAGGTTGCCGTTCGAGCCCCGGCTCTGACAGTCTCGGTCGTTGTGTCCTTGGGCAAGACGCTTCACCTACCGCCTACTGGTGATGGCCAGAGGGGCTGATGGTGCGATATGGCAGCCTCGCTTCTGTCAGTCTGCCCCAGGGCAGCTGTGGCTACAACTGTAGCTTGCCTCCACCAGTGTGTGAATATGAGAGTGAATGAATAGTGGAATTGTTCAGCGCTTTGAGGGCCCCGAAAAGCACTATATAAATGCAATCCATTATTATTATTTAATTACTTTTATAATATTGTAACTAAGTTAATAACTGAGTTACAATATCATAGTTTTTTGAAAACGTAACTACAGGGTGGGCCATTTATATGGATACCCCATAATAAAATGGGAATGATTGGTGATAATAAAGTCCTGTTTGTGGCACATTAGTATATGTGAGGGGGCAAACTCCTCAAGATGGGTGGTGACCATGGTGGCCATTTAGAAGTCGGCCATCTTGAATACAACTTTTGTTTTTTTCAATAGGAAGAGGGCCATGTGACACATCAAACTTATTGGTAATGTCACAAAAAACACAATGGTGTGCTTGGCTTCAATGTAACTTTATTCCCTGTACATAAAGTTTGTCTTTTGCTCAAATTTTTTTTTCTATAAAAATATGATTATTGAACAATGAACAAAATGAGATTAAATATTTTATTTGAGCAATCAGACAGGCACCAACAGAGCCCTGTGAATATAACGCAAGATGCGCAACTTTAAAAAGGTTTTGATCACAAATCACACATTTGAATCAGCGGGTAGAGAACCTTACTTTTTTCTACCACTGTCTGGCTGATATTGATCCCCCCCCCCCCCCCCCAATCACCGGTTATCAGTGACGGTCTGCTCTCTCGTGAACTAGCAAAAGTGCCAAATACAGTACGAGCACGCCTGAGGGGGTGATTGGGGGGCGAAAACAGTCCCATTATATCACTACTATCCATCCATATGTAGTGACGTCGATTTTGGTAGGCTTTTACATGATGTCCGTGAATGCAGCACTAACATCCACACCTTCCCAGCTGATAATTAGAGGCCTTGTCAGAAACAGTAGCGCTTCTCTACCACACGAAGGCACTTGGCATTCTTTTCCCATCAAAGGTGGCCAATAGCGTTAGGCGGTTAAGCACCGCAGAGTGGTTTGATTTCTTCAGAAAAGCTGCTCATTTTAGTATTGCCCCTTAGACAGTGGATTGTGCAACACTGCTGCTGTGTTGTTGTAGCCTTGTCATTTTACAAACGTCTATGGACTGGCCTTGACTGACTCCTGGTTTTATGGTCTTTTACTCCAAATTGGGTGGGTGTATTTGTCACATTTAGGGTGTATTTGTGGCGATCGTGGCTCAAGAGTTGGGAGTTCACCTTGTAATCGGAAGGTTGCCAGTTCGAGCCCCGGCTTGGACAGTCTCGGTCGTTGTGTCCTTGGGCAAGACACTTCACCCGTTGCCTACTGGTGGTGGTCAGAGGGCCCAGTGGCGCCAGTGTCCGGCAGCCTCGGCTCTGTCAGTGCGCCCCAGGGTGGCTGTGGCTACAATGTAGCTTACCATCACCAGTGTGTGAATGGGTGGATGACTGAATATGTAAAGCGCTTTGGGGTCCTTAGGGACTAGTAAAGCGCTATATAAATACAGGCCATTTACCATTTTTTACATTTATATCTCTTTTACTGATTTGTTTCATGTTTTATATGTTTTGTTGCTTTGGTGGAGGTGCGGCCGCTCGTTGTGGGACTAGGCACGTGAGGTGGAATCGGCCCCCCCGGATTCATGAGAGTGTACACACCGGGAATAGGTAGATTGCAGTGTGAGTGACAGTGAGGTTTGCAGTGGAATTAGGTGGCACCCTTGGGTTGCCTCCTCAAGTGGCCGGGCGCCACCATTTTGTTTAGTTATTATATCGAGCTCTTATTGAGTAACTGTCTTGCCGTCTCAGCCCTGCTACCTTAAGAACTTATCTGATTTTACAGTTCTCTGCTTTTAGTAGTATTCTTAATAAGTTTTGAGTTGTAAAACTGATCTGCCTCACCTCTGCTGTTAATAACGAGCCTGTGGGCTTTGGTAGCTAGTGTAAAATCCACATTGGCCATAGAAATCTTTCCTGGGGTGTAACTCTCCCCCCCCCCCCCCAGGTGGCGTTGTCAACATCCCTTATTCACCTTCACTGGTTATCCTCCTTCGTGCCACCACACATGCATCCATTAATCCATCAGCATACATCTGTTAAATCTACTAAATCACCATTGTCATAATGAACCCTTTGGAAGACCCTCTGGATCCTGCGTTTAAATGAGCACACCACATCAGATGTTCTGTGAGCCACTGAAACCAACTTCAGTGTAGTGTTTTCAGTGGATCCACCTCCCAGTTTTTCAGATTAGTTTTACAGTGTGGGCTGGATTAGCTGACCCTGAATCCTCCCTTAGTTGCACTGCAATTGTCCAAGAGGGCTGGAGGCTTCCCATGATGCACAGACTATTTTGTCTTTACTCACCTCGTTTCATCTGCTGCACCCGGTTGGGGTGAGAGAAGGAAGACAGTGAGGAAAGCTGGGCATCACTGGTCAAGAACTGCTCCAGAATCTAATTGCCAACTCCATTCCTGAAAATCAGAGCTTTTAGCAATGAGGGCGGCGCTTCAGAAAGATTTTGAGAACATGCATTATGCCCTCTACTTTTTATACAGTGAATAATTTATTAATCCTGTGCGTTCTAGTCAAAAGCACGTAAGTGAGACAATCACACGATGGGGTGAGCAACAAGTGTCCAGAGCGCAGCGATGAAGACAGTGGAAGAAGTTTGAAGGAAGAGGAAATGCTGTCTCACCCGTTTCGTAATTGATTTGTAAACTGCTGTTCACAAATGATGTCCATCTAATCTGACTGAGCTGGAGCTGTTTTGCAAAGAAGAATGGGCAAGAATTTCTCTAGATGTGCAAAGCTAGTAGAGACATACTCTGGCAGCTGTAATTGCAGCAAAAGGTGGTTCTATAAAGTATTGACTCAGGGGGCTGAATAATTACGCACACTCCACTTTGCAGTTACTTATTAATAAAAAATGTTTGGAATCATGTATGATTTTCGTTCCACTTCTCACATGTACACCACTTTGTGTTGGTTTTCACACGGAATTCCAATAAAATTGATTCATGTTTGTGGCTGTAATGTGACAAAATGATGAAAAGTTCAAGGGGGCCGAATACTTTTGCAAGCCACTGTAGGTAAACTGAGACATATGTGAAGCATACAGTGGGTCTGTGTAATGGCTTATTGGGTAGAAACAGGGTCTAAACCAGGGGTGTTTTATACAATTATATCTGGCCCACAAAGTAATTTCATATCTCAATTATTAATGTCTCCTTGTATGTGGGAGCCGAATCTTGAGCCCTGCTGAGAAACAGTGTTGGGGAGTAACCGAATACATGTACTCACGTTACGTATTTAAAATAGAAAATGTGAGTATTCCGTTTTTTCTAGGGTTTTTGGGTCAAAATATGTCATATTGTGTGTGAAGCTGGTATACAGTATACAGTACTATGCAACAGTACTATCATCCCAGACTTTCTTGGCATTTTGTAAAGTGGTCTGGAGCAATAGTAGTTCCCCAGGCTTTCCTGTCTGTGTGTGTGGGTGTGTGTGCCATTTAACACTGACTTTTGACTCATTCAAGCATAAAAAAGTCCTCTAGCTCAAAATATGAACCAGTGTTTCGTCTGCATATAACAAAAAACTTAATTCAATTCAATTTTATTCATATAGCGCCAAATCACAACAAAAGTTGCCTCAAGGCGCTTCATAGATACAGAGAAAAACCCAACAATCATATGACCCCTATTAGCGAGCACTTTGGCGACAGTGGGAAGGAAAAACTCCCTTTTAACAGGAAGAAACCTCTGACAGAACCAGGCTCCGGGAGGGGCGGGGCCATCTGCTGCGATCGGTTGGGGTGAGAGAAGGAAGACAGGATAAAAGACATGCTGTGGAAGAGAGACAGGTTAATAACAGATATGATTCAATGCAGAGAGGTCTATTAACACATAGTGAGTGAGAAAGGTGACTGGAAAGGAAAAACTCAATGCATCATGGGAATCCCCGGCAGCCTACGTCTATTGCAGCATAACTAAGGGAGGATTCAGGGTCACCTGGTCCAGCCCTAACTATATGCTTTGGCAAAAAGGAAAGTTTTTAACCTAATCTCAAAAGTAGAGATAGTGCCTGTCTCCCAAATCCAAACTGGAAGCTGGTTCCACAGAAGAGGGGCCTGAAAACTGAAGGCTCTCCCTCCCATTCTACTTTTAAATACTCTAGGAACAACAAGTAGTTCTGCAGAGTGAGAGCAAAGTGCTCTAATAGGGTGATATGGCACTACAACGTTATTAAGATAAGATGGGGCCTAATTATTTAAGACCTTGTATGTGAGGAGCAGGATTTTGAATTCAAATCTGGATTTAACAGGAAGCCAATGAAGGGAAGCCAAAACAGGGGAAATATGCTCTCTCTTTCTAGTCCCTGTCAAGACACTTGCTGCAGCATTTTGGATTAGCTGAAGGCTTTTCAGTGAGTTTTTTCGACATCCTGATAATAATGAATTGCAGTCGTCCAGCCTGGAAGTAATAAATGCATGAACTAGTTTTTCAGCGTCACTCTGAGACAGGATATTTCTAACTTTAGAGATGTTGCGCAAATGGAAGAACGCAGTCTTACATATTTGTTTAATATGTGCGTTGAAGGACACATCCTGGTCAAAAATGACTCCAAGGTTCCTCACAGTTTTACTGGAGGCCAAGGTAATGCCATCCAGAGTAAGAATCTGGTTAGATACCATATTTCTAGGCTTTTCAGGGCCGAGTACAATAACCTCAGTTTGACCTGAATTAAGAAGCAGAAAGTTAGCGGCCATCCAGGTCTCTATGTTTTTAAGACATTCCTGCAGTTTAACTAATTGGTGTGTGTTATCTGGCTTCATGGACAGATAGAGCTGGGTGTCATCTGCATAGCAGTGAAAATTTATGCTATGTCTTCTAATGATGCTGCCTAGGGGAAGCATGTATAGTGTAAACAGAATTGGTCCTAGCACTGAACCCTGTGGAACTCCATAATTAACCTCAGCGTGTGAAGGGGACTCTCCATTTACATGTACAAATTGGAGTCTATTAGATAGATATGATACAAACCACTGCAGTGCAGTACCTGTAATACCTACAGCATGTTCTAATCGCTCTAATAGGATATTATGGTCAACAGTATCGAACGCTGCACTAAGGTCTAGCAGGACAAGCACAGAGATGAGTCCACTGTCAGAGGCCATGAGAAGATCATTTGTAACCTTCACTAAAGCTGTTTCTGTGCTGTGATGAGCTCTGAAACCTGACTGAAACTCTTCTACTAAGCCATTCCTCTGCAGATGATCAGTTAGCTGTTTGACAACTACTCTTTCAAGGATTTTTGATATGAAAGGAAGGTTGGAGATTGGCCTATAATTAGCTAAGACTGCTGGGTCTAGAGATGGCTTTTTGAGTAAAGGTTTAACTACAGCCACCTCGAAGGCCTGTGGTACATAGCCGATTATTAAAGATAGTTTGATCATATTTAAGATCGAAGAATTAATTAATGAGCAGTTTTGTAGGAATGGGGTCCAAAAGACACGTTGATGGCTTGGAGGAAGTAATTATTGAAGTTAACTCAGAAAGATCAATTGGAGAAAAAGAGTCTAACTTAACATCAATGGTACTAAGAGTAGCTGTAGATAATATTACATCTGTGGGGTGATTATTGGTAATTTTTTCTCTAATGATAAAAATTTTATTTGTGAAGAAGTTCATGAAGTCATTACTAGTTAACGTTAAAGGGATGGTTGGCTCAAAAGAACTCTGACTTTTTGTCAGCCTGGCTACAGTGCTGAAGAGAAACCTGGGGTTGTTCTTATTTTCTTCAATCAGTGATGAATAGTAAGATGTTCTGGCTTTGCGGAGGGCTTTCTTATAAAGCAGCAAACTATTTCTCAAAGCTAAATGATGATCCTCTAAATTTGTGACACGCCATTTCCTCTCCAGTTTACGAGTCATCTGCTTTAGGGTACGTGTTTGAGAATTATACCACGGAGTCAGGTACTTCTGATTTGAGGCCTTAGTTTTCACAGGAGCTACAGTATCCAGAGTCGTAGGTAGTGAGGAGGTAAAATTATTAACAAGATAATCGACCTCTGTTGGAGTAGTGTTCAGATAGCTGCTCTGCTCTGTGTTGGTACAGGGCATTGAAGATGATAACAGTGGGTGGATTATATTCTTCAACTTAGTTACAGCGCTTTCAGAAAGACATCTACTTTGATAAAGTCTACTCTCCACTGCTGTGTAATCAATTATTGTAAATGTAAATGTTATCAGGAAATGATCAGACAGGAGAGGGTTTTCAGGAAACACTGTTAAATGTTCAGTTTCTATGCCATATGTTAAAACAAGTGTGATTAAAGTGGTGGGTGGGTTCTTTTACATTTTGAAAGAAGCCAATTGAGTCTAATAACAGATTAAATGCCATGTTGAGGCTGTCATTTTTAGCATCTACATGGGTGTTAAAATCACCCACAATAATTATTTTATCTGAGCTGAGAACTAAATCAGATAAAAAGTCTGAGAAATCAGAGAGAAACTCTGTGTAAGGCCCAGGTGGACGATAGATGATAACAAGTAAGACTGGTTTCTGAGTTTTACAGCTGGGGTGGACAATGTTAAGCATCAGGCTTTCAAGTGAATGAAAAGTCTGTCTTGGTCTTTCATTAATTAATAGGCTGGTGTGAAAAATTGCTGCCACACCGCCCCCTCGGCCTGTGCTTCGAGATTTCTGGTAGTTAGAATGACTCGGGGGTGTTGATTCATTTAAACTAACATAATCATCCTGCTGCAACCAGGTTTCTGTAAGGCAGAGTAAATCGATTTTTTGATCAATTATTAAGTCATGTACTAACAGAGACTTGGAGGAGAGAGACCTAATATTTAATAATCCACATTTCACTGTTTTACTCTTTGGTTCAGATGTGGATACTGTATTGTTCTTTATTTGTAATTGTTTATGTTTAAGTCTTTTTTTTGCTGGTTTTTAGTTTGTTTTTGTCTTTTTGGAAGCTGACACAGTCTATATGGGGTTTTTTTTTTGGGGGGGGGGGGGGGTAGCAGGAGGAGAGAAGCTGCAGAGAGGCGTGTAAGACTGCAACTCTGCTTCCTGGTCCCAACTCTGGATAGTCATATTTTGGGGGGTTTAATAAATTTGTCCATATTTCTAGAAATGAGAGCTGCCCCATCCAAAGTGGGATGGATGCCGTCTCTCCTAACAAGACCAGGTTTCCTCCAGAAGGTTTGCCAATTATCTATGAAGCCCACATCGTTTCTGGGACACCACTCAGACAGCCAGCAATTTAAGGAGAACATGCGGCTAAACATGTCACTCCTGGTCTGATTGGGGAGGGGACCAGAGAAAACTACAGAGTCCGACATTGTTTTGGCAAAGTTGCACGTGATTCAATATTGATTTTAGTGGCGTAACCGGGTGTCATTACTGCCGACGGGAATTATGATTTTACTGAATTTACGTCGCCTGCTCTGGCCCCTGGAAGACAATTGACCATGGTTGCAGGTGTGTCTAGCTTCACATGTCTGAGAACAGAATCACCAATTACCAGAGTTTGACCCCCTGTGTGGGGAAAAACGGTTAGACACATGAACGGGTTGGTGGTGTACCTGGGGCTTCTGTTTAGGACTATGCTTCCTCCTCACTGTCACCCAGCCACCCTCTTTCCCCAGTTGCTTGGGGTCTGCCGGGGAACAGCTAGCGGGGCTAGCTACGCTATCTTCGGCTGCACCAGCTACAGGGGCCTGGCTAGCTACGGGTGAATGAAGGGTGCGAAGCCGAGTCTCAGTAATCAGTAATCCTGGCCTCCAGAGCTGCAAACATGCTACATTTGTTACAGATATATTACTGCTAAAGGAGGCAGAGGAGTAACTAAACATCTGACACAATGAGCAAGAAAGTGCAGGAGGGACAGGTGAAGTAGCCATGGTGCTAACGAGTCGACTACGAGCTAAGCTAGCGAAACAGTACAGAGTAGGGGTGGGTTTTAATAATTGATTCATCGATTAAAATCGGGCAGCATGGTGGCATGGTGGTTAGCACTGTTGCCGCACAGCAAGAAGGTCCTGAGTTCAATTCCACCATCAGGCCAGGGTCTTTCTGTGTGGAGTTTGCATGTTCTCCCCGTGTTTGCGTGGGTTCCCTCCGGGTACTCCGGCTTCCTCCCACCGTCCAAAGACATGCAGCTTGTGGGGATAGGTTAATTGGTTAATCCAAATTGCCACTAGGTGTGAATGTGCAAGTGAATGTGAGTGCGAATGGTTGTCTGTCCCTGTGTGTTGGCCCTGTGACAGACTGGCGACCTGTCCAGGGTGTACCCCGCCTCTCGCCCTATGACAGCTGGGATAGGCTCCAGCGCCCCCCGCGACCCTGAAAAGGATAAGCGGAAGCGAATGGATGGATGGATGGATGGATGGATGGATGGATTAAAATCGATTCTGGCTTGGACAACGTGATATCAATTCATTAAAATCCTGAATCGATTTTTCTTATATAAATGTATTTTGCCCAAAATGCCAGAATCTCAGGTGAAACGTCATAAAATTTCAACAACCACCAAACATTTAAGACAGTAAACGAGAGCAGGTACACGGCTTCTGCACAAAGACGTAAACACACAGCGCGGACCCGCGGATCAGAATCAGTGAGATGTCGCCTTTCTCACCCGACGGCACAGACACGGTCAGGGCTGAAACCCGACAGCTCGCTGATTCTGATGTTTCGGTGGGTCCGCGCTTTGTGTTTACATCCTTTTTGCGCTGATTCTAAAGTTGTTAGTTTTATCTCTCTCCAAACAATATTGACCGAACCAGCAGCAAAAGAAGATCCAAACTATGCTTCGCATAAACATCGTCATGGATTCACTCTGACTTTTGCTGTTTTGCTTCCACCACGATAAAATCACACTTCATGCACAGCTCTCTCTCTCTCTCTCTCTTTCTCAGTGTACTTCAAGAACAGCTTCCCATCTAAAAATCTGTTTTCTGCATCATTCGCTTGCTTGTTACACACAAGACTACCGTTATTTACAGCGCTGTCAGGCCGCTGTTTTTTTTTCTTTTTACATACAGTACTTCCGAAAAGAAAACCTAATTTCTGCCATTCAATACTGAACAAATTTAAACTTTTTAAAATTATGCAAAATGCAAAATGCTTAGCCGTGTCTCTAATAAAACCGCTGTAACTTCAGAGGTAATGTTCATAAGTTGATTAATGATTTTCTTTCGTTTTTGATGTACTGCAGAATATTTTTATAAAATCCCAGGCCAGGATAATTAGTTTCATGTTTTTCTGTGTTTTATCTTCAGCTACTTTGACACAAAGGCATCTGCTGTAATGCTCACACCTTTTGATAAAGTCTTGCGAGTGTCAGCTTCCTTTTTATAGATACAAAAATATGTAAATGTACTGATCTGAATTATAATATTTCTAACTGTCTGAGGCAAATTTTCCCAGATTCAAATCAAATTGAATTGAATCGAATCGTGACTGAATCCATTCGGGACCTTGTGAATCGGAATCGAATTGATTCTAGAAATCAGTGACGATACCCAGCCCTAGTGTGAGTAAGGAAGTAGAAAATATCAAACACACCAATACAACACCAGAGGCCTGAAACACTGATAAAACACGTTTTCAGTTTCATGTTGTCTAAACTAAAATGAGTCTGTGTGACATGTAGTCTCAGTTTCCTGTTCTTAGCTGACAGAAGCAGCACCTGGTGTGGTCTTCTGCTGCTGTAGTCTGTCTGCTTCAAGGTTCAGTGTTCTGAGTATTCAGAGATGCTCTTCTGCAGATCTTGGTTGTAATGAGTGGTTATTTGACTCGCTGTTGCCATCCTATTAACTTGAGGCAGGTTGTACATTTTCCTCTGAGCTCAACAAAACCCTTTCTCGCTGCTCACTGAATATTTTCTGTTTTTGCAACAATCTTCTGTAAACTCTAGCGATGCATGTGTGGGAAAATCCCAGCAGATCAGCAGTTTCTGAAACACCAAGACCAGCCCCCTCATGTTCAAAGTCCCTTAAATCATCTTTCTTCTTTCTTCTTCATTCTGATGCTCAGTTTGAACTTCATTGATGTCTTTATTGTATCTCCATGTCTAAATGACTGAGTTGCTGCTATGTGATTGGCTGATAGTCTTACGTGTCAGAAACATTATGCAGGGTGAACAGACAACCTTTGATAAAGTCTCGAAAGTGTCAGCTTCCTTGATACAAAAATATGTAAATGTATCGATCTGAATTATAATATTTCTGACTGTCTGAGGCAAAATTTCCCAGATTCAAATCGATTCGAATTGAATTGAATCGTGGATCGAATCGATTCGGGACCTTGTGAATCGGAATCGAATCGATTCTAGAAATCAGTGACGATACCCAGCCCTAGTACAGAGACAGTGAGTGAATACTTTGGCTATAAATTAGGTAGTGAGTACACAGAAAGTGTGCTTCGGATGAAGTACGTGAAGATTATACTATGAAAAAAGAATGTATTTAAAAGTTGTTAATTAAATTGTTAAGCAATTTGACTGACATGAAAAATTTTCATACCATCAAGGTATTTCCAAAAGTGCTACTATAATTTATTGTAATATATCTGAAAACAAATAGATGATAAATTCCTCTTGTAAAACCTTGACCAAATGAAACATGGTGCTCATGATGAATAAGATTTTCATACCAGATCACTCAAGGATAGTTGGGACTATGTAGGGAGTGTTAAAGGGAGAGAGCTTGCTGATTTGATGATAAGAAATATGATAGACATATCATTTGTGTACAGGACCAGGTGAAAGGAAAGAAAGATCAGATAATGTAATGAGTTCAAAACTGGAAATTAAAAGAGTGATGTTGTATGTTGTTAGTGCATTTGGACGCCGGTTAGAACGAGAGATATTCTGGAGTAAGTTGGATGAAATGGTGGGAATTTTCTCCAGTGGGTAGAGTTTGGTGATTGGAGAGGAGGTGACGAGAAGGTGTTGGGTTGATATACTGTTACGGGGGAGAAATGCAGAAGGACATCTCTAGAAGTGAGTATATTAGAGGGACAGCTCAGGTTGAGCAGTTACAAGAAAAAGTTAGAGAGGTTGAGATGGTTTAGTCATGTGCAGAAGAGGAATAAGATGAAGCTGCCCGGCAGGAGTAAAGAGGAAGACCTCAGAGGAGGTTCATGGATTACTGACGGAAGATATTCAGAGGGTTGGTGTGACAGAAGGGAACGCATGGGATAGGATGAGATGGAGGTAGATGATCTTCTGTGGTGAGCCCTAAAAGGATTAAATGATACAGCTATTAATACTACTGCCAAAGGACCTTCTAGGAAGTACTGATATATTTATTTTTAAAAAGGAAATTGAATTTTCTTTAATTAATTAAATTACAATAATTAAATTACATCAGTTACGAAAAATATTTTATTTTGTAATTATTATGTGTTTGTGTACAAATCCTGAATGGCTGTGGTTATGTTGTGAAGTCATTATTTGTTTTGTTTTTTAAGACACTTTGAGTAAACCACAGAGTCGTTGTTCATGAACGTTTGACTGTACTGTACAGTGTAAATGTATCGTCCCCATTTCCTTGACATCTTGTTCTGTGAAGGGAAAAAAGGATTTACATGATCAGTTTCTAATCAGATGTTTCCTTTAATTGTACGGCAATGAAAACTGTTTCTCACCCTTGGGCTCTACTGGAATTGTCACATTTGACAGCAGTGTATTCAGCTTCACTGGCCTCTTCATCTTTGTGTCCGTATAGCTGACCTGGGCCGATGTTGGAGTACAGAGCGTCTCCCTGATTCTGAGAGAAGTGGATGGTGCTGTAGTGAAGGTTATCCTGGTGACCTGATGGTTCTCCTTCTGCTACAGCTGACGGGGTGTCGTACACTGGATCCATGTTCACCTGATGAAACCAGAACTTGATACTTACTGTAGAAATACTTCAATAAGTATCGAGACTTTCTGGGGTTTTTTTTAATTGATTATGGTCAATACTTCTTTTTTGAAAAAATATATATTTAGACCACACAAGGTTTTAAAAATAATCAATGTGATAAACTATGTCAGAATTAACATGTTAGAGGATTAGAGTGGTTAGATACTTAAAATATTAGTACCTACATTTAAGTGATGATCTGTTTAGTGGTATTTTCAAAAAAGAAATCCAATATTCTTAAGTTCTTTTTGATTATTCAATTCAATTTGACCTCATCGGCCTGTTCCATTTATTGCCACAATGCAAAACAAATTAGAAATCCCATTGCACTGCATTCTAATATGTGTTGCTCATATTGATCAGCAGGGAATGTAGAAATGCAGGAAAACATATTGTGCTGAGATTACAATGCTCCAAAATAACTTGGCTTTATTTAAGATAAAGCTGTCACTCCAAGGTTACAGCTTTATTTTAAGGTGTGTTTTTAAAGTGTTTTTCTTTCACAGTGGAATACTTTCTCACCTGTTCTTCACTGGAAGGTTTCTCTCCATCTTTACTCTGTTGTGTGAACCACTTACATTTTCTAAATAGGAGACAAGAATTCAATGTAACAGCACATTTATGTATCAAAGAGATGACAGACTAATTGATTCATAAGAATCACAGAACTGCTCACCTAATGCACAGGAAAACCATGACCAGTGTGATAGCAAGGAAAACAGCAGTGATTGTACCAGTAACTGCTGCTTTCCGTGTACCTGAGAAGTCATAAAGGATAATAGAAACAAATCAGGAACATCAGAAAATTCTTATACATGACTACACACTTAAAAGGTGTTCACCTGCATAGAGACCATTCTCATACTAAAACCATTCAAAAACCTCTAACTCACTTGCTACAGTAATCAGATGTAAGGTGGACCTATGTTGTCCTCTTGAGTTCTGGGCGTTACAGTAATAACTCCCACTGTGTTCAGTTCTAAATTCAGTAATAGTGAAGTTCTGTCCCAATGCTTTTGATGAGTCTTCGCCTTCCTTGTACCAGGTGTAATTAGCTTCTGGGTTAGCATCACTGCTACAGGTCAGAGTCACTGAACTGCCCTCCACTATCTCAGCAGAGGGACTCACTGACACAGAGGGAAACTTTGGAGCATCTGGGAAAGAACAAATATATTTATATATTTGAGAGAGAGAGAGAGAGAGATACATAGATACTTGAAGTGAAAAATCGAATTTTACTTACACTTAACATCTATGAATCGAGAATTTGAGGTTATCTGTCCATACTGATTCTCAGACTTGCATGAGTAATTCCCGCTGTCCTCTGAGCTGATGGCAGTGAAATGATAGATGCTTACTGGACTTGCAAGCAGGGTTTGGTTCCCCTTGTACCAGGTGTGTTTAGCTGCTGGGTTAGCATCACTGCTACAAGTCAGATTGACTGAATCTCCCTCCACTATCATACCAGAAGGTGTCATTAACACAACTGACGTATTTGGACCATCTGCAAGATAGATCACAAATTTTAGGTAGATTGTGTGTTGCAGGACGTGGGGCAAGGTATTGTGATAAACCCCTTTGAAACATTCAAATAAAATTGTAAATTGTATTATTTTTTAACTGCTTCTTCACGAGCTGTTACTGCTCAGTGTGTCCTAATGCATGACCAGGACTGAACTACCAGCCATCCAGGACCTCTACAGACAGGAAGGCCCTCCAGGTCGACTCTGATCCCAGCCACACACTGTTCATGCTCCTGCCAGGAGGTACAGGAGCATCCACACCCACATCAGCAGATTCAGGGACAGTTTCTAACCACAAGCCATCAGGCTACTGAACTGCTCAAAGTATTTTTACAGTAGTTTAAGTAATTTATATTTATTTATTCTGCTGTTGTTATATTTTTATATTTTTTCTTTATTTATATGCATTTTCTTTTATTTTTGCCTTAATTACTTTATCTGCTATTTTGCTGATTATAATGTGCAATGTGCCACCTTCATATGACAAAAAAAACTTGAAACTCAATGTTAATAATGACAAGTATGAAGAAGGTGGGCATCATATGGACTTCTTTTTATTTTGCATTTACATAAATAATTCTTTACTCACATTTTACATTAATGAAGATATATTCAGATATCCTCCTTCCCAGCACATTTTCAGCTGTACAGTAATATTCTCCAGAATCAGAGGGTTGGATGGACTGGAAGAACAGCTGTTTTTCTTTACTGACCAGTATTTGAGCCTTCCTGTACCAGGAATACTTAGGTAATGGGTTAGCTTCACTGCTGCAGGTCAGAGACACTAAACTGCCCTTAATGATGTCACCAGGAGCCGTCCTCATCACTGAGGGAACCTTTGGAGCATCTGGACAACAAAACATACATGAATGTGTTATTAGCCTTTAACTGTGTGTCACTGTCCAGAGTGATGATGGTTGAGCTGCACCAGCTGCTGGAAATTCTGTCGCTTGTGCCTGTTTTTAATAACTGTGAAAAGATGCATACTATAATTTCTTCTACAGAGTATTTTGGCGTTGTCACTCATCCTGGTTAACAACAAATAAAAATGAAAGAAACATAGTATTTTCTAACTTCATACTATAAACTCATCAGCAATACACAATCTCAACCAGTGTTGGTCAAGTTACTTGAAAAAAAGTAATCAGTAACTAATTACTGATTACTTCCCCAAAAAGTAATCCCGTTACTTTACAGATTACTTATTTTCAAAAGTAATTAATTACTTAGTTACTTTTTAAAAACACGATTTACAACCTGAATAGGTGATAAAGCGATAGATCTTTCAGCCCAATTCTACTTTTTCTGCATAATCCATCATACAAAATGTAATCAAATGGAAAAGTCTCTTTTTAAAACTTGTTTTATTAGTTTTAAGCTTTTAACTTTATGCATCAAGCAAAAATTTAATTATATGCAACATTCTCTGACTTGAATAAATTAGTTTAACATTTAAACCTATTTTCTAAACATTCCAGCACATAAAATAAAATATTTTTTGTGTTTACACTCACTCTTTCAAATAGATTCAAGTAAAACACAGCAGAAAATAAATAAAGTCAAAGACTCAGTGGTCCTGTTGCTCTATTTTCACCTGTAAAGCAGGACTGCGGTAGGCGGAGGGTTACCCTGGTGCAGGTGTGCCGCGGTCAGTTGAAGAATCCGCGAGTTTCTCTGTGAGTTTCCCATTACATCATTGCGCACTCGGTGCTTGCTTGGAAGTTTAGGGTTTTAGTTTTCTTCCCACGCACGATGGACGCTAATGTTTTTGTCACTTTTTATGGAATCAAACTCAAAGTAAGGTCAGTACTTCCACGCTTTAAACACTGCACGCTCATACTCTCTTCCACAATTGATATGTGATCCATTGTTGATCTGCACACAGCTGTTGTCACTAACGGCGCACTCGCTTACGTCACTATCGTGAGACATTCTCGCAAAAAATCACGGTTTTAGTAACGCAGTAACGCAGCGTTCCTACGGGAAAGTAACGGTAATCTAATTACCGTTTTTGCAATAGTAATCCCTTACTTTACTCGTTACTTGAAAAATGTAATCAGATTACTGCCCATCTCTGATCTCAACAAAAGTGAACACATACCTAGAGGCAAAATAAACCTGCTACAGGAAGCCAGTGCCATAAGTGTACCAACAAACACAACACAGTCGAGTCGCTGCCAGTCTTATCTTTACTAAAGATACAAATATGAGCAGCAAGAGTGCATGAACAAATTTTGCTGGAATGATCACGTCAAAATAGAAACTGAGTGCTGTGTTTGGAGAAAGGAAAGCACAAGGACAAAAACTGGTCCTCTGCGAAGCAGTCTGATAGTCACATAGGCTGAGCCTTTTTTTTGCTCAGCCTCAATAACTCTGCATCATCAGTGGACCAATGAATTTTGGATTATTCTCGTAAATTCTACATTAAAATAGCAGTAATTGATATCTGTGAACTAAATCTAAGAAGCAGTTGAGCAGTAAGACAAAGTTGTTTCACTGTTTGATTACAAACAGCCAAAGATAATTTTCAGGATTAGTCAAAGATCACTGGATAAGATGGGTGGATACGATCACTTTAATCATTTGACGTTTTTTTCTTGGTTTCTCTTTAAATATGTTTCATATACAATACTTATCATATTTACTACTTGTACTTTATTCACATAATTTACTCTGTCTGTAATATAACAACTGACGATCAAAGATGATCATTTGTTAAGTGGCACTGTGAAGTAAACTCACACACTGGGTTAGAGCGGTGACCCTCGTAAGCACAGGAGTAGCTGTCGGGACCATCAGCATATTTTGTGTATAAGGAAGAAGATTCTCCAAGAATTTCCTCTTCATTCTTATACCAGACAAAGGATGAATGACCAGAAGGAAAACAGCTGCTCTGACAGATCAGCTGTGGGCCAGTGGAGGACCAAACCACCTGTACCTGTATATCTGGATCTGCAAAGAAAAATGTCAGAATTTACCTGACTTAGATCCACCGTTAACAGGTTGCTTTTAAGTATGCAGTAGAATATTGCTCTGTATAAGTATTACAAGCAGTGTTGGGTGTAATGTGTTCCAAAGTAACACTTTACTGTAATCACATTACATTTGTCAGTAACACATTCATGTATTCTTTCTGCTTGCACTACAATCAGCTGATTTTCGTTCATGTGCAAGAACTAGGGCTAGAACTAGAACTAGAGCTGTCAACGTTGACACTTTGATGCGTTAGCGCCGCATTAACGCCCGTTAACGCCGCATCATGATTAACACGATTAAAATTTTTAACTCAATCAACCCATTTGGAGCGCAGAATGACTCAAAATCCTTCAAATGTCTCTGTCACTGCATTACGAGCAGTTTGTTCAAAGTTTCTCCATTCTGTGCTCCAGATGGGTTGATTATATTAAAAATTTTATTCGTGTTAATCGTTATCATGCCGCGTTAACGTTGAAAGACCTAGCAAGAGTGAAAAAGATGATAGAGGGGTTCTGAAACTTTTCAACTTTTTCAACTTTTCAGGAACAGAGATATAGGCATTACTTTGATTTTTATGCACAATATTAGAAAAGTGCAATGGTAAACTGAAAACTGCTCCAGGAAAGAAACAACTTCAACCCAGCAGCCAGAACCTGTAAATCAGCATCAGAATTAAGTTTCTACACATATGAAGAATGTGTCTTGGTGTCATGATGCGAAAGAAAGTGGTACAGAAATAGAATACAGACTATATAAAATATTAATATAATAAATATGAATATAAGTGCACACAACAGAAATATGCACTATCTACCTAAAGATATTAGAATACAAATCAGTGTAAGCATGTAACGGTTATGAGCAGTATGAGGAAGGAAACTGTTCTTGTAACAAGAAACAAAGGCACTGATGGGCAGTCAGGCTTGCACCACTGTAGCCTAACCTTCATTTCTGCTTGCATATGTTTCTACAGTAGAACAACTGAGGCAATGGCTTTGAAGTATTGCTAGGCTGTTTTTCATCTTTGTTTTTTGGTTTTGAGGGTATTTTGATGTTGTTTTGTTTTGTTGTTGGGTTAGTGTTTGTAAACACTAAAAAAAACGGTATGTGTGTCCTCATAAGGACAGAGATTTGTGTTGGTATGTGAAACTGTAGCCTAAGATTCAAAGTGTTGACTGGTAATAATGTGGCAGTGTGTTTTAGTTCATTTTACAGAGTAACGTGAAATTAATGGACTGCATTACTTTTAAGAAAAGTAACGAGTGACGTGTAATACATTGCTTTTTTTTTTTTTTTTTTTGTAATAACGACCCCAACACTGATTGTAAGTTTACTAAGAGGATATATGGTTGTCATTCACATACAATATAGACTATGTACATGTTGAAATTAACACTGCACTATACATAGTATAGGGTTATAATACAGATAAATACTTATTAGTCAGTCAGTACCTGTGACAGTCAGAGTTGTTCCAGGTGAAATGTTCCCCCATTGAAACGATTGCGTTGTGAATTTGAAGCGGTATTCTGCAGAGTCAGTCTTTCTCAAGTCACTGATTCTCAGAGTGGAGCGTCCTTTCTCTCTTTCAAGGAGCTGAAAACGATCTGCATGCTGGGAGTCTTTACTAGGGTCCCATAGCAGAAAGTGAGTTCCTAACCAATAACTACGATCAGGTCTGAACCAGAATTTTGACACAACAGGATCTGTGTGATAGTATGTGCAAGAAATGTTCACTGATGAGCCTTTGAAGGCACAGATTCTTCTTTCAGTGTAATTCACTCTGTTGCAGTACTGATAATAGCCACCTGAAAAACAGAATTCTTTTTACGATCGCCATGAAAATACAGTTTTGCATACATTTACTGTCTTTGAACAGTCTTCTCCATGTTAAAGATATCTTACTACAGTACATTAAGGAACAGATGCACATAATAAATATTGCATCAGCGCAATCTGGGTTCTGGCATTTGAAAAATACTGTCTGTATTTAAAAAGACAGCACAGAGAAAAGACAGCGTTCATGAGGTGGGAACACATTTCTACGAGGGTCTTTGTCAAGGCGGAAAATACAGGGAGAATATTCAAATCAGGTACACAAACTTATTTACTAATGTTTGTTACACACAATTTACTGCTGACACACAGAATAAAAGCATGGCTTAATTTTTGTCTGCTCACAATTCCCATTTGGCTCATTTAGGAAATCTGGCCGTGAAACAGCATCATATCCTGCTGAGACGCTTTGTACTAATATGGGGAAAATGCATTTTCTCTTATATTCTGTTAAGATAATATTTTATTAATGCTGTACTGCCCTTACATATTTTTTTTATTACGTTCTGCTTAAAGATGATGTTCAGTTTTGATACTTTTCAGATCCAACTAATCACAAACAGCTAGGAAACATTTAATACACATCCCAAACAAGAGCTTGGGTTCTCAGGAGAGTATGAGTGGAAGACTGTGGCGTATACTCACACACAGAAGGAGAAGGAAAGGTCTCATGTGGCTTGATAGCACAAGAAATGCTGTCTCCAGAATAAAGGTAGCCTGAATAAAGTGATTCTGTTGAAGTCATGTGTCCATTCTTGTACCAGATGTATGAAGAATGATGAGGAAGGCAACTGCTGTGACACTGCATCTCTAATTTGTTGCACCAATAAGTAAGGCATTGAGATGTGTGAATCGTCTGCACTTTTACACCTGGATTAGTAAAATGCAATATAAAAGACAGTGAAATTTGCTGCACTGTTTCATAAATGTTAAGAATTTGATCCAACAGACAACAGTCTTACCTGTTACAGATAAACTGACTCCAGGTGAACCAGTATAGGTCCCCCCTGGCTGGTTTGTTATGAGCTTTAATCTGTACACAGCTGAGTCGCTCTCTCTCAGGTCTGTGATTCTCAGAGTGCAGTCGTTCGTACCACAGTGATACCAAACACGACCTGCATACTTTGAATCTATTCTAAGATCCACAGGTTCAACATTGGGCACATAAATGAACCAGAAGATATTCTGAACTGTGGTATTGATGCTGTTTATTCTTGGTGGGTATGTGTAGGTGCAGTGCATTACCACCGTCGATCCTTTAATGGCACAGATCTCAGTAGTAGTAAAAGTCACTTCCCATTCTCTCCAACTGTGCGCCACTGAAACATCAGAAACCACAGTCAAGATTAGCATAATTTTAAATGTCAAAATTGTATTTTGTTTTCATCTGAAGTCACAAAACTTTCTCCACAAGAAATATTTGAATACATAATGCAGACTTCAAACTGAGACAATTCGGTTTGGTCTCTCAAAGATAAGCTGGATATTCCTAATGCACATGTCTCAGTAATCCATCCATATATTAATAATGACTGAGAAAACAAATGTGGGAAATTTGACTCTGTGTTTTGGGCATTCCTGGCTGCTGGAGAATTTCCACCTGTGATATGGATGGGAAAATCCTGAATGCTAACAGTTAGAAGGGCGTGTCGTGTCTTTGCTTGGTTGGTTTCCCATGTTCGTTGAAGCGTGGAGCTGCTGAAGAAATGTGAAACTCTTCAGCATCAGACTGTGATGTCTTGATAATATGAATTTTGCTAAATGTTGCAGAAATAGCACATTGTAGTCAGAATACCATCGCACAAACTGAAACAACAAATACACAATTCAAAAAGGAAATCTTAACTATGGAAAAAAGTTTTAAAGAAAATTTACAAATTTACTTTGTGTTTGTGGTGAACAGGTAAAAACTGTTCATCACATTTTACATTAAATATTTCATTTTTTTAATTGAAAGGTTTCTATAAAAAGAACATGTTCAGTTTATGTAAGACTGGAAATAATTCCTTGTTGCTTTATATTTAGCCTGAAACCATCACTATTGTTATTACGTGCAAGCAGTTTAACCATCTCTGCAGGAAGTTCCTGTTATTTAATGAAATAATTACATTAAAGCATACAGTGTTCCAGGATGATGTCCAGTAAGTAAATATACTTACAACAACTAAAATAACTGTACTAAAGACGTAAGAAGTGTATTTAAAAGATGTTCAGTACCTGATATGGACAGAACAATGAGAACAATCCCACTCACAGCTGTTGTTACACTCATAGTCATTCTGTTCGTCTCACTGTTAGAAAATGTCACATGGTCAGAGCTGCACATGAGATATAATCCACATAATGATCTAAAATAAGACATAGGACAGCAAACATGTGACCGTTGTGGTTTCAACACATTAATAAGACAGCTGTCAAAGTCTGTCCGAGCTTACTTCCTCTTTACCAGCCTGTAATATTTGAATATCCGGACATTCCCAACATGAAATTAAAACTTCTCATAAGCAAAAAAGAAAGTTCAACTTTGAGGTTGATGATCATTGCAGTAATGAAACTTTAAAAAAATAGAGTGCACTATCCACTTGACAGCTTCTTCTGTTTCCTGATCAGCAGATCAGGACTCAGAGATACTGCGACATGTAACTCTTCATTGACTTGAATTTAATGTGGTGTGCATAATACATGAGACATCTATAGTGGTGTGATGTGTTTGTGTTATTTCATTAATTCTTTAAAGTCATACAATGTGAATTATTTGTCCCAGACAGTGACAATGCACTGTCAGCACTGCTGCATAAATGCATTAGCACATACAATTATTATTATTTCTAATTAATAAATGCTCCGTCTCTACGCATTTTACTACTGCAATGGATTCCAAGTACTGACTTCAGGTTTCACTTATTATATGCTGCAACCAGAGAGCAGACAGACACTGTAATCCTATGTAGGTGGCACTAAAAACAGAACAAGAGTTTCTTTCTTCTACTACTTTTTTACAAACTTACTAAACTGCACCCCCTCGTGGCAGACGCTGTGCTGTCCACGTCCAAACGTAGATTGAGAAAAAAATAAAAAACAATTGTTGCTTCTACTAGCATTAACTGATTGTTGACCATTTGAATGTGAACAAACAAAAACCAAACAAAAGCTCTAACAGTGTTCAAAACAACTGTTTCAAAAATATTCAACATGCATAGAGCTGTGTATCACAACATCAGCTGTCCTCTTACATTTAACTCCAAATTTATCAGGTTTCTACTCCTGTTCAGCATATTCAGAAACCACCCACGGTGCACGCAGAGTGCAGCAGTGAATTCTGACCAACGTCCAGTGAAGTGTCATTTTTAATGGATCAAGACAACATAGCAAAGAGAGACAATAAAATCTAAAACAAGTAACAGTTTTTTAATATGGATCCAGGACATTGACTGAGAACTTGATTTACTCAGTTTCTTGCAGAGACTGTTTGTGGAGAGGCTGGCCTAGTTTATTATTGTACCTACAATTTATAGACTTCTCCTGATTCAGAGGCAGATTGGCTATAACTACAGACAGGTAGTTAAAAATGAAGTCAGTGTGGAAATGCCTTAAAAGTGCATTCTAGCTGAAGGCCAACAGATGGTGATAGCTGTGCTCGTAAAAATGAAAAAACAACAACCCTGAAAGTCTTTTGGAGAACATGAGAAAGCAGCTCTGTTTCTAGACGTGTAAACACTTCCCTGCAGAGTTTATGTTCTCAGTCACTCATTTTGAATCCATTAAATAAAAAATTGGAGTCTTTTTTTTTTTAACTTGGTCATACTATGTTTTGCTGTTTTTTTTCTCATTGACTGTACTGGCCTGTCAATCACACTCATCAGTGCATGACAAAGGTACTCTACGCGTGAAACTAATGAACTGAATAAAAACCTACTGCTGTGATCTGCTAAATAAAACAGACAAGAGTTAATCACCCGGTTATCTTTGGGAGTTTCGACCAAAACAGTTTTGGTTGAAACTGACAGTTTTGCTAATGCACTTAAATTCAAATGCAGATGGAGAAAAGAAATGCCCGTACCAGTGTCCCTTTGGTGTCTGCTTAATGTGTAACAAAGCAAATGACAGATATTCAAATTCAGTATGTCTTTAGTGATTTGACGTCTATTCTCAATAACCTGCAATCCTCTTCATATTATATAAGCTATTATGTGCTTATTTGTACAACAGAGTCAAACACCACTGAGCCGATTTCTCCTGTATGAAGTTCAAGTCTCTGGTTTTCTTTTGTGAGTCCCTGCTGCCAAAACTGACTCAAAGTGTTGCGAGGTCACCGTCTGTCAAAGATCACTATTTATTCACTCTCACATTCACACACTGGTGCAGGCAAACCACAGTTGTAGCCACAGCTGCCCTGGGGCAGACTGACAGAAGCGAGGCTGCCATATCACGCCATCGGCCCCTGTCGCCAACACCAGTAGGTGTTAGGTGTAGGGTGAAGTGTCTTGCCCAATTAAGGACACAACAGCCAAGACAGACAGAGCTGGGGATTGAACTGGCAACCTTCCGGTTACAAGATGAGCTTCCCAACTGAACACCAATGGCCCAATGTGTCCTCATCTGCCAGAGAGAAGTTGTGCTGTTAGCTTAATTGGTTGAAATTTAGTTTTCACTTTAATTGATTTCCTGCAGCTAAGTTGACAAAAAAATTGGGTTAAAAGTTGTCGGCATGATATTTAGGGCCAGATTCAGTGTATTCAATCATTCAATGCCATCAGGGCGACCATCCTGGGTGAAAACCTGACAGCGATGCAGGTGGATGTCTCTCTCGTGTCCTGGATTGTAGATATTTGACGGGAAGGCCACACTCAAAAAAATGAAATTGGGTGATTGTTACTTGTACAAGAGTCAAACTTGTAATTTGAACTAAATAATTTAATGTTTCTATGGTGAACATAAGTAAATCATGTAGCATCAGCATGAAAATCAGCAACTTATTTTCTTCTTGTTGAGATGACATGATACAATCTAGTAAGAGTGGTTAGTTGCCTGGACTCACGAAATTCACAAGATCACATTAGATATCAAACTGCAGGAAAATCGCTGGAGTTTTAAGAGGCAGATAACTACATCCACACCACATGTGTATGCTATTGCTATTTATTGTGGTGTAACCTGTCAGGGACAAAAACGTACAGAAAACTCTGCATCAAGCCTTGTAATCATAGCTTTCCTAGTTTTGCTAAGCCTGGATTGACAGCTTGGTGGTGTGATGGTTAGTGCTGTTGCCTCACAGCAAGAAGGGCCCGCATTCATATCTACAATCTGGCTGGTTTGCGGTGTGTATTTAGAGTTAGGTTCATTGATGATTCTAAATTACCCATGAGTGTAATTTAGTGTAACTTAATGGTTGTTTGTCTCTAATGCCAAATGTGTTGATTTGACATGGTCAAAAATGGGTTACTGTACTTGGTTAAATCACGTGGAAAAAGGGGCCATGATTAATTTGTGTTCATCCAACAACATATTTTTTTGAGTGCACAATATGTGTTTCTTCAACACTGTGTCTGATCAGCAACACTATATGATTTATTTATTATATTTTATGTGGCGTGAATAAATAAAAGTATATTTACGGTGGCCCCTACAGACAAAACACGTACAAACTCCAAAACACGTAAAAACTCAAAACACGTACAAAACACAACAGAAGTGCTCCAGGATGCTAGGTGCAGTGTTGAGCTTTTGTTACCTAGTGGCTACACAAGCCAGCAAGTACCAATAACCGGATTTGGTGTGTGGTAGTAACAGGTAAATGAACTTTTTTTATTTTTTTTTTATTTGAATATATATGAGTGCCTGTGTATAAATACACAAACAATACACATATGCTTTCAATTGTCTAATTTAAGTGATCTAGGTAGCTCTGTTTTGGAAGTTCAGTTCATGCTAGAAATGTGTTTTGGAGTTTGTACGTGCTTTGTCTATAGGGGCCACCACATATATTTATATATAAACATATATAAATAAAACCACTTTTTTTTTTACATTAGTAATTCCGTTTGTGCATAATTTCATATTATTGTTAATAATAAATTAATCAAAGCAACAAAACAATCTGAAGAGCCGGTTGGGAGCCGAAAGAGCCGGAAATCCCATCACTAACAGGAAGGGCCAGAGTCGGCTCTATTTTAACACCTGTCGGACAACGCTCAGGATTTTGTAGGAGTCTGTTGTGGCCAGTGCCGTCCTCTATGCATCAGGTTGAGGGTGGCAGATACCAACAAACTCAATAACCATTAATACAATGTATTGTATTATTTTATTGGTACTTTAAGTAGACATTTACTCTTCCTATTGTCTGTGAGTAAATGTGTATTCTGATTCTGATTCAGTGACTGTCTGAAGACACATTTGCCTTCAAACAGCCACTGTAGGGGTTTACCAGTTAGCCTGATGATGTATTAGCAGAAATGCGCCCACGGGAGTGGGAAGTTCTTTGATCTAACATTGCACTTTTTCTTTTTTTTTTCAAAGGTGCGGTCTGTTCATTTCAACAACATCAGCGCAAAGTGCTGGCTCAGAATCATCGGATGAGGGAGCGAGTGAACAGACTGTAAGTGCAGCTTTCCCCCCTTTCTCACTCAGAACGGTGTGACTGTTGAGGTAAGTGAGAGGAGGTAACTGTTGCACCATATAAACCTGAAATCTGTAAAAGAGCAACAAACACTTTACTCTCCTCCCCTCTCCTACCTTCCCTGTGTGCTCACGTGCCGTCTAGATCAGTTTAGTGTGGAAGAAGTGTTTGATAAAGATGGATAAATAAAAAAGGTAAGCTGAAAGAGGTAATATAAACTAAAAAATAAATGCAACAAAATGTGTCAGACTACCCAATGTAGGAGAAATAAATAATATAAAGGCCTCGGATTCACGGGTGGTGACTGCTGTGAACGCTAACCGGGGAGAAACACTGGAGGAAGAACAGCAGTCCCACCAACCGAGTGAGCAAGAGACGGAGAAAAGTGTACTTTACGTGCGAATAACAAAAATCGATGGAGGCACATAAAGAAAGAATAGAGGAGGAAAATCAAGTAAACTTGATTAACCTCGTTTAAAAAAACTGTCTCAATATCAGTAATTACATCTATGTATAGAATTATATTTATTTAATTTTTATTATTAATTTTTGTTTATTTATTAAAATGGACTGATCACGGCGGGCCGTTTTTTAAATCGCAGTCCAGACATGACCGTTACTGAGCCGTGTTCGTAAATATCGCTGCAGGCTGTGTGAAACTGAAGCTGCATGAACGGATTAGAGTCGTTATTATATATCTGAAGGCTGTGGCATGAAGCAAAACAGTTTTATTAAAAAAAATTAAGAAGAAGAAAAGGAAATGACATGAAAATCGCTCTGCGTGCTCACTGGTGAGACACTTGAGGTTTGTGCCGATCTCCGTGCACAAATGCAACTAAAAACCTGAAACACGCTTCAGTTCTGCTCAATAAAAATCTCTGTGTTATTACTGAGGAGCAGAAAGCGCTCAGCTCTGCGTGAGGACTGAGCGAACAGAGAAAGCCACGTTTCAGCCGTGAACTCTCAGCTCTGAGACATCCACCCGTCACAGTTACTCTACACTTACTGACATTTCCCCATCTCCTCAAACACTCTATATACCCTTACTTACTTCTTGTTACCCTTACTCATTTCTCTTTTTTAAATTGCATTTTTAGAAAAAAATTCTCATATAATTTTTTTAAGTAAGAATTTTTTTTTGCCTTTTATTTTTGTTAATCCCTTCACCATTTGAATTATTTATTGATTAATCAATCATTATTTATTATTCCTCTTTTACTGTTCATTAAATTTTCTAAATTCACAGCCTCCCACATAACTCTTAACCCTTTCCACTCTGATAGACAACTTTGTTTCTTTAGCTCTGTCTTTATTGTGGCATGATGTGTTGCATTTTGTGCTCTTCACTTAATCAGATAAGTTCTGTTTAAGTGATTTCTTCATTCAGTGGGTCCTGCAGCAATCAGGCCTACACTGTAAACCCGAACAAGTTGACTGAACTTAAAACTTTTGTGGAAACTGATTACCTCAAAAGATTTAAGTACAAAAACTCATATCTTCTAAGTATGGGGTACTCAAAATTTGTATTTATTGTTAACCTAAAAATTTAAAATTATATTTTATATTTTATTAATTGAGCTTTACTCAAAGACTGTATACTTTAATTTCAATATTTTTGTGTTTCTTGTAGTTTATTATTTTGATGCAACACAATGCAATTATATTACAACCTAAACTCAAATTATCTGATTATTAATTAAAAGATATTTATGTTTCAATGTTTGAGTGTAGACTACTAACAAAAAAAAAGTACGGAAATTCAGTTACTTTACATTTTGCTTATTTAACATTTTTTCATGAAAATTTAAAAACATCACAAATGTTTTTATAAAACAACTAACATGGACATCGGCACCATAAAGTGAGCATTATAAATTCTGTGTAGAACATTTATCTTTTTATAAAATCACAAAGGACGACATCAGTCCTAATTGCATCTTTCTCAAAATACACAAAAATGCAAAACAAAAAGTCAAATACTAATCACTTTTTTTTTAAATAGAAATGAAAAACAATTTTTTAAAATGGGTACAAAGACGATCAGCTTCCAAATAACCAGATAAGGCAGTCAAGTATAGGAAAATTAGGTAAACTGATGGAGTTAAATCCACCCAAAGCCTGTAGTAAACTTAAAGTGCTTAAAGTGCTTCAAACAAAGTGCTCAGTAACAGAGTGCGTGTCCTAACAAACATTGCCTTATATTCCTTAAGAGCATGTAGGCAGGGGTTTCAGGGGTTTGCCGTCATCAAGCCCCATGAAGATATTTTGGACAAAGGCAAATGTGTGAACCAGCTTCCTGGGGTAGTCTAAATGCAGAGCATAGATCAAGCCAAACAATAAAGAAAATGCATCTGCAAATCTGGGAATATCACGCATCACCTAGCCGCCTTTCACCACAACAGCCATGCTTGAGGAAGTAAAATGGACTGGACTGGGAAGCGCCGTCTGTGAGAAGGGCAACTGAAGTGTCAATGAGGGTCGACTCATCCAATGCGTCCGCCTGGAATAGACACAGTATCAATGGTAAATGGCCTGTATTTGTATAGCGCTTTACACATTCAGTCATCCAGACATTCACACCCATTCACACACTGGTGATGGCAGCTACATTGTAGCCACAGCCACCCTGGGGCGCACTGACAGAGGCGAGGCTGCCGGACACTGGCACCTGCAGCCCCTCTGACCACCACCAGTAGGCAACGGGTGAAGTGTCTTGCCCAGGGACACAACGACCGAGACTGTCGGAGCCAGGGCTCAAACCGGCAACCTTCTGATTACAAGGCGAACTCCCAACTCTTGAGCCACGATCGCCCCAATTAAATAAGTAAGGTTGGTTTGAGAGAATGTGACAAGCATGACCTGTAATCTAGCAAAACATTCAGCAGTGTAGTGGGTTACTTTGTAACGAGTTAGGGTACTCTACTTTTTTTGAAAAATGTACATTAACGTGTTAGCTTCTTGCATTACATAATTTGTATTTTTGTTATTTTTCTAAAAAAAAAAGTAATTTTTTATTTCATGACTTTATCTCAAAAAGAAACTAAATCTTGACTTCAGCCTGGTTTTTGGGCCACCTGCAGCATAGCCATAGTGCTGTGATACGCCTGTGCCCTGCTCCTGACCTGTGTGTGTGTTTGTGTGAGGGTTTTCTAAAGAGAGGGTATTTTGTTTGTACAATTTGGTAGCTGCTAGGGTATTAAATTGTATTTAAAAAAATCCATAGCATTTTATCTTACTGGCAGAATTTAAGTAATGCAAAAATACACTTACATTACATGTCTAAAAGAATTCTGGGTCCTCATCCCGCAGGTATACAGGAAGGGCACGAAGTACTGCAGTGCGTTTCACATTGATATCAGGCGCCTCCTAAAAAGGGAAAAGAAAAGTTCATTTAACACAAAGTTTTCAGGTGTCATTCTTTGGGGAGGATACATGTTTATGAAACTGCATGACATCAGACTCTACTAAATTTTGGAGACTTTTCTTTTAAGATACAACCTTTCTGTCTCTTGTGACAGAGAGTCTGTTTCTTAATCATTTGACAAAAACCCTACACAGTATTTTAAAATAGTGTTCTCCAGATCAGAGCTGTAATCTATATAGAACATGGGGTTCAAAGCAAGGAAAAATTGTGTGTTTATCAGTGAAACTTTTAATTTGTGTTAATTTTATCATTATCAATATATGAAATCTTCACCTTAAGGGACTTAATGAATGGTTTCTTCTAAAAATTAGAAATGATTGAGTCATTTCACATCATATGAAAATATTAATTTTTAATACAAATTTGGCCCTATAAAAATGGAAACTCAGTAACAAAGATAATGGAGATTCTCTAAACACGAGCGAATATCACAGTAAAATTGTTGATTGTGATTTACACATTGGATGTATCCTCAGTGATTTGGTACAATTATACAACATTTTATAAGAACTGAACAACTGATGAAACAACTTACTTATGTGACCACATATGAAGTGTTATAACTTACCACAAAAGGTGAACTGTGCCACTGACCCTTGGTAGATCTGCACATGATAAAAAAAAATGCATTATAAATACTAACACAGCTATTAATAATTAGGGGTACATTTAAGATGTTAATGTCACAAAATAAAATAGACTGGTAGAAAGAAGTACAAGGAAATGGTAATGGGGGGAGCCATGAAAATAGATCTTTTCAACATGATTCAGTGTGACAAAGCCAGGGCATGATTTAAAAAAAAAAGAAACAGGTTGTCACGGTCCTGGGTCAGTGACCCAGTGTTTTGAGTTTCTTGTGCCTCTGAGTTTTTTGTATTATGTTCTTAGTTCTCTTTGTTGTCCCAGCGTATTCTTTAGTGTAGTGTCTTAGTTTGGTGTTCTTGTATTCTGTTTAGTTCTGAGTATTTGGTAGCTGCCCTCTGTGTTTCTTAGTTGCTCTGTCTCCCCTAGTCTAGTTTGCATCTGTGCTAATTCCTGTTTTACTTTGAAGGTCTGTGTCTCATGTGAGTGTATCCTACTTTGCTCCCTTGTCTCGTCAGTTCTGATTTCTCCCAGCTGTGCTCTCCTTCTGTGTCTCATTCCCCTCGTTACTTCCCATTGTATTTAAACCCTGTGTTTCTCTGAGTCAGTGCTGTGTCGTCCCTCAAGCTGTGTGTTTCCTCGTGTGCCTCTCTGCAAGCTGTGAGTTTATATTTTCCCAGTTTAGTTTTGTATGCTCGTTTTCTGTGAGCAGCAATTAAAGCTGTGATTTTTGAGTTCATCCCCTGAGTCTGAGTCCTGCATTTTGGGTCCAACTCCTGCCTGCCGCACAGCGATTCATGACACGGGTCTTTTAACCTAAAAATGTTTTAATGGCCATGAAGAAAGGTCTCTTCAATAGATCTTTCAACTCACCTGTGTTTACTGTCTCCACCTGAAATTAATTGCAGTCTGAATTTTTTTTCTTCTGTCTTTTTGTCTTTGGTCTTCAGCCTTGGAAGAAAAAATAAAAATATTGAAAACCTTATCAGCACACTAAATATACAACACCTTGCTATATTTCAATTGTTTTAGATAGAAGTTACCACTGCTAGCTAAGTCACTTTTGAACGATGCTAATGAGAAGGGAAAAAAAAACCCTGCCGAACAATGAGGGTGCTGTTGTAAAAACGCCAACTTTCTTGCGTTGGCAAGGGGTCGTTAAAATATCACTAAGACCCTTTCTTTATGTGTGATTCTTAGTAAAACTGTGTTTTAATCGGTTAAAACTGTAAAACTGACGACATAATCTATGTTTGAAAAAGAGCGCGAACAACAGCGAACAACAATTCACCACCTGGGCCTGTGCTTTTTAACACAACAGCGCATTCGAAAACAAGTTATTGGCTGCAACATATTAATATACTTGCTTTTTTACGGAAAAAATAAACATAACGAAGGTTCCGTTTTACTTACAAGTTTCTCCAAATGTGCTCTCCAGTCGCTCGAGAAGGGCAGCCATATTGAACAGAATTTTCTGTCAACGTCGTTCAGGTTAGAGAGAAGACGTCATGACGTCATGACGTCCACATGCGGAGCTCGGAAAAAAACATTTACTCAAAAATCATAATTAAGAAAGCAGTATTTACTCTTAACTTCTAAGCCATGTACAATTATAACTGTTTGAATCGTTAACCGAACAGAAAAGTTTTAAGTTGTTTCAACTTTGTGAGGAATTTTAATTGTTATATCCACAAACTTTATAAGTCAGGTAGACTGTTGGGGTTTACAGTGTACGTGTAGCAAACTAAATTTAACTAGCTTTCCAATAAATAGAAAAAAGCCAGTTATTTCAAAATTTAACGGGGTAATATTTCTCATAATATAAAAAATATCTGTCATATTGTAGCAAATATACAAAAAGAAAGAAAGCATATGCAAAGACATCAGGAAGGGGTAAATACTTTTTCAGTGCACTGTATATGACCTCACATGTACATGCAAGAATCCTTGATCAAAGCTGTCAGATAAAATGCTTGTAGTGGTGGACGCTAAAGTAACATAGTATAAGTATATTTTCTAAAATTTGGTTTCAGTCCAAAACAGCCGTTTCTTCATCCCGCTCATTACACAAACACAGCTTTACAGTATCATATGATGTGCAGCGCTTCAGATGCTTGAGGTGTGAACACACGTGAGTGGTTTGTGTATAAAAACAAAACATAAATGGAGATTTATATTTTGTACCATATCAGCACAGAGAGAAGGAAGACTTCACTCGTTACTGCAGTTGCATTTATAGCTGCTCCTCTCATTTCTTTAAACACTTCTTGCTTAAACTGCATCAGGTCGATCACATATGAAAAATTGTGTATTTCATCAAAGATGTTTGAAGATGGTTTCTTCTGTGGTTGGAAAATTAAAGCGAGATCGATATCCGGCTGTCTTCCTTCCTCCGCACACGCCTAATGTGCATGAACATATTAAATCTCCTCTGGTGCGATCACTGACGACAGCTTTAAGAAAACACATTTAAAATGGTTGTTTTAAAACACACAACAATTTATTAATGAGGTCATTCCTTGTGATAGCTGAGCTATTTTCTTTCCCATACGGAAAAGAAATAGTAAAAACTTATATGTGATTACTCATGAAAGTGGCCACTTTCATGTGTAAATCATATAAGGCTTACATGATTTACTCATGAAAGTGGCCACTTTCGCATTACTTTCATACATTGTTTTAGTAAGTATCCAAAACATACAAGTTTCATTATATAATTTTTCAAGGGATCTTATATCTGTTTTCACTCTTATATGCTTTTCATACAAGTTTCACACAAGACAGATACAAACTTTATAAGATTTATATATATATTTTCCATATGGGTTACCTTCAGCTTTAAATTAAGTTTATTGTGTGAACTTGCAGTAAAAGGGAAACTCAATGTCTCATATCACCCAACTTGAAGTAGATAACAGGAAGTTGGTGAAGTGCAGCTGAATTTAGCCGTTCTGCTAGCAGAAAGCAGCTCAGCTCAAACCCTCTATTTAAGATGTTTGGGACAAAAGCAACCTGCAATTATTTAAATATGTAAATGCTCAGCACTGTTACTAGCTTGCTCAAAAGCAGCAACATGAAGTGGAGAAAGACACCAGAATTTGTAGAAACAATGTTTTTTTATTATTTTGTTTTATTTTATTTAATCTCAGTGAAACATTTCTAATTTTACTCAAATTACAAGAACGACTTGAATGATGGACAAAATCATGCTCCCTCTGATTCACTATAAAGGAAATAAGTTTAAAGATAACAAGAAACTGCTAAACACAGCTGTAATCACAAAACACATGAGCGCAGTTCAGCAGGGCACTGAAAATAACAGTAAATGGTCAAAGCACCAGGACTTTAAGATTAATCAGACCTACCTCCTGCTGTTCTGCAAAGACTCCTATATCCCATATCCACACAAATAAAAAATAATTCTACTCACAATTATGTTAAGTACATTAAAATGGGTTTCAGCAGAACAAATAAAAGGCTTTACACTTGTTTTAGTGTACTACAAACTTAAAGTACCCTTAAAAAAACAAAGAAAAGTAAACGAACATACACAAAATACAGTACAATTCCCTGAAGAGTGCATAGTGCCCAGAGAGATAGCTGCCTTGGGCTTCCTGTTAGCTGTAGTAAGATTTTATTTCAGTAAAGTTAGACTGATTTTTTACTTACAGCTGTACTGTCTGGCAGCTGTTGCCATCAGAATTAAGATCAGTCTGCACTTGTTGTCTTCCTAAAAAACATTAAATATGTACACTGAGGACACACATTCATGTTCATACTCTACTTTTTCCTGACTGTGCTATACAGTGCTGATGAATACTCTGCAGCCTGTTGATCTCTTAATCTGTAAAGGTAAAAACACACTCTCAGAAATATAAAGATAATATGATTTTTTTTAAACAGCTCATAATGCCAGTACCATTCATTAAGAAAAGAAAAAAGCTTAGTGTAATGCCAAAAATAAACAAAAGACACAAATATAACAAAAAAAATGCTGGAAATATTTCCCCAGCGTTTCACAAACAAAGTGTCCTCACCTTTGGGTGCTGTTTAATCTGACCACAGTGTAGTCCACATCTGTTACTTCTTCGTCCTTTTCTTTTCTTCTTTTGGTCTTAATGGGAAGAATGTTGTAGTAGTCGTGCTCTTCTGGCTTCTTTATGAAAGTTACACTGGAATAGCAAAGATCATCCTGCTGCTCCTCTGCTGCTCTACTCTGTGCTGGAGCTGAAGGGCCGCCACGCTCTGGTCGTCCATTTGGTGCAGGGTCAAACATGTAATAATATGCATTTTCCTGAAAAAAAAAATAACCATAAAACGTGAAAGGTTATGGTTGGACATCCCTCTCTCCCCTGCCATCTGAGCAAAAGCCTTAATCACTGTCTCCAGGAAAACAGCAGACTTTACTTTTTATGAACTGTTCATGTACATTTTCATATATAAGAGAACTTAAGGTACCCACACACTGTGCAGTGTGGATCTCATAAACCTTGGGTGGATCATGAAGTTTGAAGCATGTAAACTATACAAGGCCGCATCATCAAACGTCCGTACTATAGCAGCCAAATTTAAACTTCCCACTGTGCAGTGTATGACAGCAGTAGGGATGGGTATCAAAAACCGGTTCTTGTTGAGAACCAGTTCCCACTGTTTCAATTCTTTGGAATTTGCCATTTTTGCAAATGATTCCCTTATCGATTCCAGTTTCCCCGAATGACGTCACCACGTTGCGGAGCGTCATTTACCTGGCAGGAAACATGGCGGCTCAAACGCTCAAAAGTTTGGTCATACTTCACGAGAACGGATGACAACAGGGCAACTTGCAATACTTGCAAAGTAGATATTTCATTTAAGGGTGGAAACACTACAAATATGCAAAAGCATTTGCTCACAAAAAATGCGATGACCTTAAATCAATGTCGTGTTTTTAATTCTGCTCCGGACTCGTGAATCTCAACCCAGCAGCAGCGGTAACGTTTGCACGTCCTCTCCCGTTAATGCGGCAGGTAAATAATCAACTAACAGTGCATATTATGTTAGCACGATCTGCCTTATTACAAAACCTGCCATCACTGTGCATTTAGGTGACCACAATGAGAGAGACAGACAGAGTCTGGCTCAGATGCTGGCAGTTCTCACAGCAGTCTACCGGTAGCGTCTCCTTTCGGGCCAGGATAGACGAATGTCACCGAGCAGTGACTGAGTTTGTGGTAAAAGGCTGCCGCAGCAGGTGCCCCCGATTTTCGGTAAGTGAATGTGTTTAATTGTAGGCAGGGACATTACTGGATATTCTTGTGTAATTGCTACAGAATAATTTATGTTATACTTTGTTATTGCTACAGAGGAATATTTATTTTATTATTTTACATTTACAATTTTTTTTTCCTGGGGACCCTGTGACACCCCATTGAAGAGCCATAGGCTGTGGATCTCTTAAGATCTCACTGTTGGGTTTGTAAGGCCATGTTACTCCTAAATTTCTATCTTGTTCAAAGAGAAGATATAAAATAAAGTTCTAAGCTAATCGACCTTAGTGTTCTCCTTTTTAAAAAGAATCGTTAAACAGAATCGAAAATGGAATCGGAATCGTGAAAATCTTATCAATACTCATCCCTAGACAGCAGTATGCGACATATACAAAGAGATTCAGTTACATTAAAATTCAGGTACCTGATACCTGACCTCTTCTTCCTTACCTCTGGTTTGTTGTCTGGCCTCTCTCTGGAAGAATTTGTTTTGAAGCACCCTTTTCTTCTGTACAGAAGAATGAATGAACATTTTAATTAATTATTAATTCAATTCAATTTTATTTATATAGCACCAAATCACAGCAAAAGTCACCTCAAGGAGCTTTATTATTATTATTATTTTTATTATTATTATTATTATTATTATAACTTGAAATCAATAAAGACACATTGATTTTAACAATATAACTGAACTGCTCACCTAATGAATATGATTCCACAGATGATTATAACAGCCAGAAATAGAACAGTGATTGATGCAATTGCAGTTGATTTTTTCCATGAGTCTAGGAAACAGTGACCAAACTGAAAACTTGTTACTGGATTACAAGATTAATGGTCTCATAAGAATGGACATAGAAGATAAAACATATCAGACCAAAGTCTTAATTAATGACACACTTTGAGTATAGTTCTTGCCTAACGGCATACAGCAGTTACAAACTAAAAATACTATAAACTACACTTGGGCCAATTTTAACAACTCCATTGTGTCACTACCTTGATTGTTCCCAATGTCAGGAGAAAAACTGACTGTGCTACGGGTCAGAGTCACTGGACTGTCGTCACCAATCTCACCAGATGGAGTGACTGAATTACCCTCCATTATCTCAGCAGAGGGACTCACTGACATAGAGGGAAGCTTTGGAGCATCTGGAAGGGATGTGGAAATAATTATGACAAAAATTGCAGCAAATTTACATTTGAATTTGGTGTTCAAACAAGTCAATGTGAAGAAATTGTACAAAATCCTATTCTTTAACTTTAAATATCTATACCCATTATAGCAGATTGTAAAGACAGTTTTAATCTTACAAACCTTCTTTTCTCCCCCTGTGACAATGTCAGAGTTTAAACCCCTGTTTCCTGTGTGGTATTATAGGAAAACTGTCTTGACTCACATTTCACTCTGATAAAGATGACTTCAGATGACATTCGGCCCACCTCATGCTCAGCAGTACAGTAATACGCTCCAGAATCAGAGGACCGGATGGACCTGAAGATGATTTGCTTTTTTTGGCTGATTGGTTGTTGTTCCTTGTACCAGGTATATTTAGCTGCTGGGTTAGCATCACTGCTACAGGTCAGAGTCACTGAACTGCCCTCCACTATCTCAGCAGAAGGACTCACTGACACAGTGGGAACCTCTGGAATGTCTAGAACAGAAAATATTAACAGGACATTTAGAAATTAAGAAATTTCCATCACTTTAATTTTAGTCTCTCACAACCTCAAGTATGGGGAAAGACAAGCCTGTAATTATTGGTCACATTTGTTATTTTCAATATATTAGATTCATGCTTTGCATGAACAGACCATGTTTGCTGGATTTGTCAGTTGTTCCATAAATTGGATGTACACATGACAGTCCATGGACAGACCTTTGTAGACAGTCAGAAGCAGATTCCTGTGCATCTCTGACTATTACACTGCTAATCAGTTCCTCAAAAGTAAAATAAGCAGGATTAACTTCCAAAATGAAAAGAACTTTGATGTTCTCTGATCAGGATCAAAACACTCTTCAGCACAATGACTGTTCTTTTCTGACTTTAACTGAGTGCTTACCTCTAATTCATGAAACTGACTCCACTCACCTTTAAACTGTATGTACAGTATTGTGAATTTTACTGAACATCTTAAACAAAATTTCAGGGAACAAAGAAAGCTGAGGAGCTGAAAATCGTGATCATCGCATAACACAGTGAAGTAAACTTACACACAGGATCTGAGCGATAATCTTCATGTCCTTTGAAAGCACAGGAGATGATGTCTCCAGGATTGAACAGATCTTGATAAGAACTTCGTTCAACCATAAACTGATTGTTTTTGAACCAGACAAAAGAAAGACGACCAGCTGGACTGCAGCTGCTTTCACACTTCAGCTCTGCCTCAGTCTGAGACTCATGGACTGATATTATTCTGCTCACCTTCACCTGCAGATCTGAATATGACAACACAGCAGACACAAGACATTAAATACTCAAAACAATAAATACAGCCATTAACACAACAGAGCAACTGAGCTGATTAAATATCCATCAGTGTGTATTCATCAGTACCTGTGACAGTCAGAGTTGTTCCAGGTAAACTACTCTTCCATTCAAATCTTTGTGTTTTGAATTTGAAGTGATACTCGGCTGAATCACTCTCTGTCAGGTCTCTGATTCTCAGAGTGGAGCGTCCTCTCTCTCTTTCAGTCACCTGAACACGACCTGCATACTGGGAGTCTTCTGTGAGATCCTCAGATCCACGACCAGAACGGAACCAGGACTTTGATTGGATTGGACTTTCATAACTGTTGTAAGTACAAGAAATGTCCACTGATGATCCTTTGAATGCACAGATTCTTCTGTTACTGTAATTCACTCGTTTGCACCGTTCACCATTGACACCTAAAGAAAAAGATGTATCATTCACAGGAAGAACATGATATTAATAATAACCCAGATTAAAAGTTTTTGTTTCGATAAAATCTCAAAGTAAACTTACAAACTAATGGAGAGTGAAAATCCTCAAATCCTTTTAAAGCACATGAGTAGCTGTTTGAAGTGTCATATGGCATGTCATAAGAAGAAGAGCTGGCTCCATTCACTTGTTGTCCATTTTTGTACCAGACATAAGATGAAACATAAGGATTACAGCTGGTGACACAATCCAACTGTCGTCCATTGAACCCTCTGACCTGAACATCTTGACCAGTGGACAAGAAACAATAAATAAGATGTCAGTCACTCTCACACTGAGGGAGACAGAATAGGGAATGCATTTCACAGATCTATCAATGTGTGGAAAAATAATAACTTCCTCAATGTCTAAACATGAAATAATTTAAAGTTTGTTTTTGTTGTAATTAATTTAAAACCCCCAATAATACTAAAAATTATAGCACTTATATTAAATATAAGTGTGTTGATCAGTACCTGTGACAGTCAGAGTTGTTCCAGGTAAACTACTCCTCCATTCAAAGCTTTGTGTTTTGAATTTGAAGTGATACTCGGCTGAATCACTCTCTGTCAGGTCTCTGATTCTCAGAGTGGAGCGTCCTCTCTCTCTTTCAGTCACCTCAGCACGACCTGCATACTGGGAGTCTTCTCTGAGGTCCTCAGATCCACGACCAGAACGGAACCAGGACTTTGATTGGATTGGACTTTGATAACTGTTGTAAGTAGAAGAAATGTCCACTGATGAGCCTTTGAATGCACAGATGCTTCTGTTACTGTAATTCACTCTGTTGCATGAATCACCTCGGACACCTGAAACATAAAATGATATTTAAGTCAGATTTAGAAAGTAGTTACTGTGAGTTTGACTGTTTTTATTCAGATGTATGTAATGACTCTATGAGATGGTTTTATGTAACTGAAATAAACTCACACACTGAAGGAGAGGAGAAATCTCTTACAGCACAGGAGTAGCTATCTGAAGGCTTTAGATAGTCTCTAAACCAGTACAGGCCTCTAGTAGAAATTTTCTGACCATTTTTGTACCAGATGTAGGATGGACTATCATGTATTTTACAACTGCTCTGACAAGTCAGCGTTGCCCAGTTGGAATTTGATGATCCGTTCACGTGTACCTGAAGAGCTGAATATGTGAAGACAGAGCAAAAATCAGAGTGGAGGCTCTGCTCTGCTGTTCTGTTTATCCATTTGCAAACACATACAGTTATATTCATAACAAGTTTGGACAGATGTGTAAACGAAAATTTTACCTGTGGCAGTCAGAGAGACTCCAGGTGAAACAGTAAGATCACCTTTGTTTGTTATGTATCTGAACTTGTACACAGCTGAGTCGCTGTCTCTCAGGTCTCTGATTGTCAGAGTGCAGCTCTTCCATTGAGAACTGTACGACACTCGACCTGAGCCTTTTTTTAGATCATCAGGGTTATATTCAATACGTTCAGTGAGCCAAATTTTTTTTGACAATTTTAATGGCTGGTTGAAGGAGCAGCCTATGTCCACTGTTGATCCTTTAAAGGCACAGATCTGAGTAGAAGTGTAAGTCACTCCATTATTACTCTGAACCACTGTAACACAGAACACATCAGAATCAAAATCAAATCCTCTAAAGTAATTTACATTTGTTTGCACCTTCCAAAATAAAAATGAATCACTTTAATGCTGTGATAAGGTTCTGGTTAAAGGATTATTATGCACTGGGAAGAGGCAAAAGGAACAATTACTGATGAACTGATCTTCCTCTACTTCTTCTAAATGGTAACTCTATGCTCTAAAAAGGTTGCAAAGCTGCAAAGCTGTGTAGGTCCATTAGTACAAATAACACAATTTGAAAAATTTGGGTTTATTGCGAACCTTAACATTTTCAATTTGTGACAACCGGAAACAGCTCTGGTATCAGGGTGTAACCGTTGATATAAGTCAAAAATAGAGATACACAATACCTGATAAAGAGAGAAGAAAGAGAACACATCTGCTCGCTGCTGCACTTAAACTCATAGCTGCTCCTCTCATTTCTTAAATCACATCAACATGACAAATACTGTTCACTAGTTAGTCTTCATGAGACGCTGAGGTGAGATGAGATCTCTTCTGTGGTTGGAAAATATAAAAGTCATATTAAACTGTCTTCCTTCCTGGTGTACACGCTCAGTATGGGTAAATAGATGAAAACCTGTAAACTCCCACACTGAAATGAAGAAGTGGTTCTTATACAGTGCAGCACGCAGAATGAACTTCTTAAAAACAAACACAACATATTTTAATCACTTTTTAATTTTACGTTTCTGGTCCAGTTTATTAATGAGATCATATGATCACAAGACCATAAAAATTTTCTATACATCATTAGCTTTAATGTAGGTTTACTTTATGCAAAACTCATCTCGCAGAGAGCTGAGAGCAAATCTTTAACACAAAATGTCTCCTAGATAAAAACAACATAGGGTGAGTCAGCTACAACTACTTGAATGACAGTTAGCAGTCTTTCTGTTAACATGCTGGCTTTAGCTTATCAGGCTTCTGATGATAATACCAGCTTACCTGCATCATGTAATTATCTCTCTAAAAGTCCAAAAACAAAAGCCACCTGCAGTAGATTATATATTTAAATTCTTAGTGCGCTTCATGAATGTTCATTTCTTGCCTTATTGCCACAGTGTTACATTAAAATAAGTATCCATAATGTAACTGAAATTTTAACATGGATGTCAAAATAAATATATCCTGTGTGGGGCCTGAGTGATTCACATACTTGTTAAGAACCCCGCTGTATGTGATTCAGGAATTTATTTTTCAAGACAATAAGAAACCATTAGGTGTAGATTTCAGAGGGGGCAAATATGACATGCCACCACCTAACATTTTGAATACAGAATACGTCCAACATGAAATTCATGTACATGTTAAAATAACCACAGAACCAGCCTTTTCAATCTAAAACAGTGTCACAAACCACCACTATGCACACAATATCAGAATGCAGGGTGGTCTTGTACTTGCTCTTCTACTCTCAGTAGGCAGCCAAGCAATTGTGTATTATCACAAGTTTATGGACCACAAGCAATTACCACACTTTTATCAGATAAAAGAGCCTTAAATATTAGTCCCCGCAAATCTGCCCTTTATTTTGCACTTTCGGATTCTTCGCTGTTTCCACCAGGTCATCCCTGTTTCTGTTTCGCTAGAGTCTGAGGAAAACCATTTTTTAATTTGGATGGATTACATTTATTTTAATCACATGGCCAAAATAATGCATAATAATTCTAAACAATATGGCTGATCAAGTAATAATGTGAGCTTAGAATGTTTTATTATATTAATCAGGTTTTGTTGACTGAGGAGTACAGTGCAGATGATTTCTCTACTCTTCCTTTACTTCTGGTGTAGACAGAAAAAGAGAGAAGATGATATTATTGCCATTAATACAGATTCACATAGTAGAAAAGCTAAAAAGCATTACATAGAAAACACCAGCAGTTTGGATCAGGATATTTAACAGGGTTTCTTCACACTTAATGCTAAGCTCATTTGTCTAAACAGAAGAGAAAAAGGGGGTTTCAACACATGTTCATGTTTTACCACCAAGCAGTGTGGAAACTGAGTTTAAAACAACATGTCGAGTTCTTTTCCTTAACATTAAGTTTTAAGATTGCTTGTTTTTCTTTTCTAGTGAATTAAAAACTAATTTATTGTGAACATATTATAGCATAAGTTGTATCCGTAGGACCTGTTACTTTAACAATATTTATTATTATATAATATAGATTAATTTGTCCACTTTCAAAAACCTACAAGTCTTTTCCTTGTGGATTTAATCCAACAACAAGAAACTGGTTGTTTAATTAAAAAGAATTCATTTATTGGACTACCCAATCATGTCGCTGTGATGTCTGATGTTTTCTTTATTCATTTGTACAAAATAATAAATAAATTATTGTATCACTCATTGTTACTGTGGGACCCAACATACAGACACTGGGTCTCTCAATGATAGAACACACAGACTTTATTCTTGCAGTGATTAACACACACTGCACACCACAGTCATCACTCACACACCCCTGGTCCCAGCGACCTACTGAGGTAGCCTCAGTAGGTCTCAGTTTTCAAAAATACCCGTGTACGTGTGGACGTAGCGTAGCAACAGGTGGCGCTATATTCCTAACCATGTAGAAATGTTGGCTAGTCTAGAAGCCTCGGTGGGAAATAGTAAACAAGGATGGGGCATAGAAGCGGAACAGAGTCGTATGTGTGGCGGGACAGTAACTGTGTATGTAAGAATTTAAACACTGCAGAGAGTACAACTAACAGTAACAGTATTGTAGAAATTCATTTCACCGAAACAATACCGTGGCGCACAGTGTGACGTCAAAAAAGGCGCACACCTTTGATGCTGCGTTTTCTCCGTTTTTCTCGTCCACACGTAAATGCAAAAACGAGTTTTCAAAAATATCCACCCTGGCCGGAGTTTTTAAAAATCTCCGTTTTCAGTGACCGAAAACGCCGTTTACGTGTGGACGAAAGGTGCAAACGCATAGAAAAATCTGCGTTTTCAAAAATACCCGGGTACGTGTGGACGTAGCCTGAGACAAAATAGAGGAATCACAATTAGCTGATGACTGGCAGCTGTGGCCGCCCGACTCCTCCGACACTGTCTCCAAAACCTCTGCTTCACCCATTCACCACACCCACCCACTCTAATTATCAAGTTAAGTTTGCTGTTAGCCAAATTTAGGTTACAAATTTGGTGTGATAGTCATAATTTTAAAAGCATTAACTAACTTTTTGGTCAGTTGGAAGGTTGATCCTAGAACATTTATGACGAAACAGGAACCTTACATGACTGGAACAAAATTTGTTTTTGTTGAACCACACAAAAGAAAACCAGCTGGACTGCAGCTGCTTTCACACTTCAGCTAAAAATAGTTACCCCCAAATCCTTGGGTGGATCGTAAAACTAGTGAATAAATGTTTGGTTTTGATTTAAAGAAAATAATTCTTTGTAAAGAAAATCCTTAGTTAAAGTCTATTAAAATGTTTGTGAACTCTAAAATGTATACTTTAAAATACAATTGTTTATAAAAAAGTGTTAAATGCAAAGAAGACACATTTTGTATATTTAAGAACCACAGTTAAATTAACACAGTTAACCACATAGTAAATGGCTTTACTGAAGTGTATTTTGTTATTGTGTGGATGCATCCACACTATTGAGTTCCTGTTTCTCTTTATTCTTTATTATTATTATTTTTTGTGTGGATGCTTTAAGCATCCACACTATTGAGTTCCTGTTTCTCTTTATTCTTTATTGTGTGGATGCTTTAAGCTTTAAGCATCCACACAAAAAATAATAATAATAAAGAATAAAGAGAAACAGGAACTCAATAGTGTGGATCCACACAATAAGCAAAATTTTTGTGCTATTTTCACCGTTCAAATTTTAAACTATTCTGCTATTTCTGCTAATGTGTGCTATGACTTTTGGTATTTTCTGCTATTATACTTTTTAAAATATTAAGCTTTTTTCCTTTAATTTGTCCCATTGAAATGAATGGGAAACTTCTGCAAACTTCTGCAATTCTGCTAAATTTTGCTTGTTTTTGAAACTTAACTACTTCCTGATACTTTCACCTAGAACAACCATTCAAACTTTAAAATGTTCACAAATTATTGGGCTATTCAGCTATGATTCAGCTTTTTCAAATCTTTTACCGTTTTACTTTTATGCCTCTTAAAGTTTTGAGTTGCAAAATTGTGATTTTTCACAAAATACATGCGTTGTTATGGTTGCTATGCTCTTGGCTTCCAGTGTGACACTGAAGGTTTTGCAGTCTTCTCTTCATGTCCGAACAACTGTTTGCTACTTGCTCAATTTTCACTCAACTTCCACAAATTACACATCAAAACGTAGGTATTTTTGCTGGCTTTCAGAAAATGGCACTATCATTGTTGTGGGATTTATAGAAATTTCGCAAATCTCCTCAGACCAACACAAGGTCTCAAAACTCTCCATATAAAGTCAATGGACAGCTTGTTCAAAATCACCGCTGGATTTCTGTAATGAGAGGCATATTCGAATCGTCATATCTCCTTAACGAAGCAAAGTTAAGACATGAGGCTTGTCCCGGTATATCTTCAGACACTCCTGACGCTCACAATTCAAGAATTTCTTTCTCACCTATTACCGTTTTGAAATGAGTTGGACTTGTTTGAGGGTAGGAAATTTGTCCTTCGCTCAGATTTCTTCAGATTTCAAACTCTGGAAATGAACCACATTTTTCTCTCGTCATAAGTTTTTGTTGGATTTCCACAGAGACCTGAAAATTTCCATGACTGTTCACCAAAGCCTGCTGTCTCTTACGGTGAAAGAATTATATCGATACTCCAAACAGATTTAGAGTTACAAAGCGTTGTTTGAGGGCAAGTCAAGGCAGTTTTTGCTTCGCTCTACTCAGTTATGGTGCATTAGAAGTCAAATATCTTTAATAATTCATATTTGAATGATAAATTGTCAACACTGGAAGATTCCCCCATCTCTTCTGAACAAAACGGTGTAAGAATGACCACTCTAGCCCCTACGGTTAGGAAATTATGGTCATTTGTTTCAGGGAAGTCGTCACTATGAGAAATAGACTGCAATAATCCTGTGCCTCTCTGTGCCGCGTGTGTAAAAAGATGCACCTTTTTTGGCGTAAACAGCCACTCTGATTGGTGGATTCAAATTTAGCAGCTCCAAGGCTGTCCTAGAAACTTGCTTCTCTCTCCCTGTGTGTGTGTGTGTGTGTGTGTGTGTGTGTGTGTGTGTGTGTGTGTGTGTGTGTGTGTGTGTTTAGTGGGAGAGAGAGAACCCTACCCATATTTGGCAGCATGTCATTGTAGGATTTAAATTGAACATAGTTAGACTGATTAACTGGATTAGAGCCTGTGTTTGTGTGTCCCTCTGTGCATTTGTGTTTCAATAAGTTATTACTATTCTGCTAAATCATAGTATTTCTGGTACTTTTCGGTACTTGTGCTAAATACAGTATTTCTGCTAAATCATATTATTTCTGCTTTTCATAAGATTTGTGCCTAACATAGTATTTCTGCTAAATTATACTATTTTTGCTTTTTATACTATTTGTGCCTAATATAGTATTTCTGCTTTTTATAGGATTTGTGCTTAATATAGTATTTCTGCTAAATTATAGTATTTCTGATTTTTATAGGATTTGTGCTAAAACATAGTATTTCTACTAAATGTAGTATTTATGCTTAATCATAGTATTTCTATATATTTCTGCCAGGTCCCCAGGCAGCCAATCCTCTGTGAGGACTGAGACATTCAAATTTTCAAATCAGGGCCTGCACGGCTTCCCAGCCAATCATATATGTGTCCTGAGGCATTCAAATTTGCATATTGGGGCCTTCATGGCTTCTAAGCCAGCCAATCATATCAGGGCTGAGGAATTCAAATCCACAAATCAGGGCCTGCACGGCTTCCCAGCCAGCCAATCATATATGTGGCCTCAGCCATTCAAATTTGCATATTGGGGAATTCGTGGCTTCTAAGTCAATAAGTCATCCATGTCATATATCTCTAAAAATTCATATTTTAATGATAAATTGTCAACACTTGAAGATTCCCCAATCACTTCTGAACAAAACGGTGTAAGAATGACCACTCTAGCCCCCACAGTTAGGAAATTATGGTCATTTGTTTGAGGGGAGTCCTCACTATGAGAAATAGGCTGCAATAATCCTGTGCCTCTCTGTGCTGCGTGTGTAAAAAGATGCACCTGTTTTGGCGGGAAAACGTAAACAGCCACTCTGATTGGTGGATTTAAATTCAGCAGCTCCCAGGCTGACCTAGAAACTTACTTCTCTCTCCCTGTGTGTGTGTGTGTGTGTGTGACAGAGAGAGAGAGAGAGAGAGAGAGAAAGCCTTTTAATGGGATGATCTCATTGTAAGATTCAAATTCAATATATTTAGACTGGTTGACTGAATTGGATCTTGTGTGTGTGTCTCTCTGTGCATGTGTTTCTCCTCATGTGTACATATTTGTAATTGTGTGGCTGTCATAAATTTTTTTGCAGATTTTTGTCATTTAACAAGTATATTTGAGGGACCCTCAGCATGTTCAGCATTTTTTCAGCTGTCCATTTTGCTTTTCCAATTTTTCTGTTTAACTTATTACTATTGTGCTAAATCATACTATTTCTGCTATTTTATAAGATTTGTGCTTAATATACTATTTCTGCTTTTATAGGATTTGTGCTTAATATAGTATTTCTGCTTTTTATAAGATTTGTGCTTAATATACTATTTCTGCTTTTATAGGATTTGTGCTTAATATAGTATTTCTGCTTTTTATAAGATTTGTGCTTAATATAGTATTTCTGCTAAATGTAGTATTTATGCTTAATCATACTATTTCTGCTTTTCATAGGATTTGTGCTTAATATAGCATTTCTGCTAAATTTAGTATTTCTGATTAATTATAGTTTTTCTACTAAATCATAGTATAGTATTTCTGCTTTTTATGGGATTTGTGCTAAAACAAAGTATTTCTACTAAATGTAGTATTTATGCTTAATCATACCATTTCTGCTTTTTATAGGATTTGTGCTTAATATAGTATTTCTGCTAAATTATAGTATTTTTGCCAAATTATAATATTTGTGCTAAAACATAGTCTTAATTTAAAATTACAATATTCATAGTTCATCACAGTGTCTCTGGTAAATCACAATATTTCTGCTCTGTTGTACTATTTTTCTAAATCATAGTGTTTCTGTAATGTTTAAGTATTTTTGGCTAAATATATTCTTTCTGTTATCTTATACTATTTCTCCTAAATTCTTGTATTTTTGAGAAGTTATCATGTTTCTGGTAAGTTACAATATTTCTGCTAAATTCTGCTATGCTATTGTATTTCTGCCAAGTATTATGTTTCCTCTAAGATATTGCAGTTCTGCTAAGTTATTCCATTTTAGCAAACTTCTTTTGCTTCTGCAAAGTTTTTACAATTTCTGCAACTTTTCAGCTTTTTCAGCTACTTTTTGCATACAGCTTCAGCTTTAAGCATCCACACTGCATTTTCGCAGGAAATGCAAATTTTTCTAGTTTCATCTGTCTTCTGTGTAATGCATGTAATTTATCTGAATGGTTACTGGTTAATGAAATGTTCTTTATTTTTGTGTTGAAAGGTTTTTTACCTGCTGCTACCTACCTATCTACCTACCAGTTATCTAACTAGCTGGTCTAAATAAAGTTGAGTGAAATTCAAAGTCTGGTCTTTTTCAAGTGTGGACACCTCACAGTCAGAGAACACTTGACACTGCCTCAGTCTGAGACTCATGGACTGATATTATTCTGCTCCGGGGGTTGTGCAGAGATCTTTAAAGGGGCGGGTACTCAAAGTTAAAAAGGGACACATAGAACCATGCTGAAGAACAACAACACACATTCATCAAGAACCTAATATGGAATCATATCATACTATACCACTGTCATCAGGTGGGGACAATGCAAAGCAAATGTAGCCTATTATTATTCACCTAATGGTTTCTTATTCACACTCCCGCACAGAGAGACAGAGCAGGAAATGCAATTCTCAGAAGTAAAAATGGATGGAGATGAAGATGTGATCTGAAAATGATTTCTTCTGTGGTTGGAAAATTTTAGAGAGATAGACATCTGGCTACCTGACTTCCTCTGTACACGCTTAATGTGCATGAACAGACAAAGGCCTGTAAATCCCCTTTAAAATGAGAAGAAAGAAATTACTGCATAAAAATTTAAAATTTCATGTCACATTTGACTTCTGACTTCATCTTTAAGGCCAATAGATTAGTCTACAGGTGAAATTAATAATAATGCTTTACAGAGCTTTTTAAAATGGCAATATGATTTCAGATTCATTTCAGTATGCCTTTGTTGTGTACATTAGATTAACATCTTATAACAGTTGATTCAGTTCATCTGGATGTAGCATTTTGAGACTGAAGAAGTCACTTGGCTCAGTGATGAAATGTTTCTTCCCACTGAAAACACCACGTCCAGATGAACTGAATCAACTTTTTGGGATTTACTTACCTGGATGACTGAGAATGCATCAAAACATTTTGAATGTACAAAATAAACCGAATCAAATCTTTATTCACTTAATGCTTATTACCAAAGATTTAAACAAATTGTGTTAAACAATGAAGTGAATGTTTACACATTTACAATATCCACACGAATAAAAAAATATATATATATATTATACTCAAATTATGTCAAGTATATTAAAATGCTTGCACATTGCATTTTTTTTACTGCATTACAAACTTCTTAAAGCAAGTTTAAAAATAATAAAGAATACAAAATACATATGCAAAATGTAATAATCTTCCCTTAAAAATAAAACTGCCCAGAGAGTGGTTTGTGCTTTCAGAGTGCTTCTTGTTTGCTGTATTAAGTTTGTATTCCAGTACAAGCTAGATTAACATCTAATAAACTAGTAATGATTGTTACATGTGTTACACATATACACAGCTCTAACGTTTATAATAGTCCACTGTCCAAGGACACATTTTGTTATATCTGTTGCATCATTCTTTATCAAAATGCAAACACAGCCATAAAAAGCAGTATCTTCCTAAAAACATTAAATATGTACACTGAGGACTAGGGATGGGTACCGGTGTCGGTTCTGACATAAACGGTAGTAACCAGACCGAAAAGCAGCGCACATTTCGGTGCTTTATTTCGGTGCTTTTTTTTCCTGAGCTGTGATACACTTCTAGCCAATCATTTTACGTTTCCAAGGATGGTAGGCGGGGCCTTATGCAGAGCTACAGATTAAAAATGCCCAAGGCGAAGCGGTCAAAGTCTGGCTCTACTTCACAGCAAAAGATGCAAACTCAGCAGCAACAAGTGCTTTAAGCTGATACTGTGATACTGTCAAAGGAGGTAACACCTCAAATCCGATGAAACACCTGGCAACGCATAGCGTTTTTTTTAAAAGCCCAGAAATGCGCCGTATTTGATAGCTTGCTGCGAGACCTCACACCGAGCACATCTACTGCGGGTGGGTTGCCTGTTATGCAACAGCCCCCAAAAACACGAAGAGGAGCGTCCTGGCCCCTAGCCCTGCCAGTGTAGCAGAAATGATGAGGATGATGATGCAGCAGCAGCCGTTCTACTCTGCGTGAGTAGCTTAATGTTGTTCGTGTGTAATTTACGTTGAGTAGGCTAACCACGTTATTACATTAATGCATGTAAGGTGAACTAGCAAACATCATCATAGCTACATGCGGCTGTCTTCTTGTTTGATGGCAGATACTCCCTTCACCCTGGCCAAAAAGGCTAAAATGACCAAAGAAAAAGAGGGAAACAGCTAAACATGAGAGGTTTTTGGACAAAGTTTGTATTTTTTCCATTGTTTAAGCACTGCTTCCAGCCAAGAGTGATACCATATATGCCCCATAGCTGCAGAAAAGGCTAACATTGTTATCTTTTTACAAAAAACCAGCTGAATATGAGAGGTTTTTGGACCAATTTTGTGTTCTCCATTCTTTAAGCACCGGTTTGAGCACCGTTTGAGCACTGGCACCGTTTCAAAAGTACCGATTTGGCACCGGTATCAGATAAAACCTAAACGATACCCATCCCTACTGAGGACAAACATTCATGTTCATACTCTACTTTTTCCTGACTGTGCTGTACAGTGCTGATGAATACTCTGCAGCCTGTTGATCTCTTAATCTGTAAAGGTAAACATGATGTCAATAAAAATCACAATATCAGTAACATTAAGTGTTTTCTTTTCTTAAGTTAGACCAAAGTTACACCAAAACTAAATAAATAATGCATTTACAAAATCAAAACAAAGAAATTATGGAAACATTCCCACAGAAAATAAGTGTCCTCACCTTTGGGTGCTGTTAAATCTGACCACAGTGTAGTCCACATCTGTTACTTCTTCATCCTTTTCTTTTCTTCTTTTGGTCTTAATGGGGAGAATGTTGTAGTAGTCGTGCTCTTCTGGCTTCTTTATGAAAGTTACACTGGAATAGCAAAGATCATCCTGCTGCTCCTCTGCTGCTCTACTCTGTGCTGGAGCTGAAGGGCCGCCATGCTCTGGACGCCCACTTGGTGCAGGGTCAAACATGTAATAATATGAATTTTCCTGAAATTCAAGATAACTATTAAAGGTGAAAGGTTATGGTTGGACCCCCCCGCCCTCCCCTGCCAACTGAGCCACAGCCTCCCAAACCTTGTATCTGTATTCCTGGAGAGGTTTATATCCCGAGCAAAGGAAGAGCAATGCCATCAACAACAGCATTAAACAAATAAGTGTCATTTTCTCAACACATGAAAACTGATTACAATTAGTCACTGTCTTAACTAAAGGTACCCACACACTGTGCAGTATTATAAATCAATCATTACAAGCCACACTGTGCAGTGTGGATCTCATAAACCTGGGTGGGACATGAAGTTTGAAGCATGTGAATCGTACAATGATAATGATCAGCTTTTATTCCTCTGCTGTTGGTGTCCATACCGAATCATCAGACTGGATTCAGACTTGATAACAGCTGGCAGCTGTCATATAACAACCTGCTGCAAGAGCTCTACTAGATCTTCCTCTTTATTGGAACTCCTAAAAGCCAGATACTTCCATCATTTCTCTTTGTTTTGTCGCTTTCATGAGTGTTGGTGCTCAGTTGATCAGCACAGCTGATCATCATGCTCCGTTTCTGATGGTTGGTTAATAGATGTTGATTGCAGCAGCAGGCACACTGTGAGAGGATCACCCTAAATTTCTGGCATTGTAATGATTTTATCTCAGACCGTCTTTGTTTACAAGATTACTACAGCCAACCTTTTAAGTTCTTCCACTGTTTAAGATAGGACAACCACATTAAACACAATCAAAGCTATCACCACCATTTTTTCTTTATCTTAGATGGCCCACAGTCAAAAAATGTATACGCAGCTTAATATCTGGTTGGGTTAATACCCACTTTTCTGTACTACAACAGCTAACTTTATCTTTCAACTGTGCAGTGTATGACAGCAGTATACAGACATGTACAAGGATATTAAGTTACATTAACATGGTCTTTTTCAGGTTCATATATGTATACCTGATACCTGACCTCTTCTTCCTTACCTCTGCTTTGTTGTCTGGCCTCTCTCTGGATGAATTTGTTTTGAAGCACCCTTTTCTTCTGTACAGAAGGACGAATGACCATATGAGTGAATTATTACATGAAAACACTAAAGACTTTTTTAATAACAACAATAAAACTGAACTGCTCACCTAATGAATATGATCCCACAGATGATTATGACAGCCAGAATTAGAACAGCGATTAATGCAGCTGCAGCGATTTTTTTCCATGAGTCTAGGAAACAGTGACAAAACCGAACATTTGTCACTGGATTACAAGATTTGGGATCACATAGAAATGGAGATAAAACATTTAACCGATCAGACCAAAATCTTCAAATTAACGACTCGATTCTGAATCTAATTCTAACTCTAAACTTTAACAATACTAAAACAAACATTAGGACATTGTAACAACTCCATTGTACTACTATTTTGATTGTACCTAATGCCAGGACAACAACTGTTTGTGTGTTAAAACATGCAGATCTTGATTTTTACTGAAGTCGACCTCAACCGACTCAACACTAAATACAGAGAAAACAGGACAGTAAGACTTGTGGTTAGCATTAGCTAATGGGACTAATGGGAGGCCACTTAATTTCATCTAAAAAGCTCCACAGCTGCAAGTAGCAATGAAACTCTATCTGACATATTTAGGACAACGACCGTGTCTGTAGACTGGCAAACAGTGAAACTGCTACACAGTGATTGCCAAACCTGAGAGTTTGCTCATATCACGCTGGTCACCATCCTACAAGATTTCATTTACTCTCTTTCAGTTTGTATTTGGAAAATGTCAAACACATAGACACAAAGCACCACAAGATTTCTTTTTAAGAAAAACAGAGCTGGATATACAGCAGCATTGACTATGACAGCATGATGAAATAGATCATCAAAAATCAGCCTGGAGAACAGATGAAATATTACAACCCACACTTGGTATTTTTACTTGTAAAGAGCTCTTGTAATTATCATTATTCAAGTGTTTTGTATGGAATGTAAGAATGTCTCTCGGGTTGTTTTGTGGGTGTGATACAGTAATATATGGTCTAACAAAACAAAACCGATAAAAAGGCATTGTTCATGAAGCAGACTATGATGATGTCTTTGTATGGGGCGCCGTTTGTAAAGTGAAACATGCTGAAATTAACGGCAACATTTTTCCACATTTAGCTCAAAACCTTACAAAAACATATTTTTTCGAGTAATTTTTTACAACATTTAGTAAAATATTTGTAACTTTTCATCAAATGTTAAATATTAAATCTAAATGTTAAATGTTAAATCTAAATGTTAAATGTTAAATCTAAATGTTAAATGTTAAATCTAAATGTTAAATCTAAATGTTAAATGTTAAATCTAAATGTTAAAAGTTAAATCTAAATGTTAAATCTAAATGTTAAATGTTAAATCTAAATATTATATTTAAATCTAAATGTTAAATCTAAATGCTAAATGTTAAATGTTAAACCTAAATGTTTAGGCTAATATGCAAATTTATTGTACGGATCAACGGAAATACCAAAATAAAAGCTTCCTGAAAACCTCTGGTGCAAAATTGTGTCTGTTCTCTTCCTCGCTTCTGCCCGCCATGTGCTGCTTCACTTCTTGCCTACGAGCATGTCCAGCGATTTTGCTGGACATGTGCTGCAGCGATTGTGAAGTGGAGACTGCAGCTGCTAAGAGTGCACTACTGCTAAACCTTTGGATCGCCGACAAAACAGATCTTCCGATGTTTTCAGCTAAATCGCCGGACGTGCTTTCTCATGGTCGGGTTATGGCTGAATTCCAGTGGAATGACAGTCCCGCCATAATAGACGTTCCAGCCATGTGTTCCAGCCCTAAACCTAACCTTATCTAACTATAACCTTATTCCTGACCTTTACTAGCAGTTAAATGACGTAAAATAGTGTTTTCCAAAGCGATTTTTAGAAAATGAACGAACGTGTAGATTGAGTCCAAACGGTTCTCATGTGCTCTCCTTTTTTCCGATGCCGTAATTTAGGAACGTGTTGGGTACCCGAAAGCATAAAATGTTGACAATTTGTCACCTAGCGAAAATTATTACGCTTTGGGAGTGAGAACGTGTCTGACCACTACCGGCACACTTTTGCACCGGAGGTTTTCGGAAAGCTTTTATTTTGGTATTTCCGCTGATCCGTGCAATAAATTTGCATGTTAGCCTAAACATTTAGATTTAACATTTAACATTTAGCATTTAGATTTAACATTTAGATTCAGATTTAAATATAATATTTAGATTTAACATTTAACATTTAGATTTAAATATAATATTTAGATTTAACATTTAGATTTAAATATAATATTTAGATTTAACATTTAGATTTAGATTTAAATATTATATTTAGATTTAACATTTAGATTTAGATTTAAATATAATATTTAGATTTAACATTTAACATTTAATTTAAATATAACATTTAGATTTAACATTTAACATTTAGCATTTAGATTTAACATTTAGATTCAGATTTAAATATAATATTTAGATTTAACATTTAACATTTAGATTTAACATTTAGATTTAGATTTAAATATAATATTTAGATTTAACATTTAACATTTAGATTTAAATATAACATTTAGATTTAACAGTTATCATTTAGATTGAATATTTAACATTTAGATTTAACATTTAAAATTCTGTTTTAAATATGAAAAGTTACAAATATTTTACTAAATGTTGTAAAAAATGACTTGTTTTGAGCTAAATGTGGAAAAATGTGTTGCCGTTAATTTCAGCATGTTTCACTTTACAAATGGCGCCCCATATCTTTGGCAGCCAACTTGAGTCAACTGAAAATCTCGAGGACATGATGAAAGCTGAGACTGAAAGCACTGTCAACACCATTTGGTAACAGGTTATGGGTGTATTATCTGATTCATAAATGTATACATACTGTAATCTTATTTTATTTCCCTACATAACTGACACTGGTAAACCAATAATAAACTAAATAAATTGTTCTGTAACTGTAAGATTAACTGCTGTTTTCTACTGATCTGTTTTGTTCCTTGTACCAGGTGTAACTAGCTGCTAGGTTAGCATCACTGCTACAGGTCAGAGTCACTGAACTGCCCTCCACTATCTCAGCAGAGGGAAATTATGTTTTCAAAAAGTTTTTTCACTCACATTTCACATTGATAGAGATGACTTTAGATATTGTTTTGCCCAGCTCATTCTCAGCGGTACAGCAATACTTTCCAGAGTCAGAAAACCAGATGGACCTGAAGATGATCTGCTTTTCTTGGCTGATCGGTTGTTGTTCCTTGTACCAGGTGTAATTAGCTGCTGGGTTAGCATCACTGCTACAAGTCAGAGTCACTGAACTTCCCTCCACTATCTCAGCAGAGGGACTCACTGACACAGAGGGAAGCTTTGGAATGTCTAGAACAGAAAATATTAACATTAGAATTAACGTCATAATACATTGTGTATTTTTCTGTTAATAATTACAGCAAGCAAAACACAAGAATACAAACTTTAATCTTTATTCTTCTGGCATTAATGTTTATTCAAAATATCCGTATTTCTTCTTTAAAGTTATGGTCAAGACATTTCCCTCACTTTCATTTCAGTCTGTCACACCCTCAAGTATGGGGAAACAGTCAGCCTTTAAATATTTGAAGGATCTGTTATCCTCAATATATTAGGTTCATGCTTTGCATGAACATACCATGTTTGCTGGATTTGTCAGTTGTTCCATAAATTGGATGTACACATGACAGTCCATGGACAGACCTTTGTAGACAGTCAAAAACAGATCCCTGCACAACCCTGTCAGAAGCACATCCCTGTTTATTAAACTAGTAATCAAATCCTCTAAATAAGCTAAATAAGCAGGATTACATCTACATTTGTATTTCAAAATAAAATTAAACCACTTACAGTCAGGGGAAACATTATTTGAACCGCTGCTTATTTTGCAAGTTTGGCCGCTAACAAAGATGAGTCTTTAATTTCAATGGTGGGTTTATTTGAACAGTGTGAGATCAATAACGGAAATAAAATGCAGAAAAATGCATTTCAAAAAAGTTATAAATGAACTTGCACTTTCATGAAGGAAATAATTATTTGATCCCCCACCAGTCAGCAAGATTTCTGGCTCCCAAGTGTATTTTATACAGCTGATGTTGGGAGCCTTCTCAACTCATTACCTGTATAAAATACAGATGTCCATAGAAGCCATCAGTGCATCCAGATTCCAAACTCTGTACCACGGCCAAGATGAAAGAGCTTCCCAAGTATATCAGGCAAATCAAAATTCTGGCCCTACACAAGGCTGGAATCAGCTATAAGACCATCACCAAGCAGCTGGGTGAGAAGGTGACAACATTATTATTCACAAATGGAAGAACTATAAAATAACTGCCATTCTCCCTCGGTCTGGAGTTCTATGCAAGATCTCACCTCATGTAGTTTCAGTAATAATGAGAACAATGTGGAACCAGCCCAGAAATACTCGGAAGGAACATCAGTGATCTCAAGGCAGCTGGACCAAGAAAACACTACGCCATGAAGGACTGAAATCCTGCAATCCCCTGTTTGAAGTTTGCCACTGAACCTCTCAATAATTCAAAGGGGGACCGGGTGAAAGTGTTGTGGTTAGATGAGAGAAAAATTGAGATATTTGACATCAACTCAACTCGCTGTGTTTGGAGGAGGAAGAATGGTGCCTATGACTCCAGGAACACCGTCCCCACCATCAAAAATGCAGGGTGTTTTTTCTGCCAAGGGGACAGGACAACTGGACCGGATTTTTAGAAATACATTTTTCTGGGTTTGGTGGTTATTGTTCTGTCACTCACTGTTCAAATAAACCTACCTTTGAAATTATAGACTGACCATTTCTTTGTAAGGGGCAAACTTACAAAATCAGCAGGGGTTCAAACAATTTTTCCCTGACTATAAATGGTGAGACAAGGCGGTGGTTAAGATTGCTTTGTTATGCATGGGGAAAAAGCAATGATTGCTCAACTCATCTTCTCCTACCTCTTCTCCACAGCAACTTTATAATGAAGTCACCTTATTTCCTTAAGTAGATGTTCCTCTTTAATCTTAATTATTTGTTGTTCAGAATACTACTGTCTTTCATGTAATTATTTGCTTTCTTCACAACAACAATACGAGTCCTTCCGGTATGATGGCGCCTGTGTTCGGCTCTGCCGCTGCCGGTTGTAGTTTGTCGCGCTCTACTACTGTTGTGTTGTTTTTTTCTGCTCTACTGTTCTCACTCAGTTTTAAGGATGTATTTGCGGCCCTGGCTTTGCTATCCATCCGATCCTCTATGATGCCACACGATGTCTCGTCGTCCTCTGGCATTTTCCACCCTCCTCCATTAGCTGGATCCTCATCAGGCGATTTCAGTGGTCCCTCTAGACCACGGAGAAGGAGAGGGAGAAGAGGAGGTATTCAGGTAAAGCTCAGGATGTACTGGCGGCGTGGTTTGTCTGGTAAGCGATGTCGAGCGTGCGTTGTCTCCTGTGTCCAGAAAAGCTCCATGGAGGGGGACTTGTTTTCCACGGCCTTGTTTGGATACGCTGGGCCCGGCTCTTTGAGACCGTGCCACCTCAGGAGGGTTTATCCAGACTCTTCTGCGGGCTGGCTTTTTCTTCCCTCGGTGAGTGGATTCTACGAGCGTGACGGCTCGAACCCTGTGTATTTACGTCCCTTAACTCGAGCCTCTGCAAATAATGAGGCTTCTAGCTCACTGAATATGGCACTTTTTAACGCTCGATCTCTCTCTAATAAATCATTCTTGTTGAATGATTTTATATTATCTAAAAAACTAGATTTTTTATTCCTGACTGAGACCTGGCAGCGGGATGTAGACTACTCGTCACTTATTGAACTCTGCCCGGATGGCTATACTTGTCTGGTCGGGGTGGTGGGCTTGCCGTGGCTTTCCAGGACCGTTTCTCCTGCCGCTCCGTGAAAACTGGACTTTTTCACTCGTTTGAGCTGCAGCTGCTTAAAATTGGTAACAAGGATCCTTTCTACTGTGCTGTGGTGTATCGTCCACCTGGATATAACAGGTTATTTTTATCGGAGCTCAGTGACTTCTTATCCGCTACTATGAGGCTGTCTAGGGTGCTTATAGTTGGGGACTTTAACATACACGTTGATAATGACTCCGACCCATTCGCCAGAGACTTTATGAACATTATGGATTCTTTTCATTTGACTCAGCATGTGTCCGGTCCTACACACAGCAAAGGTCACACACTGGACCTTGTTTTTACTTTGGGTTTAAATATTGATTTTATTTGCTCTGAGGACATTTTTATTTCTGATCACTATGTTATTGTTTTTAACTTGTCTTTTAATGAGCCTTTGTCCCCCGTCAGACGGATGGTTAGCTCTCGCATCTTAAACTCCTCCACAGCAGAGAAATTTCAAATTCAAATTCCAAATTCAAATTTTATTTGTCACACACACACAACCATACACAGTATGACATGGGGATGAAATGCTTGTAGCTGTACAATGCCCGACCATTAAATGACAGAAGAAAAGTTTTACAATATTTACAAATTTGTGGATGCTTTTAACTTACAGCTATCTTCTCAAAATGGTGTTGATTTCTCAACCAGTCTTTTTAATAATTATTGCCTTTCTATTTTAGATGAAATTTGTCCGGTTAAGATGAGGAGTGTTTCTGCCTCTAAATCTCCTCCTTGGCTAAATGACAGTATTCGTTGTCTAAAACGTGATTGTCGTAAACCGGAGCGTAGGTGGAGGAAAACTCATCTAAATGTTCACCTCCTCTATCTTAAGGACCTTTTAGCTTCTTTTAATAATGCGATCAGAGATGCGAGGGCTGCCCATTTCTCACACTTGGTTACAAAGAGCAGAGGCAATCCTAAGGTGCTTTTCAACACCATTAGTGACATTGTTACTCCTGCTCTGCCTGCGGCCCCTATATTTTCTAACGAGGACTGTGAAAATTTTCTGTCTTTTCTGCTTGCAAAAATTCATAACGTGAGAATGATTTTTACACACTCACCTGTTATCTCAATCTCTACCCCATCCCGGCCCATTATCTTGGATACTTTCTCTCCGGTTTCACTACTTGAGCTAGTGAAATTAGTGGCCTGGCCTGGTAAATGGCCTGTATTTATATAGCGCTTTTCTAGTCCCTAAGGACCCCAAAGCGCTATTTACATATCCAGTCATCCACCCATTCACGCACACATTCACACACTGTGAATTCAGTGAATCCTCCTGTTCACTTGACATTATACCTGCATCATTATTCAAAAATGTCTTCCAGTCTATTGGCCCATGTGTGCTCACTTTAATCAACTCTTCACTGGCATCTGGTATAGTTCCGGTTTATTTTAAAAACGCTGCTATTCTCCCACTTTTAAAAAACTCTCAGCTTGACTCCTCTCTTTGGAACAGCTACAGACCTATCTCTAAGTTACCGTTAATCGCTAAACTTCTAGATAAGGTTGTGGCTAAGCAGCTTATGGCAGCTCTGGACAAACATGGCATTTACGATAAGTTTCAGTCCGGTTTTCGTCAATTTCACTCCACGGAGACAGCTCTTCTTAGGGTCTCAAGGGATATCTTGATGAATAATGATGCAGGAAAATGCTCTGTTCTACTCATGTTGGACCTCACATCAGCTTTCGACACAGTTGACCATCACATCCTCATTGAAAGGCTGAAGAAATGGGTTGGTGTATCTGGAACTGCATTAGAGTGGTTCTCCTCTTATCTCCATCACCGATCCTTTTCTGTGGCAGTCTCCGATTTTAGGTCATCCTCTACCTCCCTTACTTATGGTGTCCCTCAAGGGTCAGTTTTGGGGCCTTTATTGTTTTGAATTTATCTTCTCCCCCTCCAGCATATAATGGGCTCTTTTGAGGACATTTCTTATCACTATTTTGCTGATGATATTCAGTTGTACGTTTCTTTTATGCCCGAGGATTTATCTAGGCTTCAGCGTCTGAATGATTGCTTAGATTTGATCAAACGTTGGATGGCTGCAAATTTCCTCCAACTCAACGAGGGGAAAACCGAAGTCCTCGTATGCGCCCCTGATAGGTTTCTATCGCAGATAGTGAAAGCCCTTGGTCCTCTCTCACTTTATGTTAAATCCTCTATCAGGAATTTAGGTGTCACCTTTGACTCGAGTCTCACATTGGATGGGCATGTGAAATCTCTGGTTCAGTCTTGTTTTTATCATTTGAGAAATGTGGCTAGGCTAAGCCCGGTTTTATCTCGCTCTGAACTCGAGATTGCTATACATGCATTTATTTCGTCACGCTTGGATTATTGTAATTCGCTGTTTATGCGTCTAAGCAAAGGTTCTCTGGATCGTCTGCAGGTTGTGCAAAACACTGCAGCGAGGCTTTTGACAAAATCCTCCAAGTACTCACATGTGACACCGTTATTATCTCAGTTACACTGGCTTCCTGTTAAATTTAGAGTTGATTTTAAGATCCTGGTCTTGACCTACAGAGCTGTGCACGGACTGGCACCTGCCTACATCTTTGATCTGCTACAGCCCGATGTCCCTAGCAGGTCTTTGAGGTCATCTGATCAGGGCTTACTTGCTATAAAAAATACTAAGAGGAGGACTAAGGGTGATAGAGCTTTTGCCACTGTGGCCCCTAGACTGTGGAACTCTCTCCCCCAAGCATTAAGAACTGTGGACTCAGTAGCTGTTTTTAAAAAACAACTCAAAACTTACCTTTTTAAAACTGCTTTTGGTTAATTTTTTGCCTGTTTTATTTTCTCTTTTTAAATCTTTTTATGTGTGCAGCACTTTGTGATTCTGTCTTGAAAGGTGCTATATAAATAAACATTTATTTATTTATTTATTTATTTACATGGTCAAACCATTGTTCATCACATTGACTGTTCTTTTTGAACTTACTCTAAGTCAATAAATGTTTCTGATTCATGAACCTGGCTGCACTCACCTTTAAACTCTTTGTACTGTAACACACTCACACAATTTAAATTATTGTATAGTATTGTAAGTTATGCTGAATATCTGAACCAACAGTTTGGTGAAAAAAAAGGGTGTAGATGTTATTTGGGACATCATCCCAACTTATTTGGGATGATGACCACATAACGCAATGAAGTAAACTTACACACAGGATCTGAGTGATAACCTTCGTGTCCTTTGAAAGCACAGGAGATGATGTCTCCAGGACTGAACAGATCTTGATAAGAACGTCGTTCAACCATAAACTGATTGTTTTTGAACCAGACAAAAGAAAGACGACCAGCTGGACTGCAGCTGCTTTCACACTTCAGCTCTGCCTCAGTCTGAGACTCATGGACTGATATTATTCTGCTCACCTTCACCTGCAGAGCTGTGTGAAATAACAAAAATAGTCACATTATTAATTAAATGACTTAACTGAATGAAATATCCATCAGTGTGTATTCATCAGTACCTGTGACAGTCAGAGTTGTTCCAGGTAAACTACTCTTCCATTCAAATCTTTGTGTTTTGAATTTGAAGTGATACTCGGCTGAATCACTCTCTGTCAGGTCTCTGATTCTCAGAGTGGAGCGTCCTCTCTCTGTTTCAATCACCTCAACACGACCTGCATACTGGGAGTCTTCTGTGAGATCCTCAGATCCACGACCAGAACGGAACCAGGACTTTGATTGGATTGAACTTTCATAACTGTTGTAAGTACATGAAATGTCCACTGATGATCCTTTGAATGCACAGATTCTTCTGTTACTGTAATTCACTCTGTTGCACCGTTCAACATATATACCTGAAAAATTACAATTACAATTTTTTTTAAAACCAAATTTATTGACAGAACATGACATTAATTATCACCTAGATTAAGTTTTTATTCAGGTAAAACCTCAAAGTGAACTCACAAACTAATGGAGAGTGAAAATCCTCAAATCCTTTTAAAGCACATGAGTAGCTGTTTTTATTGCCATATGACCTTTGATATGGGTAGCTGTATGAAGTGTCATATTGAGCTTCATAAGAAGAAGAGCTGGCTCCAATCACTTGTTGTCCATTTTTGTACCAGACATAAGATGAAACATAAGGATCACATCTGGTGACACAATCCAACTGTCGTCCATTGAACCCTCTGACCTGAACATCTTGAACAGTGGACAAGAAACAATAAATAAGATGTCAGTCACTCTCACACTGAGGGAGACATTAGTAAAATTCACAGAAGTGATAAAATTAATTAGAAACAAAGTATTAATTCTCTCCATCTTTAGACCCGAAACCATTCAAACTATTATTAAAAGGTATGGGAGAACATGCAAATAAAAATTGATTAAATATCCATCAGTGTGTGTTGATCAGTACCTGTGACAGTCAGAGTTGTTCCAGGTAAACTACTCCCCCATTCAAAGCTTTGTGTTTTGAATTTGAAGTGATACTCGGCTGAATCACTCTCTGTCAGGTCTCTGATTCTCAGAGTGGAGCGTCCTCGGTCTGTTTCAGTCACCTCAACACGACCTGCATGCTGGGAGTCTTCTCTGAGGTCCTCAGATCCACGACCAGAACGGAACCAGGATGTTGACTGGATTGAACTTTCATAACTGTTGTAAGTACAAGAAATGTCCACTGATGAGCCTTTGACTGCACAGATTCTTCTGTTGCTGTAATTCACTCTGTTGCATGAATCATCTTGGACACCTGAAACATAAAATGATTTTTAAGTCAGATTTAGAAAGTAGTTACTGTGAGTTTGACTGTTTTTATTCAGATGTATGTAGTGACTCTACAAGATGATTTTATGTTACTGAAATAAACTCACACACTGAAGGAGAGGAGAAATCTTCATGACCTGTTACAGCACAGGAGTAGCTATCTGAAGGATTCAGATTGTCTGTATACCAGTACTGGTCTGACTGATTAGAAATTTTCTGACCATTTTTGTACCAGGCATAGAAGAGATGATTATTTAGTCGACAACTGCCCCGACAAGTCAGTGTTGCTGAGTCAGGATATGATGATGTGTCCACGTGTACCTGAAGAACTGATTATGTGAAGAAATAAAATCAGAGCAGAAACGTAGACATCCATTATCAATAATGCAAATGCACACAGTCATGGTAATAATAGGTTTTGACTGATGTGTAAATAAAAATGTTACCTGTGACAGTCAGAGTGACTCCAGGTAAACCAATAAAACTTTTCTGGATTGTTTCAAACCTGAACTTGTACACAGCTGAGTCGCTCTCTCTCAGGTCTCTGATTGTCAGAGTGCAGCTCTTCCAGTCAGAACTGTACGACACTCGACCTGCATATACTGGGTCGGTTTTCAGATCATCGGGGTTATTATCATTTCCTTTGGTGAACCAAACTGTGTTCCATAAATACGTATATCTTGAAGGGTGTTTGAAGGAGCAGCCTATGTCCACTGTTGATCCTTTAAAGGCACAGATCTGAGTAGAAGTGTAAGTCACTCCATAATTATCCTGGCTTTCAACCACTGTAACACAGAACACATCAAAATGGGTCAGATTTATAATAACAAACAACAGTAAAATTATGAAGTCGAGTAATTACAGCAGGTAAAATAAATATGGAAAACTAAACCACATTTCTAAGTAAATATATTTTTAAAGGCGCTATTGACATGAAATTCTCACCCAATGTAAGTAACAAACCATCCAATCCACACATGCAAAGAAATCAAACCATAGATGTCCATAAATCAAGTTATGTGTAATAATGGGAAATGACAGAAGGAAAAAGTATTGAACACAAAAAAGTGGAGTTGCAAAAAAGGCATGGAAAATAATGCCACCAGCTGAAATCTGTCAGAAATTAGAAACCAATCCTGTCACGAAGTGCAAATTAATATCATCTGGTTCAGACAGGCCATCCACACAAGAAACATCTCATGATGGGTGAAGCCACTATGCTCTCATAAGGCTGTCACGACCTTGTTGTTGGAAAACATTGTGATGGCATTGGTCACAGGGGAATTTCTAAAGTACTGAAAATTGCAGTGAGCACTGCTGGGGCCATAATGTGGAAGTGGAAAGAACATCGTTTTACCACAAACCGGCCATGATCAGATCCTCCCTGCAAGATTTCAGACAGAGGAGTAAAAAGAATTCGGAAGAGTTTCTAAGAGCCAAGGAGCACTTGTGGAGACCTATAGAAAGATCTGGAATCAGCAGGTAAGATTTTTTTTAAAGAAAATAATAAGTAATGCTCAACCAACATCGCCTATTTGAACGCTCACCACGCAAAACTCAATTTCTGAAGAAAAAGCATGTTGATTTTAAAGTCTGCTGAACAACATTTAGACAAGCCTGTGAAATACTGGGAGAATATAGTCTGATCAGATGAGACCAAAATTGAACTCTTTTGATACCATAATACAAACAATGTTATGAGGTCAAAGGGCACTGCATATAAAGTAGGGGTGGGTTTTGATAATCGATTTATCGATTCATTAAAATCCTGAATTGATTTTTTTAATGAATCGATTTTTTTAATGTAAATTTATTTAGCCCGAAATGCCAGAATCTCAGGTTAAACCTCACAAAAGTTTGACAACCACCAAACAGCTAAAACAGTAAATGAGAGCACTGATTCTAAAGCTGTTAGTTTGATCTCTCTCCAAACAATATTGACCGAACCAGCAGCAAAAGAAGATCCAAACTATGCTTCACATAAACATCGTCATGAATTCACTCTGACTTTTGCTGTTTTGCTTCCATCCATCCATCCATCTTCATCGGCTTTGTCCGGGGCCGGGTCGCGGGGGCAGCAGCCTAAGCAAAGAGGCCCAGACCTCCCTCTCCCCAGCCACCTCCTCCAGCTTATCCGGGGGAATACCAAGGCGTTCCCAGGCCAGCCGAGAGATATAATCTCTCCAGCGTGTCCTGGGTCTGCCCCGGGGCCTCCTCCCGGTGGGACATGCCTGGAACACCTCACCCAGGAGGCGCCCAGGGGGCATCCTTGTCAGATGTTTTGCTTCCACCACGAGAAAATCACACGTCATGCACAGCTCTCTCTCTCTCACACACACACACACACACAGTACACTTCAAGAACAGTTTCCCGTCTAAAAATCTGTTTTCTGCATTATTCGCTTGCTTGTTACGCACAAGTCCACTGTTGTTTACAGCGCCGTTGGAGAATTGTCTTCGAGGCATTAAATATGTCAGTAAGCATGTTTAATAATTTTTCCCAGTGTTATTTCTCCTTATTACACATAATTTCTGAACATCTGTGGTTTAATTTCTTTGCATGTTTTGATTGAATGGGTTGTTGCCGAATTTGATCTCAATAGCACCTTTAGAAATATATTTATTTAGAAAATTTGTGTCGTGTTCAATACTTATTTTACCCGCTGCATATAGGGGAGAACTTCACACAATTGAAAAAACGTTGTGCTTCATTTCTATTATAAAAAATATTTAACAACTGTTTTTCTCAGCCAAATGTGTGAAACGATTATCTTAGAATATAAATAGATTTACACATTTTAAATTATCTGTTATCTAAATGATCCATTTATACTACTTGACAACAAAGTATAACAGAAAATTCTGTTAATCTTTAGAATTTTTCTCCCTGTAATTCAATGATATATAATGTAACACTAAAGTAACTACAGTATGTCAAAAAACATTACTATACTTAAATAAATATTATAAAAAGTAAATTATAACAATTAATGCATCAGTTGTTTCTTCTTTTTATCCTGTATAATAGAGACATACTGTAGCTTTATAATGTTAAGTGTCATGGTGAAGTTGCTGAGAATGTGAAAAGTGGAAACCACTCTGTCTTTTTCTAAATGCATGTATATATAATATCTGCGGTGTTTGTACACATCAGACAGCATCTGTATTTATTTACAAAAAATATTTAAATATATGAAAACTGTAAGTACAAATCAAATGCAAACATGTATATGTAATTCCTGCAGATGGTGGATGTGTGACAGCCAGAAACAGCTCTGGTGTCGAGGTGTAACTGCAGATATAAATCAAATATAAGGGTACACAATACCTGTTAGTGAGAGAAGGAAGAGAACAAATCCACTGGCTGCTGCACTTAAACTCATAGCTGCTCATCTCATTTCTTAATTCACACCAACATGACAAATACTGTGTGCCAGCTAGTCTTCATCAGACGCTGAGGATGTAGTCTTTGATGGCAGCGTCTTCTGTGGTTGGAAAATATAAAAGTGATATTAAACTGTCTTCCTTCCGCAGTACATGCTCAACATGCGTAAACAGATGAAATCTGGTAAACCTCCACTCGAACCCTAATGAAGTGAAGAAGTGCTCCTTATACAGTGGTTTACATGTAAGATTAACTTCTTAACAGACAAATTTGGCATACAGTGCCTTGAAAAAGTATTCATACCCCTTCAACTTTAACATTTTGCCACCTTGCAACCAAAAACTTCAATGTTTTTATTGAGAGTTTCTGTGACAAACTAACACAAAGTAGCACATAATTGTGAACTGGTATGAAAACGATACATAGTTTTCCAAATTTTAAGTAAATAGAAATCTGAAAAGTGTGGCGTGTATTTGTATTCATGCTCTTGAATTCTGATACACCTTAAGTAAAATCCAGTGGAATCAAGATCTGAACATCTGAAGGAGTACTGTTCCATCATCCAAAAATGGATAAAGTACGCTACAACTGCAAACCTACCAAGACATGGCCGTCCACCTAAACTGACAGACCGAGCAAGGACAGCACTGGTCAGAGAGGCTCATGGTCACTCTGAAGGAGAAATCCACAGCTCAGGTGGGAGAATGTGTCCACATGTCAACTGTAAGTCGTGTCCTCCACAAATCTGGACTATATGGAAGAGCGGCAGGAACAAAGCCATTGTTGACAGACAGGCATATAAAGTCCTGTTTGCAGTTTGCCAGCAGCCATGTAGGGGACACAGCAAACATGTGGAAGAAGGTGCTGTGTTAAGACGAGCCTAAGTTGAACTTTTGGCCCTAAATGCAAAACGCTATGTGTGGCAGAAAAGTAACACTGCTCATCACCCTGAACACACCATCCCACTGTGAAACATGGTGGTGGCAGCATCATGCTGTGGGGACGCTTTTCTTCAGCAGCGACAGGGAAGCTGGTCAGAGTTGATGGAATGATGGATGGGGCTAAATACTGGGCAATCCTGGAAGAAAACCCGCTGGAGGCTGTAAAGCACTTGAGACTGGGAGGAAGATTCACCCTCCAGCAAGACAATGTCATACCACTTCACATGTATGTGCTACTTTGTGTTGGTCTATCACACAAAGTCTAAATAAATAAAAAAACACAAGTTTTTGGTTATGAGGTGAAAAACTTTACTTTTCAGTGCCTTAAAAAAGGCACTGTATTTCAATCACTCTTTGCTCCTACAATTACCGCAAAATGTGTTAACAACACCATGAACAGATTTACTGTAAAGCTGCAGATTTAATGCGGGTTTAAAGAGAGCTGAGAGGAAATCTTTACCACAAAATATCTCTTAGATAAAAAGAACAGGTGAGGGAAATACAGCTGAAGAGGTCTGGTAGCCTTTCTGTTAAAATGATAGCTGTAGCTTAACAGTGCTGAGTGAGCTTTCCTGTAATCACCTCTAAGAGTCCGACGACAAAAGCAACCTGCAGTAGTTCACATACTGAAATACACAATGTATTTAATGAAAGCAATTTGAATTTCCAGCTCTTGTCTCATGTCCAGAGTGCTTACATTGAAACTAGTATCACATTTCTAATATTACAAAATACCATGGATGTCAAAATAAATATATATGGTGTGCGGCCTGAAAGATTCAAATACTTCGAGACTAAGAAGGGTTCTATTTCTTCACATCTTGACAAGATAACTGAAGATACTAATTTTGGAGCAGATGGGCTGATAAAAACATTGTATCTACAGTAGTTTTAAAATCATGATCTGATTCAAAAACTGGAAAAGAAATCCATATTTAATCCTGTTTTTTACACTATGCCATCTAAGACAGATATTTTTGCACTATCATACATGTGGCTACATTTCTGAGTGTACAACTGTATGCAACCCATTATGCATATAACTGCATGCCGGTTTTGCAAAGGTGGCCCAGGTTTTAAAGGATTGTCTTGTGATGTACTGTTTTTAAGTTACAAATTACTCTTATTTATTTTCCTTTTTTAATTTTTAACCCATATATTTTCCAGAAAAATGGCAAAGAAAGAATGTAAGTAAGGGTGTGATTTTTGGGCTGCAGCCCTGTTCTATTACAGATTTATTATGTGACAAGTGGGGCTGAACAAGACTTTAAATATAATTTTGTATTAGATAATTACTAAGTATTTATCTAAAAACATTTAGACTTATTAATGCATCTTTTGTAATTAATGGAAATATGTAGTCATATCTACCCGTGCTTTGTCGATCAGGCACTGATACCGATCAGTGTTAAACAGTTGAATTTTTTGTAACTTCCTGGTTTTAAATGTGGTACATTTCAAGTTTTTTCAGTCTTGGTATAATATGTCATATTTTATACTACACACCAACCTATTATGATCTCTGGTATGTAATTGCTACATATAGAGCACGAAATGCTGGTTTGGCTGCAGTGGTGTAAGCACAGATTTGGTGTCCCATGCAAAAATAAATATATATAAAACTTTAGGCCCCACCACATTAATACTGTAAACCATGCCAGCTCTGAAAATATAACACTGTGCAGACCTGGATCAATATTCTCATAAATAGATTAAATAGATAATATAAATAGATTTTATAATGTTGTGCAAGACTGATGAGATATGTAGAAACCACTTTTTACATTTTAATATTTTCTAAAATTCTAGTATTTTAAGTATTTTTTACTGCTTGAACATTTGTATTTATAATACTACATATTGGCAAATGTGAATAATCCTTTGAATATCAGCTTTCAAGCAAAGTATAGCAAACTAATATGTCTGTCCTGAGACCTATAAAGCAAAGGTTTTAATCTGATTTAGCTCACTGAAAACTCTGATCACCTGTAACAGTACTTCTCTCTTTATGTAGGCTATGATGATAAAAATTCCTAAGGTGCCCCCTTAGAGACACATTTTGGCATAAAAGAACTCACCTGCTTATGTACAAAGGTTCTGCCTCCAATTACAAGTTGGCTAAAACAACCAACACATTATTTTCTGTCAGAAATGAAGCAAGCTGACTAAAACTAGGAAAGTCCATCAAGTTAATTTCTGCCTGTCTCTTTTTTTCTTTTTCGAAACTCAGACTTTACTGATAACAGAGACATCCTACTGCAGCGCTATCTCTGTATCGCTAAGAGCGCGTGCACATGGACCAAACCAAATCATGAAATAAGGAGGAGGAGGCGGGGTCAGAGGCTGACTGAATTATAGTCTTTGGTGTCAGAAACAAACAAAACTAATGCTAGAAAACGAACACGTTTATAAGTACCTTGTGAAGCAAACCGTATTTTATGGTGATAAAGTTAATGATTTCATAACAAAAACAAATAAATGAAATAATATGTATGGACTATTTGACTATTCCCTTCATAGAATCGTCATAACTTCTCTCCTCTAAGGAAATCCTCTCTTAATTGATTTCACTTGCAGACTTAAAAAAGACGTACAACCGACCTGGTGACATCATCACTGGGAACGTGCTCCTGGTTTTGATATGACTGTGACAATTTTTAATTTCTTGTTATTTTATTGTTTTAATTGTAACATGTTTGTCTGAAGCGGGTCTCCCTTGTAAATGAGTTATTGAGTCTCGATTGAGCTAGTAAGTAAAAATAAATAAATAAAAAAGTAATTGAGTTAACTAATGAGGTTGCTTTGTCTGCTTTGGCCAATAGTGGTCACTGCATGACATGTGCATTACATGTGCAATGCATCTTTTGTCAGTCATCTTTTGCTGACTTTTGAAGACTGGCATATCCTATTTAATACGTGCGTGGTTTTTCTTGATTGATTGATTGATTAGGAAAGCTTTTAGAAAACTTTGTTGGCTGCAGTTCTTCTTTGCTCTTTCAATGTTGGGATAAATTCTCTTTCCACATTCGAGTGAATCCAGGCTGCAAATTTATAATCAAAAATGGACAGGTCAGCAGGGTGTTTTGTTTTTGTTCTGCAGATCTATATGACTGAGTTTTGTGCGATACCTGTGATTCACTGGGCAGGTTTAAATACTCACTGTAATGATTTCTTATCTGCAGTGCCACGCTGAGACACAACACAGGAGGTCTTGGTGCATTATCCTCCACACCTGCAGGTGGTGGTGGTCCAAGTTTATTCTCCTCAGCAAGAGAAGTGAGTAGATTTGTAAACAGTAGACTGTAGGATATGCACAGCATGACAGTACGGCAGATTCAAGTAATAATATGAGCCAGGTTTTGTTGACTTTGGAGTGCAATGCAGATGAATTATGAACTTTTTATTTTTGTAGACAGAAAAAGAGAGGAGATGATATCATTGCCATTAATACACAGACACATGTTATAAGAAAATCAGAAAATGTCAAAAAGAATTTGTAATATTTCTATGTGAGATGCTCCTGAACTGAGGGCTGTGCTGCATCTGTTAAATTTAACAGCAGAGTACTCATTGACGGGTGGCTGGCCTCTCCTTTAGAGATACAGTGATGAATTTATTCCTCCGAGAGAGGCTCCGAGTAGAGCCGCTGCTCCTCCACCTTGAAAGGAGGCAGTTTAGGTACTTTAGGCATCTGACAAGGATGCCTCATGGGTCAGGTGTTTCGGCCATTTCCCACTGTAAGGACAGAACGAGAGATGGATACACTGAAGGAGGTGGCCGGGAAGAGGAGAAGGGTTTGGTCAAGGTCACGTGTTTCTGCTTGCTGTGGAGCTCCACAGTGGCTGCAGCCAGGTGCTCTTGGGGAAGGAGGAGGTCTGTGTGTCCTTTAGCTGTTGTTCCTTTAGCTCTTCCTAATCAAGGCTCATGCAGGATGGAAACATTTGTCTTGGCTACTTGACAAATAATAAAATGTATTTACATTAATACCAAAGACAGACCACAAACAATTTCTCAGTCATCTCATCCCTTTACATAATTATTCTCAGGAATGAAAACACCAGCAGTATACGTCAGCAGTATTTATCTGAATGAAAAAATAAAGCAGGAATCAACACGTGTTCATATTTTACCACCAAGCAGTGTGGAAACTGCTGAGTTACAGTGCTTCACACCAAAACTAGTTCAGGATATTAAATAATTTCACTAAATCAAAAAATGTAAATTAAAAAGTTTTCAGGAAGTTTCAGAAATAAAGCTGATGTTTAAGTTTAGCCTCATCTATGAATACTGCATTTGATCCTCAGCCAAACAGCACAGTCCATGAAAACATCCTCCACAGAGGCAGAGACCGTGCTCCTTAACTTTTCTCTTTCTGTCATCATTCTAACGTCTGATTAAACACCATCTAAACAACATGAGTTTCAGTCTGTTTCTTTTATACGCAAGTCTCTAACATGACTGGACTTCACTGCAGCTCCTCCTGCTCTTCAGTGTCGTCTGCAGTGACGCCCTGTGAGGCTGAGACGTTCTCATAATCAGCACGAGTGTTTACCTGATGGAGAGAGAGCGAGAGAGCTTTCTGTATGTTTTTGATAACATTCAAAACTAAATACTTTAGTAATACTTAAAGAACTTCACATTATCCTACCTAATTTTATTTACATTTATTTTTGGATCACTTATTTTTCTATTCTAGTGCAATAGAAACTATCATACATCTATCATAACACATGTTGTATCAGTAGAACCTCTTACTTTGATGACATTTACAGATTCATTTGGTCCAGTTTCTAAGGCCACATGTGTCTTCTTTCTGGATTTAATCCAACAAAAAGAAAACGGTATTAAACTAAAAAGAATTCATGACTTTAAAACTGAAGGTTTTAAGATGGACATAAAAGAGCAATTATGACACTGTTGTTACTGTTTTTCTTTCTTTTTAAAAAGAAATGTGTTACCTCATCCACAGACCCAACACGAAGAGAGCAATCAGCATCAGGACCACCAGAGTCAATCTGATGATATTCAATATTATTACAGATTTTCCTATAAATTGAGAAAAGCACAAAGGAGATATGTCTTAGTCGAGAGATTAGATTTATAGGGTCATGCTATTTGTCATTGGGTATCATCAGTAACTGCTGTCACTAAGTTTACTCTCTTAACACAACTGCAGAAAGTTAAACATTTTTATATTTTCTTTGCACTGGTTAGAATATACACTACCAGTCAAAAGTTTGGAGACACCTTCTCATTTAATGTTTTTTCTTTCTTTTCATGACTATTTAATTGTAGATTCTCACTGAAAGAATCAAAACTATGAACGAACACATATGGAATTATGTAGTAAACGAAAAGTGTGAAATAACTCAAAACATGTTCATGTTATAGATTCCTCAAAATTGCCACCCTTTGCTTTGATTACTGCTTTGCACACTCAGTTCACAGTAACAAAACTCCCACTGTGTTCAGGTCTGAAGTCAGTGATGGTGAAGTTGTGTCCTGATGCTTTTTCTGAGTCTTCATCCTCCTTGTACCAGGTGTAATTAGCTGTTGGGTTAGCAACACTGCTATAGGTGACTGAACCGCCCTCCACTATTTCACCAGAGGGACTCACTGACACAGAGGGAAGCATTGGAGCATCTAGAACAGAGAATATTAAGATTAGATGATTAATAAGAGATCACATTTGATCATAATATACTGTCTATTTTTCATAGGGGGCAGGGGTAGCTCAGTAGGTAGAGTGGTGGCCTCATGATCGGAAGGTTGGGGGTTCGACTCCACTGAACGGCTACCCTGAGGTACCCCTGAGCAAGGTACCGTCCCTACACACTGCTCCCCGGGCGCTGCACTGGTGGCTGCCCACTGCTTCACTGGGTGAATGGGTTAAATGCAGAGGAACTATTTCCCTATGGGGACTAACACGCACACTTTAGATAGCATCATGCTCCCTGTGTCCTCACTGGTCTGACCTGTGATGTCTACTTATCCCTCCACTCCTGGAGTTGATTCTTTGTGCAGTGTCAGACTTTAAGGAGAGTTCCTGCTTCTTGGCTTCACACACCTGCCTTTAATGATCTTGTCAAGAGCCGATATTTATAAGAGTGATGAGCTGTATCATTGAATGAAAAACGGAAACCATCTGAGTCCCGCGTTTCGCCTATGGTGGCCAACCTGACATAGACTTTTATCCTTACTGTTCAAATTATTTCTATTTCTTATCTAAAGCTGTTGTCAACACATTTCCCTCAGTATCTTTTCAGTCCGTCACACCCTCAGTTGTGGGGACTGACAAGCTTTTAATTACTGCTCAGATCTGTTATCCTCATTATATTAAGTTCATGCTTCTTTTCATGGACAGACCTTTGTAGACAGTCAGAAACAGCTGATGTACACCTGTTCTTCACAATTCACACATCTCTGCTTATTACATCTCTAAGGTAAGTCTTTAAGTAGATATTCTTGTTAAATCTTACACATGTTGTTCAGGGTACTGCTGTCTTTCATTAAATTATTTGCTTCCGTCGCCACACGGCAGTCTACAGGTGATGATAGGAACTGATCTTTCATGTTCTCTGATCAGGATCAAACCACTCTTCAGCACAAAGACTGTTATTTTGGACTTTACCTCAGTATCTGACTCAGATTCATGAACCTGGCTCCACTCACCTTTAAACTGGTTGTACAGTAAAACACTCAAAGAATTTAAAATACATTATAGTATTTTGAATTCCACTGCACATCTTAAACAACATTTTGGTGAAAAAAGAAAGCTGAAGATCTGAAAACACAAAATTGTTCATGATGACCACATAACACAGTGAAGTAAACTTACACACATGATCTGAGCGATAATCTTCATGTCCTTTGAAAGCACAGGAGATGATGTCTCCAGGATTGAACAGATCTTGATAAGAACTTTGTTCAACCATAAACTGATTGTTTTTGAACCAGACAAAAGAAAGACGACCAGCTGGACTGCAGCTGCTTTCACACTTCAGCTCTGCCTCAGTCTGAGACTCATGGACTGATATTATTCTGCTCACCTTCACCTGCAGATCTGAATATGACAACACAGCAGACACAAGACATTAAATACTCAAAACAATAAATACACCCATTACCACAACTGAACAACTGAGCTGAATGAAATATTCTGTGTGTATTCATCAGTACCTGTGACAGTCAGAGTTGTTCCAGGTAAACTACTCTTCCATTCAAAGCTTTGTGTTTTGAATTTGAAGTGATACTCGGCTGAATCACTCTCTGTCAGGTCTCTGATTCTCAGAGTGGAGCGTCCTCGCTCTGTTTCAGTCACCTCAACACGACCTGCATACTGGGAGTCTTCTGTGAGGTCCTCAGATCCACGACCAGAACGGAACCAGGACTTTGATTGGATTGGACTTTCATAACTGTTGTAAGTACAAGAAATGTCCACCGATGATCCTTTGACTGCACAGATTCTTCTGTTGCTGTAATTCACTCTGTTGCATGAATCATCTTGGACACCTGAAACATAAAATGATATTGAAGTCAGATTTAGAAAGTAGTTACTGTGAGTTTGACTGTTTTTATTCAGATGTATGTAATGACTCTATGAGATGGTTTTATGTAACTGAAATAAACTCACACACTGAAGGAGAGGAGAAATCTTCATGACCTGTTACAGCACAGGAGTAGCTATCTGAAGGATTCAGCTTGGCTGAATACCAGTACTGGTTTCTTCTAGAAATCTTGTGTCCATTTTTGTACCAGATGCAGGAGGGACGATAATTTAGTCGACAACTACTCTGACAAGTCAGTGTTGCCCAGTTGGAATATGATGTGTCCACGTGTACCCGAAGAGCTGATTATGTCAAGAAATAATATCAGAGGAGACATTTTAACATCCATTATCCATACGCAAACACACACAGTTATGTTCATAACAAGGTTTGACTGATGTGTAAATAAAAATGTTACCTGTGACAGTCAGAGTGACTCCAGGTAAACCAGTAAAATCTTTCCAGTCTGTTTCAAACCTGAACTTGTACACAGCTGAGTCGCTCTCTCTCAGGTCTCTGATTGTCAGAGTGCAGCTCTTCCAGTGAGAACTGTACGACACTCGACCTGCATACGCTGGGTCTGTTTTCAGATCTTCAGGATTATAATTGTTCCCTTTAGTGAACCAAACTCTTTTTAACACATTTACTCTTGAAGGGTGTTTGAAGGAGCAGCCTATGTCCACTGTTGATCCTTTTACAGCACAGATCTGAGTAGAAGTGTAAGTCACTGCATAATCATTCTGACTCGGTACCACTGTAACACAGAACACAGTCAGACTCATTACAGCAACAGTAAACAGTTTTACTTGTAGTTGAACTACATGCAGAGAGAAATTCGGATTCTGACATTCGGACCAAGCGCACTTCATCACAATAGAAAAAATGAAGTTGTGCTTCATTTCTGTTTTACAAAATATTTAACAACTGTTGTTCTCAGCCAAATGTCTGAAATGTCTGTCTTCAGAACATTAATAGTTAAAGATCAGCTTTCCACATATTAAATTATTATAGAAATTGTCCAGTTAGGTACAACCTATTTATATCTACCGATAGATGTAGATATATAGATGTATATAGAGATATAGAGAGAGATGTACACTCTTAGAAAGGATGTGTTAAAAAATGACACAAAAAATGTGTTGTTACACTATTAACACATTTTGTGTAAATTTTAACATAACATGTGTAAGAAAATGTGTAAACATTGAAAAAATGTGTAAAACGCTTAACACACTTGATGTGTTGCACAGTTTAACACATTTTGTGTGTTTTTTTCAGAATCTAACAACAGGACCTAAAATTAGCAGCTCAGTAATTTGATGCTAGCCCTGTGTTTAGTGAAATAAATTGTAGATTAACAATGTATTATAACTATATTAACTGAATAAATAAAATGTTTAGTTATTGTTTGTTTTCCTTAATCTGCGGGAGATTTCACTTGTCATGTTTGCATAGTAAGCTAACGATTAATAAGACGATGTCAGAGGAATTGGTGCACAAATTATCATCACTCACAGATCAGTACTGTCGCTCTCTATACACAGTTCGCACGATTGCAAAGTGAAAGCAAAAAAACAAGCGCAAATTCAAATGCGACTTCAATATGTCACATATTGACAGTGGCTCACCGATGCCAATGACATAATTACCCAGCTACATTTCCGAAAGAATGCAAAAGCATTGACATATATTTTTCCTACAATAGCCCGACGGGCAGGGAAGAGATAGATTTTGGTAGCCCGACTGAAAAAATCGCTAGCTCCGGGACGTCGGGCTAGCGATATTGCAAGCCCTGTATCTGATTGAGGAATCACTCATCTTTGGAAAAGAGAGTTTATTACAGAGAAATGGCTCTTTCCAAAATAAAAGCTATACTATCCGCTTCTTCTGGGCTATATTCTCAGCAGCATAAGGAGAATCATGTGCTAACAGCTGTCTAAATGACTCGGCTAAAGTTAGTAGCATGCTTGCTTTTTTTTGTCTGCTTCCACTTGTCTTTGCACTAGGATGATGTCGGCGTAAATGTGCAGTCATATTCGTTGTGTTCCCACTAGTGCTTTCAGGTTAATCTCGTTGAAATGACCTTAACGCCACAACAGGCAAATCTCCGTTAACGAGCTACCGCCGATCGCCCCGTGCATGGGGCTAGACGGCCAACACGTTAACGAGCTAACTGCGCTAAAACACTAGTTCACACCAATGTAATTGAGCATTGCATGGCACATCCAACATACTGTTTTACTTTAGTCCATGACTCGCTTACCTTCAGGGTCATACGTCACATGAAAACCAAAATAATTCCAAACGCCAGATCTGAATGAGGGTGGGGGAGGTCCATCTTGCAAGGAGAGCTTAACTTCTGTCTCACTAGCTTGCCCTGCGCTCTTCCTTCTGACTATGCTGTCTGTGTTGAGCGCTCAGTGGATCTGCGCTCGACAGTGCAGCCTAGGCGGAGTAGTCGAACACAGATTCACTGAGCGCTCAACACAGACAGCATCGTCAGAAGGAAAATTGATAAAATAAATTACAAATGTTGTATTGTTCGATACATATGCGTACCGAACCGAAAGCACTGTATCGAACGGTTCAATATCGATAGGAATATCGTTGCACCCCTAGTATTTACCTGAGGAAAGCATTTGTCTACACCTCACTGAATACTATCTTTATCTTCCCCCATCTCCAAGCCTGGAACAAGTATTGCATCGCTTTGCAGTGATCCTGAAGCATCATCCACAACACACCAACCCCAGCTGATATGCATCGGTGATCTAAAGAGGGCAACCAGGCAGTACAACTTGTCCTATCCAGCACCACTTGGCTCCGTCTTCACATTCTTTGAGTTTGTCTATGACCTGCCGCTGTCCACCCAAAGGAAAACCAAAGTACTGGAGCTGATTGCACAGATTAAAGGATGCAAGTAAAATGTTCACCTGTCCAAAATGTAGAGAGTCTCTGTTCACAGAGGTGAGAAACCTCATTTGGCATCTTTGTCAAATACACTGCTTATCAGGACTGACCATTTTTATGCCTATGCAGTGGAAAGGTCAGACAATATGAACTGATTGGCTGAAATTTTTGATTTTTGTATTTAAACCCAAGGTACAAAATTGTATAACCTGGATGCTATATTCGCCAAAATGTATGTTTTTCTGTTTGCATGCAACTGCACATTTGTTAAATGTTGACAATTTGTTGAAGATGACAATTGTTACCTTTAAAAATTTTAATTCATGTATTGTCTGGATTATATCAGAACATTATATATATATATTGAAAAAATTGAAAAATTGAAAAAAGGGCAATCATATATATGCCTAGCAAGCACTCTGATGGAAACAATTATTCTGTGGAACTTAATCAAAGACAGTCAACCCAACTCCTGGACTGCTGCAGACTTGTATACCCAGCTTTCCAATATATATATTTTATAGTACCACTATCACTCCACTAGAACACTTCACTCTCAGTTCTTTCCTATAATATTAAGTGCATTGAGACAACTGCTGGTAGCCAGATGCCCATCTCAGCCAAATTAATCGAGAAACCAGCGCCTCCTCCTAACCATTAAATCAACAAACAATGCAAGAGGTAGAAAGTGAGAGAGATAGAGAGAGAAACACTCTTCTACTGCCTCTTGTCCCACAAACAGTTGTACATTACTGCCAACTTCTGTACAAACAGTCAGTATTTTTCACATAAGAGGAACCTAAATATCAGTCACTGAGCATCTGTACACTATTTTACATATACCCAAAGAGGATACAGTGTGCCCAGACATGTGCACAGGGTGGTTTTGACATGTTTTTGAAAATGTATATCTGGCTCTGAAAAGAAATTTGACAATAGAATACTAGGTGAACAAATTCACCCCTAATTACCTTCATATTAGCACGTGTATCAGTATCAGAGTGCACACATCTGGCCTAAGCACATATAGCCATATAAATGTCACCATACTATGTACATTACATTATTTTCTGGGCTTCATGTATAATAACATATTATACCTAACGATTTAAACTATTTTATTGAATGATTATACAATAGTCTTTTATCATGCCACTTTTAGATCAACACCATTTTTTGATTTGCCTCTTTAATAAAGCTGATGTCAAGGTTATGGTGAATAAGGACCCAAATCCAGAATCACTCAGACTCACGCACATCTAGGAATCAAATAAGAATAAACTTTTATCAAAAGGCAGATGAAAACTAAATCCAAGACAACAGAAGACATCCCAGGGATAACAACAGGAAACATCTGTGGGCAACAATATGATGTGGCAATAAATAGAACTGAAGTTATAAATTCACACAACTCAGAGGAAGTGAACACAGCTAGGGGAAGTAAAACTGAATGTCAAATGCAAACACTTAATGAGAACACAACACAGATACAAAGGCTACACAAGACACATGCGAAAAACAGGACTTTTAACTTTAAAACCTAAAGACAAAACTGAGAGTATCATCAGTTACCACTAATCCATGAAAATAATGAAAAACTTGAAACACTGGGGTCAAAATATTCAAGACACACAAGATCAAAGAAAGACAATGATAAAACAATCAGCACCTACAACTAGGCAAATACAATGGAAACACACATGAAAATCTAAACAATAAGCAACGTCCAAAAACACTTTTGCCCACTTTTTCTTAAACTAAAGGCAAAGAAGTTAGAAATAGGAGATAAGATGGGAAGTACTTTTGGAAAGCAGCCCCAGTCTGTCTCCTTGTCCTCTGATCAGTGTCTCTGTTGGAAGTCAGTTGTTTCTGTCTGAGCTCTATACTGCAAAGGAGGTCCAGTGTACCCAGGATATGTTTCTGTCATCTAGATTCACTTACCCTAACATTGGCGAATGGGATAAACTGTCACATGAAGCTGGTTCTCAACTGGCTAAGTTATATGAGGGTTTCCCCTGTGTGTTCACATGACCAATGCCAAAGGGGCGTTTCACAGATCATATGACTCTTCTTCCACAGAAAATGATCCCTGTGAGTGCCACCTACTCCAGAGATGCTAGCAAATAAAAATCTCTAAAAATCATACAAAATATATCAGTAAAATCCAACACTATTGTGAAAAAAAACAAGATAAATCTGGTGATTTAGTGCAAACAATAAGCATTTTCATTCCAGTTAATTATTTGCAACATTGAAGTTTACTCTCCTTACAGGAATCCTTGGTGTGTTTCGTGTTTCCAGCAGTGTAAAACAGATTAATTAACAGATTAGAGTGAAGTATGACAACATTTAGACATTTTCTAAATCACCAAATTAAAATGCGGATATTCTTGTAGAGATGTGACTCTCAGTTTACGGTGTGTTTAGTAAGGTAGTTAGTTTAAAAAGCTGCCCATATAAAATGTACTCCTCCAACAGAGATTTTATATCACACGTAAAACATGTTGAATTACAAAAAAATAAGTGGAAATGTTGCGTTTCCAGATGATTTTACACTGAAACTAAAAACATTACATGCTTCCAGGAATTTTTTCACAGTCCATTCTCTGCTCGCCGTACACGCTTCACATAACACTTTACATCAACCCTATTTTCCCATACTGTCAAACTGAATTCTGTCATTAAACCTTTTCCTACCCATCATCTGTCAGCCAGTCAGCCTTTGTTCCATATGCTTTAAATCAGCGGTCCCCAACCCCCGGGCCACAGACCAGTACCGGGCCGCGAGAGTTGATGCTTGGGTGTGAAATTTATGGTTTTCAGGGTTATTTTTGTTTTTTATCATTTTTTTTTTTTATTGTTTTTACCATTACCTCGGTTTCCCTGGGTCTTTTCCCGTGTGTTATGAATAAATCTTCTTTTTTTGGTACTGGTACCGGTTTTATTTTGTTGTATTTATCCGCGACACCTTAAAGGCTGGTCCGTGAAAATATTGTCGGACATAAACCGGTCCGTGGTGCAAAAAAAGGTTGGGGAGCGTTGCTTTAATTCTTAGTGCTCTTCTATCTTTTTGCCTTTCATGTCACTTCCTGTCTCCTCCCCATCTCCACATCATGCTGAAGAGTAAGTGTCTGATTAGTCATTTAGACCTTTACAACTGCAACAAAATACACATCACAAACTGAAATCAGATTCAAACAGAATGGACACACTGTTAAATTCTGGAAAGTGGAAAGTTCTTGAATATTTTAAGTACCCAACTCTAATGCCTCCCCGCTTGATGTCAATAACGGTCTGGGAAGTCACAGTGGAGCAGGGCAAACAAAGGATTTCTGAACTTTTTTTAAATGTTTTTTTAATAAACAGGAAGTGAAACTGCTGAGATTAAAACATTCTTTTGCAAGAGTGTCCTGGGCTGACACAGGCACCATTAACCTTGCATGTTTTTTCATTGTGTAATGTTCAGAAGTCAACCATCAGAGCAGCATGGAACGGATATACTGCAGAAGTACTGATCACCAAAAAGAGCACTTCTCCCCATTTAAAATGAGATTTGATGTGTCTAATGAAGGCACAAATCCAACAACACGTGACACTAAATGTGTCATACACTGATAATGACTGAGGAGCCAACAGTGCCAAGACTTGGCACCAAATGACAACAAATTTGTGACACCTCGCTGAAATTTTCAGGCATTTTAAGGGTAAAACCTGAATATTAATGATTAGAAAGGTGTGGCTGTTTTCCTCACTGTGTTCACTGAAGTGTGAAACAACAGACGAAATGTTGAAGTGAAACTCTTCAGCGTCTTGATAATGTGCCATCATTTTATTTTATGCACACAAAGTAAACTACAGTCTGAACTAACAAGGTTCTCATACACATGTACAGGCTAAAAATTAAATGGCTCACAACTGGACAGAAGATTGGAGAAACATCGTCTGATCTGATGAGTCAAATTCTGGTGTAACATTCAGGTGGAAGGTTCAGAATTTGGTGTAAACAGCATGAAAGCATCATGGATCCATGCTGATGTGTATTGGCAGCTCAGGCTGGTGGTGTAGTAGTTTGGGGGATATTTTCCGATAACACTATGGGTAACTTAGTGCCATTTGAGCAGTGTTGCATGAAAATTGTTGTTGACCACGTTCATCCCTGTATGACTATTTTCTGATGACTGCTTCCAGCTGTCACAGCCGAGGCCGCACCAAACAGACTGACTCAGAGCAAAACTCACATGGAAGCACAAGATAACATGGTTTACTTTTAAGACTTTATAGCCAAGAGATCAAGAATATGAACTATAAACTAAGAACTGGTAGGGATAACCAGAAATGAGGACTATAACCTATGAATTAAGGTTTTCTAGATCAGCGGTCTCCAACCTTTTTTGCGCCACGGACCGGTTTATGCCCGACAATATTTTCACGGACCGGCCTTTAAGGTGTCGCAGATAAATACAACAAAATAAAACTAGTACCATCCATCCATCCATCCATCTTCATCCGCTTTATCCGAGGCCGGGTCGCGGGGGCAGCAGCCTAAGCAAAGAGGCCCAGACCTCCCTCTCCCCAGCCACCTCATCCAGCTTATCCGGGGGAACACCAAGGCGTTCCCAGGCCAGCCGAGAGATATAATCTCTCCAGCGTGTCCTGGGTCTGCCCCGGGGCCTCCTCCCGGTGGGACATGCCTGGAACACCTCACCCAGGAGGCGCCCAGGGGGCATCCTTGTCAGATGCCCGAACCACCTCAGCTGGCTCCTTTCGAACTAGTACCAGTACCGAAAAAAAGAAAATTTATTCATAACACACGTGAAAAGACCCAGGAAAACCAAGTTAATGATAAAAATGATAACAAAATAAGGCTGAAAACCAATAAAAACCCTGAAAACTATACATTTCACACCTGAGCCTCAACTCTCGCGGCCCTGTACCAAACGACTCACGGACCGGTACCGGTCCGAGGCCCGGGGGTTGGGGACCGCTGTTCTAGATCTATGACATAAACGACAAACTATGACTAGAACTAAGCACAAACATGTTAAACATGAGGAACGTTAATTCATTTAGTAGACTTAGGTTCAAGGCTAGTGGGAAGGGCATCGGGAAATGCAACTGGGAGTCTCCGAACACTGCAAAGAAAAGAGGAGATTTAATGACAAAGCCCTGAAGTCCAGAAGAGGAGAATCAAAGTTGAGTCATCTCAGTCTTACAGCTGACGAAAGGGGAGAGGTCAAAAGGTCCGAATGAGCAGCCAGATTCCAGAGCGGGTAATCCGTAGGGCGCTGTGACGACGACTGGAGAGCAGCCAGGTGAGTAGAATAAACTGCAGATGCGAGAAACTGAACAGCCACGATTAAACCAGCAACAGGATGAGGGTGAGTATTGTTCGGGATTGAGCGCAGCAGTCGGCTGGAAGTCTACAGAGATAAACATAGCATCAGTGGCTTTCTGTGAAAAACACCTCTTTAGACTAAGACTGTGGTGACCATCAGTAACTATGGTTAGCTGAACACTTGGCGGCGAGTAGGGGTGAGCAGTGGTCTTAAATGCTGGCAGCAAAATTGCTCACAGGTGAGGAGGCGTGCCAGAGCACGGTGACTCCACCCAGAGGTGGAGGCAGCAAAACAGACAATTACGCCAGCACTCACCCAGACCATGACACCAGCAGAATAACACACCATGTCAGAAAGCTCAAATCATCTTGAACGGGTTTCTTGAACATGACAGTGTGCACTGTATTCATATGGCCTCTACACACAGCACCTTTGGGATGTGGTAGAACGGGAGATTTACGCGAGGGCTGTGCAGCCAACAAATCTTCACTAACTGTGTGATGCCGTCATGTTGATATGGAGCAAAATCTCTGAGGAATGTTTCCACATGTTGTTGAATGTGTGCCACAAAGAATTACGTTTCAAAGGGAACGACTTGCAGAGGGTATCGATAGTGGTGATCCAGTAAATGAGGGTCGTTACCTGACATAAATGTACAGTACCAGACACAGACAGGTACTGTTAGCCACTGTTAGACTAAAGGGTTCATCAGATCTGTGCATCAACAATCACTTATCTAAAGTAATAAATAGCACAGCTCACGCAATCTTAAACAAAACTTGTGACTTTTTTGAAAGTATGGAAACCACAAATCAGTTGTCTGTGCTGGTTTCCTTCCTCTTTATGGTATGAAATAAGCTTAATATTTGAATATCTGTATATTCCCAACATGAAATGGAAACTGTGCATGAAATCTTCAATACACTATAGGCTGGGTGGGGCAGTCTGAAACATGTACTCCCCCCATCCATGACACCATTTGTTAGAAGAGAATTAATTGCAATAAAATTATTATTTACAGTAGTGTTTGATGATCATTCAATCATTTAACAAATATATATATATATATATATATATATATATATATATATATATATATACACCCAGCACGCCCCTGCGGGCGGTTTATCCTTCAAGCTCGGGTCCTCTACCAGAGGCCTGGGAGCTTGAGGGTCCTGCGCAGTATCTTAGCTGTTCCCAGGACTGCGCTCTTCTGGACAGAGATCTCCGATGTTTTTCCCGGGATCTGCTGGAGCCACTCGCCTAGCTTGGGAGTCACCGCACCTAGTGCTCCGATTACCACGGGGACCACCGTTACCTTCACCCTCCACATCCTCTCGAGCTCTTCTCTGAGCCCTTGGTATTTCTCCAGCTTCTCGTGTTCCTTCTTCCTGATATTGCTGTCATTGGGAACCGCTACATCGATCACTACGGCCGTCTTCTTCTGTTCGGCCGTCTTCTTCTATATATATATATATATATATATATATATATATATCCATCCATCCATCCATTCGCTTCCGCTTATCCTTTTCAGGGTCGCGGGGGGCGCTGGAGCCTATCCCAGCTGTCATGGGGCGAAAGGCGGGGTACACCCTGGACAGGTCGCCAGTCTGTCGCAGGGCTAACATATAGGGACAGACAACCATTCACACTCACACCTAGTGGCACTTTGGATTATTCAATTAACCTATCCCCACAAGCTGCATGTCTTTGGACATATATATATATATATATATATATATATATATATATATATATATATATATATATATATATATATATATATATATATATATATATATATATATATATATATATATATATATATATATATATATATATATATATATATGATAAACATCAGCAGATGTTTTGGAGGTCCAGCATCATGTTGCTCTTTATCGTCTGCTTTCACTTTATTGTGGTATATGTGGGGTCGGTTTAGTACAGGCATTCAAATTTGATTGGTCTCGGATTTTTATTTATTCTTTAAAGACATGCACTGTCACTTCTTGTTTGTCTTGCAGTCTGTTGTGTAAAGTTCTACTGCACTAACTGCACATAACACGGTCAAAATGCTGAGAAGGCAATAAAAATAAATGCATTTCACTGGTCTGGTGATCAGGCAGCTGCATTTTACCACTGCAACACTTATTTTCAGTTTCATTAATTATATAACTTCTTATTTCTTAATTTTCTTGTGCTGTTCAGCATATCAGAAACCAAGAATGGTCATGAAGCACAGAGAAAGCATAAAATCTGAAACATGGAACAGTTTAACCAACCAGGCTGGTGGCTAACACTGTGGTTTACTGAGGCTAGCTCTGTGGACACTAGCGGTTATTTTTACTCTTTCAATTTACAGACTTCCCCTAAACTGACTGACTGAGTTTTAGATTATAATTGGGCTTTGATGGGTTAAAGCAATGAAAGGGGCGTAACTAAAGATACTGAAACAAACCTGCCTGTGTATTATGTATACAGAAGATGGGCTGAAAAACAAGACACAGCTGGGAACGGGGCGCAAGTAAAAACAGTTACAGGCAAACAGTCACTTCTAATTCTAGAATAAGACACATTAGAAACCAAACCTTCAACCAAAAATAGAAACTACTGAAAGACAATTAACACAGACAATCTAACAGTAACCACAGTGACAGAGATAAAGAAGACAGAAGACATGGGACAAAGAGAAACCAGGAACCCATGACATGACACAACGACAGATCCACTCACCCAAACTACCTCAAACTGTGGATCTGGTCAGCAGTTGTCAAGATGCTGAAGGACAGATGGACACATGGATGGACAGGCTGTCTAAATCTTGTGGACAGAGCTAAGCAACCAAACAGCTGGAGCAACACTGATATGAGATATAAAGGATGCACAAATTATTATTTGCCATCTACTGAGAAACTTGACCCTGCTCCTTCACATCTGCCCAACTGTAAAATACCCACCTACAGTGCAGTCAGAGGTGTGTGGGTATGTGTGTTTATTAAATCTATTTAATGAATGAATACCACTGCATATTAAAATATGAAATATAAAAACATGTCCCCTCACTTACAAACAATTAAACCCATGAAAAAAATCCTTAAGCCCTTAAGAAATATTTATTAAAGTTTTTTTTTTCATTAAATAATATATATCAGTGCATTCCAGTCAGGTTATTATGAGAGTGAAAGCATTGGTAAATAAGTCACGTTCTTAAAAAATAAACGAAGCCACAGTAAATAAAAAATCTCTTTGAGTTGATAGATACATAAAACAGTCATCAGTGCATGGAGACGGAGCTATAATGCATTTGAATGATCGCATTAGAAAATGAAGGAAGCAAGAGTGTACATGTGGACATACACTGATCAGGAGAGTGAGTCATTCACAAACAGTGCATACAAACAAATCTGTGTTGAAACCACATTCATGCACAAATGTGAATACATTTAAAATGCTCTACACTATACATATCAAACAAATTAAAGCCTAGCTGTCATGGAAAATTTCTTCTTCATTCCCAGTTTTCCAAAAGACCATTAACCAAAAACGCTCAACACTCTTTAATAAATACAAACACATCCTTACAGACTCAATGGTAGATTTTCCTGACTGTGCTGTACAGTGCAGATGAATCTTCCACAGTCTGTTCACCTCTTAATCTGTAATGATAAAAATACTGAATTATGAAGATTTTATAATAAGAATCTCACAATATTATGAGCATTAATTAAGGAAAAAAAGTCATAGGAACAACAATCAAAGCAATAAACATTTTTCAACATTGTGGACAAATAAAGAGGCTCACCCTTGGGCTCCATTAATAAACTTGACAAGAGAGTATTCCACATCTCCCCCTCCCTCTTCCTCATCTTCTTCATTTTGTCCTTTGGGTTTAGTGGGCATAATGTTGGAGTAGAGAGGATCTTCTTGGCTCTTTGAGAAACTGACACTGGCGTAGCAAAGGTCGTCCTGCTGCTCTGCTGGTGGAGCTGAAGGGCCATCATGTTCTGGAGATGCACTTTTCTGAAGAAAAAATTTTCAGCAATAAGAATACTTAATACTCAAATGAATCCCACAGAAACAGGGTTGGACATCATAGGGTCCACCATGAGTGGACTGTATCTGTTTTTGGAGAGGTAAGTATCCCCAGCAAAAGATGGTGACGGCAAAAACTAAGTGAGTGAGAATGACCACCTGAAGGAAAATAACAGAAGGACACAGTGTTTTGGAAATGACAGTCTTCACTAGTGGGGATAGTTACAAAGCTTTCTTCGTTATGAATTAGCATACATGTTTTTATTGAAACTCTTGTAGACAACACAAAGTCCGAGATAGAAACGACAAGGAGCAGGTGCATCTAGTACAGGTAGAGCTGCTGTAAAAACCCACAGAATTCAGCAGCCAGCGCAACAAATTCTGGATCCTTGGCTTTTAGTTAGCAGTTAGCATTAGCAGCACATCCTGCGTCCGATGTGAAAGGACCTTTATGCTGCGCACTGTGGCTCACAGCAATGGTCCCGGGTCAGCCCTGACTTTGTGTTAAACTAATCCTAAAGTAATAATGGTATTTCTAACCACTGATATACCACAACTTTATCCTTTCAACAGCTGCTGAAAGTTAGGGGACCTAGCTTCTATCGATATTTACATAGAGATCCTCCAGCTTCAAACTGTATTACCCTTCAAGGACCTGCTGAACTGCAGATAGGTTTGGCTGTCGGAGGGGGCTTTTTTGAACTAAAAAGCCCCCTCCGACAGCCAAACCTATCTGTTCTCTGATTTGATAGTTAAATTTGTGATTGACATGACATTGACCAATCAGATGAAAGGAATAAAAATAGGGTCAAAATTCGTACTTGTAACTTGCAGAGTTTCACATGTATTTTTTTGGCTAAGTCCACATAAAAATCTTTTTTACGCACACACAAATTCTTTTTACACATACAAATCCTGATTTACAAGTACAAAATATTTATGACCACACTTTGAGCCCATATCCATCCGTCCGCCCGTCCGTCCATCCATCCATCCATCTTCTTCTGCTTATCCAGGGTCAGATCGAGAAGCCCAGACCTCCCTCTCCCCAGTCACCTTCTCCAGCTTATCCTGAGAAACACCAAGGCATTCCCAGGCCAGCAGAAAGATATAATTTCTCCAGTACATCCTGGGTCTGCCCCAGGGCCTCTTCCCGGTGGGACATGCCTAAAACACCTCACCCAAGAGGCACCAAGATTCATCCTTGTCAGATGCTCGAACCACCTCAACCGGTTCCTTTCTATATCGAGGAGCAGCACAGCTCCACTCTGAGCCCCTCCTGGATGGCCAAAGTTCTCACCCTATCATTGAGGGAAAGGTCAGCCACCTTTCGGAGGAAGCTCATTTCCAATTGCTTGTATCCACAATTGTGATCACTTGTGATCATATGTCAGGGAAGGATGTAGATCAATAGTAAACTTAGAACCAATCCTCAGTTGGGACAACTGTGTGCAGCCATAACCAGAGATACTCCTACAGTACAGCTCTTTCACATTAGTTTTGTATTTATCTTATGTGTGATGACCATTTAATCACCCTTTCTTCCTTACCTGTGCGATGCTGTTTGTCCTGTCTTTGGAGAAAATGACTTTTAAGGGCCTCGTTTTTCTATACAGAACAGAGAACGAACATTGAACAATGAGCATTGGAATTTCAGGAATCTTTGGATGACAAGAGTGAAGAACTAATTGTAGTTCATTTTAAAAACTGATCTGCTCACCTTATGAATATGACTGCAGAGAGGATTACGATAGCCAAAAAGAAAATAGTCATCGATGCAATTGCAGCTGATTTCACTAAACCTGGGAAACAAACTCTGGATTAGTAACTGGATTACAGGATTTTGGGTCTATTAACCCTAGAACACTATCGCTGGGTGAAAATACATTTACATGATTTCTCACTCCTGCAGCTGTTTGCGTGTCGAGGAGCCTGTGCCATCACCAGGGAAGTCTCAAATGTCCCAGGAATGGGTGGACCAAAGACCAGCTTTCCAGAGTCATTATTTTGTTTTAGGAGTTTTATTTTTCATTTTGTTAGACATGGCACAGTTGAAAGTAAAAGAAGACCACTCTAATTTGTCATGTGTTGTCATATTTTGATATATTTGATTACTGTTCATTGGTTATATTATACCGGGTATAAATCACCCGGCATTAGTGATCGTGTTACTATTTATAGCGATAGTGTTCTAGGGTTAAGAATGAACATAAAGCATATCAGACCAAAACCTTCTAGTTTATGACTCATGGACTGTGGTTTTGCATCTAATTCCTGCTAAAGTGGCTTTTATTCTGACAGCTGGTACGTTGTCGAGTAGGAGGAAGGATAGCTCCACAGTGGGTGGCATCAACTGTCAACCATGGAGGAGGACGTGTGATGGTCTGGGGCTGTTTTGCTGGATCCAGGATCGGTGACTTGTACAGAGTCGCCCTGAACCAAAACGCCTACGACAGCATTCTGCTTATCCATGCAATACCCTCTAGTATGTGCCTAGTTGGTCAGGGGTTCATCCTACAGAAAGATAATGACCCAAAATGTAGTCCAAGCTATTCCAGAACTACCTCAAGAAAAAAGAACAAGGTCGTAAGCTTGAAACCATGAAGTGGCCAGCACAGTCCTCAGACCTAAACCCCATCGAGCTAGTTTGGGATGAACTGGACAGAAGAGTGAAAGCAAAGCAACCTACAGGTGCTGCATGTTTATGTGAATTTCTGCAACAGATATGGTAAGAACTCTCTGAACAATGTTTGATTTCTATTGCAGAAAGAATGCCACAGGCGTGTTCAGCTGTTATATTTGCTAAACATGGCTTAGGTTTAAAATACATTTTGGAAAGACTGGGATGATCTAAAAACTTTTGACTGGTAGTCTACATTTTTCTATTTTTTGCAAAGTATTATATTTGGGTAATGCTGTATCTATTTATTCCTGATCTGATCTTATTTTCTCAATGTCAAAGTACTATAGGCACTGTCATCTATTTTGCGTGATTACAACTTCAACAAAAAAGAGAGAAATGGGGAGTTAGCCATCTGTAACATCTTTGAACTGGTAAATGCTGTTTTACATTAATAAAGTAAGAACAATATAACTAGTATTTTTGGAACTGCCTAGCAAAGACAATGATGTTTAACTGTCTAGTTGATGAATCACGCACACACTTAGATCCTAGTGTAATATTTCTACATGTATCAATGTTCAGGTCAATTTTTATTTATTTATTTCTGAAATGATGAAATGATGCAGAGATAAATGGGCAAATTTATAAATTTAGTCACTTACTTGCTGTAACAATCAGCTGTAAGGTGGAGTTATGATGTCCTCTTGTGTTCTGTGCAACACAGTAATAACTCCCAATGTGTTCGGGTCTGAAGTCAGTGATGGTGAAGTTCTGGCCTGATGCTTTTGCTGAGTCTTCATTCTCCTTGTACCAGGTGTAACTAGCTGCTGGGTTAGCATCACTGCTACAGGTCAGAGTCACTGAACTGCCCTCCACTATCTCAGCAGAGGGACTCACTGACACAGAGGGAAGCCTCGGAGGATCTGCAGCATATTGGAGACCAGTCGTCAATATTTGAAAGCCTTGTTTTGTTTAGGTTAATCAGTATTTATTTATTTTTTGACATTTTTAGAAACCCAATAATGCAGAGTCAGAATATATAGATTACATAAAACACATGTGAAGGAAATTGCCTTCCCGGGTTTCCTCCGTGGCGTGAGCGATAAGCAGAGTTCTGTCCTTTCCTTATAAGATTCCTAATTATTTAAAGTAACACTCAGGTATGCCATTCAGCTGGGTTAGTTACGACGTCGGGAGCAGCTTGGGAGAACAAGGAAACACAGACTGCTTCAGGTTGTCTTCCCAAATCGACTCAAAGGTTTATTTGATACACAGCAGTTTATATAGATGAAAAAAGGTTCGTGTGTCAGCTTTCCCAGTTCAAACCGGTACAGACCAAATAAGGAAACGTCTTCCTGCCTTCTGAGCAAAGTATCCCTTGTGTAGTTTATCAGTTCAGCTACAATTTATGATCATCCCAGCAAAATACACTCCTAGACATAGAATACAGAGTTCTTTCATCAGTGAATTCTGAAACAAACCACCTAGCCTTTAACGAGCCTTTTCCAGGAGATAAAGAAAAAGGGAGGATGGGAGCAAAGAAGTGGTCTCATCTCTGTGGTGTTTTCGACCTTGAGGTACCAGCTTGTGAGTCTCACATTAATTCTTGGGTCACAGAGAAAGAGAAAAACAACTAGTAGATCGGCCTTATTGAGTAACAGTTTTCCTGTATAAAACAATATCCTGTAAATGCTTACCGTGGTATCAAAATATCATAACAACATGGTTGTAAACTCTTTGCATGTACAGTACATTCAGAAAAGTGTTCACCACGCTTAACTTCCAGTTCCACATTTTTGTAATGTTACAGCCTTAAAGTTCTACACACAATACACCATAATGACAAAGTGAAAACATTTGCTAACCATTTAGAATAAGGCTGTAATATGACGAAATATGGAACAAGTAAAGCACGGAAAATACTTTCTGGATGTACTGTAATGCCAGTCTTAATCCAGTTTATCCTGTTCACACAGGGGCACAGTGACAGACTATAAATGGTGAGCATTAAAGCACACTAACAGAGAAAGAGACAAACATTCATATTGACCGCTACTGCCAGATTAGAATTACTGATTAACCTCATATGCATGTCCTTGGACTGTGGGAGGAAGCCAGAGCACCAGGAGAGAACCCACACAGGGAGAACATGTAAACTCCACACAGCTGGCAAGAAGATTCAATCCCAGAACCTTATCATACCTATAATTATAGTTTAGCATGTTTGCATCATAGATAGTATAAAAGACGGGCATGACGTGAAAAAGGAGGGAGGAGAGTCCGACTATAAAACCATTTACTTACTGCAAAGACTCAATCACAAGTCATTTGTCAGTTAGCATATAATTTTGAAAAAAGTATGACCAAAAATTCTGGTCTTTTTTTTAGCCTCATCTAGTGCTAGTGAGTACTTAATAGCGCAATTATTTGCAACCAGACATGTTTTCTGAGCTGTTCACTGAAATACTTACACTCAACATCTATGTATAGAGTTACGGACTGTGCTGGTCCATACAGATTCTCAGCTTTGCACGAGTAGTTCCCGCTGTGCTCAGAGCTGATGGAGGAGAAATGGTACCTTCCCACTGGTCCATGAAGCAATAATTTGTTCTCCTTGTACCAGGTGTAATTAGCTGCTGGGTTAGCATCACTGCTGCAGGTCAGAGTGACTGAACTGCCCTCCACTATCTCAGCAGAGGGACTCACTGACACAGAGGCAAGCTTTGGAGCATCTGGAGGAGAAATAGAAAATATACTAAAAAACATGTATTCCTGTTCCTGTTTGACCTAAAATTTGTGACATATTAAACCTTTTCTATAACTGAATACTGATAAAGGTTTTAGACCTGCAGCATTTACTCTGACTCTATGACTGTATCGGGGTTTGTAAAGTGTGGCCTTGTTTGGTTGTAAAAAAAAATTGCTGTTAAAACTATTAATTATGCAAAGATAACTGTCTTCACTCACATTTCACATTGATAGAGATGACTTCAGATGGTCTTTGACCCAGCTCATTCTTAGCGGTACAATTATACTCTCCAGAGTCAGAAGACTGGATGGATCTGAAGATGAGCTCTTGTTTTGTACTGATTGTTTTTTTGTCCTTGTACCAGGTGTAATTAGCTGCTGGGTTAGCATCACTGCTGCAGGTCAGATTCACAGAGCTACCCTCCACTATCTCATGAGAGTTATTCAGCACCAGTACTGAAGCAAATTTTGGAGCATCTAGGAGAGAGAATATAAAGATTGATTAGATTTGATTAGATTTTAACAAACACAATAAATAAAGCAATTTAATTATCAGTCATTTTCTGAATCTGTTATCTTCAGCATATAAACGTGTTTTGTATAGATCAATTGAGTTTCTCAGTCTTACCACTCTCACAATTCACAGGACAGACTTTACATCTGCAACTAACCCTCTGTGTAGTCAGAGCACTGCTGCTTATCTCTTGTTCAAAATTGCCACACAGGTACGAGTACCGCAATGCTCATTACATTGGTAACGGTATCTTCTGAATTAATTAAGCATGCCTTCCAAAAACAAATTTAATGATGATATGATAAGGCTATAATTCAGGTTGGCTGGATTAGGCACAAAAATGATTTTCTCAGCTTTTAGAATTGATTGTTTCTGTCATGGCTGTGTGCAGGCAGGCAGAGAGGAAGGACCCAAAATGCAGGACTCACTGACGCAAAGGTAAACTCAAACAGCTTTATTGCAGCTTGCAGACTGAACAGAAGACTAACTATACTGAGGAAAAAATAAACTAACAGGCAGGCAAAACAGGTAACGGAACACACAGCGTAAACTGAGGGTAAGCAGACATTAACAACGCAACAAAGAGTGTGTGTTCCGTTACCGGCAAACACAGGGCTTATATACACTGGGGAGTAATCAGGGAATGGGAAACAGGAGGGAGACACAGCTGGGAGAAATTAGACTAACGAGACAGGGGAGAAGTAAAACTGAACATTATGACATCAGACTGGGACTATCAATATATAACAGGAAACACAGAACAATTTACAAAGACACAGACCTGACACTGAGGCAGACTGAAAGAATATAACACAGGGAACCCAAAGACGACAGAGACTAAAAGAAGAATTAACATCAAACTAAACTTATAACCAGAACCAAACTGAAACCTAGAATAATAATAAGCAAAAAAGCATATCTTGAGAATCATAACATTACGGAGCCCCGCAAGGGACATGGGAGAAAAAAAAATTAAGACGGACTTTTGCGAGATCTCGCAAAACAAACTCGGGATCTCGCAAAAGTGAAAACATTTCGGAGACCGCCTGCTCGAAGCCGACCGGGAGTTCGAAGCACGATGTGCCGGGAGAGCGGTGTTCCCCCCGGCTGTAGTAGGTCTCAACCTCCCGTTAGCTTCGAGATGGTGGGTGTCAGACATCTCCAAAAACGTCAGAGCACTTTTGCAAATATGTGATGTCTTGTAAACCGAGCAGATATTTGACGTTTAAACAGCTACATTCACACCTCAAAATATCTTAAAAGTTTATTTTGTGACCCAGAAAGAGTAATAGTACAACTAAGTAGCTGCCGCCATTGTTGGAATTCAACTTTTGCAAAACTTTTGCGAGATCCCGAGTTAGTTTTGCGAGATCTCGCAAAAGTTCATCGTAATTTTTTTTCTCCCATGTCCCTTGCAGGGCTAGATTATGATTTAGAACATAAATATAATCTAGAACAGGGGTCTGCAACCCTAGGCACGCGTGCCACAGTTGGCACGCGAAGGGTTAACTGATGGCACGACCATAGCTGGACTGGCCATCGGGCATTTGCTGGGTGGCCAGATTATTTTTTTAAATTTTTTATTGTAACGGTATAAACAATGAAAGGTGGTGGATTGGCCAGATGCTGGCCGGTGTGTAAAAAATAACTCAGTTGTTTGGTGGTGGCTGTGGTGGAGCTTCCACAGATTCAGTAACATTAGCAAGTGGTGGAAGCCAACAGGTGGATGAGGGAAAGGGGAGGCAGGAGGAGGAGAGACCCAAGGTGGCCGCTGGTCCGAGTTTGAACTGAACTTCAGGTAAGAAGTTATGACCTGCAGTCTGTCTGGGTCAGATATAAACCAAGTTTAGGTGGAGTTTATTTTCGTTGTGCTGACTTTCTACAGTCAGTTACAATAACTCGTACTGCATACTAGCTAGCATGATGGATTTTCTATACAGCTGGGTGGGTGCTATGATGTTACTGATAGTGAACTTTATTTTATTTATAAGGTTAGTTAGTAGAGTTGCCAACTGTCCCGTAAAAAGACGGAATCCTCCCGCATTCAGAGACAATATTTGTGTTTCGTGTTGAGCTGAGAAGGGATGCAGTTTGTGTGGTTTTTTTTACATTCTAGCTGAAGTATGGGACAAAGCTGGAGTTATTCTGTGTCGTTACGCTGCACAGCTGCCTCATTCTTTCCCCCTCCCTCACCTGTTGCTACTTTAATCATGAAACTGATCAATGATCAGCTGATCGGCTTTTCTCTCTTGTTTGTTTATCGCCACTTTGCGCCAGAAAGAAGAAACCGCCGGATGTCGCACTAAACAACAGCAGCACATTTAAGCTTGATCAGCTGTTGTTAGAATTTATTTAATATTACTTTCTAGTGGGCAGCACGGTGGCAAGGTGGTTAGCACTGTTGCCGCACAGCAAGAAGGTCCTGAGTTCAATTCCACCATCAGGCCGGGGTCTTTCTGTGTGGAGTTTGCATGTTCTCCCCGTGTTTGCGTGGGTTCTCTCCGGTACTCCGGCTTCCTCCCACTGTCCAAAGACATGCAGCTTGTGGGGATAGGTTAACTGGATAATCCAAATTGCCACTAGGTGTGAATGTGCGAATGGTTGTCTGTCCCTTTGTGTTAGCCCTGCGACAGACTGGCGACCTGTCCAGGGTGTACCCCGCCTCTTGCCCTATGACAGCTGGGATAGGCTCCAGCGCCCCCCGCGACCCTGAAAAGGATAAGCGGAAGCGAATGGATGGATGGATGGATTACTTTCTAGTATCAGCTGATGTTTGCTGGAGCCACAGCTGTAAAAGCTGCTGGTCATGATATCGGTTTGGATATGTGGCGAGAGGGAAACATGAAATCAGGAGATGTCCTTACTGAATCATCAGAGATGAACAGGTGATGGAGAAACAGGTTTACCTTTTAGGTGACATGAATGAGTTGAAGGGAAGTTATGAACTGTTTCTGAGAAATAACACCAGGATCTGTTTCTAAGTAGCTGACAGCTGGTAACTGTGCAGGGGCGGGTCTAGCAAAGTTTTGCCAGGGGGGGCAGGTAGGGCATTAACAGGGAAAGGGGGGCACAAAGATGTACTTTCTTATTCTCATTTAAAATGTCTAGCTGTTATTAAATAATTATCTGAATCTTACAACCAAAGGTGTTATCTGATGTAAAATGTATAGAAATCATACATATACCAACAAGACAGTGTACATCACTGTCACAACAGCGTTTGTTTTCATTCAAAGGCTTTATGGCTTTAATACCTGGTGGGCAGGTCTTTAGTCAAAATGCCCGCGCTGATTTTTTGTCCCAGTCCAGCCCTGGGCACGACACCCAGGGAATTAATCTGAGAAGGTGCATCAAAAAATAAATGGCCGCACCTCGGTGCACACTGCAAATTGGGACTTTCAGGTGTATGGACCAATGTTTTATTTTCTGATCAAACCAGAGATCTTTAATGAGCAGCTGGATTTGTCTCGCATTAACTGGCTGAGTTAATACCAGTTAATGCGACATCGAAGCAGCTGGAATCCACAGCTGTGTGTGTTCATGGAGCTGCATTTTCACCTGCTGGACATCACTACCTGACAAGTTTAACTGTCTTCAGAACATTGCAGAGGCCTTATTGACAGTACTTGGCTCTAAATATCTGTGTGAGCAGATTTTCTCTCACATGAGGAGTGTCCTCAGGTAGCCATCTGAATGGGCACTCAGAGACCTGTGTCTCTGAGTGGGAGACCAGAGATCACATTAACATGTGTGTCTTTGTATTAACAGACATGCTATATTGGCTTAGTTTATTTTTCTTATCATCGTTGTGAGGAGACCATAAATAACATTTGTATTTTCTGTTGTACAGTTCATTTGCTGTTATGGATAAAAAGTGTCTTTTTTTTGTTTCAAAATAGCTGATAACTATTCGCTGACAGCTGCCAACATCTGCAAACAAATATAATTCTAGAAAGTGGTTCTATATATTGTGTAACTGTTCATATAGCGCGTTATTCAATTTATTGCTAATGCAATCATATGGCACACTGACTTCTGAGGAAATTTTAAATGGCACTCGTCATCAGAAAGGTTGCCGACCCCTGGTCTAGAAAAACATCAAAATATAAGAAACAGAAAATGCTGGGTCAAAATGACCCAGAACTGTGACAGTTTGGTTTGAAATGGGTAATTAGTTCAAGTTTAGTTAACTCTTATTTATCACACGTTTAACATTGATATCCATATTGTGACTGCAGAATCATCATGTTCCTGAATTATGAAGAAAAAAAAAGTCACATGAAATAGGCCTGGCAGTGAGAGAACGATGAACGATCTTTCCAAACTTCCAAAGGAAGAGCTCCTTGTTTCCTTACATGAAGCAGATTTCCTGCTCAAAAATCGTTCGGCGTACGGCCGTCTTTCATTAGAGTATATGATATCTTCACTATGCAGTAGCCTACAGCTGGGCAGTGAAAGGAGCTGATATATCCTGTCCTCTGATCACGAACACACACAAAACTGAAAGAAGGTTTCAATTTTGTGAACCTGACTCGAACTATCGTCACTTTGAAGTTATTTATAATCTGTCAGAATGATAAAAGTCTGTGACTGAATCATGAAGTGAACTCACACACTGGTGGAGAGTGGTAATCCTCATATCCTGTGAAAGCACAGGAGATGTTGTCTCCAGGATAAAAGCAGTCTGTATAAGTAGAAGTTTGCTGTTTTGTGTTTTTCTGTCCGTTCTTGAACCAGATGAAAGAAAGACGACCAGCTGGACTGCAGCTGCTTTCACACTTCAGCTCTGCCTCAGTCTGACACTCATGGACTGGTATTATTCTGCTCACCTTCACCTGCAGAGCTGTGTGAAATTAAAGTATTCACATTGTTAAATAGTCAAACGACAAAGACACCAACAAGTAAATAATTAACAACACAAGATTCAGTTTGTAAAATTCAACTGAATGAAATTATGAGTCACTGTGTGTTGATCAGTACCTGTGACAGTCAGAGTTGTTCCAGGTAAACTACTCTTCCATTCAAAGTCTTGTGTTTTGAATTTGAAGTGATACTCGGCTGAATCACTCTCTGTCAGGTCTCTGATTCTCAGAGTGGAGAGTCCTCGCTCTGTTTCAGTCACCTCAGCACGACCTGCATACTGGGAGTCTTCTGTGAGATCCTCAGATCCACGACCAGAACGGAACCAGGACTTTGATTGGATTGAACTTTCATAACTGTTGTAAGTACATGAAATGTCCACTGATGAGCCTTTGAATGCACAGATTTTTCTTTTACTGTAATTCACTTTGTTGCACCGTTGACCCTGTGTACCTGAAAAATTACAATTAAAACATTTTAAAACAAATTTAATGACAGAACATGACATTAATTATTACCCAGATAAGAAGTTTTAATTCACGTAAAACCTCAAAGTGAACTCACAAACTAACGAAGAGTGAAAATCCTCAAATCCTTTTAAAGCACATGAGTAGCTGTTTTTATTGTCATATGACCTTTGATATGTGTAGCTGTTTGAAGTGTCACGTGACACGTCATAAGAAGAAGAGCTGGCTCCAATCACTTGTTGCCCATTTTTGTACCAGACATAAGAAACATAAGGATCACATCTGGTGACACAATCCAACTGTCGTCCATTGAACCCTCTGACCTGAACATCTTGACCAGTGGACAAGAAACAATAAATAAGATGTCAGTCACTCTCACACTGAAGGAGTCATAATAGGGAATTCAGTTCTGAGTAGATGAATTCATGAAAATGATCATTCTCTCAAAGTGTAAACATGAAATCCCTCAAAAGTTAAAAGTGAAAGTGCAGTATATGTATATACATATATGTGTGTATATATATATATATATATATATATACATATATATATATACATATATGTGTATATATATATATATATATATGCAGATAAAGTATAAAGTTGTTCCTGATTAAATATCCATCAGTGTGTGTTGATCAGTACCTGTGACAGTCAGAGTTGTTCCAGGTAAACTACTCTTCCATTCAAAGCTTTGTGTCTTGAATTTGAAGTGATACTTGGCTGAATCACTCTCTGTCAGGTCTCTGATTCTCAGAGTGGAGCGTCCTCTCTCTCTTTCAGTCACCTGAACACGATCTGCATACTGGGAGTCTTCTGTGAGGTCCTCAGATCCACGACCAGAACGGAACCAGGACTTTGATTGGATTGGACTTTCATAACTGTTGTAAGTACAAGAAATGTCCACTGATGATCCTTTGAATGCACAGATTCTTCTGTTGCTGTAATTCACTCTGTTGCATGAATCATCTTGGACACCTGAAACATTAAATGATTTTGAAGTCAGATTTAGAAAGTAGTTACTGTGAGTTTGACTATTTTTATTCAGATGTATGTAATGACTCTATGAGATGGTTTTATGTAACTGAAATAAACTCACACACTGAAGGAGAGGAGAAATCTTCATGACCTGTTACAGCACAGGAGTAGCTATCTGAAGGATTCAGATTGGCTGAATACCGATACTGGTTTCTACTAGAAATCTTGTGTCCATTTTTGTACCAGATGTAGGAGGGATGATAATTTAGTCGACAACTACTCTGACAAGTCAGTGTTGCCCAGTTGGAATATGATTTGTCCACGTGTACCTGAAGAGCTGATTATGTCAAGAAATAATATCAGAGGAGAAATTTTAACATCCATTATCCATACGCAAACACACAAAGTTATGTTCATAACAAGGTTTGACTGATGTGTAAATAAAAATGTTACCTGTGACAGTCAGAGTGACTCCAGGTAAACCAGTAAAATTTTTCTGGTTTGTTTCAAACCTGAACTTGTACACAGCTGAGTCGCTCTCTCTCAGGTCTCTGATTGTCAGAGTGTAGCCCTTCCAGTGAGAACTGTACGACACTCGACCTGCATACGCTGGGTCTGTTTTCAGATCTTCAGGATTATAATTGTTCCCTTTAGTGAACCAAACTCTTTTTAACACAATTACTCTTGAAGGGTGTTTGAAGGAGCAGCCTATGTCCACTGTTGATCCTTTAAAGGCACAGATCTGAGTAGAAGTGTAAGTCACTGCATAATCATTCTGACTCTGTACCACTGTAACACAGAACACATCAGAAACTAGATTAATGGCAACAACAAACATATTGTTTCAGTAAAAGTTCTGAGAACCTTTTCTCAGAATAAGCAGCACAGATTTATTGTTCCTGAGATTTTTTATCATGCATATGGTATTAAGTATTTAGGAAGGTATTTTTGTTTTTGTTGTTCTTGTTGTTTACATATGCGAGATCATGTCCATTCAGAAGTCTTCATCCAGTCAATTTCTGAGTGAGTTAATGATGTGATTTTTCTTTGAAAACAAGTCTTTGCAGGCTGTGAGAATGAGTCAAAACAGTAAGTACATCCATCCATTCGCTGGCAGGGGGCTGCAGCCTATACCAGCTGTCTTAGGGCAAGAGGCAGGGTACACCCTGGACAGGTCGCAGGTCTGTTGCAGGACTAATACATAGACAGAGATAACCATTCACTCACATTCTCCCGCATTCACCCTATGGGCAATTTAGTGTTTCCAATTAACCTATCCCCACTAACTGCATGTCTTTGGACTGTGGGAGGAAGCCAGAGTACCCGGAGAGAACCCACGCAAACACGGGGAGAACATGCAAACTCCACACAGAAAGACCCCGGCCTGACGGTGGAATTAAACTCAAAACAGTAAATCAGTAAATCAAAAACAAGATAATAATAATGGTATCTGTGGGTTTGTTATTACAAATATAACAATTTGCATAATACATCCATTACAGAAATATGACAAAATGTTGTCAAATGTTGTCTATGTAAAATAAATTGCAGTGGCATGAAAGGGCCATTATATAGTGTAGTAAATTATTCAGGTGACATACAAATTTCGCTGTGTGCCTAGAATTTATCTCACAATATAATTTACAAAACATGTTTAGGAACCAGGAACTATGTGTTTGTGCAAAAAACAAAGAAAAGAAAAGAAAAGAAAAGAAAAGAAAAGAAAAGAAAAGAAAAGAAAAGAAAAGAAAATGGCTGGGAATTCACTTTCTGTTTATCTGTTAGTTTCTGTTAAGAAACTTCAACCCAAGTTAAAGCAGCCTGAAAATTGTATTTGTCCATTAAATGCAGTGGAGACAATAAATAAAAAAAACTTTTCTACAATCTGTATTCATTTGCAGTATTGGAAATGCAAACCTTTAACAGCTATGTGCTGCAGATGGTGTGGTGTAAAAACCAATCAAAAACAGTTCAGTTGTGATCTACCTCAAGACTGACTTACTATTACAGAATTACCTGGCAGCGAGAGAAGGAAGAGAACCAATCCAGTTGCTGCTGCAGTTGAACTCATGGCTGCTCCTCTCGTCTCATGAATCCCATCAGCAGGTAGATCACACAACATGTAACATGTTGTAAACCAGCCACAATTTCTGCCAGTGTTGAAGATGCTGTCTCTGAAGACCGTGCTCTCTGTGGTTGGAAAATGTAACAGAGTTATCTGGCTGTCTTCCTTCCTCTGTACATGCTTAACATGCATGAACAGACTTTAAACCTGTAAACCCCCGCGCTTAAATAAAGAAGTGATTCTCTCACAACACTTTGCATGCAGCTTTATGTTCTTAAAATATCACCTTAAGAAAAAAAGGACTGCCTCTGATACAACTGCTGAGGACAATAGAAAACATTTTAACATGAGTCTTTTTTGAAAACTTCAGGCCTGACTTTATTAATGATCATTTTGAAAACTGGGCCATGAATAGATGTTTCATGTTTCATGGGTTCAAGTTCAGTTTAAATCTCTCTAGAGCTTTTTTTTTGTCCAGAAGGAAGATAATAACTGCTGAGTGGAATCCTAACAGTTCAGTAGTAGGACGGCTAAAAAGTATGCTAGGTATAGCTAATATACTGATAGAGTTTTAAATGACTAAAAAATGTTCTTTGGCAAGCTAGGCTAACCCTTAAAACAAGTTTAAGTAGGGATGTTTTGTTACCCCCACTTCTGTGTGTAGTGTGGCTGGTAAAAGTGAGGGTAAACAATACCCTGATGCAAAAAGGAAACAAAACAGAAAGAATCACTAAGTGCCCAGCAAAGTTAAAATTGATGCAGCAAAGCTGATGGGAAATTGGGGATTGCATAAACTAGAGACTAGACTCAGACAATATTTAAGGATCTTCTGCCAGCTCTGTCACAGCCCCACAGCCATGTGCCTTGCTTTCTGCCTTGAATTCTTAGTTATTATAATCAAGAGTGAGTTATGTGTTGTTATCTTGTTATTTCTCTGTAGGAAGTTTAGATTAAGATGCCACGTCAATACTTGCCATCTCACATATTGATGTGCAGTTTAAATATTGATGTGGTGGGAAAGAAGGTTTGCTGTGTCTCACAAGCATGCACAAGGTTACAGGAGACAGGCAGCAGCACCCTGACTGCCAAGTTTCAGGATGAAATCCCTGGACCCAGTGTCATTACCCTACACTGCTGCAGTGTGTTACTTTAGTGCAAAGTCTTTATAAAATCAAGGAGACTGTGGTAGAAGATGATTGTTTTCTAAAGCTCTAGCAATGTTTTGAATCCAACAAGTCCAACAAATGCAGTGCCTCCAAAAAGCTGTTAAATGACTCTTCTAAAAGATTCAGTATCCAGCAAAGGAGTAAATAATGCAGTGGGGTTTTGAGTTCTTAATCACACAAAAGTTATGTTCAAAACCTTTGTTATGAATCCTGATTCTGTTTAAACTGCTACCTCGGTTAGCGGACTGCACGGTTAAGATGCAACCACAACATCTAAAATCGCTCAACAGTTCTCTTTTGCCACAAAGATTACATAAACCTTTTCACCAGGGGCAAACCAGAGCACAGGATCAGAAAATGAAACCAGCAGATACAGAACATTGCAGCTCAAACCAGCCCCTGAATACTGTGGTTAATAAAAAAGTGGTAACTGGTGTGGCAGCTGGAGCCTGTTAACACGAGGGCTTCACTTGCAGGTGGAGCAACCACAAAGCCAGCCAGACTCGCCACCTGAGAGAGAAAGAGGAAAACAAAATACATGCCTGACAGTCAACAGGACCAAAAGGATCAGTGTGTGTGTGTGGGTGTTCCTGTGCTCCGTGCAGGTCTGAGAGCCACATCAGTGTTCTTCTTCAAAACTGTGTTCGTACCTCTCATCAGTTAAGAACCTGCTCGATGACGGACTTATGATCTGCAAAGGGCACTGGGACCTCCTGATGAAATCCACAGCGTGTGTAGATTAGTTTATTAACAGGTGACACATAACAGAAAAGACTAAGTCAGGTATGTGCTGACTCAGCAAGGACTCTATAAAGAAAAGTGAAACACAATACCGGAGAGTTTTCCTTTAAATTTTCACCTGGTGCCTGTGAACTGTTCATTCTTTTAAATGCTTTGGATTCAGTTTAACTCAGTTCAAGTTTATTTAGAAAGCACCAAATCAAAGGTCCCCTCAATGACCTTTGTACTGTAAGGTAAAGACTCTTAAGTAATAAGGATCACAGTGGGCTCATTACTAAGGCATTACAGCTGTCACTGCTTATTTTCTAACATTACACAGAGCAACATGTGTATCAAGACAGATACACATCAGTACAGCCTCTGCACTCATTAGATGTAACTAATACTTGCCTGAAATCTAAGATTAATCTTCACACCAAGGATTTCTTCTGATCTTGAAAATGTTATTTTTACAGTTCAGTTCAGTGACTGTGAGCTAAACACACACACACACACACACACACACACACAAATGCGCTCACTCTCCTTTGCTGAAGTGTGTGAGTGTCCTCTTGTGTTCATAACGATGTCCTGCAGTGTTGCAGATATATTTCAGCCAGAAATGATCACCTACACAGCTCTGGTTTCTTCCTCTGCCACCGATGAAAGACAGCATGGATGTGCTGTAGGTGTCATTATGTGTATTTAATATGAAGCCATCATTTAGCAGTCTCAAAGGATTAATTACTAATGAAGCTGCTCGTGACCATTATCATTTACACGTGTCATTGTCCACCCGAGATTTACTTATTCTTTTAATGACTCTGATTCTGACTGAAATGAAAATGAATACATTATACAGATATGAATACAGCTGGTTTTATTTGGACCTTTCACAAAACACTGTTATGGTAAAAATGGCCTGTATTTGTATAGCGAAAAGCTGCTCAGATGACAGTGTCATCAAATGAAAGTAGCTCAGGATGCAGAGCGGGTCATCTACATCAGAAGGTTGGTGGTTTGGTGCCTGGCTGCTCTCAGTCTGCATGCCAAATATCCTTACACTTCCTTCAGAGTATAAATGTGTATGAATAGAAGGCACTTACGCTTTGAAAAAAAAGTGTTTGTCTGAACAAATGTGAACGAAGCAAATTGTATGAAGCATTTTGAGTGCTCTGATAGAGTAGAAAAGTGCACTATAATAACCAGTCTATTTACTATTTAGCAAGGACAGCAACCACAAAAAACAGGAAGATGTAGCATGTTCATAAACAGGGATTATACTGGCAAAGGACGAGTTGATTCCTAAACTAAAAGCTGGAAGAGAAAGTGGAATGTGTCTTTTTGAAACTGAAAAAGAAGCAGAGTTGATAAGAATATGCTTGTATAGCCGGCAGCCAAGAAAATACAATAAAATGAGGAAAAATGTCACCAAACTAAATCAAAAGTAAAAGACGGCTGTAGAGCCAAGCAGAACAAAGCCATAAAACAGAATGTCAACAACCTACATTAGTGGAAGGGAAGCTTTAACACAAAGTCCAATGAAATTGCAGGTTCGGTTTGCAGGGTGAGGTGCATTAATTAAGAAAGCAATAAAATAGCTTATACATTTTGTACACGGAAGTAAAAACAATTTAGTAACAAGTCTGACAGAATACCAAGAACCTGACAGAGAGGAGGAAAACTGAACGATCCACTCATGGTGCTGATAAACCCATAGCTGCTCCTTTCATCTCTATTCAAACCCATCTGCAGGCACACTCTGCCCCGGGCAAACTCAATTAGCTAACATATAGAGCACTTGTTCAGGAGGATGTGGTCTCGGACAACACAAACAAACGAAAACCCACTTCTGTTTAGATTGTGGTTGGTAGACTCCTCAACAATAAATCAAATAGCTCACAATGGGATTGCTTTCTTCTGCCTCACATTACTGAAAAATAAGAGTTTAATACGCATGAACACACATAATGAGAGCGTCTGTATCTCTGTCTTCTGTTTTAATAACACAGAGCGAAGATCAAACCATCACTCCCAAACCCGAGAATTTCTCTGAAGAACAAATGCAAGCAGCTGGAAACTAAAACAACAAACAGTAAGGGAAAATAAAAGGTCTCATATATCAGTTTTTATTGTTTTATGCAAATATTTATACATTTTATATGCAAAATCTAATTTTACTGATATGAAAATAACTTCTTTTTAAAATCTGTCCCAGTGTCGGACTAAAGTGTTTCCAACATGGTTCAACCAAACATTTGGACCATAAATCTCTGCGACATGCGTCTGTACACAAACCAGGAGCTCCTGTTTCTGAAATCCAAGTGAAGCCTTGAAAAATACATTTCCACTGAGGACTGTCTCTGCTACAAGATTTTCTTTAAAATGGATTTATTCTTCCCCGGATCAGGGTCTGCATAACATCCTTCATTATTTCAGAGTCACATCTTCTGACTTTGGTTATCACATGTGATCCATGTCTCAGGTTTCTTCACAAACATTCAGTTGTCAGTGTTCCCAAGTGGACTTTGATGTGCCTTGCGGGCAGGAGCTGAAAAGATAAGGGACATCATGGTTGCCAAGACTTCTTGTCTCGACCTTGCTGGTCTGGTATGTGTTTGAAGCGGCACTTGTCGCCATAGAAACAGCCTGTGGTCCGCCAGTAAAAGCACTCATCTCCATTTAAAGGTGCCCGCCATCGGGACCTGTGTGGACAGAAGCAGAGGAGATCCGATAAGAGATCAATAAGAAAAGTAACATCTCTCAGCTACTACTGAAAACTATTCTACGGTGATTTGTTTGTGTCACACTGTAAGGGACCCTCTCTCTGGAAAGCCCACAGATACACATTAATGAGTCGCTCTGTACCCAGAGGCAGCTGAACTTGGCTGAGTTCCTGCAGTGTTGGAGGCCAAGCTGCTGCTGCTTCTTTGCATGGAGGACACAGTCCTGTGGATCCAGCGATCTGGGTACCTCATCACCAGCTTGTTGCCCCCGAGCTCCACCCCCTGGACAGAAGGACACAGTGCAGTTAAACTTTTTTAAGACAAATTTTCATGACAATATTCAGTTTTTTGACACTCAGAAGTATCAATCAGCGTAACGAGACACAGACAGTCCCAATGATGAAGACGGTTTCTAGGCCCGTCACACACCTGCAGCTTGTCCAGGGCTTTGGCAGCCATGTTGGCGTTCTTGAAGTTGACAAAGGCACAGAAGCGTTCATGAAGAACTCTGATGCTTTCAATCTCACCGAAGCTGAACACACACAGAAAAGGTTAATACTATTAATAAACTATCACTGCTGGAAACTCTTTAAAGCTTTAATGTCTTCATAGACACACAGAGACACACACACACACAGTCTTTACATTTTGAAGAGATCACAGAGGTCCTTCTCTGTAACTTCCTGTGTAACGTTTCCAACCCACAGAGAGCGACAGTTTCTGAAAGACAGGAGGAAAAAACAGAGAAGCGAAGGAAACGAGTGTGGCGACCACACAGAAGGGAAAGTGTGGTTATTGTTCAGTGTTAACAGATGACAAAGATGCAGAACTATTTTCTCACTTGTATCTACATGTCTCTTTCTATGAAGGAAATAAAATAAACTTGTTGTGTTTCATTCCATTCAAATCACAACAAAGATTTCCCTGAAAGGTGCTCTGGGTTTCTGAATGTGTGATAGATGGGTGAGGTAATAACCTACCCACTCTGGTCCTGCTGAGAAAAGAGCTTCAGAGCTACGAGAGAGAAAAACGAAATACTTTGTCACAAAACGATTTAAACAAACAAACTCCTTAAACTTGCTTAAATTTTGGTTTTATTACAAAATACTGTCATTATGCAACAGTGCTGCCTCATGGTGGACAAAGGTGACATTGCAGGCAGTTCTTACTTCTGGCTTCAAATTGGTTGACGACTGCCTGAACAGTGGTGAACTTTTGTAGAAGCTCTTTGCTCTGCGCCTCATCGAAACCCATCTCCTGCAAAAACAAAGTTAAAAATCATTTATGTCAGACAATAGAAACATTTTACTGTCATCACTTGGAAAGCAACATCAGCTCGAGTTTTGTATTGTATTGTATTGTATCTTTATTTGTTTCAGACATATAAAACAAAAAACAATATATACACACTACATATATTTTCATTTACAGATACGAATATATATGTAGATATACACACACAGACGTATGTGTTCAGATAAACAAAAAATATATAATGAAATAAAACAAAATCGTCGGACATAATGTAACAATGTTTGGTCTGAAAAGGAGTAGGAAGAAGTATGAACATACTTATTAATTCCTACCCCTGCTCAACATCTTATTGATCCCACATAATTCGCCTAATTCCCATCATCACATACTCCACACGATACACGAGGAGAACTTGGCTACCGTGATTGATATAATTTGGATATAATTTGATATTTTTATACATACAATGGGTGATCATCTTTATCGGTATCATATTCTTCCAAAATCAGTTTTCGAAGTATTTTCATGAACTTACTAATTCCTGAGCATTGCTGTAGATCTATAGTAAAACTATTCCACAGTTTTACCCCATAAATAGTGACACAAAAGGTTTTAACCTTTGACCGTGCTTTAAGAATCCTTAGATTCAATTTCCCCCTCAATTCATAGTCTCCTTCTCTGTCATAGAACATCCTCTGTATATTTCCTGGTAACATATTGTATCTGGCCTTGTACATAATTTTTGCAGTTTTATATTTTATAAGATCCATAAACTTCAGTATTTTTAATTTCAAAAACATGATGTTAGTATGGTCTCTAAATCCTGCTTTATTAATCATCCTGATTGCTTTTTTTTTAATTTTACATATTGGTTGAAGTGCAGTTTTATATGTGTTTCCCCAAATTTCCACACAGTATTCCAAATATGGCAATATAAGTGAACAATAAAGTACCCGGAGTGATTTGGAAGGCAAAAAATATTTAACTTTACTTAGTACGGAGATGCTTCTTGACAGTTTGGCTTGTATATGCTTTATGTGAGGTTTCCAGCAGATTTTGTTATCTATTATCACACCCAGAAATTTTGTATCTGAAACTTGCTCTATTTCAACATTGTTTACTAATAATTTTGCTCCTGCATCTTTTTTACAATTTCCGAATAACATAAATGTAGTTTTTTCCAAATTTAATGATAGCTTATTTCTATCAAACCATGTTTTCAGTTTAATCATTTCTTGTGTGACAATTTCCAAAAGCTGCTGTAAGTTCTCTCCAGTACAAAAAATATTTGTATCATCTGCAAATAGAATAAACTGTAGTATATCTGATGTTCTACATATATCATTGATATAGAGGATAAACAGCTTTGGTCCCAATACTGACCCCTGCGGAACTCCACAAACAATGTCCATACACTCTGATTGATATTCCCCAATTTTCACAAATTGCTGCCTGTCTCTCAAATAACTCTTTACCCATTCTAACACCACTCCTCTAATGCCGTAGTACTCCAGTTTATCAAGTAATATGTCATGATTAATTGTGTCAAAAGCTTTTTTTAGGTCAATGAATACACTAACTATACATTGTCTTTTATCTATATTGTTAGTGATATTTTCGATCAGTTCCATTAATGCCAATGATGTTGATCTATTTGATCTGAAACCATACTGACTATCCATTATTATTTTGTGTTTATCTATAAATTTGTCAAGTCTATTACTAAAGACTTTTTCCAGTATTTTTGAAAACTGAGAAAGTAGAGAGACAGGCCTATAATTTGTGAATTGGTGTCTGTCACCATTTTTAAACAGTGGTGTTACTTTAGCTGTTTTCATTTGTGTCGGGAATGTACCAGTTTGTAAGGACAAATTGCAAATGTGTGTTAAGGGTTTGGAAATGCCCTCTATCACTCTCTTAACGATTTCCATATCAATGTCGTCAGAGTCTGTAGAGTTTTTTGTTTGTGATTTCCCAACAATATCAATGATTTCCATTTCTTCCACCACCGTTAAGAACATTGAATGAGGATTGCGGTCAATGAGTCTAGTTTCTTTCTCTACAGAATCTGTTATATCAGGAATTGTTTCAGCCAAGTCTGGCCCAACACTTACAAAGAATTTATTGAACTCATTTACCACATCTCTCATATTAGTAATATTTCTATCATTATTTGCGAAATACGAAGGATAGTCTGCCTGCCCCGAGCCCTTTTTGATGATGGTATTTAATGTTTTCCAGATCCCTTTAATATTATTTTTATTCATAATCAGTAATTTTTCATAGTATTCCTTTTTACGTGACCTTAAAATACTCGTTAATTTATTTTTATATTTCTTGTATTTATTTTCAGCTTCTGTACTTCTGTTCAATATAAATTCTCCGTATAAGGTATTTTTCTTCTTACATGCATTTTGCAATCCTTTTGTAATCCATGGGCACTCTGCATATTTTTGTTTTTTACTATATTTCTTTACTGGGCAATGACTATTATATAACAGTTTAAATTTTCCTAAAAAAATCTCATAAGCTTTATCAATATTTTTTTCCTTATACAGCATCTCCCATTCTTGCTTGAGTAAATCACTTTTGAATGCGTTTATTGACTCTTCTGTTCTCACTCGTTTGTATTTTATTGTGTTTTGCTGTTTAACCTTCCTGTAATTGCTGTTATACACTATAAAAACAGGTAGATGATCACTGATGTCATTAATTAGGAGACCACTTATGGTTCTATTTTCTATTTCATTAGTAAATATATTGTCTATTAGGGTTGCCGACTGTGCTGTAATCCTGCTGGGCTTAGTGATCACTGGAAAAAGTCCCAAGCTATACATTGTATTAATAAATTCCTCTGTCGCTCTCTGCTTGTTTGGATTTAGTAGATCTATGTTAAAATCCCCACAAATGAACATGACTTTTTGATTTGTCCTAATGACAGTTTGATTTAATAAACACAGAATTGACTTTTTATTGCTCATTTTCAGCAAAAAAGAATTCTTACAGAATATTGGCTTATAACAATAATAAGCTTTTATCTATTTTCTAAGTCATCTAAGTTCAATGTCTAATCTCACATTCGATGAAATTCAAACGTAAACTACAACAGATACACATCTAAAACTGTGTGAATAAATGAAGGAATCTGGTGGAGTTTAAGGAAATGTACAGCTGAGTTGAGCTTTTTCTCTCAGTCGTGTCCCATCGTCCTGTTGGACACCAGCAGTAAACAGCTCACTTTGGTTTGTCTGCATTTCTAAGCACCAACAGTAACTGGTGTTCCCAAGAATTTAGGATGTTTTATACTTTTTTAAAGAATGTGAAATGTTTTTGTAAATTTAAGTTTTTAAAATATCTTCCAGGCAGCTGTTATACCCCAGAACCCTGAAGTCACTCGTGACGTTCCTCACCATGAGCTGAAGGACCCGACAGTTAAAGAGTTTTTTGGATGCTTCCTTACAATTCTGATCCAACTCCAGCACCTTCTCCAGGGCCTTCTCTGCTTCACTGTACCGCTGTCATTTACACAGACACGCAACAGCAGTTAGTGAAAGAAGGAGTGGAGGAAATAAAATGATAGAGTGTTGTAGCATCTTTTATGCAGAAACATATAAAAATAAAGACACAGTTGCTTGGCATTGAAATGTATTATTTGTTATATAGAACTCACTGACCTTTAACCCCACCAGAGCACAGCCCTTACGAAAGTATCCCTTCGGCCAGTCGGGAGCCAGCTGGATGGACCTTCGAGCATCACTCAGAGCTGAGGAGTACCGCTCCAGAAACCAGTGACAGTACGACCGATTTCCATATAACCTGAGGCACAAGAAGAGACACGAACACACAGGCAGCAGGAGACTTTACTCAACCAAAGTGGATGTGAAAAAGGCTGAAGTCTGAGCTGGAGTCTGGGTTCACAGGTCAGCTCACCTGTGATCTTTGGGGTCGCAGAAGATGGCTTCTGTGAACATGTCCACCGCCTCTGTGTACTGGGCTTGCTCGAACATCTTAATGCCCTGCACTGGAGAAGGTCACACACACTTTTATGCGTAGAGTAGGGGTGACACATTCATTTTTTTGTCTTAATTCTTACTTATTACGCACTATCTGGCCACTTTATTAGGTATGTTTTTGGCTAGGCCAAACCATCCAATGTAGCAATGTCTGTTTTCAGTTGTCTGTGCTGCTGCAACCGTCTGACTTTCATAAACAGCAACTCGCTTTCCTACAGGCAAACAATCCAGCAGCAACAATTTATGATTAGCATTTTCCTTTTTGTTTATCATTATTAATATTATTATCATTACAACTGTTGCCATTATTACAGACTCAGTAATAAACAAAGTAGACTGATCACTTTTGTTGACAATATTTTAAAAAACTGAAAACGTAGCTGCTTCCTAAACATAAAATTTACAAGACGTGCATAATTAAAAGGCCAATGAGTATATATAAGCACATATTATTCATGAGTTACATAATCGAATACCGATCAACGCTCCTGAAATAGACACCATCTTTTAGAGAGAAGAAATATTTCTTCCTTTTTTGGGGAATGACTAAATATTTTGCAAATTTGGTCCAAAATTTGGAATTTGACTGGGCTTAAATCTAAAAATGGACCGATGGCATCTTGTGCACTGAAATTATTGCAAGGCTGCAGCAATGTTCCCTCTAAGGGGCGCGCGTGCGCAATTGCGCACTGCTGGCACGGTCTCTGCGCACAAAAAATCTGTTTTGTGCACAAAAAAAATCTAACCTGAATTGAAATTAAAGTAAATACATTAACAATCTGTTTTGCAGTGTTAGTCGGTGACTGGCTGCTCCCGTATGGGATCAGAACGCTGCCACCTTATCCCATAGTCCAGCCAATCACGCGATTCACATTCGTATATACGCAGCTAATCAACGTCGTTGACAGGCTATGACAGCGTCCTTATGTGCCGACACCGGTGTTTTAGCGAGCAAAACGGCGTGGCTGATGTGGAGTGAAGCCACGTTAATGACAACGTGTACAACCATTGGAGATGTGAGCAGGACAGATGGAACCCAGCCTTTCCTATTGGTCAAAAAATGTACCATGTGTCGGCCAATCAAAAATAATATGGCAACATGGCATTTAGTGGTTTAAGAAGGGGGAAGTTTTAGGAGTGACGGCGGTGTTTGAGATGTGAGAGATTTGCGACGTTTAGCCCATATCTTGTGTAGTTAGTGTGTAGTGTAGTCAGTAGTTTTATTGTGTGTGTCAGAACAATGAGGCCACTGCTGAATGTTACAGGTGTTACAGCAGTGATACATCTCCTGCTGTCAGGCCTGCAGGTATCAGGCTGTTGTTCTCCTTCATCTCATAGTGGACAGAAATTACTTTTTGGAGTGGCACAAATAATTTGTGTGGCATCAAATTTGATGCAGAACAGCTGATTGTTCTGTAAATAATTTGAAATGTTTATTTAAAAAAACGCCTTGGCTGCATTTTTAGGTAAACAGCTGCAAAAAACTTTGTTTGCAAAACTCAGTAACTTTTTTGAAGAAGTAACTATATAATTAATTGCCCAACATTGGTCATTATATGCTGTATTTTGCAGACAGAGTTACAGGACTCTCTCCCAGACCACAGACTCATAATACAAGTCACAGCTTTATAAAAAATTTAAAAAAAGAAGAAGAAGAAGAAAAAAAAGAAAAAAGAAAGTTGTGTTTTCAAAATTGGAGTTCAAGTTATTTTTACTTCCAGTTGTGTTAACATGCTACACAGGTCATGAACAAGATTTTTTTTTAATTTTCATTGTAAGTGGGCTAAAGCAGTTAAGTAAAAGTAGTGTAACATAAATGTAAATGCTGTAATGTGATTATTTTAATAAACCATGTAACTTGGATGGATTCGATGCTGGTGTGACCACAGTGCACACGTCTGCTGTGGCTCACAGTGGTCCAAGGGACCGCTCAGGGAGTTTGTGTGTTCGCTCAGACACATGAAAAATTAGAGGGAACATTGGCTGCAGGATAGAGCTGAAGAAGAACACATGAGCAGACTCACATGTCAGGGACTCCCCCATCCTCCTCATTTCTTCTGTGTTCTCCTCCTGAAATCACCACAGAAAGTTCTGTCACTGCAGTCACGTCACTGGTTTCTAACTCAAAATACATTTAGCCAGCCGTACATGAAAGAGGATGGATCATATAAGCTCATCTCTGGGCTAGATCACTGGACCTTGCGTGTGTGTGTGTGTGTGTGTGTGTGTGTGTGTGTGTGTGTGTGTGTGTGTGTGTGTGTGTGAGTGCGTCTATGTGGTATGGATTGACATTTGACCTGCGCTGTACCTGGGCTCCGGGGACATTTCGACTTTTTGCTGTGTATTCATGTGTCCCCCTAAAACATGACTTGTAAATGCATTTTTAAGTGTCTAAATAATAATTTTTTCTACTTCTTATGAGGTCATTATTTATCTTTTGACCTGTATTTGCTTAAACTGTAGTGTAAATTCATTTATTAAACTATAATTAAAAAGATTTTCTGATTTTCTTAAAAGTCCACCTATACCCCTCACCTGATTTTTGTGTATTCCAGTGTATTGCACAGCGACGTTTCGAGTTAGAGTGGATGTGTGTAGGTACTGCAATTTAATACACATTTTCAATACACACGGCCGGAAGTCATTGTGATTGGTAGGCTATATATATAGGCGGTACCTACAGGAAACGGCGCCACAACTTTCGCGCGCGTGCCCTTTAACAAGTGTATGTCGACGGCAATACGAAGACGGATTAAAAACACAAAGGTAAGCCTTTTTTAATGTAAAATGCACCATGACTTTAATACTATATGAAATTATAGGTGCACAGGCCTATATTAAACTGGTTTAATTTATGCTTTATGGACTGTTAGTGAGTCTTTGAAGAAGTAAAACGGCCCCAGCGTTTGTCATTGAGTAAATAAAATAGGGCTGACGACTAACCGCGTCAACGCGATAAAGCGGGCTAACCCGTGTTAGGATTTACTCGGTGTTAAAGCATTATTGTGGCTTAAACGTGTTAATGCCGACATCGCGACTAACGCGATTAACAATTAAACCAGCGCAGTCTGAGTCAAAATCCCTGATGTCGCTGTTAGCTAATTTCGGGCAGTTTGTCCAATGTCTGTCATTCTGCTGACAGCCCTAAAATAAAAGCAAGGGTATAAGTGTATTTAGTCGTGTATTTATTTATATGCCTGAAGAAAAAACTTCTTACAGTTTTGATGCCTAAGCTTTCTCAGTACTTGTATCACTCTCTGCAGTCGCCATTACAGAAATGTCACATGTCGCCATTTTGAGTACTAGGCCTTTAACATTTTAAAAGAAGGCATAAATTAGCACTATGAATAAGTCAGCTGTGTTTATGCTGTAAACTACACTACTGCTAGTTCTGCTACTACTGATGATGATGACAATGATGACGATAATCGTAATACTTTATATGCTTTGGTAATACAGCCAATCGTACAGGAGAACATGCGAAGGAGACGCATTCCTCCACGGGAGGATGCAGTCTGTCATGTTTCTGCTGGAAGGGACAAACTGGGACTTGATATCCACTACATAAATGCCTTCAAAGGTAAGTTGGTCTTTAGTTTGGATTAGATTTGGAGTTTGTCACTTTGTCTTTTGTCACTCACTTGGTATGCCTCTGCAATTCAGGTCGGGGCATTTTCACGACTGTTCCATTCCAAAAAGGAGACTTTCTTTTGGAATACAGAGGTAAACTCATAACAAAAGAAGAATGTGAGCGGAGACACAGAGTTTATCATGACAGCCTGAAGGTGTTCATGTTTGAATTCAAGTTTGATGGAAAACTCTGGTGGTGCGTATTATATCAGTGTAGTTTGATTAAGATTAAATGAGACATTGCTTTTGATTTATGAAAAAAAAAGCTTCCTAACTAACTAGTTAAGCTAATACTTTTTTGCCTAACCCCACAGTGTGGATGCATCTCAAGAAGATGGGTCATTAGGCAGACTTGTCAACGACAACCACATCAGTCCAAGTGCTAAGATGAAAATATTAAATATCAATGGAAAGCCCCATCTATGCTTATTTGCAAGCAGAGACATAAGTCCAGGCGAAGAAATAGACTATAATTATGGTGACTCGGATTGGCTCTGGAGATGCAAGGTATTTCTACAATTGTACTTTTTGGAACTGATAAATTGCATACCCTAAGCCATTTTTACATTTGTACCTACTCAAATTGGCTTAACGTGACTTAGGGCATCTAGTTTTTCACTGAAATTGAGTATCACCTACTGTGCCTGGGGTAACTATAGCAATGCAGCCGAGCATCCAGTGATATAAATGCCACAGCAAGCATGGACGTCAAGGTGACAAAATGCCTGCTGCTCAGTCTATACTTTAGTGTTCAATTCAGGGATCACGCTGTTAATTTTGGTCGCTATTTCAAACATTTCAGAGTTTCAAAAATGATGGCTTGGATTTTCACGAAGGAGGCGCACTCATAACTTATCGAGTGACACCATTGACCAGCCACCTGGTGGCATTCAGTCTATGTCAAATTTTCTGATCACTTTGGATCACTTGGAACCTTGGTGCAGTAGTTACTGAAAAACTACATGGTACTATAACCTACTGGAAAAACAGGGGTAGGTACTAATGGAAAACAGGCAATTGTGATGGCTGCCACATCAAAGCCCTCTAAAAGCACTAAAAAAATATCAGCAGGTATGCAGAAATAAAAAATGGCTTTCGGTTTCTAAATTTTAACAGTGATTGATGTTTAATGTGATTCTACACAGCAAAATCTCCAGTGTTAAATTAACACTGGAGAGTGTCTATAAGGGTCCACACCTCTGAGTGTTAAATACAACACTGTTGAGTGTTAAATTAACACTTTTGACAGTGTTATATGTTTAAAAGTAACCTAGTCAGTTTTGAAGATTAACAATGGCTAACACTGAGCAGTGCTGATTTTCTAACACTGGAAAATAACTCAAAATGTTAGAAATATTCCAGTGTTAGAAAATCAGCACTGCTCAGTGTTAGTCTTTGTTAATCTTCAAAACTGACTAGGTTACTTTTAAACATATAACACTGTCAAAAGTGTTAATTCAACACTCAACAGTGTTGTGTGGACCCATATAGACACTCTCTAGTGTTAATTTAACACTGGAGATTTTGCTGTGTAGCCTCTTTAGTTAGATTCATTTTAAATTTTGTCCCTTGAAGATAAATGGGCCCTAGTGACAGTTCGTTGCTGCTACAGGTGATTGTTTTACTCCTTTAGCAATGGCTTAAAAAATAAAGAAATCACACTGACTATTTGTCTCTTAATCATAGGGCCTTAAATTCTCTATACATGACAGTGAATATTTTAAAGACAATAGCTTGAAACTTATCTTTCTCATACAGTTTATTTAATGTTTCAAAAGCCTCTTCAAAAATGCACTGTATATTCATTCTCTATCTGTTACACACGAAGACTGAGACCAGCCAGATTCAGAAGACTGTGAGCTGCCTAAAGCCGCAACCAAACAGCTTTCCAAACAATGATCTGGACCTGAAACATCCAGAGCCTGAAAGGGTAAATATAATCCAGTGTACCACTTAATGAACTAATAATTTAATCTATCATCATTCTTTATGGATGCTGTGTGTGTGTGTGTTTGGCAGTCACCTGGGTGTGATGTGATTTACATGGACCGTGGCTTGTAGGTCCTTTTCATTGTTTCAAAGTGCAAGTCTGGATAACATCTGAGTGTGTGTGTGTGTGTGTGTTAACCACCCAAATGTGACTTAGGAGGACCACACTGTTATTGGGGGACTCCGTCAAAGTTTGCTTCATGGTGACATCACTCTGGTTTTAGGAGGGGTCTTCTCGTATGTCTTGACAGTTTGACCTACAGCATGCAGAGCTGACTGCATGTGCTTTGTTTCTATGTTGAAATTTTTTGAAACTCAGGCTTGAACATTAAGATAGATAGTACTATACAACTTCTTAACTTGTTTTAGGCACTTTTTACTGCTGTAATGCATGGGCTCTCTCTGGCTGTGTACTCTGGCTTCTTCCCACAGTCCAAAGATGTAGCTTATGGGGTTAGGTTAACTGGTGATTCAAAACTGCCCTTTGGTGTGAATGCAAATGCTTGTCCTTCCATGTTAGACTGGCGATCTGTCCAGGTTGTACTGCCCTATGGTAGCTGGTATAGGCCCCAAAACTGCTACCCCACAATCCTGATAAGGATAAGTGGAAGAGGATGGATGATTGCAAAGGAATCAGTTGTTAATTATTGTAGCCAGTATTTTTTTCAGAAGAAAACATTTCTTGAGTGGAAAGCCCCCCCCCCCCCCCCCCCCCCACACACACACATGCAAATTAAAGACAGAAGCACAGGACTGCCCAGTACAGTTGCAAGAAGAGCACTTGGTCTAATCTTTGTGCCATCTTTTCTTTGTTGCAGGATCTTGATGAAGAAATGCCTCAGCAAGGCTCAGAAGCCATGCATTCTTCTTCAGTGCAAGATTTTGAAGAGGTAACATTGACCTAGGACAGATTTTAATGAATGTTTCTCATGCACGATGTGTACCTTACGCTATTTGCCGATAGTGAAATGGTCTATTCATCCTCTTGAGTGATGCATTTTTAGTAACTGTCAGATTACTGTTCTTTTGTCTTCATTCTCTATCTGTTACACACGAAGACTGAGACCAGCCAGATTCAGAAGACTGTGAGCTGCCTAAAGCCGCAACCAAACAGCTTTCCAAACAATGATCTGGACCTGAAACATCCAGAGCCTGAAAGGGTAAATATAATCCAGTGTACCACTTAATGAACTAATAATTTAATCTATCATCATTCTTTATGGATGCCGTGTGTGTGTGTGTTTGGCAGTCACCTGGGTGTGATGTGATTTACATGGACCGTGGCTTGTAGGTCCTTTTCATTGTTTCAAAGTGCAAGTCTGGATAACATCTGAGTGTGTGTGTGTGTGTGTGTGTGTGTTAACCACCCAAATGTGACTTAGGAGGACCACACTGTTATTGGGGGACTCCGTCAAAGTTTGCTTCATGGTGACATCACTCTGGTTTTAGGAGGGGTCTTCTCGTATGTCTTGACAGTTTGACCTACAGCATGCAGAGCTGACTGCATGTGCTTTGTTTCTATGTTGAAATTTTTTGAAACTCAGGCTTGAACATTAAGATAGATAGTACTATACAACTTCTTAACTTGTTTTAGGCACTTTTTACTGCTGTAATGCATGGGCTCTCTCTGGCTGTGTACTCTGGCTTCTTCCCACAGTCCAAAGATGTAGCTTATGGGGTTAGGTTAACTGGTGATTCAAAACTGCCCTTTGGTGTGAATGCAAATGCTTGTCCTTCCATGTTAGACTGGTGATCTGTCCAGGTTGTACTGCCCTATGGTAGCTGGTATAGGCCCCAAAACTGCTACCCCACAATCCTGATAAGGATAAGTGGAAGAGGATGGATGATTGCAAAGGAATCAGTTGTTAATTATTGTAGCCAGTATTTTTTTCAGAAGAAAACATTTCTTGAGTGGAAAGCCCCCCCCCCCCCCCCCACACACACACACACACATGCAAATTAAAGACAGAAGCACAGGACTGCCCAGTACAGTTGCAAGAAGAGCACTTGGTCTAATCTTTGTGCCATCTTTTCTTTGTTGCAGGATCTTGATGAAGAAATGCCTCAGCAAGGCTCAGAAGCCATGCATTCTTCTTCAGTGCAAGATTTTGAAGAGGTAACATTGACCTAGGACAGATTTTAATGAATGTTTCTCATGCACGATGTGTACCTTACGCTATTTGCCGATAGTGAAATGGTCTATTCATCCTCTTGAGTGATGCATTTTTAGTAACTGTCAGATTACTGTTCTTTTGTCTTCATTCTCTATCTGTTACACACGAAGACTGAGACCAGCCAGATTCAGAAGACTGTGAGCTGCCTAAAGCCACAACCAAACAGCTTTCCAAACAATGATCTGGACCTGAAACATCCAGAGCCTGAAAGGGTAAATATAATCCAGTGTACCACTTAATGAACTAATAATTTAATCTATCATCATTCTTTATGGATGCTGTGTGTGTGTGTGTTTGGCAGTCACCTGGGTGTGATGTGATTTACATGGACCGTGGCTTGTAGGTCCTTTTCATTGTTTCAAAGTGCAAGTCTGGATAACATCTGAGTGTGTGTGTGTGTGTGTGTTAACCACCCAAATGTGACTTAGGAGGACCACACTGTTATTGGGGGACTCCGTCAAAGTTTGCTTCATGGTGACATCACTCTGGTTTTAGGAGGGGTCTTCTCGTATGTCTTGACAGTTTGACCTACAGCATGCAGAGCTGACTGCATGTGCTTTGTTTCTATGTTGAAATTTTTTGAAACTCAGGCTTGAACATTAAGATAGATAGTACTATACAACTTCTTAACTTGTTTTAGGCACTTTTTACTGCTGTAATGCATGGGCTCTCTCTGGCTGTGTACTCTGGCTTCTTCCCACAGTCCAAAGATGTAGCTTATGGGGTTAGGTTAACTGGTGATTCAAAACTGCCCTTTGGTGTGAATGCAAATGCTTGTCCTTCCATGTTAGACTGGCGATCTGTCCAGGTTGTACTGCCCTATGGTAGCTGGTATAGGCCCCAAAACTGCTACCCCACAATCCTGATAAGGATAAGTGGAAGAGGATGGATGATTGCAAAGGAATCAGTTGTTAATTATTGTAGCCAGTATTTTTTTCAGAAGAAAACATTTCTTGAGTGGAAAGCCCCCCCCCCCCCCCCCCACACACACACACACATGCAAATTAAAGACAGAAGCACAGGACTGCCCAGTACAGTTGCAAGAAGAGCACTTGGTCTAATCTTTGTGCCATCTTTTCTTTGTTGCAGGATCTTGATGAAGAAATGCCTCAGCAAGGCTCAGAAGCCATGCATTCTTCTTCAGTGCAAGATTTTGAAGAGGTAACATTGACCTAGGACAGATTTTAATGAATGTTTCTCATGCACGATGTGTACCTTACGCTATTTGCCAATAGTGAAATGGTCTATTCATCCTCTTGAGTGATGCATTTTTAGTAACTGTCAGATTACTGTTCTTTTGTCTTCATTCTCTATCTGTTACACACGAAGACTGAGACCAGCCAGATTCAGAAGACTGTGAGCTGCCTAAAGCCGCAACCAAACAGCTTTCCAAACAATGATCTGGACCTGAAACATCCAGAGCCTGAAAGGGTAAATATAATCCAGTGTACCACTTAATGAACTAATAATTTAATCTATCATCATTCTTTATGGATGCCGTGTGTGTGTGTGTTTGGCAGTCACCTGGGTGTGATGTGATTTACATGGACCGTGGCTTGTAGGTCCTTTTCATTGTTTCAAAGTGCAAGTCTGGATAACATCTGAGTGTGTGTGTGTGTGTGTTAACCACCCAAATGTGACTTAGGAGGACCACACTGTTATTGGGGGACTCCGTCAAAGTTTGCTTCATGGTGACATCACTCTGGTTTTAGGAGGGGTCTTCTCGTATGTCTTGACAGTTTGACCTACAGCATGCAGAGCTGACTGCATGTGCTTTGTTTCTATGTTGAAATTTTTTGAAACTCAGGCTTGAACATTAAGATAGATAGTACTATACAACTTCTTAACTTGTTTTAGGCACTTTTTACTGCTGTAATGCATGGGCTCTCTCTGGCTGTGTACTCTGGCTTCTTCCCACAGTCCAAAGATGTAGCTTATGGGGTTAGGTTAACTGGTGATTCAAAACTGCCCTTTGGTGTGAATGCAAATGCTTGTCCTTCCATGTTAGACTGGCGATCTGTCCAGGTTGTACTGCCCTATGGTAGCTGGTATAGGCCCCAAAACTGCTACCCCACAATCCTGATAAGGATAAGTGGAAGAGGATGGATGATTGCAAAGGAATCAGTTGTTAATTATTGTAGCCAGTATTTTTTTCAGAAGAAAACATTTCTTGAGTGGAAAGGCCCCCCCCCCCCCCCCCCCCCACACACACACACATGCAAATTAAAGACAGAAGCACAGGACTGCCCAGTACAGTTGCAAGAAGAGCACTTGGTCTAATCTTTGTGCCATCTTTTCTTTGTTGCAGGATCTTGATGAAGAAATGCCTCAGCAAGGCTCAGAAGCCATGCATTCTTCTTCAGTGCAAGATTTTGAAGAGGTAACATTGACCTAGGACAGATTTTAATGAATGTTTCTCATGCACGATGTGTACCTTACGCTATTTGCCGATAGTGAAATGGTCTATTCATCCTCTTGAGTGATGCATTTTTAGTAACTGTCAGATTACTGTTCTTTTGTCTTCATTCTCTATCTGTTACACACGAAGACTGAGACCAGCCAGATTCAGAAGACTGTGAGCTGCCTAAAGCCGCAACCAAACAGCTTTCCAAACAATGATCTGGACCTGAAACATCCAGAGCCTGAAAGGGTAAATATAATCCAGTGTACCACTTAATGAACTAATAATTTAATCTATCATCATTCTTTATGGATGCCGTGTGTGTGTGTGTTTGGCAGTCACCTGGGTGTGATGTGATTTACATGGACCGTGGCTTGTAGGTCCTTTTCATTGTTTCAAAGTGCAAGTCTGGATAACATCTGAGTGTGTGTGTGTGTGTTAACCACCCAAATGTGACTTAGGAGGACCACACTGTTATTGGGGGACTCCGTCAAAGTTTGCTTCATGGTGACATCACTCTGGTTTTAGGAGGGGTCTTCTCGTATGTCTTGACAGTTTGACCTACAGCATGCAGAGCTGACTGCATGTGCTTTGTTTCTATGTTGAAATTTTTTGAAACTCAGGCTTGAACATTAAGATAGATAGTACTATACAACTTCTTAACTTGTTTTAGGCACTTTTTACTGCTGTAATGCATGGGCTCTCTCTGGCTGTGTACTCTGGCTTCTTCCCACAGTCCAAAGATGTAGCTTATGGGGTTAGGTTAACTGGTGATTCAAAACTGCCCTTTGGTGTGAATGCAAATGCTTGTCCTTCCATGTTAGACTGGCGATCTGTCCAGGTTGTACTGCCCTATGGTAGCTGGTATAGGCCCCAAAACTGCTACCCCACAATCCTGATAAGGATAAGTGGAAGAGGATGGATGATTGCAAAGGAATCAGTTGTTAATTATTGTAGCCAGTATTTTTTTCAGAAGAAAACATTTCTTGAGTGGAAAGCCCCCCCCCCCCCCCACACACACACACACACATGCAAATTAAAGACAGAAGCACAGGACTGCCCAGTACAGTTGCAAGAAGAGCACTTGGTCTAATCTTTGTGCCATCTTTTCTTTGTTGCAGGATCTTGATGAAGAAATGCCTCAGCAAGGCTCAGAAGCCATGCATTCTTCTTCAGTGCAAGATTTTGAAGAGGTAACATTGACCTAGGACAGATTTTAATGAATGTTTCTCATGCACGATGTGTACCTTACGCTATTTGCCGATAGTGAAATGGTCTATTCATCCTCTTGAGTGATGCATTTTTAGTAACTGTCAGATTACTGTTCTTTTGTCTTCATTCTCTATCTGTTACACACGAAGACTGAGACCAGCCAGATTCAGAAGACTGTGAGCTGCCTAAAGCCACAACCAAACAGCTTTCCAAACAATGATCTGGACCTGAAACATCCAGAGCCTGAAAGGGTAAATATAATCCAGTGTACCACTTAATGAACTAATAATTTAATCTATCATCATTCTTTATGGATGCTGTGTGTGTGTGTGTGTGTGTTTGGCAGTCACCTGGGTGTGATGTGATTTACATGGACCGTGGCTTGTAGGTCCTTTTCATTGTTTCAAAGTGCAAGTCTGGATAACATCTGAGTGTGTGTGTGTGTGTGTGTGTGTGTGTGTTAACCACCCAAATGTGACTTAGGAGGACCACACTGTTATTGGGGGACTCCGTCAAAGTTTGCTTCATGGTGACATCACTCTGGTTTTAGGAGGGGTCTTCTCGTATGTCTTGACAGTTTGACCTACAGCATGCAGAGCTGACTGCATGTGCTTTGTTTCTATGTTGAAATTTTTTGAAACTCAGGCTTGAACATTAAGATAGATAGTACTATACAACTTCTTAACTTGTTTTAGGCACTTTTTACTGCTGTAATGCATGGGCTCTCTCTGGCTGTGTACTCTGGCTTCTTCCCACAGTCCAATGATGTAGCTTATGGGGTTAGGTTAACTGGTGATTCAAAACTGCCCTTTGGTGTGAATGCAAATGCTTGTCCTTCCATGTTAGACTGGCGATCTGTCCAGGTTGTACTGCCCTATGGTAGCTGGTATAGGCCCCAAAACTGCTACCCCACAATCCTGATAAGGATAAGTGGAAGAGGATGGATGATTGCAAAGGAATCAGTTGTTAATTATTGTAGCCAGTATTTTTTTCAGAAGAAAACATTTCTTGAGTGGAAAGCCCCCCCCCCCCCCCCACACACACACACACACACACACACATGCAAATTAAAGACAGAAGCACAGGACTGCCCAGTACAGTTGCAAGAAGAGCACTTGGTCTAATCTTTGTGCCATCTTTTCTTTGTTGCAGGATCTTGATGAAGAAATGCCTCAGCAAGGCTCAGAAGCCATGCATTCTTCTTCAGTGCAAGATTTTGAAGAGGTAACATTGACCTAGGACAGATTTTAATGAATGTTTCTCATGCACGATGTGTACCTTACGCTATTTGCCGATAGTGAAATGGTCTATTCATCCTCTTGAGTGATGCATTTTTAGTAACTGTCAGATTACTGTTCTTTTGTCTTCATTCTCTATCTGTTACACACGAAGACTGAGACCAGCCAGATTCAGAAGACTGTGAGCTGCCTAAAGCCGCAACCAAACAGCTTTCCAAACAATGATCTGGACCTGAAACATCCAGAGCCTGAAAGGGTAAATATAATCCAGTGTACCACTTAATGAACTAATAATTTAATCTATCATCATTCTTTATGGATGCTGTGTGTGTGTTTGTGTTTGGCAGTCACCTGGGTGTGATGTGATTTACATGGACTGTGGCTTGTAGGTCCTTTTCATTGTTTCAAAGTGCAAGTCTGGATAACATCTGAGTGTGTGTGTGTGTGTGTGTGTGTGTGTGTGTTAACCACCCAAATGTGACTTAGGAGGACCACACTGTTATTGGGAGACTCTGTCAAAGTTTGCTTCATGGTGACATCACTCTGGTTTTAGGAGGGGTCTTCTCGTATTTCTTGACAGTTTGACCTACAGCATGCAGAACTGACTACATGTGCTTTGTTTCTATGTGGTTTGAAACTCAGGCTTGAACATTAAGATAGATAGTACTATACAACTTAACTTGTTTTAGGCACTTTTTACTGCTGTAATGCATGGGCTCTCTCTGGCTGTGTACTCTGGCTTCTTCCCACAGTCCAAAGATGTAGCTTATGGGGTTAGGTTAACTGGTGATTCAAAACTGCCCTTTGGTGTGAATGCAAATGCTTGTCCTTCCATGTTAGACTGGTGATCTGTCCAGGTTGTACTGCCCTATGGTAGCTGGTATAGGCCCCAAAACTGCTACCCCACAATCCTGATAAGGATAAGTGGAAGAGGATGGATGATTGCAAAGGAATCAGTTGTTAATTATTGTAGCCAGTATTTTTTTCAGAAGAAAACATTTCTTGAGTGGAAAGCCCCCCCCCCCCCCCCCCCCCCCCCCCACACACACACACACACACACACACACACACACACACACATGCAAATTAAAGACAGAAGCACAGGCCTGCCCAGTACAGTTGCAAGAAGAGCACTTGGTCTAATCTTTGTGCCATCTTTTCTTTGTTGCAGGATCTTGATGAAGAAATGCCTCAGCAAGGCTCAGAAGCCATGCATTCTTCTTCAGTGCAAGATTTTGAAGAGGTAACATTGACCTAGGACAGATTTTAATGAATGTTTCTCATGCACGATGTGTACCTTACGCTATTTGCCAATAGTGAAATGGTCTATTCATCCTCTTGAGTGATGCATTTTTAGTAACTGTCAGATTACTGTTCTTTTGTCTTCATTCTCTATCTGTTACACACGAAGACTGAGACCAGCCAGATTCAGAAGACTGTGAGCTGCCTAAAGCCACAACCAAACAGCTTTCCAAACAATGATCTGGACCTGAAACATCCAGAGCCTGAAAGGGTAAATATAATCCAGTGTACCACTTAATGAACTAATAATTTAATCTATCATCATTCTTTATGGATGCTGTGTGTGTGTGTGTTTGGCAGTCACCTGGGTGTGATGTGATTTACATGGACGAAGTTTATTAGTTGATATCTGCAACTGAATTGAAAACACACCTTTCCAACTGTCCAAAACAAATAAATGTTGCAATATTTTGCTAACAGTGTCACAATCATCGTCTGGTGTGCACAACAATATCATCTTTGGACAAGTGCATTCAGTGTGTGGGACCGGTTTCCTCCCTCAAGTGGCTTGGCTTTAAGTGCAAAGGTGAGACATTTAGTGAATAGGTACAGTGTATAGTAAAAAGCATTAATAGAGTTCAACAAGTTAAGACGTGCTGAAATGAACACTGCTCCCTTTTTAATTAATGGGTGGTCACGTCTAATTAAAGAAATGCAGTATTACCTCATTGGTGCAGGACCTTGTAAAAATGGTATACTTGGGATTGTCCTCAATTCCCCATTCCATAACATAAACTGCTCAAAATAATAAATGGAACACTTAAACAATGCGATGTTACTCCAAGTCAGTCACACTTCTGTGAAATCAAACTGTTCACTTAGGAAGTAACACTGACAACCAGTTTCACATGCTGTTTTGCAAATAGAGTAGACAACAAGTGGAAATTATAGTCAATTCACCATAATAAAGGACTGGTTCTGCAGGTGGTGACCACAGACCACTTCTCAGCACCTATGCTTTCTGGCTGATGTTATGGTCACTTTTGAATGCTGGCGGTGATTTCATTTTAGTGGTAGCATGAGACAGTCTACAACCCACACAAGGGGCTCAGGTAGTGCAGCTCATCTAGCGTAGCACATCAATGTGAGCTGTGGCAAGAAGGTTTGCTGTGTCTGTTAGTGTAGTGTCCAGAGCATGGAGGTGCTACCTGGATGTGGAGTAGGCCATAGGAGGGCAACAACCCAGCAGCAGGACCGCTACCTCCACCTTTGTGCAAGGAGGAACAAGAGGAGCCCTGCAAAATGACCTCAAACAGGCCACAAATGTGCATCTGTCTGCTCAAATGGTCAGAAACTGACTTCATGAGGGTGACTTGAGGGTCCAGCATCCACAGGTGGGGATTGAGCTTGCAGTCCAACACCATGCAGGATGTTTGGCATTTGCCAGAAAACACAAAGTTTGGCAACTTCAGCACGGGCACCCTATGCTCCTCACAGCTGAAAGGAGGTTCAAACTGAGCACGTGACAGTCTGGAGATGCCGTGGGGAATGTTCTGCTGCCTGCAACATCCTCCAGCATGATCATATTGGCAGTGGGTCAGTAATGGTGAGGGGTGGCATTTCTGTGCCTGCCAGAGAGCCTGACTGTCATTGGGTAACAAGATGAGGTCCTCGGACCCTTTGTGAGACCACATGCTGGTGCATTTGGCCCTGGGGTCCACCTAATGCGAGACGACACTGGGCCTCATGTGGCTGGAGTATGTCAGCAGTTCCTCCATGACAAAGGCATTGATGCTATGGACTGGCCCGCCTGTTCCCCAGACCTGAATCCAATTGAGCACATCTGGGACATCATGTCTCACTCCATCCACCACAAACTGTCCAGGGGTTGGCAGATGCTTTAGTCCAGGTCTTGGAGGAGATCCTTCAGGAGACCATCCGCCACCTCATCCCGAGCATGCCCAGGCATTGTAGGGAAGTCGTACAGGCATCTGGAGGCCACACACATTCAACTACACACTTTCATGCCACTCAACTACCTAAAGAACAAAGTATTTAATAAGAATAATTCCTTCATTCACATCTGGGATGTCCTTTTTTGGGGGGGGGAGGGGGATTAGCAGTGTATGTGTAGTCATTAAAGTATCCTTAATGTGAACAGTTTTGTTTTTTTTGTTTTTTCAGCATTTGACATTACTGCAATGCTTTGACAAAAAACTACTTCACTTAAATAGAACTGCAAAGCTAAATTAAGTCTATCAAAATGTGTTTCAGTTTGTTTAGGGGTCTGGCACAAATCTTGCCTTGCAAAATTGGCAAATCAGAATTGCCACCAGTCAACACAGGTGTGTATCCCATTCATATTTGGCTTGACTTTTTTTCAGTTTATTTTTTACCTGTCTAAAGTATTGATCAATTAAAAAAACTTTTGTTCTTACATTCCAGAAAGAAGAAATTTCTGAATATTCAGGGGAGGATGGATTGCCACATTCAGTTCTGGATCAAATATCAAGCGATGATGATGGCAACCACAGCATATCAGAAGAAGAATATGTGCCAGATTCAGAGTCATATGATGAAGATTCAGATGAAGACATCTCATTATTGCCAAGCACATCAAAAGGTCTGCTATGCCAAGATGACATCTCCAAAGCGCATGAACAATCAGATTCAACGAATTTAATCCACAACTTGACAAAGGACAAGCCACAAGATAAAAGTGAGCTTTGCGAAACTGAATCAGAAAAAATGACTTTAAGTAAAAGAAATTACTGCTATTTTTGTGGCAAACCACAAACTAAAATTTCCCGCCACCTGAAAACGCACAAAACGGCTCCTGATGTTGTGCATGCATTTTCCCTGCCTAGAGACTCAAACGAGCGTAAAAGTCTGTTAGAGAAATTGAGAAATAAGGGAAATTTTAAGCATAATGCTGCAGTTTTGCATGGTGGAGTGGGACCACTGAAAGTGAAGAGAAGACCCAAGATTAAAGCAGTAGAGGGAAAGTTTGCTCATTGCTTTTATTGTCAAGGGATGTATGTTCGCAAGGATCTTTGGAGACATGTCCGCAGATGTCCTAACAAACCAAAAGATGACACGGATAAAGAACCTGGAAGAACCAAAGTACTCGGCCTGGCTTTAACTCTGGAGTCTCAGTGTTATCCGCAGGTGTCAAGTGGAGTCTGGAAGGTTCTTGCTGTTATGAAACAAGATGAGATTGCCTCAGCTGTGCGAAATGACTTTACTGTTATTCAGTTTGCCCAGTCCCTCTACAATAAACATGGACAAGACCCTACAAAGTATGATTATATACGACAGAAGCTTCGTGAAGCGGGACGTTTGTTGTTGTGTCTGCGCACAGAATTCTCAGTGCATAACATGGAAGAAGCTATTAAGCCTGCTAATTTCCAGAGAGTTGTGCAAGCAGTAAAGAAAGTTTCAGGTTTTGATGAAGAGACACTGTCATACAAAACTCCAAGCCTTGCGCTGAAACTGGGACATACACTGCATAAAATGTCTGACATTATCCATTGTCGTGCCCTCATGACAGAGGATGAAGCCCTAATCAAGTCCACTGATGCGTTCAAGAAGTTGTATGTCTCCAAATGGTCTGAGATGGTGTCTCACCGTGCCTTGAACACATTGAGTGAGGCAAAGTTTAACAAGCCATCAACATTGCCCTTTACAGAAGATGTTCGGATTCTCCATCACTACCTTCAAAAATCTGCAGAAAGTGCCTTTTGCAGCTTGGAGAACGAAGCCACAGCTCAGAATTATGCCCAACTTGCACAAGTTACACTCTCACAAATCATTGTGTTCAACCGAAGACGTTCTGGAGAGGTTTCAAAGATGCGCCTCAAAAGTTTTCTTGAAAGAGACAAAACAGCACTCCACACAGATGTTGCCATGGGGCTCTCAGAAATGGAACAGAGACTCTGTAACTATTTCTGTAGAATAGAAATAATGGGAAAAAGGGACAGAAATGTTCCAGTTCTGCTAACACCAAGCATGCTGGATGCTCTGTCACTACTTGTTAGTAGGAGGCCTGACTGTGGTATTTGTGCCACTAATATCTACCTCTTTGCAAGACCCCGATCAATGAGTCATTACAGAGGAATGGACTCCTTGCGTGTTCATGCACACCAGTGTGGAGCAAAGCAGCCTGAGTATCTAAGATCGACACAGCTCAGAAAACATGTTGCCACACTCTCACAAGTCCTTAATTTGAAAAACAACGAACTTGATCAGGTTGCAGATTTCCTGGGTCATGATATCCGCGTTCACCGCGAATTCTACAGATTACCAGTTCCCACAACACAGCTGGCCAAGATTTCCAAACTGCTTTTAACACTGGAAAAAGGACAACTTTCCCAGATCCAGGGGAAATCACTGGATGAGATCAAAATAGAAGGTTTGTATTGAAAGGAGCAAATATTAGGGCAGTAGTTGAATATTATGCTTTATCAACCGAATTAAAACCTAAAAGCACAGACCATTCTGTTAAATGTCCATGATTTAAGGTTCTTGAAGTCTATTGTTTCATCACTTTGCAACATTTGGCAAACTGCAGAGTGGTGGCCTTAAATAGTAAAACTATGTACTATAATTTCCAGTATTTGTTCTGTATTTTGTCATATCTCGTTGTTAATGTGAGGTTTTTGGGGGGTTTGTGTTTGGTTTTTTGGGGGGGTTTTCCCACAATTTCTCAGATGAAATTGCATTAAGTGATGCTGAAACAAAGGACAGTGAGAGTGAATCAGATGATGATGACACAGCACTCACAATGTTGGCGTGTGGCACCAGTGAGCCTGTACATGCAGTAGCTGATTCCACAAACACAGCGCAGCTCCAAGACACTGTAGATTGTGGTAAGTTACCACTAGCTTGGTTTCTGTGGATAAAATGTTTGTTACAAATATTAAAACTTAATCAAATTGTGTAATCAGCAGATGAAGGACCACTCACAATGCCTGCAGCAAGTGAGACTGCTGCTCCCTCTGAAGGTAAGGGGTGCAGTTGGTTCTCTAAGCTTATTATTGTTTCATCACTTTGCAACATATGGCAAACTGCAGAGTGGTGGCAAAAAGTCACTTGGATGAGTGACAAAATGTTTCTCCCACTGAAAACGCTACGTCCAGATTAACAGAATCAACGTTTTGGGATTTACTTACCTGGATGATTGAGCATGCATCAAGAGACTTTTATTCAACTTTTTATTCAGTCTTTTATTCACAGCGGAACACTAAATGTCTCATTTTAGAAATTTGATAAATTTTCAAAGAGAATTTTAGCTCGTTTTGATATTGATGGTAGCAACACATTTCAGAAGTTAGTACAGGGTAGCATCCATTCTTTTAACCACCAAATGTTTTTTGTTTTTTTTGTTTGGTTTTTTGTTTGTTTTAACTACTACTACTTTATATATCTTCCAGAGAAAAATGCTGCTCAATCCCACAATTCCCGAAGAGCTCCCAAAAACATGTGGTCCAAGGCTGAGGTTGCTGCAGTGATGAGGCATTTTAAAGACCACATAAACGAAGGGAAACTAGCCACCAAAAATGAATGCAGTCATTGCAAATTGGTAGAAGATCCGGTGTTGGCAGGAAGAACAGTTCAAAACATAAGAGATTTTGTAAGAAACAGAGGATTAACTGCAAAAAGGCAGAAAAAAATGAACTAAAATAACTGTTTAGAGAGCTGTGGTTTTACATCTTGGTCAGATTGCCAATTGTTGTTAACACTGATGTTCTGTTTAAAGAAAAAAAAGTTCTTGTTAAATACAGAAGTAGTTTGTATTTCATAATTTTTACATTTAATTTATTTAGGGTTTTTTTTGACGGGTTATATTTAAAATAAAAAATTATAAATGCATATTTTCTCCCCTTAATATTTACCTTTAAACTATTAAAATTCATTTTAAATGTTTTTAATTTTTCTGTTTTCTATATTTTTATATTTCTGTGGGAAGCGTGGGCATTTTTGTCCATAGATTTCTTTTTTTATTTATGGTTAAAATTAATGTTCAGATCCAAGAACACTAATAAAATGATGTTCCAGTAATCCTGTGTCCTGTCAGATGTGTATTCATGGTAATGATGAGCTATTTACATATTACATCATTGTCCCTTTAAAGACCCAATATTGTTTTTTTTGGACCTCATAAAACACATTGTTGTCAAGTGGACAATGTCTCCAGAAAACACAATAGAGTCTGGTTGGTGTGTATCAGTGTATCTAGACTTCTATAGGGAGTGTATGAGGTCTGAAGTGACCCAAATTTTTTTTCAGATTTTTTCGAACACTTTAACCTCGCTCCCTTGGCTCTAAGTCCTTTCAAAAGGGTAGTCCACTTAAACCACCACCGGGCGGATTGACGTAGTATAGTCCCGCCATACCACATAGACCCGTATGTGTGTGTGTGTGTGTGTGTGTGTGTGTGAGAGAGAGAGAGACAGAGAGAGAGTACCTGGCTGCTCCTGGCCTCATTTTCCTTGTTCTCTCTGGAGATTTGCTTTGCTCTGTTCATCAGGCCTTTCAGTTTAATGTTGTTGGCAGCGTTGGCCACAAATGCACTGCTGATATCCCACTCAGGCTCCTGAACCACAGGAAGTAACACAAAACCTTCAGTATTATAGAGTGACAAAAACTGAAGATGTCAATCTGCTCTGACCTGCTCCGAGCTAAAAATACATAAATCAGACTGGCTGATCTTTATGATCCTTTATGATCCAGAACTGGAGGCGCTGAATCCAAAACACGGCGCAGTAGCTTTAGTATTTTTTAGAGGTTTTACTGTGTTTGTGCACAGATCTCTTAGTTCTCACATCAGTTGCCTAAGTCACAGTTTATCCATAAATCAGAGCTTACCTATTCATAGAAATGCAAATACTTTCTAAGACTCTGAGTCGTGTCTTTGTGTGTGTTCAAATAGTTCTGAAACACATAAAAGTCAGTGCAGGTTTAATTTTATGATAATAGGAATACAGGTGTTGTGTACAAGTGTTTCACAGTCTAAGACCCGTATTGCTTAAAATTATTAAGGGAAAGATTTTTAATCAGAGTACAACATCAAGTCAGCTGCTTTGATGTTCATGAAAATAACAACAGCTGCACTAAAGGGACAACAATGAGACAACCCGTGAAACAGGAATGGTGTGGGACACCATGGACACTGAGGTTTTCTCCCTCCTCATCTTTTCTGACCTTTTTCATTAATTGTGCATTTGGTTAGAGTCAGTGTCATGAGGTGATACTTGGATCCTACAGAGGTTGCACAGATAATGAAGGTCTGCTGTCTCCCAGCACAGTCTCAAGAACACGGAGGAGATTCCAGGAGACAAGCAGTTACTCTAGGAAAGCAGGACAGGACCATAGAAGGTCCTTAACCCATCAGCAGGACCGCTATCTGCTCCTTTGTGCGAGGAGGGACAGAATGATCACTGCCAGAGCTACAAAATGACCTCCAGCAGGTTACTGCGTGAATGTCTCTGACCAAATATTTAGAAACAAACTTCATTTAGCGCCCAACATCCCCACGCCCTGGCCCTGTGCTCAGTGCCCTGCACCATGGGGCCAATTAGCATTTACCATAGAATACCACAATTGACATCTCCACCACTGGCGCCCTGTGCTTTTCACAGATAGGAACAGGTCGCTGCCTGTAGCATTGTTCAGCAGTGGTTGTCTAAAATGGCACATCTATGGACCGACACCCAGACCTCTACAGGCTAGGCAACAGCAACCTGACTTCCATTATGGATTGGGATAAAATTCTTGGATCCAGTGTCAACACCCTACACTGGTGCTGTAGGTCCTGGGTCCTCCTGGTATGGCAAGAGCATGCAGGCAGTTCCTGGAGGATGAAGGAAATGTGATACCACTGACTCACCCTCAGACTCGCCTGACTGAAATCTAATAGAATAGCTCTGAGAGATCATGTTTCGTTCCATCTGACGGCTCCAGGTTGCACCTCAGACTATCCACGAGGTCAGTGATACCCTGGACCTCATAGAGTTCCCCCAGGACACCATCCATTGATTCACTTGGAGCATATTGTTAGGCATGCATACAAGCATGCCCAATCAAACTATTAAATGAGTTGCAGCAATGCAATTTCAGCAAAATCTTTGACTTTTGGGTGTCTTTGAATTCAGCCCTCTGTAGGTTGATCATTTTTATTTCCATCAGGTTATGTGGCCTCCTTTGGGTCCTAACACAACACCCAGTCCATGTCAGGATAGATGTTTAAAATGCATTGAGATCTGCCACTGCCACTGCTTTAAGCTTTTTGAACAGTGTATGTGCATGACGGTGCACCGTCATACCAAGTGCAAGTCATACCAAGCATGTTTGGAGCAGGTTATTACAGAGTAGAAATCAGTGTTTTCTATGATAAGCCTCATGTGTCGTACTTCCAGAACACCTTGCAGGTCTGTTAAACCGTTGAGTTTCTCTTTTGCTTCGCTGGATGAAATATGTTCACAGACACTCTGTTTTATTATTTATTTCCCACCAAATGGACGGGATAAAACACTAAGTACGGCTACCTTGCTTCAACCCACCTCATCTGACATCCAGTGGGACAGCTGGCGGTTCGTCTTGCTCTCCGTTGTGACGGCAGCCACTGATTCAGGATTGCATCTGGCTCTGGAATGAACGGCAGTCCATCGCTCTTCTTCTTTCATCTCCTCATCACTGTCAGTATCTGACACTTCTCCAGCTGCTTCCTCTTCCTGTTACAAAATAAAAGCATCACTGTGGAATAACTATAAAATCATTATATAAAGTGACTGGATAAGCTAGGCCTTCTTCAGTGTGGGAGTAGAACAACTTGAAACCTTGAGCTTTTGATGAACTGGATTTGCAAGAAGAATTTGTCTTCACTCAGTATTAGGCAGTCTCTCTCTTTTGTGTTGTATTTCACAGAAAGTGAGCATTTTATGTGTTAGATTAAAGCAGCCAGTAAACCCAATAAAGAAGAAAACAAGTGGTGATGTGATTGTTTTCTCTTATGCATTTTATAAGAGCCTACATTATAACAGAAGAGCAAAATGTTGTTATAATAAAGCCTTTAAAAATAAATGTTGAGCAATTACAATCTAAATCACAGACTGTACATAAAAATACAGACTTATGACTTTTGTACTTATTATAAAAAATAAGTAAGATGCAGATACCTGTGAGAACTGATACCTGTCTTTAAATTTACAATAAAACACAGCCTAGCTGACCTCAGAGCAAAGGACACTGAATGGGGCTGTAGCAGAGTAAATGGTTTTGTGTGCAACCTACAGACAAAGGTAAGAGCTGTGATTTCTACACAACAGATTTCTATTGTCTGTAATTTTGTATATAGTTTAAGAACATATATAATACTGTATAATAGTAAGTGTTGTCATTAAACCACCATTGTAAAAAGATGACAGTTCCACCTGTGGTAACATATATTTGCTGCCTGCAGTAGAACAACACAAAGACACCAAGCAGAAAAAAGACTTATTACATGAATCAGATACTGCATAACGTGGAGTGAAGGTGGACTGCAAAGTGGCTTGCAGAAGCACAGCAAGTGTGGGCAGGATAAGGCAACTCAGATAGTTTCCCAGCTAAGTGTGTGAAAGGGTATGAGGCATCAGGTGATGTGGTCTGATGATTGCAGTGAAAAGAAAGAAAAGAGAAAGAAAGAAAGACAAATGTGAATATTAGCACCGCACCTGCTCTGAAGCATCCTCCATCCTCTCCTTTCGCTCTAGTTTCCTCCGTTCTTTCTGCCTCTGAAATTAAGAGCAAGGACATGATGGCTATTGGATGATAGATGATGACATGAAACATGAGTAAACAGAGGTGGAGAAGCACACGTGTATTAGAATGTATCATAAAATGAGGAAAGAGGTTGGTTAATGCATTTTAACAATGTGTGTGAACAGGTGGAGCAGCAGGGAATGTGAGTAGTGCTAAGCTGTATGATAATGTAGCAGATGCAGTCATTTCAGTTAGAAAACAGCTTTTAACACTGACAACATACTATATATGACATTGGTTTGCACTCAATGTCATTTACCCTTATATTGTATATTGTATAGCTTTCTTGTTATATGTAAAATTGTATTATATTATTTAATTTATTTTTTTTTACTTTAAAATATTTTACTTGCATTTTTAATCACTCTTATATTTAAATGTTCATTTTCTATTTTATCTAGGGATTGAGAGTAACGAAGTTTCTATTCTCTGTATGTCCTGTACATGTGGCAGAATTGACAATAAAGTTGACTTTGACTTTGACTATAAGCTGTAGGTATCGTAATAGTACTGTGTAGACCTGAGCCACCACTCTGTTCTTTACACTTCGCTTCCAAGCAGCCAGACACTCGTGTCGTTTTTAAAGTGGGGGTTTTTTGGCACTAGTTCTCCAGGCTTTTTGAAGGTTGGCTGCTTTTCCACTTATCCACTCCTTGAATCTGATCATTTTAACTTAACTTTCACATCATCAATAAGCAGAGGCGGACAGGAAAGAAGTACAACAATGAGTGTCTACAGCCAACCTGTAACACAAAGCAGAGGCTCCGTCCTTGTTTGGAAGTCAAAATTACTGGAATTATGAATACAGAAAAGTACACGAAGATTTTGATCCACCGTGCAGTGCTATCTGGAAGGCATCTGATTACCAACAGCTTCACATTTCAGCATGAAAATTATCCTAAAAACAATCCCATTGCAGTAAAAGCATACACGAACACACAATGAAACACTATCAGCCATGGATTTCCCCAGATCCCAGACCTCAACTTTATTGAAGCAGTGTGGGATAATTTTAATGGAGAATGGCAGCTTTAAATGCCCTTCAAGAAGCCTATGCAGGAAGACTACTTTTACGAGAAAGTGTACAAACTCTGCTTTTGGCTTTGGCTTGTACATTAATACCATTCATGTTTACACGTTTAAATAAATTGCTGTACCTACTTCACATTTTCCTAGTTGTGGTTCAAGACTTTGTACAGTGCTGTTGTGACTTTTTCTTACTTACTTTCCTTTTGGCCCTCCTTCTTTCAGCTCTCCTTCTTGTTCTTTCCTCATCATCCAAATCTTCTTCATTGTGCATCATGGCCTGCTCCACAAACAGGAGCAAACACACACACATTCATTCCATGACTGGCTTTAAACACAAGCTGACCAAATGATGACGCATAGTTTATAATCGCTCAGTGTACCTGTGATGACTTCTGATCCTTCCTCCTGTGTGATGGGTCATGGGGTCCATTCTGAGCCTCCATCTCCTCCTGTCCAGAACCGTCTAGACACAAACAAACAGGAATATTCTCATTGCACTGAGCCGTTTTCCTGCAAAGTGACAGGACACAAAAGGCATGACGCGAAAACACAAACAGCCACTTTGCTATCAGTTTAACTGGGCCTCTAATGACGGGCATTTGACTATATTTTCTGTTTGTCTGTAGAGTACGAGAGCACGTGCTCAATTCAGATCTCTGACTGGCCAATTTCCCTTGCAAAACCATGCAGGTGATCGTGTGGCAGCTTCTTACAGAAGGAAAGGAAAGGAGGAAACACATAAATGTGTCACCTTATCTGATCTCATGTTTCCCCTTCTTTTTCAGCCTTCTGGGCAGCTACAATAAACACAACTGCTATTAACTTATTTAAATACAGGCCACTGTACATCTCTATTCTTAAAGCGTGAAAGAAAAAGCACAACACAGGATCACGGAAAGGTCAAAACTAAGATGTCAGTTTGCTGTTTGGGTCAAACAGACGCTATGTAAAACTCAAAGTACAACAAATATATCAGTGCCAAGTTAGATATTTGTTTAAACTGAAAAAAATGCAAATAAATCTGCCTGTTTCTCCTGATAACGTCAGTGGGTGCATCTACATCATTCAAGACCACAAGACAATTTTCCTTCATGTAGTGCTTCCAGCTTACGTGCAACTGAAGCTACTTTGTTGTTTGTGTAAAAGGCACAGATGCAGGTGATTCTACACTCTATTTGTGGCATCAGTCTTTTCATTGATTCTTTTCTTTTCCCCCCTCGAGATGTTTGTCTCATGATTAAAGCCAAAATATAATCACAACTAACTCTGCGCTCTACACGATTCAATTGAAATTTTAATATGGTTAAAAAATATTGAAATCAGAAATGCAACTTGTTACAAAATGCAACATGCAAAATGTAAACAAAGCAGTTTTATGTAAGGAGTTGGGGAACTCCAGGCCTCAAGGGTCGGTGTCCTGCATGTTTTAGATATCACCCTGGGTCAACACACCTGAATCAAATGATTAGTTCATTACCAGGTCTTTGGAGAACTTCAAGACATGCCAAAGAGGAAATTTAGCCGTTTACATGAGCTGTGTTGGAACAAGGACACATCTAAAACCTGCAGGACACTGGCCCACCCCTGAGTTAGATGGTAATAAAGCCATCTCCATTGACAGGATCAGATAATTTAACAACTTAGGCTCTGGTTACGCAGGTCTAGAGACTGATTGGTGACCACCTTACAACCAACACTCACTACGGAGAAATGTGTATTTTCCAACCAACCATTGATTTGTTGGCAGTTTAAACCCTTTAGATGGTAAGTGACCACCTGGTGACCACTAGGGAAAACGTGTATTACCAACCACTAGTGAATGGTTGCTGTAAGATGAAGTGGTATACAGATCTGCAACAAAAATCTCCTTCAGATTGCTTTGTGACAGTTTGCCATAGTCTTCTGTAGTTTGCATTGAAGATGCCAACTTGTCAACCAGAAACTATTGCAAAGTACAGTGGAACTCCGACTTACGAATACCCCATTTAAAGAAAAATTCAAGTTACGAAGGCACTGAACGGCAATATTTCTGCCCATGTTACGGCAAAATGCCCGTGTAACGAAATCCGCTGGCTCTGATTGGCTGAGCCTACAATGCCCACAATGCCTTCCGAATCATGTGACAACCCCTTGAACAACGTATTGTTGTTCTAGTTAGCAATTAGCCTATAGCCTATCGTTCAGCATCGCCTCACTCAAAAGGTGCCATGGGTGATTCGACTTACGAGAATTTTTGACTTACGAAAGACACTCGGGAACGAATTAATTTCGTAAGTCGGGATTCCACTGCACTTTACAGCCTTACTTACTTACAATCCAAGTCTCCAAGAATAGAATTACAACTAACAGTGGTAAATAACTAACAGTGGTAAAAACAATGAGAAAACACAGAACTCATGGAAAACAGCCACCATGACAAGAATAACGACTAAATTCCAACAATGCTAAAAACAATGGTAAAAAAAAACAAAACAGCCAAACAGCAAGCTTGACCAGAACACGAGGGACCTCAGACTGGACCAGAAGCAGTTAATAATGTCTGATTTAAAACCGTCAGTTGTTGAACAGGTTCTTATGTTGGATGGGAAGATTATTCCAGAGCTTAAGGCCAATAATAGCAGAGGCCTGATGGCTTTGAGTCTTTAGGTGAGAAGAGGGAACTGCGAGAACTTGTTAGGATGATGAGTGCCTCAGTGACCTGGAGGCAAAATAGGGAGTTAAAAGATAATAATAATATTAATAATAATGGATTGGATTTATATAGCGCTTTTCAAGGCACCCAAAGCGCTTTACAATGCCACTCTTCATTCACTCTCACATTCACAGATGTGTATTAAGGAGTTAATACAGGGCGGTGTTTAAAAGCACATAACAAAAATGTAAAATCTTTAGAACCCCACAGGTAGCCAGTTCAGCTGAGCTAAAACAGGAGTGAAATTACAATCAAGCAGCTGCAAACAACAGAGATTGGAATTAGTCGAACTAAAATACAAGGAGCTGCAGTAGTCCTGCCAAAAAAGTGTGGATAACTGTTTCAGATCCTTCAGTGCAGCAGCGCTTTATCCCATCATTGTGCTTCTGTTTTTCTTTTTAATGTTATTGTGTTAAAGTGCACAGAACAAAAGAACATTTTGAGTGTGACTACTTCTCTACCTTTCTGTGTTCCTTTTTGTTTTTTCATGACTGTGACAGACCTAGTAGGTCCTAGCATGGTTTTTCCTATGTTGGCATGTATTACTTTCCCTCCCCTGACTAATGTTTATTACATGGCACCACAGTTGTGTCTGTTTGCATAAACATTTGCCTACACAGAGGGGTTTTCAACCAACACACCTTCTCCCATGCAGTCCTCAGCACGTAGCTCAACTTTGTGTATGCTGAAGGCTGACTAGTTGACAATGCTGACAGATGTGAAAGAAACTCAATGATTAAAAATAAAATACACTATGAAAAGCACAGACAGTGGCTGCAGTGGGCATTTTTCACTGTTTTTAACACCTCGTTTCACTTCAACTCTTTATAGGTTACTAACGTTTCCACGCCTGGAAAGGACCAGCAGCTGCACATGTAAGAGTATCCCACAGGCTGGAGGGCTACTGTCTTTATTTGACAACAGCCACTTTTTGTAGGTAGACGGGCTGTCCATAACTCCTTATGGATTACCAATGGAGGAGCACATAGAGTCCATTGGGTATTGCCAGCTGCAGCTGACTCTACTTAGCAATTATACCAGGAGCACTTAAGTCCAGGAAGAGAGCTCCAATACCAGAGAGCTTTTCTCCAGTGTGTCCTGTGCATTTGTAGACTCTTAGTTTCTTAGAGCGTCCCTCCTTTTTTAACTTTCAACAGGTGAGTGGAGGCTGTGGTGAGGGAAACGCTTGTGGGCCACACGAGGAGATCATCATGCCTGAAAAATGCCTGACACATCTGAGACCCTCTGGACAGAAATAGTGCTCAAACAGCTAGAAGCATTCTAGAAATATTTCACTCTTGCTCTTGTTTAATTTTCAGCTGAACATTACCCAGTAAGTTAAACTTTTCAAATTCAAACAAGACACATTTACCAATCAATCAATTATTAAAAACTCAGACGGGATGCCAGAACTGGGATGGTCGAAAAAATGTCACACCCAACCGTTTCACAGATCAGTGACCTCGCGCTTAAACTAGAAGCAGGGAGGGCCAGAGCAGCCTGTGCATTTCAAGTGACTATATTTACTTTTTATAGAATATTTGACATGCCACTGAGATTTAAAGGTTTCAAGGGTTACAAGGGAACCTCCACCTTTATCACACTTGTTAATGACTATATTTGCAAGACAGTGAATCATGTAGTAGTTAGAGGTTAATAAAACTGCCTGCAATTTTTTTACTTCCTGAAAAATCAATATGTTGAGTAGTCATAGATAGTTAGTAACTTGTTGAATTTTTTCTCTCTAAAGTATTTCCTTAATAGGTTGCCAGTTTGAATAAACCATGTAATATGCAAACTTTGTCTGGTAAACATATTTAAACATTCATCAGACTTTTCTATTTAGACCAGAAGTTGGGTGAGATGCCAATTAAAGGAGCCACTGGTCATTTTAATTCTTGTGTGAGTTTATTTTTCAGCCATTCAAGATTTGGTCTGCTGTGTTATGAACAACAGAAGAGATCAAATGAAACAGATTTGAAACAGATTCTCCTCCTGCTGGCCACATACAGAATGTAAAAGGGAAATTTTTCCAGTGTGTTTTGTGTTGGTCATCATTTTGTAAGTGCAAACTGATAGACTTGCAGAGAAAGAGCAGGCATAAAATCATTAAAATGTTTAAATCACTTTTAAAAACACACTTTTTTTCAAAGGCCTTCTAGGAGTGTTATCAGAGCCAGTTTGTAGTCAGTTTTTAGTCAGCTGTTGGTCATTCTTAATCTTTTTACTTTGTTAATCTTATTCATTGTATATCTTATTGTTTATTCTACTCATGTTGATTTATTTTTATCTTCTTTTTCAATTATATATTTGTTTTGTTTATTGATTTCATTGTATGCTTAAAGTATGGTTTTAACTGCTATCTCTGTTTTATTATTGGAAAGCACTTTGGTCAACTTTGTTGTTTTTAAAAGTGCTATATAAATAAAGTTGGATTGGATTGGATTGGATTAAGAATCATTTTGTGAGTCAGTAATGAGAGCAGTTTTCTGTTGCTGAGCTTCCATGCAAGCTGCGCTCTGAACAATTTGTTCTGCTGCCCTCGGAGCAAAAAGAAGTCAGAAGTTCAGTCGGAGAGCACCCTGGAGAATAAGTCCATTTCATAAAATGTCTTGTGTTATCAGCCTGCTGCGCAAAAACAACATCAAGCTATCTGAGCTCTCAAGGTGGTAAATTTTTAAGTCTTGAGGCTAAGGCTGATGATACATTTGCACACTCCTGGCATGTAGCCACATCTTTACCTCAGCTATGTCTTCCTGATATGAAGCAAACCTTTTCAGTTATCGTTGTGAAAAACCAAGACCACGTAGCAGAAGGAAACCAGAATTATCTCATACTACCTGTCCATTTGCATTGCTTGATAAGAAATTGAGTCGGAAATGTGGGAATGAGTGGGAAATCTCTGGCGCTAAACGTACATTGGTACAGATTGCCACACACACACAACAAAGTCTCCTATACTCCCAAATATGAAGGCAAAGAGGGGGAAGGAAAGAATATACTTTATGGTGTCATGCGAACATTTTTACCCCTCAAAAACAACATTGCTGCAACTGGTGCTAAGCAGAGCAGACTTTTTCATCAGAAACAGTAAGACACTGAATCGTTTTACCTTTCCGAAATGGCACCACCTGACTCAGTGGCACCAAAGACATGCAAAGGTATGAAAAGAACAGGAAAGAGGGAAGATGTTTACACGGGTGCAACAGGCTTGTTTTGAATTATCATCCACATTTAGCCAATGTCAAATTACAGTTTGAAACAACATCACCACAACATAAATACCACTTACATGAAGACAGCCTATAGAGAGCTATTTTACAGTATGCATTGTGGGGTTTTTTGGGTAGGGCTGCCCTCCATGCTTTAAATTCATGTGTTAGTAGTGGAAGATCAGCTGGCATGAACAGATTTCAATACATATGCAAGGTTGCATTTTATATGTCATCAAATCAGGTGATATCTGTGGTGTTTCATTTCATACTGTCTTTATCAGATTTACTAAGAATACAGTAATCCAAAGATATGCGGACAACAACTGATTAATATGATCATGTTTCAGGGGAGCTTATTGTCTGATGATTTTAGTGTCAGAACCGTCTTTTTCTTTGATGACACACAGCCTTCTAATGCCACCGGTTTAATGTAGCCAGCATAGTTTCCATTTATATTCATTCTTAAAATATTTGACTACACAAATGAAATGTGAATGACCATTTTATGATGAAACTGAATGAAGCTGGATGTTTTGATGAGGCATTTATACGCAGTTGTCTGAAGTGCTTAAACTGTGTACATGCAAAAGCAGACACTTTTTTCAGATTCTTGCTTTGATTTTGCTCATGTATTCGATTCTTCTTCTAGAGAGTTGTACTCAAAGTAAATAACTTGCATGTAAAGCACAATTAATGCAAAACAGTGGCGTCTTCATCCCTTTTTTGTGCTGAACTTGAGTTAAAAATCACATGCAGACACTAGCATACTGCTCTGATAGAGATTCTCGTCTTGCAAGTGAATGAAATGCCCCAGTAATAAGACGTAATATGAATAATGCCGAGTGCTGCAGAACAAAGCGCAATATGCAAGTCCCGATTTTTATTTCTGTCAATATGATGAGAAAACAAGTTCTCCTGGAGGATTTGCTAGTTACGCTACTAAGTAAGCTAGATAGTTACATGTTACAACATGTGCATCCTAATCATTTACTAGCTTCTTTTTGCACTGACTGTGATTAAGAGGCTTCATGAAGTCATTCATTTAACTGGCACATTTAACTCCATCCAACTTCATGACAAAAGAAACATGGGATTGAAATACAGCCAGTGCTATGACAATGTGGACTATTAGACTTTTTTTGTATGCATAATCAACATAGACTCAAAGGTTCAAAAGTAAAAGGACAATTCAATAAGAGGAGGTTTCGTGGCTAGGTGAGGTCTATTCTTTTATCATTTTATATCAAACTAAATTGACTTACTAAAAGATTTAGATTTTCTTTTCAAGGGTTCCAGAGATATAAAAAAAAAATTTTTTTTGAAATGGCCAAAGCACTGTGGATATATGGATGATGGCAGAATTATTTCCTTGGTTTAAAAAAGGTCCTTCAAAATATCTAGTCAAGTCAACACTCTCACACTCTTGATGAAGGAGGCATATTGTTGTCAGGGTCTACAATCAATAGATTCCTTTATGAATCCAAACAGAGTGGGTTACACTCAAAACCATAAAGACCAGATTAGACTGGAAGAGCCTGCAGAGTTCTGGAAGAAAAACTTCTTTGGACAGATGAAACAAACATGAACTTGAACCAGAATGATGAGAAGAGAAAAGTATGGCAAGAAACAGAATCACGATCACAATCGCATTACATTATCTGTCAAACATGGGCAAAATATTCATGAAATGGCTGCCAGTGGAACGACGCTAGTGTTTATTGATGATGTGGCTGCCAGCAGAAGTGGCAGTGCCTTTATTTTCATACGCACATGGTGGAAAACAAATGCTAAAACAATTTAGCTTTTGTCCGTCAGATACACAACTAAGCACTATTTTTGGTAGAGCGTGCTAGCGGGCCGTCGTTATTACAGTTTTTTTGGAAAATACGGCACACTTAAAATCAATCCTTTGATTTTTCTGAAAGTCGACAGAGCCCCTTATCATCCCGTGTGCCTTATGTTTGAATTCTGGTTGTGTTTACTGACCTCAAATCGATTTTATGTACACGGTGACAGCACTCGAAAATCTGTCAAATGTTTTAGTACGACTGCTAAGCTATGAAGCCGCACCGCTTGATGGATTGTCGGAGCATTACTGCTATTGTAGGCAGGAGCCTTGCAAAGTGATACGTACTGCGCTTCAACATAGTATTACCGTATTGTGTGTATAACCTCTTTTTACGTTTTGTGGATATTATACATGCTTATGCTGAGGATATGTTGGCCAATTTCCACTGGAAATGCCTTTTGGTTAAACTGTCAGCAAGGATTTGCACTGTTACATTTTTATATAACTTTAATGCACATAAAATAGCTGCTTATTTAAGTGAAAATACATTGATGACTTTTTTTTTCTTTTTGCACCAATAAAGTTGTGGAGTTGTAAAGTGTCGATTATATTGTCAGTTATATCCTTATTGCAAATGTAATGTGTTTCAAATGTATAAATGTATAATGATAAACATTTTTGGTCATATTGCCCTGCTCTAACTCCAAACCAAATAATAATGACCCAAAGCATGCTCAGAGCAAAGAAATTGAATAGTCCTCAAGGGACAAGTCAATCACCTGATCTCATCCTGAAAGAGCAGGATTTTAAGTTACTGAAGACAAAGGTGAAGCCAAAGAGACTCACAAACTACTGAACGTGGCTGCAGTACCTTGGAGAGAATCTTAATGGATTAAACACCATGATGGTGATTTCTAAGGTTATTTTGCCATGAGTCTTTGTCTCAAGTTTGTTTTTAAATTTGCTCGAGAAAACACGTTCATTTATTGAACGAGATTATACAGGTGTGTGATACATTCGGATTATTTGTCACAATCTGCACCAGATATTTGGAAATGCATCTAGAATTGTCTTTAAATTAATCTGGGAGCATGGGAAAAGACCACTGGAAGCATCAGGTCAGAAGATGCAAATTCAATTAACGCAACAGGAAACGAATATCCTAAAAATCCACCATTTTCTCCTGCTTATCCTTACCAGAGTTGCAAGGGGGCTGGCGCCCATCCCAGCTTACCATCAGGCGAGAGGCAGGGTACCCCTTGGACAGGTCACACATAGAGACAGACAACCATCCGCACTCACATTCCCACCTATGGGCATTTATATTAGTAAACCTAAGCCACCAACATAATTCAGAATACAAATCAGACATGTTAGTTTGCATTTAAATTAAATGTTAATATTACTGCTGCATGTGATGAAATTTCTTAAGGGTGACTACAAGATTCCACTGTGATGAACAAGCATGTCAATCAATCAAGGCTTTATTCGCCACATGCAGATTGCCCTGCAGTGAAATGGGACCCCCCCGACCTTACACACACAACACAGATGTTGTGTGTCACATGGGGATACAGGTCGGAGATCGGTAGCGTTACGAAAGAAACACTGAAATGTACACTACAATGGGAAAGTCCAAGAGGAAAAAAAGAGACCTCTACTCATGCTCCTATGGGAGGTGTCAGGTTTTAGTTAACGGACTCAGGCGCAGACCGGGACTCTTTACAGAGTTTACAAATTTATTTACACAACGACACCAGGTGATGCTATTTACAACGTGCTGGAGGGAGGGGAGGGGGGTCCAGGGTTCCGGGGTATGTGAGGGGAAAGACGGGAATCCGACGCCCTCCAAAGGCTCTCTCTCTTCACTCCCCACACTGGGGAAACACAAATCCACTCACTCGTCCACGGGATGATAGGCAGGCAGGGAAAGGTCCGGGAAAGGTCTGTACACAGAAACTTTAGTTAGAGGCGAACAGATGGAAAGAACTCACAGATTCTGATTCACAAACTACTGAGCGACTGACGCTGATAGCTCAACGATCCAGCGACGAGTGACACAGTGCTGCTGTCTTAAATCGGCCTTGTGATCATCCCGATAGGCAGCAGGTGCGTGGGCCAGGGGCGGGAGCCCATAATGAGCTGGATCAGCTGGTGAGGCACAGGGACCATGACAGGAGGACAGGATATCAGGATGATTCAGCGAGTTATGACTGCTCTCTATTCAGCCTAGGTTTGTAATATTTACTCAGCAGATTAAGCACCATGGGAGCTTTCAGATCAGGTATGAAAGGCAACATTAAGTTATGTGCTACATGCATGAGCTTGTGTGCAATCTCCAAAATGTTAACAAGAGTGTGTACTGCTTTAGTAAGTCCTCCAGAACTGAAACAGGGCAGCAGGTTGAGTCTACACTGCAGTTGTTATTTGCAGTAAAGAACGACAAGAATATGATTGGTGTAAAGATTCTTCTGCAGTTTATTAACAAGTGAAAAACGTAAACTTTTTACTGCAATTCAAAGAAATCTATGTAAATCCACTAATTCCTTCGAGTGATGTCATGAAATAATTGTTTTAATGATGTTTAAATTAGGACGTTGTGTTACATTCACATGAAAACAGAAAAATGTTATCTTTGTTCTTTCAAAGATAAATATATTCTCAAATCGGTTATTATTCAAATGGTGGCCCCAAAGTGACGTTACACAACAACACAGTCATGCACCACTAGCAATCTGAGGTTATCTTTCAAACATACATGCTGTTCTCCCAAACCTATTTACTATTTTATGCTGACTGCAACAGAAACCTCAATATCTTCTCTAACTGTTTCATGGTTAAAAAAAAAGTTTCCAGGAAAGTGAAGCAATTCTATCCCCTGGACTGCTGGAAGAGTTTAAGGGTGATAAATAAACCCTGACCTTGCTCTAAAGACAAGCAGTACAGCAGAACAGAGAGGCTTCTGACTCAGACATACAGATAAACGAAACAGAGAAAGTAGTCTTTGCGCACATTTCACTGAAGTGGTAAGCTACCAAGGTCCTCGCATTTAATCCAATTATATCTTTGTGCGTTTTTTTCCATAAATGACAGTGTTCAAATTCATCTGCAGGTCTTCCAAGGCTGTTTACCAGTAAAGTATGCTAACAAAGCATAAGAACTGAGCTCAATGTTTTTTAATAATCAACTGCAAACTATTTTGGTGAAAAATAAAAAATATTAGACACATTTCAAGAGAGAGAGGCATAACTAACCTAATTGCACCGGTGAAATAAGGTCATTTGCTCGGATTATGTTTTTACTCACAGACACGTGGTATGACATAAATATGATTCCAATGACACTTTAAATCTACGGAGGAACCCCACAATAGCAAAGATGATGGTAAAAGTCTAAAGAGTTGTCCACACAGCGAGTGATTCTCTTCTTGCTTTTTGCTTGGTAGTTACTGGACACTAGTAGACCAATCCCTCCAGTTGCCTAAGCAACCTTATAATGCATTAAACCCAGAGCATTGAATAGGAGAGTCGTGCCATCACCACGTGTGATGCTGAACTATTGCGAGACTCCATCATCCTCGCAATAGTTCAGAATGTTAGTAACATATGCTAGCCGCGCCATAGCATTATACCAGTATAAAGGTTTGAGATGTATTTTAAAAGGCAAGAACTTAAAAAAACAACTAAAAAGCTACTCAAGGGCTCTGGTTTAAACCTATTCCCTCAAATCTCAAACAGTAGCATTCTTTGCTCTCATTGTTAGTTTCAATCACTCACCTCAAAGTTGGGAGAAGTTTAATTCCGGTTAACCCGCCCGCTTCACAATGCCCACAGTTATGTCACTTGCTGTGACTCAAAGTCACTGAATGTCACTGACTTTCTATGGCTTCTGATTGCCAACCTGCTGTGTGGACACTCCCTAGCTTCCAGAGGAATTTTTTTTTTTACTTTATTCTTTTCTTGTTTTAGGAAGAAAATCAGAAATCATCTTATGCAATTTCTAAAAGATAGTGATTTTATATCCCAGCAACCACTAAAATTAAACTTTACTTAGATTATGTTTGTGAATACCTGCCTACCTTCATCAATACATCATCTTGAATTTTGACACAAATTCTTTCATGCTTGGAAGCTCTGATACACATAGGTCCATAACCTTTGGACAATGGCACTTCTTTTTTTTTATTTTATTTTTGCCTCTATAAACTACCAAAGCTAATTTTACAGAAGCAGTAGTAAGACTGTAGACTTCCAGCTTCCAGTTACAGCCACTTTTATGAGCAGTCCTTCAATTTCAGAGGCTCAAAAGAAAGTCAACAATTAACTGATTGTTTCATAACCAAGTGAGGTCTGTGTGATAAAATATGTGGCGCTGATTCCTCACACCATTTACAGAGCAGAGGAACTTGCTTCCATTTTCCAAATTTGAACCGTAATCAACTTAAAAAGAAAATAATTTTACATGTTTACATTTAGGTAACAAGTTTCTTATCCAGCCTCTGTATTATAGCTGTGACATTAAATTCAAAACGGGTAGTTCCCCCTATTTTAGCAGCTAAATCTTTTGGCTAATTAGTGCCGAGGCTAATCACACACAGACGCACCCAGTTTTGTAAACAAATACAAGACTGAAAGACGCATGCAGGACATGCTATCGCTCTGACTCATGTGTGTCTTTATGTGTTGCTTCATTGCAGTAAGTAGATCACTATAATTCCTGATAGGACAAAAAATGAATTCATGGTCTTCTTAATCATATTTGTATTGGGGGGGGGGGGGGGGGGGTGTATATATTCCTGTCTTATTTCTATGCCATGTTTAGTTTTCACCAAACATGGTGCTGTGCATTATGTCCACAGCCAAGTCTTAGTCTTCTAGAGGTTTTGTGTTTGTTCCCCTCCAAACAAGCCTTTCTTTATCCGTCGTGTTCGAATTGTACTTTCATGCTGACTGAGGTCTGTAGCGTCTGAGATGTAGCGCTAGGATTTCTCTGAGGATTGCATGGTCTGATCTTGGGGTGAATTTGCTGGGACGTCCACTCCAGTCACAACCAGTCACTGTCTGTGACTAGGGTTTTTATGTGTTACTTAATTCCAGTAAGTAGTTCATTATGATTACTGATAGGGCGGTAATCATAATGAAGCCGTCACTGTCTGTGACTGGTTGTTTTTCAATTCCATTCCTGTCCTATTTAAAAATGTGTTTGTAAAATGATTATCATGATTGAAACCACAGGGCCAAATGTGCTTGACAAGGAATAAAGCTGCCCTTTATGATACAAAAGCTGCTGTAACTTTAACTTCTTCTGTTCTCTGTGTATTTTGGAACCGGGGGAGGTTGTGCTTGAAAGCTTTACTCTGATTTAATGCCAAAATCTGTGACTCTTAACTTGAAGTGTAACATCTTTTAGTTCCTGAAAATTTACCAAGCGATTAAAAGAAAACCCATTGGGACCTTTAAGAGATTTAAGAGAATGAGCTGCTCAGTCACCTCAATAACATTTCTTTTTTTTAAATGTTTAAATGCTTGTTTCTTATGCAGCTATTTAGGAAAAGCAGCTCTTTAACTGGAACTAGAAAGTGAAACGCAATTCATACTTGGAACTGTTTTTCGTAAGAGTAGTAAGAAGATGCTGATTTCAAATTGTGTTTAAAGTACCGAGACGTACAATTCTTCTTTAAGATGTGAAATAACATAAGCACTGAAAAGTCAGGGGAATGACGTTCCCAAGCAACACAGTCCAAGGACACGAGGAATGATGAACATGGTAGTACTGATACGAAATACAAAATAAACCTAATTTATGTCTAGAGGTTATAGATGGCAGGAAGAGGACCGTGTTAATGGTGTAGGCGTTTGTTTAACCAGAAAATTAAATATCTTCAGCTGCCAAAGTCATGATACAGACAGCAAAGGTCAGAACTTGAAAGAAGACACAGTGTGATGAAGGATGTTGGGTCTAGTAATGCTTCAGATTCCTGTCGACTTTTTATTACTTTGTTGAAGGAACATGATGAATTTAAAGTGTATCATCAGTTTTAAATGTACATGAGCTGAGTGCATATTATCCCATATGGAAAAGATCTAAATCTTATAAAGTTTGTATCTGTCTTGTGTGAAACTTGTATGAAAAGCATACAAGAATTAAAACAGATATAAGATCCCTTGAAAAATTATATAAATGAAACTTGTATGTTTTGGATACTTCCTAAAACAATATATGAAAGTAATGAGAAAGTGGCTACTTTCATGAGTAAATCATGTAAGCCTTATATGATTCACTATATGAAGTAGGCCACATCTTATGCAAAGTTTTTTCTATTTCTTTTCTATATGGGATATTACACACAGATATTTAATCATGGATCTGGCAGGTTACCTGTAGATGATCCCACTCAAACTGATCACCATGACTACTGATGTTCTAAGAAGTGGGTCTCTCAAGTCTTTCTATCATTATCATTCGATACTGGTGTATCCACCGTAAAGGGCATCCATGTGGGTGCTCGTCACACGTGGTGTGTCGCTAACATATACGCCACGCCATCGTATATCAACAGGATCCCAGGATACGCTCAGTGAAACTAAAAACAAGCTGAGCTCAATACCTGCCTATTTTTCTTTGCATTTTCATCACTTGAAAGTCATTAATGTTCCACAGGGTGTGGTTTCCACATCACAGCAGTCTGCATCCTATGTGGACGATTAGGAAGGGCTGCACGATTACAGCCAACACAGTTCAACATTGAGATCATAATAATTTGTCACAACTTTTCATTGACTGCAGTGACAACATGTTTTCATTTCAATATAAACACAACAGTGCTTTTACATCTGTACTTTATATAGAAACACTATATTTCCAAAATTATTCACCCACACATTATATTCCAAGTGCAAAACTAACCCGGAGACTATCCACCACATAGTAGCAAGAACTAAGATGGAGGCTGAAGCAGCATACACTCAGAAGCACATCCAAGCGACTGTCAAACTCCTGATTTATGGTAAGGTTGGGGTCATCACTGATGAAGTCGTCTCCTCATGGGATTAAAAGAGAAATTTGTTTTAAAAAAACAAAGGGCATCCATATGGATAGACACTTTCAGCGATTGCCCAACACTGAATAGCACGGAAACTGAGCAAAATTAGAAAACTGTGGCACTAAGTGGGCAGGCTCACAGCTAAATTTAGCAAGTAAACTATGCAAACAGAGCCTGGAATGTCAACTAGCAACCAACAACATTGACATAGTTAAAGGCCATGTCATACATAAGGAATTTCCGTTTGGATTTAGTTTCAGGTTTCATTTTCATTCATAAAATTCTGTCTCAACATGTACCTTTGGTGGTTAGGGAAAAATTTAACTGAAAAAATTGAAAAATAAAAGTACAAAGGAAGGAGGTATTTCTTGTAGTGCTCTTTGGTACATTGCAGTGGAATGAGTGGTTTGCTGAACCTGCTTCTGCGTGAGATGAGGCATGTGTGACGGAGATTCAAGCTCCAAACCAATATATAACCTCACTGACTTATAAATCACTTTCTTTAGTCTTTTAGTATTTGATGCCCCTGTGCACCCCACCATAGAGCACAGCACTGAACCCCAGGCACATAAAAGTCCTGTTTATTGTCATACATCTGTACGTCTGTATTGTATGAGTGATTTTGTTCTCCTGATGTTCACAAACAAGTTTTCCTGTTATTTCTAGTAATTTGATTTTTAAAAATGTATATGGTGCTGAATTAATTGAATCCCTAATTTTAAAAATTGTTTAAAAGTCTTCTCATTAAAAGTCCTTTCATGGTGATTTTCCCACTGAGGAAAGGCCAAAACTTCTTTGCGGAGGGCACCAAATTTGTTTGTATGCAAACAAAATTAAAGTACATTTTACTGCTTTCAGTAAAATTCAACTTTTATTTTCTGTCTCCTGCTGCTGGCTTGAATGCCCCATATTTGGAGTGTAGACACTTTTATTAAGTCTTCATTACATGGATGACGTTATTACCGGTCATGGCTGACCATAAACTTAAAGGTTACAGTGGTGGTCAGACCAGTTCCTGTACATTCTTGTGGGGCTGGCGTGCAGCTCATTTGTCAGTCAAATATTTTTGGTTGTGCTTATAATCCTTTTCCAGCTGAGTCTAAACATAGTAAATGCCCAAACAGGGCACCTAAGATCTAATTCATTTGCAAACAGAAATGGAAATCATCATAACAGAAGACCAAAAGTACAATTTTGAAGCCATAAAGGTCTTAAATATGAACTGTGTGGCACCCATCAGTATAAATGCAGACTTTATAAATGACTTTTAAAATAATGTTCAGCTTTAAAAACAGCAAGCTGCTGTAGTGAACTATTTACCTTGTAGTGTTCACTCTTTAACTTTAGTTAAACAGTTGATTAAAAGTGTGAATAGCCTTTGGAACTAAAGGGTCTTCGGTCAATGTCATTTGTATGCTCTGTTTACACACTACATAGAAGATCTATATGAGTGAGACAGACTACAAAAAACTCAGATTATTATTACTCAGTAGTAATAATAACTTGGATGCTCATATATGTGCTTTGTTCACAACAGACACTGTTATAAATTAGTGATGCACCAACCCTGTTGGTCATTTGATACCTCAACTCAGGATATCTGCCAATAAAACCATGTTCCAGAGCAATCTTTCTTTATCCTTTATTTATAGTGTTTTTAAAAAAGGCAAAATGCCACAAAACCAATCTCCAAAACCTCACAGCTCTTTAGTAATCTGAATGATTCCTATAAAAGCCATGGATTACTGTTGGCTGCTACTGGCCTATTAGTCACACATAGCTAACAATAATCAACTGGCAATAACAATGATGTGTGTGCGTGTGCGTGTGTGTGTGTGTGTGTGTGTGTGTGTGTGTGTGTGTGTGTGTGTGTGTGTGTGTGTGTGTGTGTGTGTGTGGGTGGGTGTGTGTGTGTGTGTGTGTGTGTGTGTGTGTGTGAATGTGTAAAAATATTACTAGTATTATAAATCAGTAATGTCATACCTGATACTCAATGGGACATTAATAGGATTGTGTAAATACATATAGTGCATGAAGCTGAACTCGGATTAAAGTAAAGTGAAACAGGTGGCAGCTCTGGCAATAACCTTCTTCAAATACAATAAAGGTATAGATGGCCAGTTACTATTACTGTGGTTGGTTTGTGATTGTCTCCAAGGTATGTGTATTATACATAAACACTGATAACAATTCCAAAGAGCCCTCATTTCTCCCCAGAAATGTTACTTTGGTGAGCTCTGGGCTCTCACTCAAGTCAGAACTCACTGTAAAATCAGGTCACTTACACAAACACGAAGAACAATTAAAATTACAGGCAGGAGTGACTAAAACGCCCACTCTCCACCTGAGTCCAACTTCTATTAACCTAAAAACACAGTTTGGTCTTATAACACTCAAAAAGGCCACACTTCATTCATATGTAAATGTAACAATGTAGCAACTATAGAAACTCGGAAAATGCCACCAACATCATTATATGTTGGCAGGTGACGGATAACAGTACAGCTACTGAATCTCTGAATAGTCTGTTTGACTCTTTATGTTTTATACATCTTTCTGGCATATTTTTCTAACACATATACAGACTATTTCCGAAAGTTATTAATTGTGAGTGCTACTGAAGCCTGGACAATAGGGGCTCTGAGATACAGTATTCAATAAAAACAGAAAGTCCACAGAGCAACCAACCAGTGTCACCACTTTATTTCACCGAAGAGCCGAAAGTTGGTAACGGCTGGCTGGCAGTATTACTCACCGCCTCTTAAGCCTAGCAGCCGGCAGATATCTCTGGTGAACTTCATCAGCTTTTACCGTCCACACATTAGCGGGCCTCACTCGGCATTAAATCCCAGCTGTCCCTTTGTACACAGTCACACACTTCCACCCTTCATTAAGCGCCGACAGCTCGCCGGTGCCAGTACCGGCTCATATGAAACATTCCCCGCTGATCCGCCTCCGATTGTACGGTCATCAAGTTAACTGGATTACAGCAAAACACTTTTCCGGTTATTGCTTTCAACAATAAAATAGGAAAAACGGCTTCCTTTCCACACCCATCAAAATAAAACCGCGGAAGCGTTAACGTCGGTCTTTTCATAATTTTCCTAAAGGCTTGACATCAAACTGCGAGATTTACACGTTGAAAAGAATAGAAAACAATATAATATTTAAAGATCAATAAATTGTACAACTACAATTATTTTTTTGTGGGTTTTATTTAATGTTTTGTCAATAATTTTGTTTTACTTGCATTTTAGATTCATTTATTTCATTCTGTTAACTGTTCCAGCATTTAACTATAATTCCCTATGAGGGTTTAATTCTGAATAAACTATCCTTTTTTTTTTTTACATGTATTCACTTCAACTGAAGATTAATTGAAGATTAAAAATATTAAATCCTGTAGTAAAGCCATCAACAGGGGATATGAAAGGAGCATATACAAATGACATAGTGATTCACATCAAATGCCTCTCAACACATTTTCTACTGTATCATAAGCACCAAATTTTGCTTATAAGACAGCAAATTTAAATATGTACTCATTTGGTTTTCTTTCTTCTTTTTAAATGAAGTTTAAGCTGTTTGAAGCCCAGTAAAAACAATGGTTTTTTTTCCAAACTTTATTTGAAATTATAAAGTGAACAGTCAGTCATTCCAGTTCAGTTTGTAAAAAAAACAATGTATTTGAGGGTTTACTTGAGCAGATGTGAAATGTAACAGTGAGGTCAGAGGTCAAATGTGACATGATATTTGGATGTTTAGAATACCAGTACCATTTACTAAAAGGAAGTATACAATAAGAAGCTGTAGCAGAAAAACAAATATGGAAACTTAAGTTATTAGAAATTTTTATATTTGGTTATGGTTTAATTAATTAATTAAATATATAGATTTCTGCTGAAAGCATGGTGTGTGATGTGGTGATGGTGAGGGGGTCTGCACTTGCCTCTAATCTGCTGGCATATACATCCGTCCAATCCCCCCGTTCTGTAATGCTGAAAGACAGCAGGCTGAACCAATAAAACGTCGCTTTAGCAGAGCTTTCAACCAATCATCGACAGCAGCGACTGATTTGGGCGGGTCCCTAACAGAAGCGACAGACTGGCTCAGCGGCCATTGAAGCATCTTTATCTTCAAAAGGACAAGCAGAGATTTTTTTGTACATCTGCGGGGTCCTGCGGACTAAAGCCATGGTCTATCATTCTCTCGCCCTGCCGATGATCTGCTTCACCACGTTATGGGCGTTGGTGGGGGTCGTAGCTCCGTTTTTAGTGCCCAAAGGACCCAATCGGGGGTAGGTGGTGTAACTGCTTTTAATTGGATACAATTAACGACATCATTTTGCGTTCCCTTTCATTTGACAGTGTTATTATTATACTTTGTAACTATAATTGTATTTTCCTTGCTGTTAGTGTTTTCGCTGTGTCGGTCGGAAAGAATCTTTAGACATATGCGACGCGCGCGAGCGTGCTCCTGATCCTCTTCTGGTGATGGAGGCCCAGCGTCATCCACGAAACAGTCATTCAGCTATCCCTCCATCCAACACACACACACACACACACACACACACACACACACACACACACACACACACACACACACACACACACACACACACACACACACTACCAGTAATTTCAAAGGTCGAGTCGGCTCGTTTGGACAAAAGTCATTCTGATGGTTTTATTTGTGAAAAGCAGAGTACGGGGAAGATTGTAAGTCGTGGAGTCAGGGCCAGTCTCCTTGAAAAACTGTGTGATTACAATATTTCTATCGTTTGTGCATTAATGTCCAGTATTGCTCAGTATGTGACTAGGGATCTAATTTTAATAATGTTTGCTTATGAATGTTATAATAGTAAAAGTGGGCACGTGTGACTCTGACTCCTCTGCTCTCTCTGACAGTGTGATTGTCACCAGTCTGATCCTTACAGCGATCTGTTGCTACTTGTTGTAAGTACCTACTTGCTTACTCTTCTTTGGTATGTAGCTGTTGTCATTTTGCATGTTGGCCACTTTGTTAAGTACACCTGCTCAAGGGCTCATTAATGCAGGGATCTAATTATCCAATCACATTCGAGCGACTTAAAGAATTTAGGTATGTAGACTCCTTGCTGAAGTTCAAACTGATCATTAGAATAGATAAGAAAGGTGATTGAAATATGACTTTGAATGGGGAATGGCTGTTGGTGCCAAGCAATGGTGATCCAGTGAGCTGCAGTAACCTGGGCTAAAATGCCTTGTTGATGCCAGAGATGAGAGGAGAATGGCCAGACTGCTTTGAGCTGATAGGAAGGCGACAGTAACTCAAATAACCACTTGTTACAACTGAGGTGTGCAGAAGCATCTCTTAGCATACAACACTTTGAAGCTTCAAGCCGATGGATTACAGCAGCAGAAGACCACACCATTACCACTCCTGCTCTTTTATTTAGCACAAACTCACAAAACATTTTCAAAGGAAGACTGTAGGGCTGCTCAATTAATCGAATTTTAATCACGATTACGATCTGGGCTTTCAACGATCATTAAAAATGACTGAGCCGATTATTAGCCCCTCCCTCATTTATCCGCGACACCTTAAAGGCCGGTCCGTGAAAATATTGTCGGGCATAAACCGGTCCGTGGCGCAAAAAAGGTTGGAGACCGCTGATTAAGAGGACCCGAGGGAAGCTCGGAAAGCTAAGCAGAAGTTATTTGGAGAGGAGAGTGACTGCTGTTGGTTGAAAAGAGAGGTAAAAAAACTTCAGTGGTGTTGCACACTATTTTATATTATTTTTTAAAGTCATTGTTAACCCTTTAAATCCGGTCAGAGCAGCACGCTCCGTGTTGTGTAACTATTTTTAAATCCCTGTAGAACCTGAACCGTGTAAGCTAGCGCAATAATTTGTTTTGCATATGAAACCGGAGGAGTTGTACTTACATCTGATGCCATCAGCTTGTCCTCGGTCACGGTTTCCTTCCACATAAAGCTTTGCAAAAACTGCATAAAAAGCGCTTGCAGGAACAAAAACATAATATTCCAGAAACACGCTTTGCCGTTCCTATCAGCTGTTCGTAACACTTCCCACAGTGAAATGATGCACCTGCTGTTTTCTTTGCAAATTTGCATCATAGGATTGTTTTTTGTTTTTCCTGCAGTATATAAAAACTGTATCTCCAAAATAAAACTATGAAGACACTCAAAATAAATTTCCTGTGGTGGGAAACTATTTTTTGCAACTTTATTGTATTTAAAGTTTTGAGGGATAAACCTCTTAAATTTCTCCAAGTAGAAATATATGTAAACAAAACAAAAGCGATTTTCAATATTTTTTGTAGTTTATTGCACTTTTTTGCAATTTATGTAATTACTATGGACTTAATGCATACATATTATTAAAATATGGGCTATAACAGTTGTATTGATGTATAGCAACTTGAAATGCTCCCACAAATGGCACTACAGCATGTAAAAAAATAATATAAGCTCTGGTGGACTTGGTTCTATAGTACCCGTTGCCTACTGGTGGTGGTCAGAGGGCCCGGTGGCGCCAGTGTCCGGCAGCCTCGCCTCTGTCAGTGCGCCCCAGGGTGGCTGTGGCTACATTGTAGCTTGCCATCACCAGTGTGTGAATGTGTGTGTGAATGGGTGGATGACTGGATATGTAAAGCGCTTTGGGGTCCTTAGGGACTAGTAAAGCGCTATATAAATACAGGCCATTTACCATTTACCATTTAGGTCTTAAAGGGTTAAATAAATATCGTCAAATAATCGTGATCTCAATTTCAGTGAAAATAATCGTGATTATCATTTTTGCCATAATCGAGCAGCCCTAGAAGACTGTAAAAACAATGTCTGGTCTAATGAGTCTTAGATTCTGTTGCAACCTTTGGTTGGTCTGGTCAGAATTTGGCATAAAGAACATGAAAGCATGGATCCACCATGCCTTGTGTCCCCAGTTCAAGTTAGCTGTCGTGTAATGATTTGGGGAAATGGCTTCTGCTACACGCTGGAGCTCAAATCGTCTCAAACTCTTGAACATGGCAGTGAGTTGACTGAACTCCAAAGGCCTCCACAGTCACCAGATATTAATCCAATAGAGCACCTTTGAGATTTGGAGAGCGAAAGATAGAGATTGTTAGTGAGGTGTAACTAATAAAGGGTCTGATGTTCAACTGTTTGCATGAAGCTAAAATTTGGTTATCACATAATTTTCTTACATTGAACGAGAATAAGACCGAAATCATAGTCTTTGGTAGTCACACTCCGCTAGACCAGTTAGCTGATGCCCTAGGCCCTCTCGCTAGCCATCTCTCGCTCACTGTAAGGAACCTTGGAGTGTTCCTGGATGGCTCTTTTAAACTTGAGAAACAGGTGTCCACTGTGGTAAAAAACAGCTTTTGCCAGTTGCGTCACATATCTAAAGCAAAGCCGTTCCTTCCTTTAAAGGATCTTGAAAAGCTTATCCACACATTTATCACATCCAGATTGGACTACTGTAACTCCCTCTACTCGGGCCTCCAACACTCTTCTCTTTACCGGCTTCAGTTAATTCAAAATGCAGCTGCGCGTCTTTTAACAGGTACGAGAATCTATGAATGCATAACTCCAATTTTAGCCAAATTACATTGGCTCCCTGTTAAATATCGCATAGATTTTAAAATTATTTTGTTCACTTTTAAAATTCTGAATAATTTAGCGCCCACCTATCTCTCAGAACTACTCCTCTTATACAATCCCAACAGAGCACTTAGATCATCCAATCACAGGCTCCTAGCACAACCTAGGTTTCGAATGAAGTCGAGAGGTGACCGGGTCTTTGCAACCGTGGCACCCAGACTCTGGAATAACCTCCGTGTTCATATTCGTACTGCCGAGTCTATCCAGTCTTTTAAATCACGTCTTAAAACGTATCTTTTTACTTCTTTGATTCTAACTAGTTGGCTGTTTTAGCTTATTGTGTTGTTACCTATTGTTTGTTGTCCTGTTTTATTGTTTGTTTTAATTGTCTCATGTTTTTACTGACTGTGAAGCACTATGGTCAACACTGTTGTTTTAATATGTGCTATATAAATGTATTTTGATTTGATTTGTATTTGCCACAGGCTTACTAGCAAATTGAGAATTTTTAGAGGCACAGAGGGGACAGGGTCTTTTTACCTGGCTCTATCTCCAAGGGTAATTTTTTGCCAAATGCATGACATAAGTTACCATTGGTTTCATAAGAATATGAAACCATGTTATTTATTTTTTTATTTTTAAATTTTTTTTTACTGTAAATAAAATGTTTTTTGTGGCTGTAGCATTTTAGTGACCAACATATGAAGTATGAAAATAAACATCAGTGTTTCCTCACACACAGACCAGGTCAGTGACCTGCCCAGGAATGTTGACTGCTGTGGAAATATATTTGGTGACTCACGTTAGGATTTTTTTTTACAATTTATCTGACAGAACAACACTAGCAGGCAGTCCCCTTGCTCTTATTTTGAAAGTTCAGTCACTGCTTACCATTGAGGTCTGGCCCTTCCTGTGTGTTGTTTGTGTGCCCGTTGAACTCTTGCCAGGCTGATATTGAGCCAGTCCTCAGTGTCATTCAGCTGCTTGCCCACTGATGATCTCACTCCCACAGTCACCCACACTCCAACATCTGGGACTGCAGCTGCACACGTAACTCTTGCTCTACTCTTTAAAATCTGCTCTGTGCTGGAGAGTCACTGTAGTCAGAACCTGCAGCAGGTCATGTGGTGGAAACTCATGCGTGCTGATACACATGAAGCGAGAAGATCTACAGCTACGTTTTAAAAAGCAACAGTGATGAATAGGTTGTTAATTAAGCAATAATGTTCGTCATAGTTTTCTTCTACAAAAACAAGATGATAATGCATGAGGACAAAAACTCTGATGAAATGTATTGACACTTTTTTTCAATAAACAAGGTGAAAATGGAGATGAGACCCAGATAGAACCAGTTAAGTTGTGTAGAAAGGCGAGCCAAGTTTGGAAGTGGTCGCCTTGTGCAGTAAGGATAGACGTGCTGTTTGATGTCAAGGAAAATAAGACGCTTTGTAAACCTTGTGGATCAACTCTCACCAATAAAAACACTTTTACTCAACTGAATCAACTAAAATCCAACTTTTAACTCGTTATTTCTATCAGCTAACAGCTCCATGCTGCTTTCATGGGAGGCGAGGGAAATCAAGGAAAATGGATGCTCTCTGCCTTTCTTTCTCTCAAAAGCATTAATTATGCCCAATGGGACATCTGTTTTACATTTTACAAGGAGGATACTTCTGCATTGGGTTAACAACATCCCGTGTGTGCTGGAGGCCCTAGAAGTCAAGTTACACACTGATAACAAACCCTGTAAAACATCTGCCACCTGACGAGCTGAGTCACAGCAACGCCATCAGCCAGCTGATTCCTGCTGACACGAGTTTTATTTTGTTTTTGTTTTTCCCAAGTGCAATAAGAGAGCGAGAGAGAGCACAAATTGGGGTTTGGTTGAGACAGAAATCCGAAAGATGAGAAAACTAACCAGGCTTGTTCTCGTCTGATAGCACAACGAAGGTCAAACTGAAAAAGATATGAACTCCCAGTGTTGTAGATGCATATATATGTGTATGCACCTAGTGGGGCTGACTCAAATCTTTCATTTGGCCTTATGTGTCTGTAATTTGTCCATATCTACATTTAAAATACCAGCATACTAATAAGACTACTGAAACACAGGAATGAACCCAGACAGGTAACAAAGACTGAAGGATCTCAGTGGCAGGAAGTATCAGTAATGGCTCAGTTGTTATCCTTGATAAATCTCATAAAGGGTTTGCTGTTTAAGCTCATGTAGCCTACAGTTGGTGCACAGCTGCAAACTGCTTTGCAACCCGCAGCCTCCCCAATGAATCAGTGTGGAAAAATCAGCAGATTATGTTGATGGCAGCTCGTAATCAAAACATCTTCATCCACCTCAGCATGAAATAAAAAGAATTCATAGTTTGTGTTTGTTTGCAGTCTGTGTGTTTTAATATTTGCATTCATATTTCATCAATGTGTTTGTTGTCTCTGATATCTGCTCTGTACTGCGGTTAAGTCCTGCTTCTTCTATCACTGCCTCCAGCTTTGTGTGTAATCACATGGAATGGTCAAAAGAGGTCCCAGAGGAGAGCTGCGCAGCTAAAGTAAATTACAGCAGATGAAAACGACCACGACAGTAACAATATTCTTCTCAGCATAGTGGTCCCGACTGAAATGCTTTATAAAACAAACAGCAGTTTGGCATATACACAAAGTGACATGGCAATCAGCATTCATTTTCAGGGAACACCAGTACCGTGCACTCGTTTGGCTATGGCTCTGTGGGGGACCTGCAAATGTGTAGGAGGGCTCTGGTCCTCTGGTCTATCATCAGAAATGTTCAGCTTTCAAAAGCAGTCGCCGTTTTAAGGGGGATTAAAAAATGGGGATGCAAGAAGAGGTGGGATGTGCATAAATAAGATTATCATTCTACCACTAGAGGGAGCTGGGCACCCTCAGGATAAACCTCCACCAACAACAGCATTCGTACTGTAAACATACACTGTTTGCACAGTTTTAGCCTGGAAATGATGTACCTGGATCAGCCGTACAGATCTGTTCCACAAATCTCGCTGTGTGTCGTGAGTGTCTGCTGTTCTTTTCCCAAAAATAATAACAAGCTTATTTACGAAGAGCGTTTAAAAACATGCACAGATTGGCTTACAGGAAGAAAAATAAAAGCAGAAAAGGTTTTAACCAGTTTATTAAAAGTGCTGTGAACAAATGAGGAGACCTTCTTTTCCATTTCATGTTTCTCTGCATTGGATAAACTCTTCCTTCGCTCAGGCTACAGACTGCTTTCTACAAGTGTCTACAGTTGGCTTCGGCTAATTTATGACCCAGTTTTCTGCCTCTGGCAGAACTTCAGCAGTAGATACTGGCTACAAATAGAACACTACAGCCAATCTGTTTTCTTTTTCTTATTTTTGGTATTTTTACTGAAGCCCTGAGATAATAACAGAAAGTGTTTGTGTAAGCTGACACTGATGCAAACTGTGTTGGAGGGTTTCTAACACATTGACATTTAGAGGAGCCAGATTGGAATTTCATCTTTCTTCTGTTTTTCATTATTACTATTATTATGTGGGGCAGTTCTACATCCTTCTTTTAACAGTCAGTCGTTGCCTCGATTCTTTGTCCACATCTTCTGAAGTGTCCTTTTGCTTTCATAAAGATAAAAAGTAATTTTGTCGTCTCAGTCAAGACCACTCAGAGAGACTGATTCTTAGACCCTCACCACTCCTTTTTCTTCACCTTTACAAATAAGCGTCCTGCTTAAGTTGCTGTGCCTGACTCTTAATCTGCTATTAATCACTTTTTCTAAATTGACTCTATAATAAGTTCCCAGAAGAGCGTCTGACTTAAAGTCCAGTAAAGAGGGATGAAGGTCGCACTCCTCTCTCTCATGTCAGTTTTGTATTTTAAAAAGATAGAAATTATGATGGTATTGAATTCCTTGTTTTTCTTGTTAGTAATGATTGGCATAAATAACTGATAACGTTTTATAACAGAATTAGGGCTGTGCGATATGACCAAAATCTCATATCCCAATATAAGAATTCTATCGTCCGATAAAGATATAAATCACAAAAATTTAACATTTTCTGTAAATTCTGTGAATCTCGGGCAGCTCGACTCGCGTGAAGTGTTTCCAGCTGGGCGTCGTGTACCTGGAAACGAGTGTTTTAACAGATGCGTGAAACGATGCATTTTTAGACATAAGTTGTAACGGCCGCCGTTTTCTTTGTGAGTATTTATTACACGGCATGCTGCGAGGAAAAGCCTGTTCTAACGTTTGAGTCTAAGGTTTATTTTTTAGCACCTGATGACTCTGTCTTGCTTCTCATCCGTAAATACTCGGCATAATCTTTCACGTGATTCAGTTTATTTTGAAGTCTCAACAGGATCTTGAGCTTTATTGTGAAAGGTTTATGTGGAAAATAAACAAGCGGACATGCGAAGGTTTTACTGTCGTTGTTGCTAACGACAACGCATAAAAACAGGTGCTTGTCCGTCTGTAGTGTGGTTATATTAAATATAAGAGAAAGAGAGAACTTTAAGAAATTAATATAGCCACTACAGTGACCATCAAAATGATGAAAAAATATTGCCGTAAACAGTTTATTTTGCGACACCACGAAACAAACGATAGCGTTTTTATATCGTCATCCGATATATATCGTCATATCGAACAGCCCTAAACAGAATCATTTTTTTAAAAGTTGCTTCAATTGGAATCAGATTTTTTTTTCCAGCTCATACGATCGAATGGTACCGTGACCTGGTTACAACCATGATAAATGCACCCATGTTCTTTCACCACACTGATGGTGCTTTGTCATTTATCTGCTCTCTCTCACTTTCTCTTTCTAGTTGGTTGATAGCCATTCTGGCCCAGACCAACCCTCTGTTTGGTCCTCAGCTCAAGAATGAAACTATATGGTACCTGCGCTACTTCTGGGAGTAAACAGGGTAAGTTTGCCTGAGCAGGACCTCAGAGGCAATGCTGAGGTTTAAATTTATCATCTTAAATGTTTATATGCTGATTATATTGCTTTATAAGAAAGGCCCAACTCTGAGTACACTCTGTGCCAAAAGTGCTGACAGGAAATTACATGCTTTTGCAGAGCGTGCTTTTGCAGCTAGAAAGTGAAACCAACTAGGCTGTTGGATCGAAACTTAAAGTGTGGTGTGACGTGGAGAACAAGTATATAAATACTTAGGCTTCCGTTTGTGCTTCAGACCTTGGGTTGTGTGTTTTGTGTTCAGGTCTCCATATCCCGGATATGTAAAATAAAGATCATTTTTAAAGTAAAAGGACCACTTCTGAGCTGTGTCTTTTTGGCCGTAAAGAATACAAAAGAACCGGGATTTAATACTTGTTGCCACTGACCCGGATTCTTGTGCGGCTGAGGTGACTAATTTGGACCTTAAGGTACGATCTGATACGAGGTGGACAACAGACCGGTCCAAAAGAGTATAGGTAAGCGCAAGCCTGTTGAAAATTGCGCACATTGGATGAATTCTAAATTAGTTGTCCACCGAATTGATCATTGTTACCGTTAAATGGCTCAGTAGTGGAAATTAAACTTAATTATAAAATCTGTTAAGTAGATTTCAGGTGACATGTCCATGATATGATGACAGAATCTAAGCAAAGTGGGTAACTGGCTCACTGAATGTCAGTCCAACACAAGAAATTGGCATTAGCACCATTTTCCTGTCTCCACTATAAACAGCTACAAATAACTACTTAAAAAATACATTTATTTAGTTATTTATAATGAGATTACCTGTACATAAAACAGAGCATCTTATTAGAATATCTGACCATTTAACATAATAATAGTAATCTCTGCCAGACAGACGTTCAGTCTAAAGACTACTTAAGGTGGCTTTTTTAAGAGGCTGCCCCCACAGCCTAGTATAAGATATATAAGGATTATTTTGAGCATAATCATGCAAAGCTAGTCTAGATGATTCCATGCGTTATCCAAAGGCAGCACGGTGGTGCACAAACATGCATGCTGGGTGTAGTACAGTCCAGGAATAAGTGTGGAACTGGAAATGAGCTTAATAGGTCACTTTTATTTATGTAAAATCTCAAATTGTTTATATAACTGTTTCTTTTCCTCATAATTTTTTGGGGGGTGTCACCTGGTTGTATGTAATGTCCTGTTGTTACCAGAAGGTGGCAGTTGAGGACTGCTCGGATATGATAAGCGACTGTAATTATGCTTGAAATGCCCATCCCTGGTAAAAATTAAATACAGTCTGTACAGTCGCTGCAGAATCACAGATCTTTTTAAGTACACCCACACACTGAACATCACCCTTCAAAACAAAAGCTCACTGCTGATTTTTTATTTTTTTTTTGTCATAAAATGACCATTACTGAGTAAAAACAGTGGCTGTTCATAAATGTTTACTGTGGAAAAAAGACTTTAAGTGTAATCAAATCAATGAATTGGATGAATTACGGGGTAAGAAATACACAGGTTTTTATGTAGAGACCTTTTGCTACATATCACCATGTGCATGTGTCCTATATGTGGACCTTTAAGAGTTTAAATGAATGGTTATTTCATAGCTGTGTGGAATCATTTTATGTTTCAAAGAAAAAAACCAAGCCGTTGCCATAGGCAAACAAATTATTGAGAAGAAACCTGAGAGCTGTTTCGTTTTTCTGTATTTCCTTTTCTGCCACTCAGTACCATCAGTTCTTGCGCCTTCATTTGTTCTTCGCAAATTAAAAAAAGAAAAGAGGGAAAAAAGCTCAGTTTTTCAAATTTAGAGCACAGTGGGGGGAAGAAGAGGAAAAAAGCTCACTACTAAACAGCCCCTGGGGACAGAGGTGGCATTCAGGCGTGAATATTTATCAACTCCACGGAAATGTGAGCCGGGTGAAATAGAAAATAAGGGCACTTTTATGAATTTTCAGAGGACATGTTTGCCACACGAGTCCCCTGATGCTTTTGGTCACGCAGCGCTGACAATATTTGAAAGAGGCTGTTCGGGGTGGGGGTATTGTTGGCTACAACAAACACGCTGGTTCGATTCACGCCTTAAGATGACATATTTGTGATTGTGCTGAAATGTTTGCTTTCCTTTCTGTTGCAGGGCTGTTCGATGTGATGCCTCTCATCTTTCCTGTCCTCTGGTTTGCTCGCCTTTAGTTTCGGCATGTCCTCAAACACCCGAGCAGCCTGCAGAATGGGTGGATTCATTTTGTTTTGCCACCTTGTTTTTTGTAACCTTGAGGAATCTTAAGAATAATAAGAGTTAAAAAAAAAAAAAAAGCTGAATTCATCCTGTGACTACAGAACAAACCAAGATGAGGAAAGTGAAGCGTAACCACCCCCCCAACCCCCCACTTGAAATGTGCAATCCTTTAGTTTAGTTCCGTGTACATATTTTCTTTTTGCGTTGCTGCCATCGTCAGCGAGGAACATGGATTTCTGTGTGTATTTATTTTGGCTTGCTGACACTGATGTAAGCCCGGTGTAATCACCTCAGTGTCCGCGAGGTCCTGTTATATAAGTGTTGTTACCCGTGATGTAATGGGGTGTGAGTGTGAGCGCGTGTGCGAGCGTGTGAAGAGTTCATTAATGTGGGCGCTTGGACCGCGGCCACGAGAATCTCCTGAAAGCACGTAAAAAAAAAATGAGAAAAAAAAATAAGCAGAGAGCGATTCCTTCCACTTTGGGGGCACTTCAGCGTGAAACTCCCTCCCACATTCCCTCGTGCTCCGCACCACGGAGGTCCTCGTTGCCATGGTGATCTCATCGCCCAATTCAGCCCCTCTTCACTTGACCCCTTTTGATGAAATCCTGCCCAATTCTCGCCTGCCTGTGTACAGATGTACTGTAGGTTGTACTGTAGGGACGTGTTTTTGGAGCAAAGCTGCAGATAGATTGGGTGTTAACATCTGCTATTTTTAAAATGTACCTTCAAACAACGCTTTCACTGCATTCCTCATTTTAACTTTAGCAAATAAACTCAGACTCTCGAGAGCTTTTAGAAAACAAAGCGATGAAAAAGTGCGTTATTAAAATAAGATGTGAAGAAACCTGCAGCATTGTAACCTCTGATAGGCTGAATATGAGTTTTTTTCTAATTCAAAGGCGAACAATCCCCGTGCATGCATCACTAATTCTTGTTTGGGGAAATAATGACAAGTGCTCTGAATTTATTTTAATATAAGAAGTCTTATCATTGCAGTTATTGGTTATTTATCTTATTTCATCTGCAGTCCCTGCCCTTATAATCGCACACAGAAAAAAAGCATGTACACAATAAAACACCCCCCAAAATTAGTTCATTGCACCTTACCAGCCACTGCCACAATTACACCTCCCCTCTCCAAACCTTGAGCGCCCGTCCTTCCCTCCTCCCTGGAACTCGCCCTCCCTGTCCTCTTCTCTGAAACCGCTTTGCTTCAGCCAAAAAGAATCCAAATCAAAATACAGCTACTTTTTAGAAAGACCAAATTGTGTTCTGTCTTTCCCCCCCCCCCCCCTTGCCTTTTTCTGTAGTTGTGGTGGTGGTGGTGTGAGTCTAAAATCGGATGTGTAACAATGTGTGCATTACAGCAGTTTACACATGCAGAGCCCCGTGTCACTGGAGTGCAATTACACTTGATTACACTCTCAAAGTAGCCTTTGCTCACCAGTAAAGTTTGTTGTAGTTGGTATTTAGTTTCTCTGCAAGTAAGCCAGAGTGTGTAAACAAACATCACATGGACTCCCAAGTAGCTCACTTATTCGACAAAGTTTTGGTGACTTTTAACTGCACGTAAAAGACGGGCGTGCCCACGGCGGCGGCGCGCATTGGTTCGTGAACACCTGCTTTTGAAGCAGGTCATCGTCTTTGTTTTTTGAAACTGGACGTGATGAGCACGGGCAGAAATGACTGAGAAACCGAGGAAAACTGCGGCCTCATATTTTTCTTTAGTGGCTTTTTTTCTTTACAAAGGACTGTATTTACAAAAAGTGAACACCATGTTGTATTAAATATAGCTTGCCATCGCCAGTGTGTGAATGTGTGTGTGAATGGGTGAATGACTGAATGTAGTGTGAAGCGCTTTGGGGTCCTTAGGGACTATAAAAGCGCTATACAAATGCAGGCCATTTACCATTTACCATTTTAAATAATACTTCAAATTTTCAAACTGAGACTAGAAACTCCTCAAGAAGGTGTTCGTTAGGGTCACAAGTTAAGGGTCAAAGTAGTCTGTTAGTGCTGGTAAACCATAGACTGGAATATATATATAAAACATAGATGAAACCACCATAACGTCACCCACATGGATGTGAAGACCAGTGTACAAGCCTCAAACGGAGCATTTCAACTGTCAGCAGCATGTGTGACATCACCCAGTGGTTTTTCAAGTCCCAATTTGATGCCTCCAGATGTCCTGGTTGCAAAACAAACGGATGGCATAAAATCGTTAGCCAGTGATCTTCTTTCCATTTTAAAACACGATTCGACACATTACTGAATAAACACATTTTTTATTCGTGTGACCCGAGATGAGTGACTGAGCCCATACACTTCTTTTTAAATAATCAAAAAAATAACACCTAGCCAGTGAAAAGGTGTCCATGCTGTGCAGCTTACTCAGCCTTTTCATCTATTTTACTCTAAATTGGACTATAATTTGCAAGGTGAACATGCTGTATTTTTTTTTTTTAAAAGCTTGAAACTACTAATTGACACCATAAACTTACAAGATGAAAGAATGCAGGTTCAAGGCATTTCTACACTGGCTTTACTTTCAGACCTAAACCGCCTCCATCTTTTATATGCAGTCTTTTGTCAAAACAACCATGTCTTGTAACTTTGGCACTGTTTTGTCTTTGTGGCAGTTGACTGCATGTGAAGAAAAGCTGAAAATGTCTCTGGTTTTGTCCTGACATCTGAATTCTGTTAGACGTTCTGACCGTACAGTTTTGTTTTGGGTTTGTTTCCTTTGGTTAGGATTACCATAGGAAACAAAGCCATTACATTACAGTATCAATCCCACTCATCATAAAACAAACCACAGTTTGCTTGCAGAGTCAGTCCGTCACTGGACACCAAATGTCATTATTCTCCCATATCCAAGCTAATCGACCTAAAGGAGGGAACCGCTGGGACGTCAGATAACCCGTGTAAAATGTGCAGAGTATGAATGCTCAAAAAAAACATTCAAATTTTCAATTTCATTTCTTTTTCTCGTGACTTTTTTTCCTTTTCATTTTTGATAACTGGCTACTGTTCATTTGTTAAATGTTCCTGGCAGCATAGACGAGGATAGATTTTTTTTTTAAGTGTGTTAAGAGTCACCATGGTAACAAACATTCAATAAATCACAAATCGGATTGTTTATGGATTTGGGACCCTGTATGTAACCTTGTATTACTGTGAAGTAAATGCTTGTATGTGAGTGGCACTGTATGTGAAATACTTAATAAAGAACTATGTCTCATAGGATACAATCGCACTCTTCAAGTTATTTATGTTCCATCTGAGCGTTGGCTTTCAGTTGTGGAAGAAACATTTGCAGACACACCGAGAATATACAGGCATGAACTGACTGGTCAAACATACAAACACTGACAGGCAAAGTTAAAGAAATCGTTAAACTGACTACACTTTGTTGCACACTAAGCCACACCCCCATGCAAAACTGTTCACGAATGATTCCTAAATACAAAGAGCCCAAAGTGATGCCCCAGCTTCTAAATTTGCCACGTCATAATCTAACCAAGCATTCAAAGGATACAAAAGTCCCATCCCAAACTAGCACTAACCAAAGAAATTCCATGTCCATGCCCATACAGTCAGGTTTTTTTTGGATTTGCACATTGTTAGGAATGTGATTTTAATCATATTTCAAGTGAGATCATATGCCAAGTAAGTACTGAATGTTTTACTCAATGTTTTGCAAATTAAACTTATCCTTTTCTCTTATAGAGTTTTAGTCTTATTGATGGTACATGATAAGAAACACAGACTGATTCATTTTTAAATGGTGACTTTTTAAAAAAAATTTCTGTGAATACCCAGAACACTGATGGGAAGTTGTAGCAGAATTGTAGATCTACTGTATCGCTGTGTATTTGCGCTAAGAATAAAAATATCATTGAACCTTCCTGGTGTTGACCTTTTTGCAGCATCTCTGTTGATATTTTCCACTATCTCTAAAAGAGACAGAGGTCTATGCTGTGGGGCTGAGCTAGTTTAGGTTACCTTGGTAATCAAGGACAAGGTTGACTCCCTCATGCAAGATTGTCACAACAGAGCAGTAAGATAAGCATGCATGATTTATAGACACTCACCCAAATCTATCAAAAGAAAGTGCATTGCTAAAAAACAAACAAAGAAAACTGAAGAGCTGTTGAACTAGAGAACTCATCAATTAATGTATTTTTAGGAGAAATGTTAAAAGGAGCCTGAAGAGATGGAGGAGGGCCATATTGGCCTCAACTGGCAGAAGTCACTGACAGGGTAGATGAGAAGAGCTATGACAGGAAGCACCAGGTTCGGATGAGATTTGCCCTGAGATGCTAAAGCCTCTAGACATTATGGGAATGTTTCAGTTGACACACCTCTTTAATGTTAGGTTGTAATCTGGCATTGTGCCTGTGGAGTGGCAGACTGGAGTGGTGATTGCAATTTTCAAAAAGGAGATCCTGAGTGAGTGCTCCAGTTATCGTACTCAGGCTCCCGGCAAAATTTCTTTTAGGGTGCTGGAACGGAGGCCCCAGCTAATGGTGGGACCTCAGATTTAGGACAAGCAATGCAGATTCCAGCCTGGTTCTAAAACAGTTGCCCAGATCTTCACCCTTGCAGAACTTCTGAAGGGAATAGAAGAGAATCTGACCATCCAGTCTACTGGTGCTTTATAGGCACAGAGAAAGCTGACAAGAATGGAGTGAGGGTGAGAGCTGTGTCTGCATCCTTGGTATAAAGTACACCGTGTTTTTAATGGATGTTGAGTTACCGCTTGTCTCTGATCCTGTTTTTGACGTTTATGGACAGAATCTCAAAGTGTAGCCAGGCTGAGGAGGGCATCTGCTTTTTGAAGCTCAGTCAAGCATTTCTTCAGTTTGCAGAAGATGTGGTTCTATTGGCTTCATCAGAGAGTTCCCATCAGCATGCACTGCAGTGATCTGCAGCCAAGCATGAAACAACTGGGGTGAGAGGTCAGGGTTCTCCACTGAAAATCTCCTCCTTCTGCTCCTTCTGAGATACAGAACAGAGGAAAAAGAGTTAAAATATCTTGAACTCATTTAGAAGTGATGAGAAGGTGAAGTATGAGTTGGACCAGCAGATTGGTGTAGTGTCAACAGAAATGCACATACCAGTCTGTGGTAGTGAAGAGAGAGCTCGGCTAAAAGACAAAGTTTTGAATTTACCAGTCCATTAACCTCCCAACCCTCTCCTGTGGTTATGAAATCTGGGTGAATACAGCCACAGCTGCTGCATGTCAAAAGAAGCCAGTGGAGGTGGTTTGTGAATCTGGTTAAGAGGCCTCCTTCACTTTGAAGCCACCTTTATCAAATTTGGCTACCACCATCTCAGATTTTGGATTCACCAATGAAAACAACAGCTAATGCAAGCAACTTTGGTTTCGAGGCACAAACACAAATAGCTCCTAATTAGTAACACAAATTTCCAATGCTGTATAGAAAAATACAAAGGAAAGAAATTCACCAATTCAATAAAAACACTGCCAAACATTTTATTTAGCTAAGTTGAAGCACAGCAACCGGCTAGAAGGCTGGCTCCAAGAAACCACGCCTCTTAAGATAACTTTATTGTCGCCTAGACAGACGTCAAGAACGGGTAAATTAAGACTGCAGAGAACTAAAACCTTTTTGTGCTAGGTTGTAAACATATTTGATTTCTGCTGTAAAGTTTATGGAAGTCTATAGAGATTTACTTGTTTTGAAGCAAACAACCAGTGGCCAGTTAAGAAGCTGCAGGTTTTTTGGCACTAAAGCATTAGCCAGCTGGAGATTGCCATCTTTTCCGGAGGCATGGTTGAAAACCCTGCAGACATAAGTAAAATACATAAATTCATTTATTTAAGTATATAAATATTTAGTGTTAAGATTTGGTTACCAAAACACATTCCAGAAGTCAGGTGTCTCAAGCTTATGCTTTGTCTGAACCCTGTTTTTTGCTAGCTAAAACTCAAATCCAGCTTGGGGTGACACTGAATCATAGCTGTACGTTGCTAATGAAACAAGATAGCCAGTGCTGGCAACAGCAAATAACACACTCAGTTATGGGCTCTGTACTTTAAACATAGCAATCTTTGAGAAGAAATAGTAGTTCATTGTCAAAACAATAATGTGTGTTGAATGCAATCACCAAAAAAAATTTTTTATATTAATTATTAAACCAGTATTGGTGTTGTTGTTGAAATACAGAGCCATGGAGACAGCAGTGAGCTAAAGGCTGATGTCATACATTGTGAATTTTACACCTTATTGTGTTTGTATAATGATATACTTTTTACATTGTTATTATTTTACTGTGTCTATAAATCAAAATTTCTTTATCAGAGTAACAAAAAAGGTAGGTGATAGGTAGACATTTAATAAATGAACTTTGAACTCATAGATGACACATCGAGATGTATCAATTGAAACAGAACCATACTAAGTAGAATGCAGTCATGTATAAATACTAAGAAAAAACAGGATTACAACCTTAATATTTTGAAATGTAGCTTAGAATGTGTAACAGAGTGGCAGCAGAAAAGAAACATTCAGAGTTCAGAAAAAAGAAGAAAATCTCATTTCGCATGTGTATAAATATTAATACTTATTATTGAGGGACTACTAAGTAGCAATGTACCTGGAGGGGCAGTTCAGATTGCTGTGCTCGGCTGTGACTATTACTCATATTTCATTGCAATATAAAATTGAAAATATTAATTTATATTTCTCAGCTGAAATTAAATTAATGGTGGGGCAGAACTGCAATTTCACCATGGACATAAATTAATGAGTAAACAATCCTTTAAATCTACACAATCTTTTGAAAACACAGGCGTGTTTTTGGTAAATGATTGACTAATAAGGTGGGTTTTACTTCCCAGTGGTATTTTGGTTGAAAAGGTTAATATTGTTCTTTAAGTGTGTATCTATCTATCTATCTATCTATCTATCTATCTATCTATCTATCTATCTATCTATCTATCTATCTATCTATCTATCTATCTATCTATCTATCTATCTATCTATCTATCTATCTATAGTTGAGAGGGCAACACATATGGGCTTCAACTGGCAGACACAGATAATCACAAACACCACGCAGCTTATCCTCGGTAATATTCATAAAATGTGGTGTAATGCGCTCATGCACCATGACAACCTACTTTCCTCTGAGAGTACATTAAGAATTAACTATCTTTACACAAGCAGCTATATCTGACCTAAATATCGCTGCCTGAACTGTATGGCTGTCTCTGTAATATAAGGCAGCAGCCAGCTTTTGCTATGTCACTGCTATGTAACTGATATAATATAAACATAATTTATCAATATGACATAAAAAATAAACCATGACTGTAAGTATAATGTTGAATTAAATGCAGTTATTAAATGAATACAATGTGTAATCATGTGCAGACTACAAAAGTAAGAATTTCTACGGTAAACCTGGCTTATCAATAGCTGCTCTATACACCCCAGTTTCCTAGGAGGCTGGAATACCGTGTGTAAAATAAACAAACGCAGACTGCAACGACCTGCAGATGAGTTGAAAGATGTTATCTCAACAGCAGCATATTTTGTTCATGTATATGCATGTATAGATGCATCATACATGCCTATCATGAAGCATTAATGGTCACACGCATTCAAGTTCTCCATACCACATGTGCTGCTTGGAGCTATTATTTTAAACAACCTGCAAACCATTGCTCCATGAATCTGCATGTTACAAACCATTGTTTTTGTTTTTGGAAAGTGGTGGTTGTATATCCATAGTAATCAAACAATCTTTTAGTTTTCAAACATTTCAAAATTTATTAATGCTCTTCTTCTGCTGAATTGACTAAATGTTTGCTAAGTGTATCAAATTAGCACAGGAACACAGTTTCTAGCTTGCACATATTTACAGAGTTAAAAATATCTGTTGCCTCTGTTTGTAGTTCAAAGAAAATATTTTTGATAGAAATCTACTGCATACGTTTCTTACATGTTAAGAAATCGTTCTTTATTATTGTGCAAAATGTTTGATCTGATTACAAAATAAATGAATGTTGTTATTGACCATGATGAATATTAATGTTACAGCTTATCGTCTTATGTTTACTGAACACGTTCTGTCAAGTTCGATTATTCTACCTCAGTTGTATCTATATTCACAAACTGGCCTGTCTCTATTTAACTGGTTGTTAATGCGAATATAAAGAACTGGAATTATATGGTACTTTTATTGCTTTACATGGGTTAGAAAAAGACTTGCATCATGGCTGTTCAGTAACAGTAAAGACGTCTGCTCCTCTGTTTGACATGGGGGTATGTAGGTGAAGTGGTCCCAGCGGGGTTCTGCTCTGAAGTCGCCCCAGAGCCCCGCTGAGGTCAGTGGGTTCGTAGCGTGAATCCTCCCGGTGTCCTTAAAGACGGGTCGTATGACCACACCCCTATGACGACACCGTGTCGTAGATCAAACGGTATCCGTTTTCACTCATGGGTCAAGTTATAAAAAGTGAACGAGCGCAAAACCGGCTGATCTGTCTTTCATAATAAAAGTCTGATCTCACGGGACCCTGGACACAAAATCACTGCTATCATACATTTTCAAACTCGTGATGAAATGTCTTGAGGTTAGAATGAACTCTTTTAGCTTTTACCTGGTATCTGACTTGTTTGTCATGAGAAAACAACTTAACATATATAACTTATAATAATTCTATTTTCTATCCAAATCAGGAATCATGTTTTTGGCCTTACGGTTTGTATGGATATTCTTTAAAAAAGAATTGTACATTTCTTTTCATATCTTACATTTTGTTACAGTGAACATGTCCCCAGGGGAATCACGGTAGAATGCATGCTTTTAAAATTGTATTTTATGTGTGAAAGAACTTCACTTTGTGTTATTCCGAGGTATGTAATGGGAGAGGATAACAGCTATAGACCTAGCTATAGATAAGCTATAGACCTAACAAATACAATCCTTGAACACAACAGATATGAAGGGATATTAAGGGGAAAAATAGTTATAAAACGTGTATGTACCCCGTTTTTAATTGATTTAATACAAATAGGTATTATTTAAAATGTTGCATTATAAAAAGTATGTCTTTAATATAACCCTAAATTAATAACGTACGTTTCATATCTTATTCTTCAGCGCGACTTTTATTTTGAAAGGCAATCCCAGAAGTGCAGCCCAATCTTTTAGCTCTGACACTCGCTCTTCGGGATTATTCGTAAACTCAAGTGCCCCCCAACCCGCCGATGAGAACTGCAACTGTTTTTTTTTTTGTTTGTTTGTTTGTTTTTTTACAGCTGACACACTTCCCATTTCGATCAGGTCAGTCTCTTTTTCACTACTTGTATGGCTCGCTGAACCCTGAACCTAGTAGCTAACCACAGCGTAGCCAACAGCAACAACAGCGCTGTTACTCAGTGACAGCAAACAGGACACACACTGCACGCGCGGATCCACGCCCTCTATCTCTCTGCTTGTGTTTATATTTCATTCTGAGCCCGTAAAAGTGGTTCTAACCCGCGGAGCCGGCTCCAAAAGTGTCCCCCAGTGTTATTTTGTGAGTCCCGCGGACGGCACCAAGTCAAACACAGAGGGGGGTCTGCTGTACGAGCTCGTAAAAGTTTATTAACGACGGAATTAGCTTCAGAGGAGAGATGAGTGCTTCTGTTTTCCCACCCTCTCATCTCCAAAACGTTAGGTTTCTGCACCAATGAAGGGGAGGGAGAGACAGGAGGAGGAGGAGGACGGGGTGGTGGTGGTGGAGAAGGGGGTGTTTAACAGTCCTACAACCATCTTCTGTCCCGTTTATCCGCCATATAGGCCAGCTCGATACTGCCGTGAACTAACTTCCTGCATGTGGCTGTAGCTTGAACGGGATTTCTGGGCTGAGCGGTCACTGCTGCTGTCCATGCGTGAGCCTCTTCTCCCCCCTCCGTGGATGGTGCGGAGTAATATCATCTGGAGAGGCCGAGGCCGACATTTTACCCCGGTCCGGAGGAGCATTAACTCGGAGGGGACATCCGAGGACACGCGTTAAGGTAAAGCCCGTCTCGCAGCTTTGTGCCTTTGGACAAATACATAAGCATTTACGTAAAGTTTTACGACCGATAATTAACTGACAAAATATTTAAAGCACATATAGAAAAAAATATGACGGCTTTTAACGGTCTTCTGTGATAAAAATGGCTACTTTCACACGGATTTACACACTGTAGCTGCACGATAATGAACTATACTTTTGAATTTGGAATAATAAATGCACCGCGTTCACAAAAACATCTGGAAATATATGCTTTCCACGTGCGATATACGTAACAAGTTAGCGTATATATATATATATATATATATATATATATATATATATATATATGTACCAAATTACACTTTTACTACCCCATTTCACGCTACATAACGCATTTATACCGTTTTGTTTATGTTTCCTATATGCGCGGCCAGGCAGCTTTTGCTCCCGGTGTTTATTCTTTGTAATGGCTCAAACTTTACAGTTGCTCGCCGACAAAGCCTACATTTAATGACGGGCATAACTTGCCTCGGCCTGTAACAGCCACCATCAATCGGCAGCAGCACCTGCAGGTGGACCTACAGAAGCCAAAGTTGTTCTGAGATTTATTCAACTTTAATGTAACGAAAGTCCGAGTCGGTGTGGACAGAGAGTGGCCACCTGACCGCAGCTGGGGCCGTTAAAGCGCCGGAGCCCGTCCACAGGCTCTCAAATCGGCCGTATTAACAATTAATATTGGACATCCGGTGGCACTGCCAGCTGCGCCCCATTTTTATTGTCTGTGCGCTGAAAGGATCCCTGTTGTCTCGGCTGGATACTCCGCGAAGCGTGGTGGCTGATTTAGGTAGGAATATTTATTTCTGCGTTATATTGCAGTTTTAAAAAAGTAAACTAAAAATGCATAAAATGTGAATGTGAGGTGTGAAAGAGAAAGGCTGGATGTGGGAGCGCGGCTCTCCAGCTCGCTGTGCCATGCGGGACACGCTGCTGGCTGCCACCATGGCACCTTCCCTTCGTGCTCTGGCTCTTTATGTGCTGCTGCTGTTGTTGTATCCAGCTGTGCGGGGACACAGCACCGTTGTGCCCCGTCAGTTCGATTCCACCGACCGGGTCAGTGATTAAAAGATTTATTCGGGAATATTGCGGACGCGCACTGGATGGACGGGGAAGACAGGCGAGGGGCGGCAGAAGGGGGCCACTTTTGCTCTCCATCGTTACGGGAAACGGAGCTCCAAGGACACGGAGAGGCGGGGGCGCATCCAGGTCGTTTTGGGTGTTTGTTCTTGTATTTTTTTCTTTGCTGTTATTAACATGTTTTAATTTTATTGCTGGAGATGCGAAAGATTTTTCCCAGGCAGACCGACCTTTGTCCGCCGCCTAGATTTTTGGAGCTTTAATTTGGCAAATTGGCTTCCCAGACAGACAGCCAGATCGTCTCTCCTCCCCGCTCTCCCGCCTCCTCCTCGCTGTTTTCGGCCACACTCTCTGCTATCACAGCCTCTCACTGGGCTCCTTCTGAATTTACTTTTTTCTCACTTTCAGTCTCTCTCCCTCGTGCGTAACCTCCATTCATTCGTGCAATTTGCCATCAGCCTGGAGTTTTTTTCCCCTGATTATTTCTGAAGAGGCCTCCAGCTGCAAAAGGTTCAGTGTCTGGTCAGACTGCTTTAATTCTGCCTCGTGGTCCAGTGTCAGAATGACTTGCTTCCACTCCCACATTTGTGCGTTATACCCAGCTAGCACTATACTACGTTAATTCTGAAAGTGCAAAACAAGTTTTTATGGAGAAAGTGTGGTAGTATATGGAAAAAAAAATACCATAAATTATCACATGACTGTTTGAAACTTCAAAAATAATAATAATCATAAGAGAAATAGCTGGCACTCCTTAGGCAGGTGCTATACTTATATCCTTGCTTGCAGACTGTCATGAGGACAGCTGCCACACCATGGACATGTAGTCCTTCCTGTTATACTTTCAGTTAGGTTAGGGGCCAGTTTAAGCAGTTATGTCTAGTTGTTCCATTGCAGTGTTTCATTAATGAACTTCTGAATACTCAAGAACTCTCACTCTCTGGACTTTGAGTTTCATGTGGTGAGATAGTTCACAACTACTGGAGCTCTACAGAAGGCAGAAGGCAAAAAACTGAAATTGTGACTTTTTTTTATTTTTTTTATTTTGGCAATCTTAGTTTAGTTTTTTCCTCTCTCTGTTTTCCAGGTTTCTCTTTTAAAACACCTTTCTGTAAGTATTTGGGACCTCAAAGCTCCAAGAGCCACTTTACAGTAACATCTGCTGTTTTGATTCCAGGCATGAAGCCATTCATTTCAGTTGCATTTTTATTTATATAGTATCAATTCACCACAACTGTCACCTTAAGTCTCTTGACATTGTAAGCTAAAGACCATATAATGCTAGAGAATAAGGACCAACAACCAGATGTGAACAGCGTTTGGTGACATTGGGAAGGAAGAGCTCCCTTTTAACAGGAAGAGACCTCCAGAAGAACAGGCTCAGAGGGGGTCAACCATCTGCAGGAGAGAAATTAGCAGTGGCCACCTGGTAGCATTCACTTTCAACCACCATAAGCTGCTGCTTCTTATAGGCATATGAAAGTATCAGTTGTGGTTGAGCTATGCTCCTGATCTGTTTTAGTTATCTTTTGGAAACAGGCATCGTCAGGGCAGACTCCTCTAACATGCATTTGCGAGATGCTAGCATGCTTTCTGAGAAAAACTAAGACATAAGTGTCATTTTATTTCAGTTTGGACATTACGAAATACATAAAACACTACTGTTCATTGAGCTCCCTCTGCTGCAGTCTCGCTTTCACAGCAGCCAGTTTTGTTTGACAATGGCATTGAAAGGACGATTTCTGAGAGAGTAAATTGGAAAGCCCTCAGATTTCTGTCCAGAGCCTCATTAACCCTCTGATAGTGAAGCTCACCCCCCACACTTACTTTCATTCTTGCAAACAGGGGAGCTGTAACTCTGGTGTCATGGCGATGCTCTTTACCCAAATAAAAACCCCACCACAGGCAAACCGTTTTTAAAACTGCCCGTGTTGGAATACAGTGGGGCTGAAACAATTCATGGATTGGTCACCTAGTTCATCAGCTGAAAATAACCAAGAACTCATTTTGAATTTTAATGTTGTTTTCTTTTTCTTTTTTAGTTTGAAGCAAGAAGTACGTCCTTTTTCCAGCACGTCATTTGAATGACAGTAAATAGACTGGATCTGCATTCTTTATTGTAGCTTGGGTGAAACAATGTGTCAGTTTGGAATGTAGGAAATTGTAAATAAGTTACGTGCCTTTTTTATGATTATTTTCACACACAACAATTGAGAAAACAAATGCCAGATGAATCAATAATAGTGCAACTGTTTGCAGCTTTTGAATGTACTGTAGATTTGTTTTGGAAGGGTACATTATGGCGTGACACAGATTCTTTTGAATACTCTGCCCTGTGTTACATAACAAGCTGTTGCAAGGATATGGGTTCAGTTTTATTTTGCATTTTTCTGTGCCCACACAGTGTTCACCGGATAATTGCTCCAGTGCATTTGTAATAGACTAATAGAAAAGTCAGCTCTAAGTGTACATGGGGTTAGAAATGGCTGCAATTACTGTAAGTTCTGAAGGCATCGAAAGGTCCTCTGTGGCGGGGGATGGCTGGTGGGGGGCCTCCATAACAAGGAAAAGTAAATTTCGTCATGCACCACCTGCACTACATGAACCATTTTCTTACCGCATTGTGAGTGTTAGCATATATATTTACTTTGTCAGTGTGCGTCCAGTGTTGTTACATAAGCCACAGTTGTGCAGGCATCCACTTTGCTTGCGGAGTCTTGTTTACAAAGCGCCAAATGCATCGTTGGCTGAATGTAAAGCCTATGGTTATTGGTTACTGTTGACTTTTTTGTTTCCCCGCTGCCTTGCTGTGAACTCTGTGAGTGTGTTTATGAGCAAAGAGCCCTTTGGACTGTGCCCTATATTTAACCAATGTGCACAAAAGGATTTCTCAGCTGTTATTGCATGAAGCCACCTATATCAGCCATGGTATGAACAAATATAAATACAAGTCTGTTTGGTGTATCTGTTTCATTGTGCAAATTTCCCCTGTAGAGGCAGCAAATAGCTAGAGGAGCGCTGTGTTCATATAAACAAGATTAAAAGAAATGGTAAATAGTACACCATGGACACATTTGCATGTGCGCTTCGCTCCTGTTTGCAGGATATATCAGCACCAATGTCGCATCTGGCAACAGAGGGGAAAGTGGCGTGGTAGCCTACTAAATGCCATTTTGATTTATCGTATTCAAAAGCTTTTTTTTGCTCTGGTAAGTACAGAAATATTCAAAGCTGGCACTCAAACAACTTTATTGTTGGTACAAGTGAACTGCTTCCATAATAATCTACATAGCTTTAACCCTTAGTGCAAACTCCCAGAGCTTCGCGTTTCAAACGGTCCCGCTCTTTGTGCTGTAAACTTTATGATAAATAATGTGTATCTTTTCTTCATTTGTATGAAGCCTGGATTATTATATTTATTCCACCCGTTGGTTATCAGCTTCAGAGGCCTGTTTGTGTCTGATAAGTGTTTGTATACACAGTATGTTGGTAGCTGGCTTGTCTCATGTGCCAAATACCAGTTTTCCATTTGGCGTGCCAAGGCAGTGTCATAACCGCCCAGCCAATCCTCATTTCCTCATTCTTGTGTGCCTGAGGTCAATCCACAGAGAACGTATTATGGCATTGTTCTCAAACACTGAACCAGGGTCTGTGTGAGCTGCTTTCTTCGACTTTTCCACAGGTACTGAACAGTAGGTCTGCATTGTTCCTGCGGCGTGTGTGTGTGTGTGTGTGTGTGTGTGTGTGTGGGTGTTATGTTGCTCGGTATTTCATCATGTTGCCATCTGAAAAGAGCCGGGTGTATTCGGCGCCTGCAGTGTGGCCTCCTCCCTTCTCCTTTAAGGGAGAATCAGAGTTTTGGTTACACAAACATTAATGAATGGAGCAGCTGAAAGCAACGTCAATGCTCAAGTTTACCCGTATGAGGCGGAGCTAAAGAAGCAGTTCTTCAGTGGACCAGTAAGATAGTCCGATGAAAAGCGATTTACTGTGTGTGTTCGTCTGCACCACTGTTGCTCATAAACAATTAAAACACATCAGTGAGTCACAGTGTTGCACTGTGACATGTAGCTTCAACATTATTAACACACTGCAGAGGGTTTTTTGTATCTTTTTTTTAATCTGGCGTGCAATCTGTTCTGCATCTGTTCGTGGCTGAAAATGGTCACCGACAAATGCACCATTTCTTCCTGTTCAATGTGGAATTGGTTGAAATCTGTGAATTTTCCACCCGCCTGTCCTGCACCTCTTGCCTCTCTTCCCTTTCTATTCTAAGCCCCTTCAAACAGACAAGTACACGACACATGCTTCATGGGGCTACAAATAGGTCAATGTTGACTTTTGACTTTATAATTCCTGCGATACTGTATTCAGATATCGGTCCAGTCTTTACTCAAAAAGCTACGCCTTTTATCAGTGACAACGTGCAGATCTGTGAGGTCAGTTGTTTAATTCTGTGTTTAACACACCATCCGTCAGTGTCGGTGGGCCAGTTGTTAGCAGGAGATGTAACATAGTGTGAATGAAATTATCAGCAGAGGGTTAGAACTTTGTAGTATTTCGCATTAGCATCGGTAATAATTTTGCTTGTGCATTACTGTCTAAAAGTCTTGACTCACCCCTCATTTCTTTATATTTTTCTTGCAAGAAGCCACACTTTATTTTTTAAAGAGGTCTTGAGCTACAGGTTTGTTTGTTTTTTCTTATACTAATTTTCAGTTCTTGTACCTGTGTGAATCATTCAAACATAAAAAGGCATCTGACTCAAGGGATAAACCAATGTTCTGTTTACACATAACAGACAGTTTGGTGCCAGACAAAAGATCTGGCAGGTGTAAAAACTATCTGCAGCAGATAAACTGAAAGTCATGTCCTTAAGAAATACGAGAAAATCCAGCAAAGACCTGACACAGGAGAGATGCATCTGGTCTTTCTGATAAACCATCGATGTTTACCAAAACCTCATCAGAAGTCTCAGTGGAAGGGAGGTTGTCTTGACAGAGAGAAAACACTGAAGCATGCCAAATTACCCAAGAACTCGACTGAAAATCAGTGGCAACAGGTCTTATAAAGTGAATTTCAAACTTTAAATTTTTGGTTCAGATTGCTATCAATATGTACAGAAGTGATTAGGAGAGAGGTACAACAGTAAGTCTCTGCAGCCACCTGTAAAACACATTGGAGGCTCTGTCGTGTTTTGGGACTTGCATATCAACCAGTGGTGTTGGGGATCTTGTCATAATTGGTGGAATTATAAATACAAGAAAACACAAACAGATTTTGAGCCACCTTGAAATCTGGAAAGTATCTTATTGGCAATGGAAAATAGGCTGCCCATTCAGTGAAAAAATACCTGGATAGAAAAAAACACATTGGCCTCCTCAGAGCCACGCGTTATTGAAAGAATGTGGGATCATGGTGACAGAGACGTAACAATAGGCAGGAAGCAAAGCCTGCCTACTGGAAGCTGGGAAACTATTCTGCTCCGAGAAATTCTGAAGACTACTTAAAGGAATGACAAGAAACCTTGCCTAAGATTTCAGGCTGTGTTGAAAAATAAACATGGTCATACCAAGTATTAACTTTAAGCTAGTTAGAATTGTACAAACTCCAGTTTTTGCCTTATCTACTGCATTTCCATGTGTTTGCACTGCTAATTTCCCTTTTTTCTAGCTAAATGTAAAAAAATAAAGGGTGGCTCAAGACTTTTGCACAGTACTGTATGTTTGGAGCGGTTGTTCTCAAGTTAGTTGGCATGACTGAAAGTTCTGATTATGATGCTATCCCTGTCAGGCTCTGTGTCTCTTCCTCTTGGGAAGCTTTTATTGCACTCAAAGTTGCAGAGCGTTTTGTCATCAATGCATTTATTATTGTTTCATGTCGACTTTCTTTTGTGATAGCCAGTCTACATGCAGTGTGTGCAGATAGCTGGCCACGGTATCTGTAAGGTACTGAAACTGGAAGAACTGGATGTATATCAACTTTGTACTTTTCACCTGATCTGACTTGAAAAAATGGCAGTTTGTCAAAGTATGTGACCACTTCAATAATATAATGCTGAAACATTATTTAGGGTTTTAAGTAAGGTTACTTGTGATGTTTTTAAAATGTAAAAATAAAACAAAAACTTGTTTTTAAAGATTTATATTAATAAAAGAAGGAGTGAATCAGTTGGGCAGTGAAGAGAGCAGACAGAGATGGACTGACTTCTTTCTTTTTTTTTTTGTTTGCTCATGACCTTGGCAGTCATGATACAAGCTAACACAGCTCAATTCAACTTGTCAGCTAAGCTTAACTAGCTTGCTTTGCACATTTTTCACTTAGCTGGACAAGAGCTAATATTTAGCCTTGAGGATATTGACTTCCTCCTGCCCTGCATACTTTAGCCTTTTGATTCCATAGCATACAAAGCATGGAAGCTGTGTTTTATTGACAGTTCAAACTTAACTAGTGCTAATCTTTAGATGATCTATCCAAACTCTTCTCCTTTCCAGCTCATTGATCCTCATCCCACACTGGTCATGTAATGTTTAACAAATGAACATCAAAGTTCTCCTTTAATGCACATAACAGTATAAATAACAAATGCCAGTGAATCACATGAATGCTTTGTCACACAACAGAATTCAACCTTTATCTGGTGCATGAAAGCTTTTGCATTTGCTGTTTTAAACACTCGTTGTTAGCAGAGGTTTCTCAGGAAGTGATATGTCCTACATTTTTGCAGCACCAGCATGTTTTTTTTTCATGTTGAATGAATGGATGTATTAATAGAAAGCTAACCAACTAATGTAAGTAACAATAGCTGCCGCTGTAGAACAGACAAAGAAAGAGCTCTGAACTCATTAATGTTTTGCTTTACAAATACAAAATATATTAAAAAAAACCCACCACAATAAACAAACGAAAGTGAATTTCACAGATTGCCCTTGTGAAATGTTTTCTGTCAAAGAAGCCCATTCATCTAAGAGCGGCACTGTGGATCTGTTATTAAAAAGACACATTTAAAACCTGCATTGTATCATCTGTACCGCTGTCGTCTCCTCCTTTTGTGCCGATCAAACAAACTGAAATCAGTAGCAGCAAACAGACAACTTGTACTGCACGAAGCCAACAAAACAATATAAGGCTTATGTAACACTGTAACATTTTTGTGTTCATATTATGTATTGCATCCCAAGATTTCATTGTCACATTGATTTGCTCCCTTTTTTATTGTTTTCTCCTTCAGGCTGAGAAATCGAGAGCTGCAGAGCTGCGACATGTGAAAAGAGCTCACCCACTTGGCCTACTCACCTCTCAATCTTAGGTAAGTACTTTCTTCCATTTCTCTTTGTCTCCTTTTATCTACCTTCACTTCTATCTTTGTGATGAACTCTTCTTTCCCTCTTTTGTCTCTGCTGGTGACATCTCAATGCTCAGACCGGAACTCAGTTGAGTTTTTCGCTGCTAAACTCACTCACACTCACGTTGGGACTGCGACCTGACAACCTCCTGCCTTGGGCATGCCTCAGGTAAAGTAGGAAAGCTACAGTGCCTCTCACCCATCACCTCTGAATTATCCTACTCCTTGCTTCGGTGTTGGATTTACTCTGTGTCTGTGTGTTTTACCTCCTTTCCAGCCGGGTATGAATGGGATGGAGCCTGCATTTGGCGAGGCCTATGGGGGGCACAGGGGTCTGATGAGCCCCTACCCTCTGGCCATGTCGCCACAGGGAGGCAGGACAGAGTACGACCAGGTAAGACAGCACAACATGGACAGAGCCAAAGCTCACGCAGCTTATAGTGTGACCTCGGGTAGACACTGTATAGTACACACAGATATATTAATAGCTGCCTAATTTGAGTTGGTGAGTCATTGTAGCAATTTAAATGATGTCATTAGTGATTGATCTATTAGTGGACAATACCGTGCTCTTACTTTGAAAGTATATCTTATTGGCTAGCTTGCTGGCTGTCAGTACAGTCACAGTTCAGCTGCTTCCCCAGAGAGGATTTCACCCTGATGTCAGATCCAGATCCAGCATCTGCACCTGGTGATACTACAGGAGGAGGAAACCTGGTTCATGTGTAGCGATGCTCAGCTCACTGAGGCTGCAGAACAGAATAAGCACTGTGATCACCAGCCTATTTGTCTATAAAGTGAAAGACTTGCAGGAGCAGCAGCTGATTATAATGCTCAGTTATAAATTTGCCAACCTGCCAATAATCAATTCTTAATATCTGGGAAAAAATGTGTTTGTCTTTAAGGACAACAAAATATGACCTGTTTTTTATTTGTAATGTAGATTTTTTTTTGCTTGCATCTCTACATTTATTGTTCAATCTGTACTATAGTTTTGTGTTTATTTTCTTCAGGAAAATAAACACGGGCCACAGGCTTGATGATGATTGGATCGTGAACCATTTCCAATCCACTTGATCTTTAACCATTACAGTTTTCACTACACCGCACATTAGAGCTATTTCTCAGCTGTATTTAAACACGTGCTTTTATAAGAGCACGGGAAGAAGTCTGGAAAGACTTATCATTAAACAGATGCCCAGGTAAACTGTGCTTTTATGATAAAGCCTATATTATTAGGTTACATACAGCGATGAAGTCATCCTTCCGCTTCAGTGCTGTCACATAATCCTCCTCCTCTGTCTGTGTGTGCATTGATGCATTAAGCTGCTGCATGTCTCTTCTCTTTAATGTCCTATCATGCCTCTATTAGGAATATAATGAGAGCTCAGCAGCAGTAACCGCAGTGGCAGAAGGTCAGGTGGTCAGGCTATGGCAGAGTGGGAAATGTAATTGGGACACGAGACTGTTGTTTGTATTCTGTTTTTGGTTTCTGCTTGAAAAGCCATTAATCCTCTACCACTCTCAATCTTTTTGTATATATATATATATATATATATATATATACATCGCAAATACAGTTTATTTATTTATTCAGCAATGTTTAAACATCATGCCTCACATGAAAACAAGACCAAATTCTTCACGTGGCATCTCAGTTATCAACAGTCAGTGTATGTGGGCCAGGTGTGAAATAATCCTGACAGGATTACGGCACTGGGGGAGGGTGTGTAATTTTGATTAAGGTTTTTTTTCCCCCCACACAACTCAGTCTGACCTGTTTTAGTAGCAGAAGTAGATTCACAATTTAAAATGCTAGTAAATGCTGTCATTTTACACCAAAATAATCTTTAAAATACTGAATGATTTAAAAGTTTGTTTATTTTTTTGTCACAAATCATATGTTTAAGTGTCATTTATCTCTGTCCCCCTTTTAGAGTGTGCTCCTTATGCTGGGCTCCCCAGCATTGCCAAGGAAACGGCCCTTTGAGTTGCTAAGCGACCTGGTGGACGACGGAGGCTTTGGTGAAGACCTGCACCCAGAGCGCTGGGATGTGTCCGCGCTGGATGAGATGGCTCGTTACACCAAACTGGGCCTCGGGGTCGGAGGGGAGCTGCTGCCCTGCTCCGAGGAGGCTGTGCTGATGGGCTGCTGGGGGAGGAGTCGGGAAGAGCAGGAGGAAGAGGAGGAGGAGGAGGAGAGGAGGAGGAACAGACACGCAGTCCCTCCTGGCACCCCGGAAGTCCAGAAAACTGCTTCAGGGAAGGAGGAAGAGGAGGAGGAAGGGTGTATCTCTGTTGCCCGGACAACAGAGCTGTGCGTTTCAGGAAGAGTGACTGAAGGTGGACAGGATGAGGGGGTGTCAAGGGAGCGGACGGTGGAGGTGTATCAGGTGGCCCAAGAGGAAGAGGAAGCAGCAGCAGCTGCAGTAGGACTGGCTCTGGAGCACTGCAGTGAGGAGCACAACTACTCCCTGAGCCAGGGAGGGGAGCTGGGGGCAGGACCTGCTCACAACTCCCAGACAGAGGAGGTGCAGGTGGTGGAGAATCAGCAGGAAGAGCAGGATAGGGAGGACAGCCAGGCCGAGACCAAACTGAAGTTGGAGGATGAGGATGAGGAGCAGGACGAAGACGAGGAAGAAGAGGAGGAAGAGGGAGAGGAAGGAATGGAGGAGACAGTGGTGGAAGCTGAAATTTCGAGCTCCTCGGAAACTGAATGTGGTGAGTTCTGGCTTCAGTGTGTGTGCGTGTGTGTGTGTGATGGCGAGGACATCTCGGCTCATCACAGCGCGGCCAGCAGCCTGTCTGCCCACACACAATCCATTTTGTTCTGCCTCCAGTCCAGACGAGACCTCAAACCGTCTCGTCTGACTTGGTTGGCTGAGCACAGGCACATGTGATACCAAATTTTGCGGGTGTAATTCCCAGACATCACACTGCTTCAGTGACTACAGTGTTACTGTTATAAAATGGCTTTGAGGGCTGAAGTGTCTTTGGGTATTGAAATACCATCTGTAACAGGCGCGCTGCTTTGTTTCTGGGATGGGGTGGGGGTTTAGCTGAGCACGTTAAATAGGGTATGAAAGTTGGTACAGATTGTTAAACAACCGTTACAGAAGAACGGGATTTCTAAGCAGCTTCAAAAGCAACATAAACATGCCAGCTACAGACTGCAGCATTCAGCTGGTGGCTCATTAAAAACCATTTTTCTTGCCTCATTATTTCTTTACAGCCCACTTATCTCTCATTCACAAATATCAAAGGTACATAGTACGACTCAAAAGCAGACTTGATCAGTTAATTCTACAACTATTTTGGTAATTGCTTAACTGTAAAGATGCCAAACTATTACAGATTTTTTGGTTCTGTGTTTTATGTAATACAAATAGTAGAAATAGTCTTTGCTTTTCAGACTCTAAATGACAAAAGAAGAACTTTGAAGCTGTCACACGGGTTCTGTGAAATTTGACATTGTTTCATAGTAATGGATTTGTTGCTGTTGTCTTCAGGATGCACAGTTTGTGTGCTAAAAAGCATTCCTACAACGTGTTTCAATGACCAGGACTTTTTGTAATTACTGCTAAAGAAACATTTGTTTTCTATGGCGGATTGAAGTCTCCTGGTCATAGCACCTTTGGGTGCCAGTACTGAGTACCAGAGTTATCATAGATGTGAGCTTTCTAATTAAATATTTTCAGTATTTTTTTTTTTAATTTTCAATTCTAGTTTCAGTTAAACTCTGGCATGAGTTTACTGTTATTGTTGTTGTGTTTGGTTTAGCTTTCATTAGTTTCAGTGTCAGTTTTTGTCTTATTAATTATTACTATATGAAAGCTATTTGTTTGGGACAGAATGTTGAAGTGTTACATTACAGACAGATAATATTTTGAAACTGATTTGAATTAGTTTGTGAGGACACTGTAATGTTTCTGGGGATGTTCAAGCATATTATTAATTATTAATAATTGTAATTATTAATTATTATTAATTTAATTAATTATTAAAGCAAATTATTTGCTAGTTGTTCATTCTGACAACAACGTTTACACTGAGCTCGCTTTAAGAGGATGGAATTAAATATTGGCCTAACAAATATTTTGTTGTTATTATAGGAGCTGTATGAAATTTGTAATCACATTCCTCCTTAATCAAATGTTGTTGAAATGTGTGGCACTTTGAAATATGTGTTTGCGCTCTGTGTGGTGTTGCAAACACACACTACGTCAGATTAGTTTGGCTAATTTTAGCAGTGTTATCAGCAGTAGCCTGACTTTCTTCCATGCTACTGTCCACATCATGATACAAAATATGGTTATATGTAGCTTTGGTTGCTTGGATATATTCCACTTTATTCTGACAAAGCTGACATACAACTGCTCTGTTTTTTTAAACATCAAAGTAATGCAGAACAGAGCCGGCTAGCAAGCCTGTCATCTGTTTACTTTCACCCTCACTCATTTACAACTTCCTTTTTTTTAACATAGATTTCCTACCTGTGTATAGAAAGTGTGCCACATAAATGCATACAGCTAGATAAAGTAGATGTGTGTACAGTAAGATAGTAAAATGGGTAGTAAAAAAATCTAATCTTAGCTCAGTGTGACTTTACTGTCTTTTCTGCACTTTCTCTTCTTCAGTGCACATGCACACCCTCTCTCTCACACACTCTCTCACAGACACAAACACACAATAGATAGGTGATGTGAACAAAATATTCAGTTTGAGCACAATCTGTTTAATTTTTGTAAATGCAATGAAAGTTTACCTGCAAGAGTTGAACCCAAAATAAGAGAGAGATAGAGTGAAGCCAGCAGGGAAAGTCATCAGCTTTTCACTCAGCTTTAAATAAGTTAAGAAAAGTTCCATCCATCCATCCATTCGCTTCCGCTTATCCTTTTCAGGGTCGAGGGGGGCGCTGGAGCCTATCCCAGCTGTCATAGGGCGAGAGGCGGGGTACACCCTGGACAGGTCGCCAGTCTGTCGCAGGACCAACACACAGGGACAGACAACCATTCGCACTCACATTCATTCGCACATTCACACCTAGTGACAATTTGGATTATCCAATTAAGTTAAGAAAAGTTATGAAATGAAATTTGCACTTAAACCACAAACTAACAAGCCTGACATTAAAAGCACCTGAACTGCTGCTGGTTGGTGTTAGCTTCTTCCATGCTGTGTTAATATGAAGAGTACACTGGTGCTGTAGAGCACAAAGGTGCCCACCCACTTTTGGAAGGTCTCCCATGAATTCATGAAGTGAATTGCCCTTTCATTTTTTCTATTGACATTTCAGACAATTCCTTTTTTAAAGGTAAAGGTACAAGATAGTGTACATAGATACTTTTAACAACAAAGGAGCTACTGATGCAACAATGCCATACAATTCCCAGAGTCTGCATTGAATGACTTCCAGCCTTCCCAGATTTACTCCTTTTCATTATTCCAGTATTGTACAATATCCATCCACCCCTCCATTTTCTTCAGCTTCATTGATTCAGGATCGTAGTTGGGCTGAACGCTATACCGGCTGTCGGTGAGTACACCCTGGACGGGTCACCAATGTAGCCGACATAGAGAGAGAGAGAGACTATTATTCACACTTACACTCACACCTACTGCCAATTTAGGCTCACCAGTTAACCCATGCATGTGGGAGGAGTCTTACATGCCCCCAGGGCCAATGCAGGAAAGGTCTGTATGGCCTAGTTATGTTACAGTGCTTGGTTCCTGACTGTCTTCACTTTTAAGATTTCTGAAGTTTCATCCTTAATCTTGACACATTTCTATGGCAACCGTAACCTCCACCAGTCAGAGACGTCACTGCTTCAAGGTAGGGTTGTGGGTAGAGTAGTTATTTTCTGCAACATCATGAATGAAATTCTTTTTTTCTTTTCATATTTTTATATTAATATTAATATTTTTATATTTTATTTTTATTCTTTTTATATTCTTTTTAGAAAAAAACTATCACTAGGTCAATATCACTAGGTAAGTCAGCGGTACAAGCTGTTAATCAGCATCCCTATGGAGAATATGAATATGGTTTTTCACTTCTGGAACTTAAGTATTGGGGTCTTTATATCAATACAAGCTATATGTTGTTAAAATACATACTGCCACCAGTTTGCTGCATGACTATGACTGAAATGGATGCAGTGTTGTTGAGTTTAATTTCTGCTGCATAAAACTGAGTAGAATCACTGTGAAAAATTTTAGAACAGCTTCAATATCATCACTGTTTATTGACTTGATGCTGTAAGGCTGTTATTTACTCTCCTGCTGACTGTTTTGATTAGATGAAAGTGAAAGAAAGTCAGCTTTTTAAATGTCACTCTGGTTTGCTCATAAAAAAAGGAGCTTTCATTGTATTTCAGAACTCAACTGAGTGTCTTTTATGTAGATGTGGGGATGTTTATTCTGGAGGAAATTTGAAAAAAGCATGGAGGTCTTATTAGGTCAGCACAATATGAATCCTCCCTCCCATATTTGCAACATGTCAGTGTGAGTTTTAGGGCAGCAGTTACCACTGAGACCTCGGTGATATTTTCAATAGGAAATTGCTATATCGCAATTCTGATCACTTTCAGCGATAAACACAGCTGTGATTTTTTTTTTCATTCTTGCTACTGCACAAAAAGATCTGGTGCCATGACTTTTAAAATCCTGCTTACAATCCAGACACTAAATACCATCAATTGGATTTTCAAAACTAAACAGATGAAAAATTGTTGGGCTCATTCATGGATTGTATGTGCAAAAACAGTGCAAAAAATGAATTCTTGGATTGGCCACAACAAGCAGTCAGTTGTTGCCTGAGTCATGGCTTGCTACATAAAGGCTGATAGAAAGTGTGCTCTGATTCGCATTTCTTTGTCTTTGGCTTCTGAACACTTGTCTATGACGTGTTGCTGCTCTGGAGAAATTTACAGATAGCTTGCTAAAGGTTTTTGTGTTAACAGGTAAAAGATCAGGTTACATTGACATTACAGGGAAGCAAAGGATGCAGAGGTTTAGAGTTGAAAGACTTTGTTTTGTGATAACTAACATTCAAACTAACAGGACTAAACTGGAGGTTTCTAGGCAGTAGTAAAATGTTGTAGTGTAACAATTAAGTACATTGTAGTGGCCTAATCCCTCAGTAATAAACAGATGAAGTCACTGTTTGCTGAGAGCACAGAACATCATCAGAACCCTTTAATGTGAGATGAGTTGTTATTCCCAAACTACAAGCCATGAAACATAAGCATGTATGTTGATAACACCTATGTAAACTGACTTCCATTCAGATTAGCATCTTTTCCCAGGCCTTTTCTGCCTCTAATCGGCTTTGCGTTAGATAAACAAATCTTAGGCTTCTCGTTGCAAGGTAATAGAGAGGTCGGTGGCTCGCTCTCAAAGAGCGAGGTCCAGCTCGTGTTTCAGCTGTCGCAAGACACAATTGTTGGTCCTTTGTTCCTGTGGTGTGTGTTTGTGTGTGTTTGTCCTGTTGAGCTTTTATTACCATTAGCCCACAGCGATAGCAACGGTATAAATGACGGATTGTAAAAATGTGATGTGTACTCGCTAAAATTGATGATGGTTGAGTGAGTTTAGGAAACCAGACAAAAGGCTGAGAAACAGAAAACCATGGAGCAAAAGATCGAGTTGAAGGGGGAGCGCAGACAATGGCGTTATCTGCAGACAGGACCAGACACCATGATGTTACATAAGCTGTCTGTGTCTGTGTGTGTGTATGTGTGGACTGTCCACTCATGAATAAAAGCAAGGGCAGGACTTCACAGTTATCAAGTTCAAATCTGATTTAATCACAGCAGAAACGACTGTGTTCACTGTGACAGCGTCTTCTTTCTGTTTTGGACGTCTGTGCAGCGGGTTCGAAGAAGAGCTTCTTCTCTCCTCCTGCTGGTGGAGCTTTGCACGCTGTATTATTTATGACGCCATTATTCGTGGGTCTGCATGCCTGAGGCTAATCTTCTATGACGTCTTTGTGTGAAACGGCATACGTGCTGGTGGCTTTGTCATGAGGACATACAGCATGTGTTTTTTGGATTGGGGCTCACAGCATGATCTCATAGCGACCAAACATAAACACGAATAGCTGTCAGTTATGATTGGGTTGCATTCGTCATTTCACTTGCTGGGTATTTCTCTTCTAATAAATATTGCATATGTGGCTGTCAGCGTTGTCCACCTCCAAGATTCACTTTCCTCTGGAGCAGTGTGGCCTGGAGCATCAATGCTGGATTTGGATTATCTCGTCAAGCGATTCTGTTGCAACATTTTAACCAGATTACGTTCAATAAATGTTATTTGTATGCTTAAAAAATAATGAAGATTTAATTTTCTCATTGCTATTTTTATCAGATTCTTCCAGCCATTCTGAAGAGCCATGAAAATATTTTCTAATGTGAACTATGGCTTGTGGAGCCGGTGTTGTAGCTGTAGGTTTCTATGACGCTTTACATTTCTGGCATCCTGAACGATTGAATTGAGTAGAGGGTATTTTATCACTGCAGTTTCATATTCATAAGTTAAACACTGCAGCTGTTCTGTGATCACTCAGAGAGTCAGAAGCAACACAATTGCTCTCACACAAAGCGCACGCTCTGCCTGGGTTGTGCTGAATGGTGTTGAGTAAGTATGCCTCACTCTGAGCTCAAGCTCCAGCAGATTATTTTATCTAACTGCTAACCCCTAAATCTTATGACAAAGTAACAGTGTTTTCAACAGTGAGGTGAACTGAAGCATGATTATTACTGCTGCTGTGGGGAAAAAATACACGCAACCTGTAATTACCTTGAACAAAGAACCGCAATGAAAGGATTGTCTAATGTCATTATTCGGACATCATCTGACACAACGCACAGGTTAAATGTTGATGCATCGCTGAGAGAGAACGGTAGAAGCAACAGTAGGTCTGGCACTTAGCGCTCGGTGCTCAGGCTCTGTGAGGATACAGCTGCTGCGCAGAGAGAGCTGCAGGAATGAGCGAGAACTGTGCTGTTCTTAAATATTTTCCCTAGTTGTAGCTCACCAGAGCGGTGTGAAAGTGTGCACCTTTTCCCAACAAAGAGCCTGATTATCACGTTTGAGATGAACTAAAGCTCATACACTCACTTGCCAATTTATTAGGTGCACGTAACCCTAACAGGTTTCCCTTTCCCTGCCTTCTGCCTGGCACAGATTCTACATTCCTCAGAGATTTTGCTCCCTATTGACATGACACACTGTCACACAGTTGCTTCAGATTTAAGGGCAGCACGTGATGTGAATCTCCCGTTTCACCATGTCCCAAAGGTGCTCTACTGGATTGACTGGCATCTGGAGGCCATTTGAGTACAGTGAACTCATTGTCACATTCAAGAAACCAGTTTGAGATGATCGGTTGGTGCTCAGAGGTCTGAAGTGTGCCAGGAAAATATCCCCCACAGCACCACTGACCTGAACTGCTGACACAAAGCAACATGGGTCCATGCTTTCATGCTGTTTATGCCAAGTTCTGACCCTACGAATCTGAATGGTACAACAGAAATCGGGACTCATCAGACCAGGCAACGATTTTTCAGTTTTCTGTTGTTGACACGTGTGATCTTCTGCTGCTGTAGTCTGTCTGCTTCCAGGTTTGGCCTGTTGTGTTTTCAGAGATGCTCTTCTGGATATCTTGGTTGTAACAAGTGATTATTTAACTTACTCTTGTCTTCCTATCAACTCAAAGCAGTCGCATCATTCTCCTCTGACCTCTTGGATCAACAAAGCATTTTGGTCCAGTGAACTGTTGCTAACTGGATCATTTCTGTTTGTCTAACCATTCTCTGTAAACTTTAGAGATGATTGTGAAATACTCAGACCAGTCCACCTGGCACCCACAACCATTACACGCAAAGACACTTTTCTTCATCGGTTTGAACTTCAACATCTCGTCTTGACGATGTCTGGCTAATTAGATATTTACATTAATGAGCAGCTGAACAGTAATCAGTGCTTCCTCCCTTCTATCCTTGTACTGTTAAAATTCTAAGTGATAAAAATTACAAACATTTATGAAAATGCAGGAACCAAAACGATTACTCCGGAGTATTTCTGCTGTGCTTCAAAGTAATGATACCCACTATTCTAGAAAATATAAGCTGTATTATCATGACCCTGTCAGTGTTTAAATAAACTCTTTTTGATGGTTCAGCAGTTGTGCCACTTGTATTTGTACTTACATGTAATTTAGTGCAATGGTATCCAGCCAGAAGATAAGATGTCACAAGATAAAAAGAAACAGAGCAAAAGAGAAACTTGCATTTTATACAGAGCTGACAGGGAAGCCTTGTCAGGACAAAAAGGATTATAGGAAATAATTTCCACCCACTCACATGTCTGTTTGGATGCAGCACCAGGGGGAATTCAAGAAACCGACAAGATGGCTTCCGATCTTTCTGGAGATATAAGTTTTATGAAACACTTTCTTCTTGGCTGCTTTCCTTACTCACTGATTCTTTTCATCAAATATTTTGTTCTTGTGTCTATTCTCTGTCACTTAGTTTGTTTGTTGTTTTAACAGGCAAGCAAGTTGCTTGAAGAACTGCAAGGTTTTTCCCACATGAGTGCCTAAGTCTTTGCATATTTGTCCTTCTAGAGGTGGAAGCAGAGCCAGCCAGGCAGCTGGGCGAGCGACCGTCGAAGCGTCGCTGTTTCTGGGAGTACAGACGTGCTCGGGAGTCAGCCACAAAGAAGAAACTTGGCGGTGACGTCCACTGGTCTCTGTCCTGGAGCTCCAGCACTCTTCCCAGCACGCTGTACCGCCGAGAGGGTGAGAATACAGCATTACTGCGTGATGCTAGTGAATGCTATTTAATGCTGATTGTTTCATACAAAAAATAAATAAATAAAAAAGTCAGAAAAGTTACTAGATTATTAAGTGAAACTGGTTGTTTCTCTGGGGAAGACATTTTTGGAGTGCCGATGACCTAATTATTAAAAAAGATAATTGTCAGATTGATAAGTTAAACCCTAATCAAAGGGCTGGATTGAAGGTTTAGCAGCAGGAGTCATTAACCCAACGTGCACGCTGCAGTTGGGATCGTCCCATTTCCTTTTTCTCCCGTGACACAGATCAGACCTGCACCCTCAGGCGTGTGCCCTACATACAACTTGCATGTCAAAATGTGGATTTTTCAACATTCCCATCGTACGCGAATCTCACGTCAGGCTCAACAATAGCTTTGCTGCAGTGCTGCAGCCCGTGTCGTGCTGTACAAACCAGAATGGCAGTCCTTTAAACTTAGTCCAGTCAAACCACTCAAACAAGAGTCAGCACTGATAACAGTTTACGTGTTGTGTAAATACTCCGTAAATCTATCAAACTATTGGGGTGGATGCTTATTTTAAATCATGTCATTCATTGTACAGTAATTTCTATGTGACATCTCTATGATAGTTCTGTATCATGTCATATACCTCTAATGTAGTCATTTCAGGGGGGAAACAATAGCTCTTGTAGCAAGCTCAGATGATCCACCCACACCATTTGCAAATCTTCTATTTTAAGGGGCTAGCAATTAGTAGAAAGTTGGTTTAAATAGCAATTTAGCAAAGTGCCTTGGGTGCCTAATGTTTATTTCAAACTTTAATCATGCAAAGCTGCTCTAGAAGAGTCCAGTACTAAAAATATAGAGCTGCAAACCATAATACCTCCAAATGTAAGCAGATATTAAAACAAATAGATGCCTTGCCTTGTACCACTGGGAGATTTGGCATCCTGACATTTTAAGGCCAGGTTTGGTAGAGCTGCACTGTTTTTACCTGACCGGACACGTATGGAGTTCATTTTGTTGTCGTTAATTCAGGCAAAAAGGGGCGACGCAAAGCCCGGAAAACAGATGCCAGCGACCTGACGCCGAACCCTCAGAAGCTCCACAACATCGGGGAGCAGCTGCAGAAGCTCAACGCAGCGATCGATGGCATGGGTCCGGTCAACGACCTGCCCGCTGTGGCCCGAGCCCGTTCACGCAAGGAGAAGAACAAGCTGGCCTCCAGGTACAGCATGCTCTTTACTGCCCTCCTACATCCTCTGCACTAAGTGAGAACACTGGAAATGCTCTGTATTGATTTATGAGGCCTGAGTGGGAATTTTTAGAGGGTTTCAGCTTTTGTAATTTGTTGGCAGAAAAGAGAAGCCTGCGGGGCTCTGTGGTCTAGTATCTGCAGTCTTTAGCCCTGTCAAGATTGGTTTTCAAATATGTGCAGCATTTAATAGTTGACCTTCTAAATTCGGGTGGTGGAGGACATGGACGGTGAAGAACACATGGAGACGTGATATCTGTGTGGATTTTAGACCATCAGTTGCATTCATGTGATGGAAAATAAAAGGATCTTGGGAAATGGGTCGTGTTTTTGCTGATTTGAATTTTTTCCTTTGATGATGCCGTCATGTCGTTGAACTCTGCAGATCAGCAAGCCTTAAAAGAAACTACCATTTGTAAAATTTCAAACGGGCTTTAATTTACTTAAAATATGTCCCTCAGAATAACACACACACACAACACTGAAGGTCGAAAAGCTTGGTCTTCAGTGTATTTTTGCATTGCCTGTTTCTTTGTAACAAACTTACCTTGGATATTATCTTGACAGAATAAGTGAAGGAAGGACGGAGGGAAGCAGAGGAAAAAACAAGAGAGGCGGGGAGATGGAGGGGAGCAGGATGAAAAGCTGAATACAAGGAAATCAGGCAGGATTGAAGAGGCAGACGAGGAGTAGAGGGAAAGATGGGTCATATAAAGTTCATCTTTGCAGGGAGGGAGGGGGAGATTTCAGAATTCAGGACATTATTGCAGGAGCCTGGGAATATCTTGTAATTCAAAACATACATTAAACACGACGCAAACATGTCATCTAATAGAAAGTTTGGCAAGGACTTACAGAAATAAAGCTGAAAAAGAGACTGAAGGGGAGGGGAGTGAGGGAAATTTAACGTCAGAGGAAGTGTGACTGCGAAGTCACCGAGTACATGTTTTTGTTTAGTATGCAGGAATCTCATGTGAAGATTCACTTCTTTTACTCTGTCATAGCTGTGGCTGCGTGAGTCCAGGTTGGGGTTAGTAGTTGGATTAGCCTGACCGCCTTCAGACCTTCCTTCTCATTCTTTTCCCTGCTCATGTCTGAAATAACCTGCCTGGGGCATTCAGGCGGCACAAAGGAAAAACACTGGGCTGGTTCTTAGCCCTCGCCCAGTTTGGCACAACATTCCAGCCAACACGCTTAGCAATGATAACTGTCCCGGATGCTAACTTACTAACTAGACTCAGCAGGAATACACCATCATTTGGGAAAGTATTGTTTAGCTTCTTCAGTGGTTTCATGGTGTAGTGATTTTGACCAGTTAGAAACCAGAGGAGACACAAATCCATACATCCGCTGAAGTGAGCTCTTTCAAGTAATGAACCAACAAAAAGAAGCTTTATAGCTAACTTCTTCATAATAGACCTATATCACTGCTTTTTTTTTCTTTCTTTCTTTTTAAATAATTTTATTTGTATTTTATCAAAGTCCCTCCAGAAGCCTCTCCACTGTTCTGAATAGTAAATCTGGCTGTTTGTTTCAAGCTCTTATCTAAATACATGTAAAAAAAGAAAAAGGTGTAACGTCTATTTTAGTGGTGTTTTGGGCATATGAAGTGCATCTATAGGATCACCGGTTAAATTGGATTAAATAACAGCAAAATAAATGAAAACTTAAACATTGTTGCCATCTTTGCCAAAAAATAAGATATAAATAGCATTTTTACAGACTAGAAAAATACACAAATATTCACACCAAAAAAAAGGTGAGTGGTAGGTGTTGTATGAACACGAGCAAAAGAAAAGCTCTGGCTCATTCCACCAGAGCACTGAGCAAACATTAAGCTAAGTCATGTTGTAGATAGAGAAAGCTAAAAATAAAATCATACTAGAACTTACCATCATCTTTTCTGCTACTATCTTATTATTATACTGTAACTGTATTTGCTTGCCACTACACAATTGAATGTGAGTGAATTTAATTGAGTTGAATGCAGTTTTATTTGTATAACACCGAATCACGACAGCCAACTCAAAGACACCCCCCCCCCCATGAGCATGCACGGACTTGGGGAAGGTGGGAAGGAAATACTCCTTTTTAAACTTCAGTATGTAATTGGATCGTTGGAAGCAGGGACAGGACAACCTCCATCATACACTGTTAAGAGGTTTTGGGGGGGTTTTGCTATGCATTTCCTGTTATAATAATTTGTTTCACCTAGCTTGCAAGCTAATGTGAAGTTTGAACCTTTGGCCATCAAGTTTATATGAATTAGCTTAAGTTCGGCTGTGTTCAGGAATATAGGACTTGGTGACACCAGAAATAATAGCAAGGCAAGGCAAGGCAAGTTTATTTGTATAGCACAATTCAACAACAAGGTGATTCAAAGTGCTTTACAGAGACATTAGAAACAAGAACAAATAAAAAGCATGATTTAAAATTGAATAAAACAAGCAAATAAACTAACTAACTAATTAACAAACAAACAAACAAACAACAGTATATAAAATCAAAACAGATAAAATCAGAACAGTAGATAAAATCAGTAGTTAAATGTAAGTTTTGAAATTTAAGCTTAAAGTGTGGATTTGGTGCTTTATTCAAATGCAGCTGAGAACAGGTGAGTCTTCAACCTGGATTTGAATAAACTGAGTGTTTCAGCTGATCTGAGGCTTTCTGGGAGTTTGTTCCAGATATAAGGAGCATAAAAGCTGAATGCAGCTTCTCCGTGTCTGGTTCTGACTCTGGGAACTGATAAAAGACCGGATCCAGATGACCTGAGGGATCTGGATGGTTCATACTGGGTCAGGAGGTCACTGATGTATTTTGGTCCTAAACCATTCAGAGCTTTATAGGCCAGCATCAGAACTTTAAAGGCTATCCTCTGACGGACAGGCAGCCAGTGTAAGGACCTCAGAGCTGGACTGATGTGGTCCACTTTTTTAGCAGCAGAATTTCAGGCTGAAGTCCAAGAACTACTTTGGATTTGACACAGTCTGTAGATTTACCCACAGAAGCAAAGTAAATCTTGCAATCTTTGCAACTTTGGCAATCTTTGACATTACAAATGCTGCTCAGCACTCATGTTAAGAAGGTTAATAATCATGTTTCACAGGATGCATAAATTCAGTGCAGAGAATTGCCAACCGTCATCAGATATCATCAGATTGTAGATTTCCTGCCTGATGCATTGTCCACAACACCCTATTGTGGCTGGCCACAGGTTGGCATACACTTCCAGGTTTCTTAAACACAACCATTTGCAGCCCTTTTCCAAACACATGCATGAACCAGAAGCTTTCAACTTGGTGAACACTTTTCCTACCTTCAGGCAGCGACTGATTTTCATTCAGTACATTACTTAAATCAATTTGCAGCTGTAGGTAATCCATCACAATAAACAGCAAGATCTCTCAAGGACTATTTTTGGATTTGCATTAAGAACAGAAACTCTATATCTCTATAATCACATTTCCAAATGTAAAAACCTGTGGTGCATATTGGAACCTGCTCAGTACTTGGTTAAGTCCCATCCCCGCAGTGATTAGGAATATTTAAATTGTTGTACTGTCGTCCACATCCTCCTCAAACCATCAGGGACTGTGGTACAAAAAAGAAAAACCTGGCAAGGCTCAAGTCAACATGTGGAGAAACACTGAGGAAATATTCTATCCAGCGCTACTGACCTGCAAGTATTTTCTTTCCCTAAGTTTCATTTAGCTCACTCATAGCTGTATGAAAAGAGAAATTCTCTCCACATTGCAGAAAATAGTCCCCATGAGAGGCATTAATATTTGACACGCATTGATTGTTTTATTCTCAGATCCCTTTTTTCCAACACTCTCAAACCAGAACTGGATTTGCCCTTTTGTGGTGTCAAATGGTCCTTCAGAGGGGTTAAAGAGGTTTTCAATCTTCCTCATGGTTTCGAAATACGGTCAGCGTGAGCCAGCTGACTCAGTAACGGGGTCATGTGGAGAATGGGAATGCTCGCACAAAGTCTAAAGAATGACAGTGTTTTATTTTCCTCTGTTTTCAGGGCCTGCCGGCTGAAAAAGAAGGCCCAGCACGAAGCCAACAAGATCAAGCTGTGGGGGCTCAATCAGGAATATGGTCAGTACTCAGGAAATCACTGGGTATTCTTTAGCAGGGGGTTTCAGATGCCTGACACTTCTGACTTTTCCCTGAACATATAGTCAAAATAGTCATTAAACTCTATACATGCTCTTCTTATAAATGATTGCATCTAGATTTTTATTTTATGTTTATTTTTATATTTCTCTCTTTTTCAAATGGGTGACCCTTCTTGCTGTGGGTGGCTAACAATAATGATATCTGCTTTTTCTTGTGATACAGTCACCTATACAGCAGCACCAAATATCAGCATTATAGTCTAAACATTTAGTCAGTTCCCATCAACCTTTTGGCTTCTCCCAGTAGTGACGGTGTTCAAATAAATTAGAGTAAAGTGAAGTTGAATGGAGGAGAGCAAGAAAATGCAAATCAGCTGCTAATTAATTAAACTGCTGCATTCATTAAAAACCAAAACTCTATCCTGGAGGTTTCCACAAAACCAGTGAGTGGTGTCACATGGGTGTGTCCATCTTTTATATACAGTGTGTGGTCCCACACCTAGTCCTAACTGCTTCAACGTGTGTGTTCAGAAATCTTCTTCTACTGTTCAAGTCAAGTCAAGTCAAGTATTTATTTATTTGTTTGAGTTAGTGTAGCGTCCTCATCAGCTTGCACTAGTCTTGCTTCTCTTCCTTAACCTTTTCTATCAAATAGAAGATAATCTTGGCCTCCTCTATCAGTTGTGTGTGAAAATCTAAGTAGATGAGCAGTTTCTGAGACAAGTTTGTCTCGCACCACAGCTATGTTTAGTTCAAAGACACATAAATCAATTTTCCGTCCCTTGCTCGGTTTGCAGTTTAGGAGTTCGTCTTGATCATGTCGACATGCTTAAATGCTCTGAATTCCTGCCAGGTGATTGGTTGATCAGATCTTTGAATTGTTGAGCCGTTAAACGGGTGAAGCAGTTTTGTATGTACAAAACTTCTAAACATTGTGAGTCTTTTTTCACTTCACGTGAGTTGACTTTAGTAGAGGAAAGAAGTGGGAGAACTGGCTCTGTGGGACAGACTGTTGTAACACTATATATGAGATGGAAGAGCCTTACAATTTAAATTGATAGATGATTGAATGAGTTAATTTATTATACCCAGCGTCAGTTAATGAGAGTAAAACCACATCAGAGGCTGCAGCGTGGCAAGGTGGACATTTTCCTTACTAATGAAATTTAAATCAAGCTAAATTAGTGAGAAACCATCTTTTCAAATAACACTGAAGATGCTCTGTTTAAGAAAACAGGTTAATGCAGAGAACTGATAGTAACAAGACCACGAGGAGCAGGGAAACCCTTGGAAGTGCGACTTCACCTCGCTCCTGATAATCAACACCTCGACTCTGCCAAATCTATCAGCCCAGTTCTGCCCACCTACTCCTCCTCCTCCTCGTCCTACTCTTCGTGCTCCTCGTCTGGTTTTCTATCGATCTCTGTGAATTCCAACCTCACTAGCATCAACTTTCTTTGTCCATTTCTCCTTGATTTTCTCTGAACGTTTCAGTCTTTCCTGATTTTGGCCCAGCATTTGCTCGCAAAGATTTTAGTTGTGGCTTCTGCTTTTGTGATTTTTTGCCTTCTGACTGGCCCAAATACAGAACTTAACCTCACAGATTTCCTTCCTTCCGTTTTTCCTCCTCTGCTCCTGTGTCATTTGTTTTTCTCTTCCATTCACTCGCTTTATATCGCTGCTGTTTGCATCTATACAAAACACACTTTTGCATACTTAGCCGCAGATTCAACAGGAAACTTCAAACAAAGAGCACTTTGGTACCATGCCAGTGCTGTGTGAAGCCTCCGGACTTGCTTTGTGTGAATGTGTGCGTGTGTGTGTGTGTGTGTGTGTGTGTGTGTGTGTGTGTGTGTGTGTGTGTGTGTGTTACAGAGACTTGGGGAGCAGCTGGTCAGACCCACTGTGGTCCTTCGCCCACACACGCACTCCCTGCTGATATGAGCCCTGGACAAATCACATCAAGGCGAGAATAATGTACACAGACAGAAGGGGTGTCATGGCACCACTGGGTCACATGACCTGACAGGGGAGGAGCCACTAGCATAGGAGGTGCCGATGATTCACAGCACTACTATCTGAGCTAAACTAAACCGTTTCTGTTTTATAAGCAAACAAAAACACAGATGTTTGGGGAAAATTTTCAAACACTGGAAAGAAGCGGGGCTTACATAAATATACCATTATAATGTTAATATAATAATTCACTCTTAAACCACTTTTGCTAATTATAGATGTAAAACAATCCATTTATTTTTAAATTAAAAACTAAGATTACCTCTTCTATTAATCACATGCCCACCCACTGGCTGGGCTTGCTGCTTACCATCCGCAAACCTCTCCAAGTATAATATTAATAATAAGAAAATACTTTTTATTAAACGTACATTTTCCAAGCCAATTTCAACCCTACATTTTCTGCTTTCCCGTGGGCCCAACCAGCTGCTTCTCTGTGCCACATGTTGTAGCAACCCATCTGCTATTATCTCACAGACCCAAGAAGGATTCCTTTAACAAAAAGCGTGTTTCTTGACTCCAGATGCTTCATATTACTAGTCAGTATCTGTTAGCCACTGAGCAGCTCCACTTGGACAGTTAGGAGTTGAAGATCGAGGGTTGAGTCACAAACTCACTCATCTGACCTTTTGGGCACCACTTTCACTCCTTTAGTTTCAGCTTGATGTTTACTTTCCCTTTCTTTTTCTCTCTGCTTTCTCTTCTGCTTTCTGAAAATAAACATCTGCTTCGTACCGCTGAGGGGAGTTCTGCGAGAGCAGCTTTGCATGATTGGCAGTTCAAAATAGTTCTTATTTATCTCACAGCCTTTCTGTAGCCCCTTCAATTCACCCTATCTCTAAAACAAGCTGTTTCAGCTGCTCTCTCTTTGAGCCAATTTAGTCCCGATTAGCCATCCCTTGCAAACAGAAGGTCAGTATGTTTGACAGCCCTGCACTAAACACTGTAATTTGTCTCATGTAGGCGACTAAAAATGCACGCCTTTGGATTCTGTGGAACTCCACAGCCCTGAATGATATCAGTTATTCTCCCTCGACTTTCAGAAACAGAATTCGACCCCTGGAAACGCTTTCCTGACTCATACTGCTGTTTTTTCCTCTTTTTGCTGCATAGAAAACCTGTTGGGAGCTCTGCTACGGATTAAGGAAGTGATCAGGCGGCGAGTGGAGAGCAGCGAGGAGGAGGACACGGACGAACGAGGGATGACCCAACGGCTCGAAGACATCCTCAGAGAGTCGAGTGGTGAGAAACAGACTAACATTACAGATATGTAATAAGCAGTTTGGATATTTCGTGCTATAAAAACAGGTTTGATTTTGCTTGCGACTTGTCCTTTTCTTTCCATCGCACCTCCTAATTTATCTCCATGGCTACCTCAGGTCCCTTAGTTGCTGGGCGGACCAAAGACTTTGTGCAGAGGATTTTGGCAGCCAGCGCAGGCGGTCAGAACCAACGCAAAGAGCCCCCACAGGACGGGGATGAGGCATCGGGGTAAAACCCCAAAACAGCAGTCCCTTTTCTCTCCGTACCCTCTTCTTCCAACCCCGCCCTCCCAGCACCACCAACTTGTCGAGACCAAGCTCCTCTACACCTCTTCTGCTCTCACGTCGTACACATTTAAGCAAAGAGACGGCAAAGTGGAGAGGCTGGGAACCAAGAGGAGGTGAGGAAGAAGAGGAAGGAGTAGCCTAAACAAAGCGATAGTAAATTGCTACCTTGCTCCTGGTCCTCTCCTGTTGGTCCTCCAAACAGCAGCCGTCTTCACCGCTCTGTCTCTGCAGGCTGCACCACAACCACCAACAGGCCAGAGCTGCTGCTGCTGCTGCTGCTGCTGCTGATGTCTCTGTATTCTGTGTTCTCTGTGTGCGTGCATAAGTGTGTGCGTGTAACATACTGTATGAGCGTGTATAGTGTTCCTCTCTCCCTCTCTGTGCTGTATTTGTACCCCATTGTGCCTATGAATAGACATTGCACTGTTTTGTAGATGGTCGTAGTTGTTGTCAGGGGGCCGTTAGTGAGCTGAGGGCGAGGGGGCATTTGAGGATAAGAGGAAGTTCTAAAAATAAGGAAGTGGGAGGAGCCCAGGCACGGGAAACAAAGAAGAGGGTGTGTTTGTTTTGGTTTGGGGGTTTTTTTTGTTGTTGTTTTTTGTTTGGCTGGGCTCCTATAGAAGCTCTACATACCATTTGAATTGCACCAGCATCTGAAATGAGACCCAATGCCAGACCAGTCAATGGTAACTGATTGAAAAGTCCTCGGAGCTTTAATAGTCACCCATCCCTCTCTGACACCCCCGTCACCCCATCAAAATGTAAGCAGAGATCAAAAGAAAAAAAAAGAAAACAAACTGCACCTTAATTTAAACTGACCAAAGATAAGTGATACTGCTGAACTACTCTGACACCTCTCACCACTTCAGATGCTGCCAGCCATTAACACACCATCCTGTCCTGCTGAGAGAGGGGTGAAGTGACTGATACACTTTTAATTCTTGTCCTATTTACCTGCATGCATCATTCAAAGATGGGCATCACCTGATAGACTTAGATCCTTTTCACGTAAATGCACTACCGTCACGGACCCGAGAGGCCGTGGTGTGGCAGACGGGACTTGACCAAACGCCTTGTCGATTGGTTGGCCGTCTAGCTCTGCAGCCTGGTGCTCCTTTAGCTGATCTGTGGTGGATTTATTTTTTACCCCAAAAAAGGGAAGTGTCCTCGATGCCTGCCCCAAGCCCTCTCCTCAACCCCCTGACCTGATTATGTAGCGCAATTTCCTGACTTGCAATGACAAATAGAGAAAAAAAAACACACACACACACTTGTAGAGCTAGAAAGCAAATAATTTGTTTTTGTTGATTTGATTTTGTTGTTATTTGATGATGCCACAGCCCACAAAGTGGGCGTCAGTCTTGAGAGTTTTGAGAGAGAAAAATCTGCCTTTTTATTTTCTGTTTTTCTTTATTTTTCTGTGGTCTCTGCTAAAGCTGGAGACCAACCTGTCCACACTCTGTAAATGTTGTTGGACGCTAAAAAAATTAATTAAGACCTTTGAATTGCACTGTGGTAAGAGCAACAAAGCACCTTTGAAGAGGGCTTCAAATCCTCCAAAAGAGAGAGGAAAAAAAAGACTCTTGGCACCTTTTTCTAAAGACAGATATTGATTGAGAGACTTGAGGGCACCAAGCGCTTTGCGACCAACTGCTGGTTTGGGCTTGTTTCAGTATGGTGCTACTATATGATGACAGAAAAGTCATGCAAACACATTTGGAGGCATGAGGCAGTAACTGCTGACTGGGTTTTGGCCTGCAAGGACGTACTGTTGTAATAGGCGGTTTGTTTGCATAATGACGCCTTTCTCAAGTGCCTGGAGCTTAAAGCCACAGGGACCTGTGTTATTAAAACCTATTACAAGGTAAAACTTAACTCGTGACTGCTGCGCCAAGCTTGGCATCACTTGACTTTACTTAGAAGAAGAAGAAGGAAAAAAATGCAGGCTCATCTGGGGTCACCAAAAAAAAAAGGTGAAGCAGAATGTTTTCCTTTTAAATTAAGTCTATACATGGAAACCTACATTGTTTTCACGTATATGTTGAAATCTATTTGTGGAAACAATAGTGGGCACTGGTTTCTGTGAACATCATATCTGGGAAATATACATAGGGGAGCGGCTGTTCTCGGAGCAATTCCCTTTTGTTTTTTAACCTTGACAAGCTCCCATCTGGGCTGCATTCCAAAGCTGCTGTTCTACACACTGCCCCCTTTCTATGGAAAAAAAATTGGAAAAACAAGACATTTCCTGTCTCATTCAGGAACGGAGCGGTTCAACTTAAACTCTTCACGTCGTGGATGTCTTGCTTGTTGTCATTTTTTTTAGAAGAGTGAGGGGCAGCTTAGCGTCGCTCCTGCTTTTAGTTTTCTGCTCTGTTCTGGGAAATGTTGCTCATGGTTGTATAAAGCTGTACTGTAAACAGAGGATTCCTGTTGCTCAGCTGGAATGGCCTTCCTTGCTGGGGAACAGAGCGTCGAGGCTCTGGTGCCAAAGACGGTCTGAGAATGAAAAGATACCCGATTCAGCTCTAATGTCAATGAGGCGTCCTCAACGTTACCACAGAAACCCGCTCAGGCTTTCATGTGATCATCCGTGAAGAGACGCGTGATCTCGGGGAAGGTCACTGAGTGTAGCTAATGGTGTGCACTTCTACACCCATAACCCCCCCCCCCCCAAAACTCACACTTTCTCCCGGGGGGCTGGGAAGCTGCTGATGCTGCCAGCAGAGTCACGGGATCGTGCGCTGGCAGCAGCTCGTGCAACAACAACAGAAAACATGAGGAAAGAGCAGAGAAACAACTGTGCAGATCGCCGAGCTTTAAAACGCTCTCACACCCATCTGTCACGTCAGAGGAGGAGGATGAGGTCTTTGTGTTTAAAGACTACACAAGTTTGTACAGATATTTTCCTTCGTTCAGATCGCTGTTACGTAACACAGCGCACCATCTGCTGTGTACATTCATCTATATGCCAAAAACTGCAAACAGTTGTAACACGGTGAATTCCTGCCTCTGATCCAAACAGAAAAACAGCCGGTTTTACACAAGCGGTGCGCTCATCTAAGGGCCTTAACTGATGCTGTAGCTTGTTGTATTGTGGAATGGGATTTTAACTGTAAAGCTTTAATAGGGAGTGGCCGGTCTTGGCAAGGCCACTTGTTTCTGTTTCTCACATTCCTGATTCAGTTCCTCTGTAGTGTTTCTGTTTGTGTGCACCTGGAAGGAGGAGAGAGAGAAAAGTGAACTGACCCAAAGATGTCAGTCGTGTGGTCACTGTTCACTTTTTCACGGTCAGAACAGGGCGAGCCCGGCCCAGGCTCAGCCGCGGATCTGCTGGGGTTTAACAAACAGCCCAGAACAAACAGTCTCGGCTTACAATTTTGTCCACATCCGACCTAATATAGACAATGACTCTGCAGAAACTGGACGATTCTTATCTGACTGGCTTCCTCGTCGGGTGTCACCATCGGCCAGACGCAGAGAGAAGTAAACAATTGTGAAACTTGCCTGTTGCTCATGTGCACGTGGGCTTTTTCTGAGAAAGTTCTGGAGAAAGGGGGAAGACGTTGAGTGCTCAGCAGTTTAGGGAATGGTGACAGTTGAAAGTAAGGAGCTTCTGCATATGTGGTATACAGAGAGGACACACATCTGAGGCTGTTAATGATTGCTACCAGTGTGGAAATTCCCACTGAAAACGTTACAGGGAGGTTTTAATCTTTTCATCCATTTATCTCAGCAGACTAAGTTTCACGTTTCAAAGCAGTATCGTTGACTGTTGACATTTTAAACGTTAGAGGTGCATTAAATGCTGGCACGGAAGTATGGATACGAAAAGATGCAATATAACTGAGGCAGGTACTTATTAGAACAACAACAAAAACCCCTCTGTGGGCTAATAAAACAGTAAAAGGTCTGTATCTCATACACAGCTGTGCTGTGTGGAGATGCTCTGCTTTTGAAAGACTTCCAGTGGAATTTTGAACTGCAACCAAAACATGAGAAAATGAATTAACAGTAATTCTGGTCATAAAGTGATTTCACAACCGAGATGACCAGACCGTCCCTTTTTCTGGCTGCTGTGAACAGGATTTTATTTCATTGTAAGTTTGTCTGTTATCTTCAGTAACTGTTTAAAATCACGAGATTAACCGATTGTTTTCTTTTTTTACACTCTGACGTTTTTATAGCTGCCTGAGGAAGAAGTTTTAACCTCTGTGTGTGCCATGCTTGTAAAGTGTAGCTTAAATCCTTGAAGCAGCAGTGTTAGGGTGAGAACAATTAGAAGTGGTTGACCTTCCTAAGCTTACACATGGCTGCAGTGGCTTTTTGGACCAGGCATTCAGGCCCTGTGGACCCGCTGGGCTGAATAGACTCATCAGTAAGACTACACCGGTGGGACGCTGCTGACCTCCAAGTGCCCGTCCCCGCTCTGCTCCACTGCTCTCATTGTTGGAAACACTCTGGCTTCTCCAGTTTCAAAGGCAGAGGAGGCCAGGGAAGCGGCACTTAGTCAGGGACCCTGAGTAGTTTATCCGAACCCTTCTAATCCACACCGTCACCTCCACCCTCTGCCACACTCTGATATCTTTCAATCGCCCTGGTGGCCTGCGTCTCGATGCCCCGCTTCCTTTATTGCTGACCTGGAAACTTCCATCTGGAAGGAGCCAGATGGGGTCCAAGTGTCAGTTTCAACCTGCAGGTCCATATTACTTTTCTCCATCAATTAAATTGAAGTGGAAGGAGCTAGATGAGGCTTTGCCAGTCGGTGCCTCATGTGTTATCATTGCATTTAAATCAGAGAGTGGAACATCTGTTTTTAGAACATCTGGCAGTGGTTGTTTAAGGACTCTGACTTTGTATGATTAACAAGGTCCTACTTGTGCACACCATGTTCTGCCAAACCTAGATTGCTTGCAAACTTAATGATAAATTATTGAACATTTTATTCAGACAGCAAGATACCACAACTTCAAGGCTTTAGAGGAACTGCTTGGTGCTTTGGGAAATACTGTTGCTAAAGGTTAAATCGTACCTTATGAGGTTATGTGTGAGGCTTTGGTCTTGTGTTAAAGCAGCGGTTGCAATGTCATCTTAACTAATTTGCTAATCTTTTATATGTCTTTATCAGAGTGGAATTTGAACTCTCGCCATTAACATTTTGGCAGCAGCTCTGTTGTTCTTTTTGGAGCTGTATTTAGGCTAGAGGGTGAAAGCACTGTACTGTCAGCTGAGGTCAGCAGACTATATCAAGAAACCGTTTGGTTACAGTACCCACAAAGAGAATACTGTTAATTAGGTATAAGTGATAAAATATTCAGATTGCAGTCATCAAAACTCAAACACAGACTTGTTGAAAGTCCACACAAGTTAGAAAGTCACATTGTTTGTCAGATAATTCCGTTAAAAAAATCCTCAAAGGCACCACCTTTAAAGCCGGGACATGCAGTTCAAGCTGAGGCTTAGCAGGATTCATATGTCCAGCAGAAGCAGTGCGATCGCTGTCCGCTGGCAGTCTGAGAAAGAATCATCTCCCTACACTGAGCTCCGTTTCCAGGTGGAGGACGTGTACAGTCTGGTACAACTGGGAGCTTCTCTTGCTTGTGCTGGTGTTGGTTCGTCAGCCAGCTGTGGAAAACAAAAGTTAGGCTTCCAATGAGCTGAAGGGAAACCAAATGTTAAAAGCAAGAGAAAGTGTCACTGTGCTTTTCATGCTGTAGTTTTTGGATCTTAGACACGTACATCATCCACTTCTGCCGATGTGCTGTCAGGATCTTGGAGGACACCAAAGGAGTGTGTTTGGAGTTGGTGAACCCCGTTTATGCAGACAGACACAGTTAAACAGCTTCTGCTTTAGGAAACAGTCATTGCCTAGAGCTGCCTGTGTCTGCACCTGTCAGTCAAACTGGCCATGGCCAGAAATCCAAATGGGTGAATTGTAGTTGCCGTAAAGTGGGAAATTAGCTGTAAAGACCAAAACTATATATTGTACCAGGCTGTAATCATGTTCATGACAGAAGTTGGGCATTTTAACATGGGAGTCTATGGGAAGTGGCAGTTAGACACGTCTGTGGTGCCTTTGTTCTTCAGCCACAGAAGCTGGTGTTTAATAGAAAAGTCCAAAGGACACTTTCATTTCTGTTAAAAAAGTTATTCTTTTGTACTTTTCAGGGGAAATACAGCTGATGTTTTGGCAGGACAGTAACGTATGCAGTGACCAAAAATGCAGACATTCATATTCATTCTCACAAAGCATTTTGTACTACTAGTGGGTTTTGAAAACCTGCATGGTTGTAGCATCCGATACGTTAACAACGTGCTGCACATGTGTTGATGGCACAGCCGGTGGCAGCTGAGACACACCTCGTGGCTTTAACCAAAACCGAGTCAGTCGTTTCTGTCCAGATTGATGATGAGTCGAAACCAAAGGCCAGTTGTGGATGTGAGCAGTTTAAAAAAACAAAAACAGAAAAACATGTCTCATTAGAAATGAAATAGTACTTTAGTATTCTAGAGAAAAATCCTGTGGAGAGAATAAAGAGTGAACAATCACATCCCTGCTGGTTCTTTAATCTGTCTGAAAACACACTGAAAGATGGGAGGAAAGGAAAACTAAGAGACTAGCAAACATTCCACAATGCCATGTCATATACTGTACAGCAACCCTGTCTCCTCCTCTTCCCTTTCTCTCCCCCTCCCACACCCCCCTGTCTGTCTCTCAGTAATCCAGTAATCACAATACTACAGTAATACTTTGGACCTGTTAACACATTAACTCATCTTTATGTAAGTCAGTACGTAATCCTTAATAATAATCAAAAAAAGAAAAAAAATACAAGAAGTGCCGTACAAATAGAAGCCTAATATTTTTTGTTTTTGTTTTGTGTGAGTGTACTGTACACCTGTATAATGTATATTTTAATATTTATATGCAGCTGTTGTATTAAAGTATATTTTTAAAATAAAACACGAGTTTGTTCTTTTTGTTTTGCAATATATCAGGTTAGAAATGAAGCATGTGGTGATATTTCCTGTATTTAATGTAAAACTGTATCTGTGCTAACTTTTGTAAACACTTCAGTTGCTGTTTTTACCCCTTCTTAGTGTGACAGAGACAGTGTTTTCGATTAATGTGCTCTTTATTGTTTCTCTTCATTTCTCTGAGTGGCAGGAGTCAGGATTTGCGTTTCCCTTTAGGGATCCTGAAAGGTTCACAAATACTCAACAGCTCCCCCAGCAGGCCCCACAGGGTTAGAGTGGCAGTTATTAATGTGGGTTTTTACATGATATCATACTGAAAACAAATGTTTAGGAAACATGATATCGTGAAGCAGACAGTTAGAAACAGAAAGACTAACAGTAGTCTGGCTCACATTTCTGTTAGATAAAACCAACGCCTCAGAGATGAGCAGAAATACTGAGGTATATGCCTGCAATCAAAACGTTAGAGATAGAATCAGCAAGGGAGAGCGATACACTGGGAACAGTTTTTATACGTTTTTTTAAAAAGCCATTCAATTTGCAGAAGAAGATGCCCAGAACCAACAGCTTTTGGATGAGTCCAAATCAGCCTACATAGAAAGATTGTGTGGAGGAAAAAAGCAACTGGAATACTTCCAGACAGAAAATTTGGATGCAAACCTAAACAAAATTCACCAAAAAAATTTACTTAAGTAACAGAAAATGATACTGATCCAAAGCATATCAGCTGACAGTGTCTTAAAATGTCCCTTTTATAATCCTAAATCCCCCACCCCCAAATTTAAAGTTACCAGTTTTTACCAGACCCTCTGTTGGCCATAGCATAGAGGCAACTTTCACCACAACTATTTCAGAGATGTCTCGATGCATGCTCAATGATCCAGGTAAGGAAATCCCAAAAATGGGATCTGGATGTAGCAGTTTCAGTAGGAGAAACGTTCGGTCAATCATTGAGTGACTTTGCTCTCTCTTCGAAGAGAAAGGGAATGTCTCAGACAAACAATGGGCTGTGAGGGCAGTTTCTTGATCATTAATATCTGTTTTATATTATTGTGAAGCACTTTGTGGTTTTTATCCTGTGAAGAGTCTTATATAGGTCAATAAAGTAAAAATAAGTTAAGTAGTATGCAAATTGTCATTATCATTGATCAACAACCACGGATCAAAGATCAGTGGTACACTGTTAGACATTTTATTGTATTTTTACATTAACTTACTGGCAACACTATTGCCAGTAAGTTACTGTAATTACTGATCTACAGTATCTTTACTGTTGTGATGTTTTACAGTTCAACCACTTTACTGTAAACATATATTACAGTATAACAGCTCTACTATAAACGTGGTTTACAGTTAGAAAGACTTACCGTGATTACGTTTTATAGTATCACTGTACTGCAAATGTGGTTTATGGTATAACACTGTAATTGTGTACAGTATAATTTGTTTAATAATAATAATAATAATAGATTGGATTTATATAGCGCTTTTCAAGGCACCCAAAGCGCTTTACAATGCCACTATTCATTCACTCTCACACACTGGTGGAGGCAAGCTACGGTTGTAGCCACAGGACAGAGAGCCCAGGGATTGAACCGGCGACCTTCCGGTTACAGATGCGATTCCCAACCCCCTGAGCCACGGTCGCCCGTTTAGACTGTAATTGTGTTTTACAGCATATAAAATAATATTAACATTCATATTCAATATAAGAACATTTACAAAAAACAATATAATTCAATAAAGTAGTCTCAGAATAGTGAATTAAACCAACATTTATTGTTGATATTTTTTTAACAAGAAAAACATTTTTCAACTGAATAAAAACAATGTCAATAACCAAAATAAATAGAAGCGTACATGAAAACTACACAGTCCTTCACCTTTCTGTGTCTGATTTTTTTAAGGAAAACAGTTTTTCATTCCACTAAAAACAGGACAAACCCACCAGCATGAACATTAAATAAACTATTACAATTGTAAAACAAAAATCATTTACAAAATGTAATAAGATAAGATAAGATAACCTTTATTAGTCCCACACGTGGGAAATTTGTTTTGTCACAGCAGGAAGTGGACAGTGCAAAAGTTATGACGCAAAAATTAGAATACAATAAGAATAAATACAGTACACAACTGTACAGAATAGAATAAAATAATATACTATATACAGTAGAATAAAATAGAATAAAAATATACAATAAGATAAAAATAGAATACGAATGCTATATACAACTGAGTAAAAATACAACGATGCCAGACACACTGGACCCACTACAGTTCGCTTACCGTCCAAATCGTTCCACAGACGATGCCATCTCTCATCTCCTCCACACCTCACTTACTCACTTGGACACTAGAAGGGGGAATTATGTTAAAATGCTCTTCATAGACTACAGCTCTGCATTTAACACCATAATTCCCTCCACACTCACCACCAAGCTGGAGCATCTGGGACTCAGCTCATCTATGTGTCAGTGGATCTCCAACTTCCTAACTGGCAGACCACAGGCAGTAAGGATGGGCGGACATGTCTCAGCCTCCACCACTCTCAGCACTGGAGCCCCCCAGGGGTGTGTTCTGAGCCCCCTGCTGTACTCTTTGTACACATATGACTGTGTGGCCACTACCAGCTCCACCACCATCATCAAGTTTGCTGACGACACCGTCGTGGTGGGCCTGATCTCTGATAACAACGAAACGGCCTACCTGAAGGAGATTAGGAATCTGGAGAACTGGTGCCAGAGGAACAACCTCCTTCTAAACGTCAGTAAGACAAAGGAGCTGATAGTGGACTTCAGCACTAAGCAGGAGAGGAACTACCAGACCCCCGTCATCAACGAGTGCCCAGTGGAGAGAGTGGACATGCTTCAAATACCTCGGAGTTCACATCACGCAGGACCTGTCATGGTCCTGTCACATCAACACCGTGGTGAAAAAGGCCCGACAGCGTCTCTACCACCTCAGACGCTTGAGAGACTTCCAACTGCCCTCCAAGGTGCTCAGGAACTTTTACTCGTGCACCATAGAGAGCATCCTGGCGGGAAACATCTTAACCTGGTTCGGGAACAGCACCATGCAGGACAGACGAGCTCTACAGAGGGTTGTGCGGTCAGCTGAGCGCACCATCCGCTCCGAGCTCCCTGACCTGCACTCAATCTACAGCAGGCGGTGCTGGACCAAGGCCAGGAAGATCGTGAAGGACCTCAGCCATCCCAACAACAGACTGTTCTCTCTGTTGAGGTCAGGAAAGCGATTCCGCTCCCTGAAGACCAACACAGAGAGACTGAGGAGGAGCTTCTTCCCGCAGGCGATACGGTCTCTCAATCACACCACCACACAGTACTGACCCACACATATGGTTCTTACACACACACTGGACTTTCTGGACTTTGGTTTTGCACAACACTGGTCACTATATTCTTCATTTCCGGTTAATACTTGTACAGCTGCTGTTATTGTGTATATATTTATTTATATTTAGATTCCTTCATACATTCTTATATAGTTCTATATTGTGTATTGTGTATTTTGTTGTACAGTTATTTTATTTTCAACTTTAATTTATATATTTATCTTTATCTTATTCTTCCCAGTTAAATTTACCCTTCATTCTAATTTGTGTTGTACAGTTATTTCATTTTTAACCTTAATTTATATTTTATTCCTTCCTAGTTAAATTTACCCTTTTTAATTTTTCATATTTATTTCCTATCTTATTCATAGCCTTTTCCTTTTTTGTTCTCTTTAGGTCACGAGCAGTTGTCCAAGCATTTCACTACATATCGTACTGTGTATGACTGTGTACGTGACAAATAAAATTTGAATTTGAATTTGATTTGAAAAGATTATTGCACTTAGTGTTATTGCACATGTGTGGATGTGTGTGTTTGTTCAGTTAAAGTCTTTGTTGTGGAGTCTGACAGCAGTGGGGAGGAAAGACCTGCGAAATCTCTCCGTCCCACACCGTGGGTGCCGCAGTCTCCCACTGAAGGAGCTGCTCAGTGCTGTCACAGTCTGCTGCATGGGGTGGGAGACGTTGTCCAACAGGGATGACAGCTTAGCCGCCATTCTCCTGTCACTCACCACCTCCACTGGGTCCAGAGGGCATCCTAGAACAGAGCTGGCCCTTCGGATCACCCTGTTCAGTCTCTTCCTGTCCCCAGCAGAGATGCTGCCGCCCCAGCAGACCACACCATAAAAGATAGCAAAAGCCACCACAGAGTCATAGAAGGTCTTCAGGAGTGGGCCCTCCACCCCAAACGACCTGAGTCTCCGCAGCAGGTACAACCTGCTCTGCCCTTTCCTGTAGAGGGCGTCTGAGTTATGAGTCCAGTCCAGTCTGTTGTTCAGATGAACACCAAGGTACCTGTAGCTGTCCACAGCCTCAATGTCCATACCCTGGATGTTCAGTGGTTGCAGTGGAGAATGCTTGTGCCTGCGGAAGTCTACCACCAGCTCCTTGGTTTTACTGGCGTTGATCTGGAGGTAGTTCAGCTGGCACCAGTCCACAAAGCAGAGGTGTGGACTCGAGTCACATGACTTGGACTCGAGTCAGACTCGAGTCATTAATTTTATGACTTTAGACTTGACTTGAAAAAATGTTCTAAGACTTGTGACTTGACTTGGACTTTTACACCAATGACTTGGGACTTGAATTGGACTTGAACCGGTTTACTTGAAAAGACTTGATATTTTACCCCAAATATAAAATTTAACATGCATATTATATAGAGATTGAAAATGTGACGTCATTCACGGGTAGAACCGCAAAGGATTCTGGGAACTCGTGGCAAGCGGTACTAGCGCACGCAGGCTTTCAATTAAAATCAGTTATACAGCGATAAAAAGAAACACAAAAATGTCAAGAAGCTGTTGTATTATTAACTGCAAATAGCCGGTCGCATGACAGCCACGGGAAGCCGACGGGTAAAGAGATCGGTTGTTATCGGATTACGTCGTTGAAAAGAAATTGTTCGAGCCATGTTTCCGAAGTAATAAAGACGCGACGGATGGCCTGGATTGCAGCCATTCAAAGATCAAATATAACGTCCCAGAACCCTCCAGCTCACAGGTTAGTCTGCTCCAAGCATTTCCACAAAGGTCAGTCTGCTGTTGTAGTTAATGCGTCATTTTTCTTAACATAATTGGTGATATAGGTTACAAGCAAGTCTGGCGCTGAACAGAAATTGTCGCGCTATGCTCCTTTGTTTATTGTGCATAAATAGTGAATTGTCCTGACACAATATTGCGTTTCGCTTCTGTTATTATGGTACATTGACAAAAACATATACTTTTATTCACAGGATAAAACAGGTTTTTTGTATCACTAATTGCCCAGTACGATTACAGCATACAGTATTATTGTCACTGCTACATTTCTGTGACGCTACCAGAAATTATTTCCACTACTAATTAATTACCGTTGAGCTCAAAGGTCCTATTAATAAACGGTTAACGAATGTGTATTTATGATGACGATTTGTGAGACTGGTAAACTTATGATACGTACGATGGTCTTTCGTTCTACACGGGGCATTTCAAGGTCCTGTACCCATCCGTCGGTAAACTGTACCTGGGCTTGTTGCAGTGACCTGAAGTTACTAAACTTCATGAGTGTGTGCACTCACTCCAAGAACCGTATAATTATAAATATGCATATAAATATGCTACGATGAGATAGCTGACTTCATCTAACTAGCAAATGTTTTCCAGGCTACGTTGGTGATGCAGTTTTTTTTTTAAATGATTTTTTTTTTTTAAATATCATTTATTTATGTATGATATTTTTGTCATGCGATTTTAAAGCCGGTCCTACAACCGCATCCAAGAATAACATGCAGCTTATCTCAGAACTGTCGGTGAAAATTATTCTTGGAGCTAGGTTTAATTGAGCTGCATTTTAAAGAGGTGCAATTTCACAATTTGTGTATATTTTCTAAGTTCACTATTTTGTCATGTGTTGAGAAAAACACAGATTTAAAAATTACATGGTCTAATATTTACATTTAGCATATAACTGCAACATGCTTTTTTTTCGTTTTTTTTAACGACTCGAAAGGACTTGAAATTCAAAATTTCAGACTTGTGACTTGACTCGGACTTTTACACCAGTGACTTGAGACTCGACTCTGACTTGCCTGACATTACTTGAGACTTGACTTGAGACTTGAGGATAAAGACTTGAGACTTACTTGAGACTTGCAAAACAATGACTTGGTCCCACCTCTGCCACAAAGTCTTGAGTCAGTCCTCTGTACTCCTTGTCGTCCCCATCAGTGATGAGGCCGACTATTGCAGAGTCATCAGAGAACTTCTGCAGGAAGCACTGGGTGGAATTGTGGGAGAAGTCTGCAGTGTAGATGGTGAAGAGGAACGGAGCCAGAACCGTTCCCTGTGGGGCCCCCGTACTGCAGACGACCCTGTCCGACACACAGCCCTGAGTCCTCACATACTGTGGTCGGTCGGTGAGGTAGTCCAGGATCCAGGTAGTGAGGTGATGGTCCACTCCAGAGTTCACCAGCTTGTCCTTCAGAACCGAGGGAAGAATAGTGTTGAAGGCACTGGAGAAATCAAAGAACATGATTCTCACAGTGCTTCCAGCGGTCTCCAGGTGAGCGAGGGAACGATGTAGGAGGTGAATGACGGCATCATCCGCTCCAATGCCAGGCTGGTAGGCAAACTGAAGTGGGTCCAGTGATGAGCTTGTTAGGCGCCGAAGCTGAGCCAGGACCAACCGCTCCAGGGTCTTCATCAGGTGGGATGTCAGAGCCACCGGCCTGTAGCTGTTGAGGTCCTTGGGGCGTGAAGTCTTTGGCACTGGTACAACACAGGAGGTTTTCCAGAGCTGCGGGACTCTTCCCAACCTCAGGCTCAGGTTGAAGAGGTGCTCCATAATAATTATCAGTGGGTCCCAGGAAATAGAATGTGACATGGGATTTAGATTTCCGTTACCAGGATGGTCGGGTTCAGCGTAGTCTTTATCACCACCTGTCAAAGACACATCATCAATATTCATGTTTGCTCAGGTTATTCACTTGTTCACATCTGTCTGAGATCATTCATACTGTTGTATGGATGTGTGTACAGTATGTATATAATTATCAGCTATGTAAAAGATATTATCATCTCTGTATTCTTACCTAGTTGGAAGTTCTCCATTCAAACTCAGAGAGCCGCTGGAGGAAGGTGGTGATCCGAGGGCTGATGCTTGTAACCTTCCTCTTTACGACACGACCTGTCTTGCGGCTTGTACCAAGTTTTGCAGGGCATTTTGTTCCCATGTCTCGATTGATCCTCACAAAGAACCTTTTAACGGAAAAAGGGCTGCTTTAATTTCAAAATTAAAACATACATTACAGCAATCACCTATATGTTTCTGCAACTGTAGTCAAGCTATCACATATATTTCATTCTTAAATGGTGTAAGCTTTAATGGTGTAAAGTATTTACCTCTGTATCATCTCCAGTGTGATGGACGCTGACTCCTGATACTCAAGGTTGAAAACGTAGTATGACGCAAAGAAGACAGCAAGGGTGCTGGCAAAGTCATGCATCTGCTCAGGCTCATAAAATACCTTGCCCTCCAAACTGATCATCCAGCGGCTTGCAGACATGAAATTATTCCCTAAAAACAGACAAGAGTCCAATAAGACAATGTGCTCACCCTTAAAAATAAGGTTTCCACAAGAATGCTGGATAGCAGGCCTCACACTGTAAAAAAATAGAATCCACACGGTTTGCTGCTATTTCTCTTATTATTTATTATGTAATGAAAATTATGATCAATTACAGGAAAAAACTGCCTAATGTTTTGGCATTTTGGCCTGTGCTGAAATGTTAGGCTGTTTTTTCCTGTTGGTCATTGTGTATAATAAGAGAAACAGCAGCAAACTGTGTGTATTCTATTTTTATACAATATAAAACAGACAAACCCCTGTTAAGTAAGTTGTTGTGGGTACAAATACCACAATAATTACATAGATTTTTTACAAAAATATTACAAGAGGATTGAAAGTATTTACTTACCAAGCGCTATTACCCTTGGTGTGATGGGTAAGGTCATCTCTCTCTCAACAGACATCTTGGTGGAAAAAGCCTTTAAAACACAAACACTGAGGCTACATCACACTGTCAGCGCAGCCAGCAAGGGCAGGAGGACAGCAATGCACCACACTGGGCGGGAAAAGACAGAGAGACAATTGTTAATTTAATTTTGCATTTATTTAACCCTTGAAAAATATATTTACATAAGTAAATAAAAGAAAAAAAACACACAACCCATCTTTTCAAGAATAATTCAACTAATTGCTCTTTTGACCAACCTAACACAGACGTTACATGGTTTTCCTATGAAAAAGACCCTGGAAGACGTTGTATTAAAGGAAAAAAAACATGCTCCCCTTCCCACTTAAAAAAATAATAAATATTAAACTTAGGTTGGAGTTCCTCGCGCCACCAACCTAATGTTATATTAACTTTTTAATGTGTACTGCAGCTCACACAAAATTAAATAAAGCAGGCTAACCTACATGAGCAAGCTCAAAACTGGATAAGATTGTTTTAGCAGTCTCTAAATTTCCAAAAAAAAGTTGTCTTTCTTTATTCTCATTAAATGTGTATTTTTACCTGCTGCTTTAGCTGAAGCTAAATGTCCCACTGTTAGCGTGGCTAGCTTCTCAATAGTCATAGAACAGAAGCGCAGGAGGACAATGCACCACACTCGGCGGGAAAAAGACAAAGACTGTCGTTGCGCCTGTGTTCTTCGCCCCTCCCCGTGGAAAATATATATCTAAATATATATTTAAATAAGAAAAGAAAAAAACACACACAACCTATTTTTTCCAGAATAATTCAGCTAATGTGCTATTTCGACCAAGCTAACACCGATTTTAAGCCCCCCCCCCTCCCCCACACACAAAAAATATATATGCTCTTAAAAATTAATAAACGAGTATGTTAGGTAGGAGAGTCCTTTGCATTACCTTATGACGTCCCGTTTGCAGTTTCCACACAGAGGTCCAACAATAACAGGTGCAAAATCTTTTGTCCTCTCGAGAATATCATAACGAAGAGTTAACAAAGTTGGCCTGTCTTTCCTCTCCTGTCAATCACTGGATCACAGGTCATGTCAGTCAGGATATGGAGTGGTGGTTGGTAGAGGTGGGCGGGGCCAGCATGCATTCAGTGTGTGTTTCACTAAGTTGGGTTGACTAGTTCCCAGAAGAGTTCTGTACATGTTGCACGTTCAGTAAATGAGCAATTCAGTTACTGCTCGACTGAGAAGCCTCCGCCAAATTATTACAATATTCTCCACTGACTGAAGTTCGCCTTTGGCAACGCAGTGGCAAGCACACATTTGCAGCAGCTGTGCATGTGCATACAACTGCATGCAGCAGATTAGATGATCAGAATTCTTGAACCTTACACACAGGCAAGTCCCCTAAAAAGTCAAAACCATAATACTTTCACTGGTATCATACTGACAAATGGCATAGGTTGGAGGAAAATCTGGAAATGGTTGGCAGTGAAAGAGTTAAAATGTAATGCACTATTGCAACCAACCACTGAAAGAGTAAAAATACACAAACAGTATGATGAACCATTCAAATCACATAATAATGAAAAATACAGCAAAGGTTAACAGTGTATCATTCACCACATAAACAGGGTGTAACTTTAACACCAATTGTCTGTATGATCAACTCGGTCACCTATAACATCTCAAAGTCTCTGGCTTCGATCTTCAACCCGTTGGTAGGCAGCTCTGAACACCACATCCAGAACACTTTGGATTTTGTTGAGAAGGTGAGAGATGTCCTATGGAGGCAGATGAAACCATGGTCTCATACGATGTTACATCTCTCTTCACTTATGTTCCAGTCACTGAAGCAGTGGAGGTTGTTCATAAGAGATTACAGGATGACCCCAACCTCAGCAACAGGACCACTCTCACCACAGACCAAGTGTGTTTGCTTTGGAACTGTGTCTTAATTCCACCTATTTCACATACAAAGGTCATGTAATACTGACCCATGGCACACGCGGGTTAGTGCACCATGACAACCCATGGTGCACTAACCCGCATGTGCCATGGGTTCACCATTGTGACCAATGTGGACATGAAAGAAGTGGAAAAGAGAACTCTGTTATCATACCCTGGAACAGCACTAAGTCATTGGTTCAGACACCTTTGTGTCAGGATGTACCACAATTCATGGATCGCATTAATTCGGTGGACCAACACATCAAATTCACCAGGGAGGATATGAAAAATGGCAGGTTAGCCTTCTTAGACTGTAACATTTCCATCAGTAATGGGGGATATTTAAAGTAGATGTTTAAACCTATGCATATGGATCAGTATTTAAGGTTTCACTCTCATCGTCCACCGGAGCATAAACTGGTTGTCATCAGGACGCTACAACACAGAGTGAACACCAACCCCACAGACACAGCGGCCAGGAAGAACATCACATCAAGAAGGCCCTGAGTAAATGTGGTTATCCCAGCTGGACATTTGTCAAAGCTGGGAAGGCTCCTAAGGAAAGCTCCAGCCGATCCAGGAGAGAAGGACAACTGCTGCCTAAGCGAAAACCCTCAGTGATCCCGTATGCATCTAATAATAATAATAATGTATACTTTATTGATCCGCGTGGGGAAATTACTCTCTTTGTATTTGACTTATTCACTCAGTGAAGCAGTGGGCAGCCACTGAGCAGGGACGGTACCTTGCTCAAGGGTACCTCAGGGTAGCCGTTCAGTGGATTCGAACCCCCGCCTTTCCGATCATGGGAAGGTAAGCAACCACTCTACCTACTGAGCTATCCCTGCCCTGCGCTTTCTCTAAACGCCACCGCGTCTCTGTGGCTTTCAAACCCTAAAACACGCTGCGTCAAAAATCGGTCCTCCCCAAGGATTGGGTCCCTGTTTTGTCTGTATTATCAAATTGAACATATTAGACCTTGATGTTCTTTCCCCATCTGATGATGCAAAGAAATCCTTTATCCTTTATTACGTTAGCTAACGTAATAAAGGAGTTTTTAAGCACAAACTTTTCAGATGGCCTGTCACAAAGGCCAGTTTGAAGACCTGCAGAATTTGTCACTACTTTGTTGGTTTCATTTTTTCAGATTTTTTAAATGAACTATCTTTCTGATTATAAATGCCATTTGGTATCACATTTGGTCATTTTATACAATAAAAATTATGTACTTGTGGTGATTGTAGTATCCAAATACCACTGTCCAGAACAGGCAAAGTGAAGAGCAGTCTTTCTCAAATCCATTCACACTCCCATCACTCTGTATGAAAACTTATGTAAGTTAATGCATTAAAGATGAAAAAATGCCCTAAAGAAATCTTCAAACCCTGCTAACCTTCTGATCTCCTCACACATGCACAGTCACTGAAGCTTGTCAGATTTTTTAGTTGCACTTTAGCTGAAGCTTATTGGCATGTCCATAGATGAAAATATAGTGATATAAAAGAGTTTCTGAATAAATGTTACTAGAAGTGAGGTAGGAAAGTTTAATTAACTGTATCAAACCTTCTCTGAAAAGATCCATTAAATGGCACCATTTATTTGCTTACATTTATATCATCTACATATGATCTGTTGGTTTATTACCTCAGACTAACAAAAATGAAAAATCCACAGCAACTTATTATGAATTGTGATAGTTTCAGTTCCAATATTTCTTTTCCTAAAAAACTTACATTTAATACCAGAAATGACCTGATATGATTTGATGGGAAAATGTCATAATTTGACCACAATGAACTATATAACTGTGTGTTTTTGTTTATAGATTTTGAAGCCTTGACTCCAGCTTTAAGCTTAGCTGGATAGTGCACAGACATCCTGCTAAATATAATTTCATATACTGAAAAGTTAGTCCTCTTAAATAGTCTGCTAGTATATTTAATCACACAGCAAACTTTATTATTTGTCAAACAATAACAAAACAGCCACTAAAAGTTCCTGCATTAGAAAGCACAAAAGTCTGTTTCAGTGACTCAAACCAGCTAATGTAAAAAAAACCAAACAAACCCCAAAACAATTTAAAGGGGGTGGGTGATAATAGGAAAAGTTGCTAATCGGTGTCACTGTGGAGATGAGTGTCTGATTGTGTCACTACTTTTCTAGTTCCAGCATGATTACACTGAACCCTCATATGCAGAGTCCAGAAACAGTGAGTGAATGAACGTGGCTATTGCCATTATTTGTATACAGTCTTTGATTTTAACATGGGTCTCTAGGGGAAGTGATTGGACGGACTCACTTTTTCAGTCAGCCATTGGCTGCCCAAAATGATCCCGTGGCTATTTTGGCACTTGGATGTTGGATTTTCATATCCAGCAGTTGCTGCTTTGCTTGAACACAGCTAACATCATTTCATGTCTGCAGTTAGTTCTGTGCATTGCGTGAGGTGTGCTATCAAGAGTCAAATCACTTGAATTACAAAGAACCATTTATTGGGATTGATTCGGTTCACATTTACATTAAAAGTACCACAATTAAAAACATTGAAATCAAATCTCCTCTTCAGTGAATTACTGTTCAAGATTGCACAATGCCCAGCTCTGGAAAGACAGTCAATGACTGGTCCTCCGTCAGGAGTCAAAATATCACAGAAGCAGCAGAAATCTTAAAAATTCTCATCAGGATGGATCAGAAAGAGGTTTGCAGTTTTTTAACATAAGAACTGGAATGAAACAAAATGGACCTGTTGGCACTCAAGTCTCATTGATTAAGAATATAAGAGTGAAAGTATTTGTTGCATACACATGGGAGAAACGTTACAAATGAACACTGACGATTTGATGAAGACAAGTCAGAACTCATCTATACGAGGAGCAGCAGAACGGAGAAAACAAGAGAACATATTTAACGTTCTGAAATGACGCAAAGCTCTCAAACGGCTCCGCTTGTCTAAACAACAAAACATTCACATTAGCACCACTTACAGCTTACAAAAGGACAGTTTTCTTTGAAAACAATGGAGTCATCATCGTTCAGCTGGATGAATCATGCCCCGTCCCACTGACAGAAATCGCTGTGAGAAACTCTGAGCCATACATTTGAACATTTAAAAACAATCCACTGTAGGATCTATGATTTATATGACTTCTCAGGAAATGTCACCAGGTGTGGCTCAAACACATATTTCTATCTTCATGGTTTGCTGCACAGCTCCATCAGTTTGTCAGAACATGTCACTCAAAAAGAAAAACAAAACAAAACAGTGATTTCAATTTACAGCTATACAATACAGTAGACACAGAATGGAATACACCTCTTTGTCTGCATTAGGCTCTACTCCTAAAAATGGCTTTAAAGTAGTTCATCTTGATATTCGAAACACAGACTGAGAGCTGTTCTGTACTTTCGTTCATGTCCCAGTATCCATCTAAGCCTGAGGCACAGGAAGTGTCCCTCCCCCTTTCTCTGAGTTATTGCATTCAAAAATCAGACAGCATCTGCTTAAATCAGGCCTGCAGGTTCTTCTTCTGCTTTCAGTGCCTCTGTCCAGACTCTGATTAAGCCTCCTTGCTTATTTCAGCTAAAAAGCTTCTTGGCCCTGCCTACCCTCTGATTAAAATTTGGTTGGACGGGGGTATTGGCAGGACAGCAGTGGAATTCAAGTATCAAACCATGGTCTGAGGCCAAAGTGATGCAGCTGACATCATCAGTCTGCAGGATTGCTTTGAAGGAAATCTTCCCATCGAGACGAACGGAGCTGTGGGTGAAAGCCGATCCTTGATCATGGAGGAATGGTGACAACAAGCTTTAAATCAACTTGCACTAACTTATAATGAAATGCCAGTTTTGGAGAAGTGAGCAATTGAGCTGGGCACGAGGGCTGAAACAAAAAATAAGTTCTCAGGTATGAAGCAGCTTAGGGTTTGTTACAGATGTCATTTCACAGATAAAGGGCAGGTAACACTGGGCTACAGAAATGATGGCGGGGGAAAGCACAGGTCATGTAGGATACAAAAACCTGTATGCAAAAGTGGCAGATTTTTCCTGGTATTTCTCATCTGCAGCAGCCACTGACACAGGTGAGTAATGTTTGGCATGTTGTGGCATAATGTTGTGTTTGTGTGATATTTGGAGATGTAAACAGCATGTAAATAGGATTCGCGTTAAAACGGAAGTCGCTCTATAAGCACATGCATCATATACCATCCAGTCATATATGTACACAACCTGTCTCGTGATGGGTGGTCCATATAAACATCTGGCACTCATTCAGCCTCTGCCTACTCTCAGCTCTGCTCGCATTAAAGAGCTCAGGCTGCCTGGGTTTGTTTCATATGGACCCAATATGCTCATTTTTATCCTTTGACTGTACCAGAGTAGCTCTGTATCATTCACGCCTAAATATAATCCTTATCTAACTTATACTGGGCCTCAGTGGAGCCCCCCAGTTCATCTTCTATCTAAAGTGAACTGCTTTCGCTCTTGCAACCTTCCCTTTAAGCCAGCGGGGGCTTCTGTGCTCACAGTGAGTGTAATGTGCCTGAGATGCCCATATTTGGGCTATCCCCTGTCACTGACATCATCCAGAGCCAAGGGTAGAAAAAACAATGTCAAACTGAGTGTTTAAATCAGTCTGAAGCCTGAGCTTTTACCCACAGAGATTATTGCCCAGTGACTGACCTCATTACTTGACACTTTTATTTCATACGACCACCAACCACTGTAACAATACATAGGTGGGAAAAATGTTAAGGTCCCCTTTAAGAACTGAATTTTTGCGCAACCGCTTTGACTTTCAATATGATAAAACAAAAGACAAAACAATTAGATGATAACGAATGACCACTCCCTCTGCTGTCCTTTTAGGTGACTTTTCCCCTCCAGTGAGCCCATATTGCAAAATAATCTCTATCCTCTCGTGTTTTCTCCTCAGTCAGCAGTGGAAACATTAACAATGACACCACATCCATGTTAACCATCCACACTGCCTGTAACCTAGAAATAAGATATTCGAAGGAATGGGTAGCCCCCCCCCCCCCAAAAAAAAGGAGTGGTTTGATCCTGTAAACCTGGGGTGATTCTTTTCATCCAAAGTGGTCGTGAAGAGAAGAAAGTGAGCCCAGAGTCTGTCTCTCCAGTCTGAGGTGAGCTCTGTACGATCAAAGGATATACAGAGGTGTTTGATTTCGGGGCTCATTAAACTGTCTCCATGTTGCGATGTTTTTGTCTGGTCTCCTCTTACATCATAATCTACCAAATCACACGCTTTTCCACTGAGTAATTTCTCCCTTCCTCAACTGTCCTCCATACTCACATTTTTCACACACAGTGAGGCACATATAAGACTGTATGCGATTAGTGTGGAGCCTCCCGTCCCAGACATATTTCTCAGGGGAGGAGAGCCTCTCCCTCTTCCACCCAGAGGAGGTTCAGGACCTCGGCCTGCCGCTGCTCCCGCTGGTGAATCCTCCGCAGGCGCAGGATGTAGAGCAGGATGGCCAGCACCACCACCAGGATGCAGAGTGAGAACAGGTGGTGGTTGTAGACGAATGAAGAGCGCAGCCAGCTGGGGTGGTTCTGCCGCAGTGCTTCCTGCTGCAGGTCCCTGGAGAAACAAGCGGGGCAGAGGAAGCACATGTTTAATCCAAAACAAATCCTTGCTAATGAGCAGAGCAGCAGGAGCAGCATTCTGTTTAGCTGGTGTATTATGTTTGGGGGGCAGGTTTAGTCAAGTTATAACTTTCTGTAACTGTTTCATTTCACGGATGTAAAGAGGATGTTTTAAAAATCTTTTCAGGTAAACAAACTCTGTTTATATGATGCACTGTGCTTGTTATTATTAATTTGTGGCTCTCTTGCACAGCGTGTCTTTTGTCCCCCACCAGTCAAAGCAGTTAGCTGCTCCTGTCTCAGCCTGGACCTACTGGAGGTTTCTTCCTGTTAAAAGGGAGTTTTTCCTTCCCACTGTCACCAAGTGGTTGCTCCAAGTGACTGCTGGGTTTTTTCTCTATTACTTTAGCGTCTTTACTTTAGAGTCTAAAACCCCTCGAGGTGTCAGGTGACAGTTGTTCTGGTTTAGTGCTTCATGAATAAAAATGAACTGAATCGCTCTATAGCTGATTTCAGACTGTGACAAGATAAAGACGTAAGCCGTGTTTTTCATAGCGAGCACATTCCTGTGACACATCTTGTGTTTTTTCCCCAAACAAACCTACAAGTTAAAAGGTAACTCAGTGCAGGGATAACAGGAGCAAATCAATGAAAGTACATACCAGCGTAAGTTAGTGTAGAGTTAAAGTGTGACATATCTGACAGTTACCTGAGAGGCAGGAAGCGGGTTTTGTACAGGATGGCCCCCAAAGTCCACTGGACCTCTTTGTCATAAACCAGCTGGGCTGTTTTCAGGTTCAGGTAGTTGGTGGGGAAACGGAAACCAGAGTGTAACACTTCATACACCCAGGCTGACTTGAAGCACTGATACCTGGGGTAAAAACAGCACAATAATGGGTCAGAGGAGGATGAAAGTGACATCTGAGGGCAGGGAAAACAAAGCAGCCATTTAGATTTACAGCTGCAGATAGAGTCATGCAAATGTGCACCACCTGCAGGCAAGAAAGGGAATAACTTTCACAACTTTGCCACCAGCAGTATATCATTTTTTCAAGAATCAAAACACAGTCTGAAGAGTGATGTAGCTGACATCATTAGCCTTCATTTGCCATTTCCCACTGAGACAAACAAAGCTGTGGGTGAAACTCTACGACTGAAAGTGGCAAAACGATGGCAGCAGGCTGTTACATCAACCTGCACTTAACTGCAAAGCTATATCAGTTTCTGGGGTGAACATTTCAGCTGGTACATGACGGTAAGAGTTGCTTTTTCTCCTTTTTTCATGTTAGCGATGTCACATCATAAAGACTCGCGTGTAAAATTTGAGTTTGTTTGTGTATTTATACAGAATTTATGCATAATTTATAGTTAGTGACGTAAAGAACTGAGAAGTGAGCAATTAGGAAATATTTGTTCTGTTTTTTTTGTTTACTGTCCTCGAAATGCTTGGATGTGCCTGTGGCTCCTGGTGTTACTGAAATAATCCACTGTTGTGCATTGGTAGAAGAATTGGGTCAGCCTTACTTACCAAGAGTTTATGGGCTGAAAATCAAGTTCAGAGAGATTTGTTTATATGTGGAAAGCAGGAGAAAAGAAGTATCCTCATTTACAACACACAATATGATCTGCAATTAACTGCAGTTTGCTAGACTGAATAAATATGTGTGTATCTTAAACATGTGAAGATTTTAGCCACAAACATGTCCAGTTCTAGAAATTTGGTTTGATGACAAAAATAAACCACAAACCAACGGCTGACGTAACTTTGTCCATTTTCTACATATGGTCAGTGAAGTAGTTGGGGAGTAACTGAAGAGTTCCTCCTCATGTGGCCTAATAAAAGTGAATTGGCGATTGTGATAATTACACACTTCACATCTCAGGTTCTGCTCTTTGCTATGAAAAAACTCTCACACAGAACTGGAAAATTCTCAAAAGATGCCACATTTATTTGTGTGTGTCGTTTGTGTGCAGGTGTTTCCACGGACAATTTAGAATAGCATGAATACAGCCAGAAAACTGAACTTACTTCAGTCTGCTGTCGTCTGCCTGTTTGGAGTAAAGGTGGTTTTCCAGACGCTGTTTCAGTGTCGACCACTGGGTAGAGCAGTAGTCCTGTTAAATAAACCGAAACATGAAACTGAACTTTCACTGAACAAACACAGAATGTTAAAATCTTTTATCTAATATATTTGTCTAATGGAAGGACTGGTTTTGTTTGTCTGTTACCATAGAAGCTTTGGAGTATTTCTCACTGTTGTACTGTCCTCCTATCCTGAGCACGTCCTCCATACAGTAGTAAAACTCAGAGAAACCATAGAACTCACTGTTGCTGAAGTTGATGGGAGCCTGCAAAAATATTAGATGCCAATTTTTCTTTGCATCTCTACTTTATAAAGAATCAAGGAAAGACTGAGCAGCGATCAATACCATAAACAAAACCTTGCTATCATAAAGGTCCATACCTGATAGACACCTCTTGGTGACATAGTGCCATTATGGAGACCCAGGAAGGGTCGCACTGCCTCCTGACACTTGGTCCAGTCACCCTGACCCCTCAGGTGCAGCGTGCGATTGTCCCGGACTATTGTTTCAGTCAGTCCGACGGGCAGGCAGGAGTCCAGGTACGGTTTGTCCTTACTCAGACCCGTCTGTGTGGTTAGATATCTGGACAATAACATGGAAAAAAAAAATTAAATCTACTTCCTTCACTTAGCTACACTGAAAGAATGTGAGGTTTAGAAAGATAAGTGTCTGCAATTAGATAAATCAGTGAATCAGAATTAAATACTTGATCAGTTATAGGATGTTTAAAAGTCTGAATCAACATTGTCAAATCAAGATCATTAATTATTCATATCATTTTATACACAAAAGATTCACAGTCCTGAATGTATGTGCACTATGTTTCACATCACATGCTCCAGATTGGATTTTAGAGAGGATGTGTGATTGTGTGCAGGGAGATGGTGCTGTTTTTCTAGTTTCTGAGATTAAACCAAGTTAAAGGCAGACAGTATTTTTACAAGGTTCAGCAAAACCTGGAAAGAAGCAAATAGAGAAAACAGCTGTGATAAGTGCCAGCTTGACTTTGGGTAAGAGTAATACGAAAGGCATGAGAGGAAAAGACACCGTCTAGAAGCTGATCTCTTATGGTAACACACCTGGGAGACAGGTGTTGATTTTTGTTTGCTTCAGCTTACTTTTAGAGTAAATATGGGAGCTGTTTAACATTGTTCTCTATGGAAGAGTTGGATGGAGGAGGCATTTATAGGAGAACCTTAATGATAATAACACTGATGAAGGAGGACAATAATGGCTATGGGTAAAACAATGGCTGTAGAGGGAAAACTGTCAACACAGCAGCAGTTGAAAGACAAAAAAATGTGATTCATTTTTGGACTTGTCCCACTCTACCCCACTCTAACCGATCCCACAGACACTCATCATAAACTCTGAAACGGGTGAAAAAAAGCATGAAAAGTGGAACTGAAGAAAAACTATAAAAAATATTGAAAAGATAAATACAAGCTCAATAGTTTCATGTCTTGGCTTCGTTTTAAAGCCTGAAAGGTGTCTGTAGGTGAACGTATATGGAAGCAGTTAGAGTTAAAAGAGGGGCAACTTAAAAGAGGGTTTAAACACTTCTCTCCATTGAAATACATTATAGATTTTGTTGAATAAAGTTGAATATTTCAAAAAATATAAAAGTTAGAAATGAGAAAAATACAAGCAGACATGTAGAAAAGAAGAGCAATATAACGGTGGTTGAATGGTTTTTCTAAGTTGAAGGTGATAGCTGGTGAAAAACCTACACAATACAGGATAATAATAATGAAAAATAATAACAAAGATTTGGATTATAATGCTGTGAATGTTTAATCTACATTCACACTAATTAGAAGTAAAGTGAATGTTATAATATATTGGCTATAGAATAATAACAACTGCCTGTAAATATCAGTTTTACAGTGTAGCTCTGTCTAAAGGAAAAATGAGACACATATCAGTTATGCAGCTGTAATGCAAAATGTAGATATTTGCAGGTATCTCACAGTGTGCTTCAAGCATAAAAAACACATGTGACTAACCTGTTCTTGGTGAAGGTGCTGTTAAAGAGCTGGTCCTCGTAGCGCTGCCTGGCCATGTTTCCTCCAAAGCCCAGGAACGTGGTGACATACACTCGGTACACGTGTTGCGTGTGCTCGACATCACAGCCCAGATTAAACTCTGCGAGGAAGCTCTTCCCTGCCTCCTCCTGAAAACCACAGGCGTGTTACGCTAATGCAGACAGGAGCAGCCTTCCAGGCTACATCACAGGCAGGACAGGTCAGTACTCAGTGTATTTCCTTACTTCTTGAGGTGAGTTGAAGGTGATGGCGCTGGGCACCTCATAGGCGATCTGAAGCGAAGCTCCACCCATATCCATGATGCCCACTGTGCGCCGTCTGCTGATTGGCTGCTGGTTCTGAGAACTTGTCGTCACTTCGACTGTGGCGTCCTCTAAAATTTTTTTTTTTTTAAATATTAAAAAAATTCCACCCCCCCAAAAAATAACAATTTTGCATAAAACACACGTGAAACAAACATTAGTGTGAGTTTGGTAAACATCATGCCTCCGTCACACTCACCCTCATCAGGATGGTCGAAGCGGCCCAAGACAAAGTTAATGCCAATCCATGCATACACTCCTACGAGGTCACAGGAACATGTCGTTTCACAGTGAGGAGACACAGAAACAAGCAGGCAGCAGTTAGAAGTGTCAGATTTAAAGAGTGCCACTATCAGCAGGGTAAACAAGACTGTCAGCTCACCTTCCTGTTTCCCAGAGATGACCTCAACATGTGAACGGGAAAAGAGGAAATCAAACTCCAGGGGGACATCGGTGACAAGATCCTCTATAATGTCTGCTTGCTGCCTACATGCAGAGAAGTACAGCATAAAACGGGAGGTTTTGTTCACAATATAGAAATACAGAACAAGTGAGGAAAGCTGCAAACCCTTCATTTACCAGGGACAGCCAATCAGAAGAAAGGTGAGGGAGACCATATCAGCTTTACTAGAGTAGAGTCAAATGGTTCACAGTGGGAGCTGGAAACAACCATACCAGGTCTCCCTTAAAATACCATTAGATTAAAAACTGATGCTGTTGCGTGGTGTTCTGTTTACCTCTCATGCAGCAGCCGCATGCCAGCAGTACAGAGGATGTAGAGTGGAGTCTCTTTATGTTTGTTCTTTGGGACATGAGCAGCAGCAAAGCTGAGGAGAGGGTGGAGGTAGTCACTGGCCTGCGTTGGTGTGGTTGCCAGAGTAGAGATTCCTGAGAGAATACACACACACACACACAGTACAATCAGGTATAAAATACAAAATTCAGAATTTTTAGCTAGTTATAAAATTAGAGCTAGCTAATGCAGAAAGCTAATACGTCGCCCATAATGGAACAGAAAGAAAATCTAATGCTGTCAAGATAAGATGAAGTTGAACAGGGTGAATTTGGGTCATAAAATGACTAATAAATGACTAATATATAGGTATAGTTGAGGTTTCACACAAACACTTTACATGACATGATCTAAAATATATGAGTGTGTTTTGGTAGGAATAAATGCTGAATGATATGAAAAATCTGGAAGTATTTGATGCAGATCACTGAACTAGACAAAGCTAAGACATCAGCATTATAACCTTACACACCACACATCAATCATAAAAGCCTTAAAAGGAAAATGATTAGAATGGTTGTCACACAACGATGTCCCGGCATTCAAAGGGTCAGGTTTCCTTTAACTGCAGCATTCGATCTAATCTGCCTGCTGTGGCAGAGATAAAACAAAGTCGCAGGGACTGAAAGCTCCTCACCACTGATGTGACTAATTATTAAAAGGTACAGTGTGTAAAATCTAGTAGATTGTTTTACCCCTCCCAATTTAGTGCATAATCCTATTGTTACTCAACATGCCAGGTGTCTATTTGTTCTGGAGGAGGCTGTGAACATTTGTGGAAGGAGTCGGATATAAGTCGGGAGGGTCACATATCTAATCTGCTGACATTAAGTAATTGTGATAATATCAGCCATGGATAAGCATGTATAAGCATTAATGCACAGATCTGTGTGTTAGAGCTTTGATTTTAGTTCAGGAGATGAGGCCTGAGGTGAGGAGGAAGAGGATGAGGTGGAAATGAGGGAAGACAGAAAAGTGATGGATGAGACAGATGAAGAGGAGGAGAACGACATAATGAAAAAGAGATAAAGAAAATATACATGTACGAATATTAAATGGTCCTATCATTTTAATTTTGGGATCTTTCAATTAGAAGTGACTTATACGGCAGTGTCTAGTCACATACATAAAATAGAATTAAGTGTAACACCACCAAGTTCACTTTGCATGGGAAAACAACTGAAGCCAAATCTGTTTATCTTTTTCCTACTTTCTGTTTTCCATCATGTTCTTTCCAGATTCACATGCTCTGACTTTCACTTTTCTGGCCGTGAGCCAAAGGGCAAACAGTGAATAAGAAATGATCTCGCTGTCGCCATCATCTTCTGTCTCACTGGCACCGTCTGGCACCAAAAACAAAACAAAACAAATAAACAATCAGTCTTTGCCACTTTGTTTCTGGTCTGTACATAAGGCTTAAACAGTTACAGTTAAGCAAACCTAGAAACAATGTTTCTTCTAATTGCTCATTCATTTACGTGAACACTGTGATTCATCTTATGCCATCCGACTTTGATTTACCTCGACTGCTGAGCATAGCCTTTCCTAAATCTTTCTGGGGTGGCTGTAGCTCAGGTGGCAGAGCAGGTCAGCCACTAATCAGGTCAGTGGTTCGATTCCAGGCTGCCTCCTGCATGCCAAATATCATGCAGATACTCAGAGGGCCCGGTGGCGCCAGTGTCCGGCAGCCTCGCCTCTGTTAGTGCGCCCCAAGGCAGCTGTGGCTACAATGTAGCTTGCCATTGCCGTGTGTGTGTGTGAATGACTGAATGTAGTGTAAAGCGCTTTGGGGTCCTTAGGGACTGAGTAAAGCGCTATACAAATGCAGGCCATTTACCATTTCTGACTGAGTATAAAGAGAAATTTAGTACTCTGATCTGCTCCTGTTCTGTTAAGGGTACACCATTTATACAAATGTAACATTTCCTGTATATGTTTCAAATTAAAAGCCATTTAGCATTTTAATACACAGAAACTGTTCAGTTCTTATAAAAAGCCTTTTGCAGTCAAACTTTTGCAAACTAATTTCCATCTGAAAAAAAAAACATTCATAAAATTATCAGTGGCTCACAAAACTGGTCAATAACTCACATGTTATTCTACCACAGCAGATAATAAGAAAGGACGTCTATACTACAAGAAAAAAGGGAGAGAGAGAGGAGGATACACAAGAGTGCAGACAGTAGGATGTGAGGAATATGTAGGAGGATGAAGGACGATAAAAATGGACAGACATGACTTTTCAAATCCAGACAAAGGACTTTAACCACACATTCATACAGTGTTTAATTCTATATGCTCTAAGCACTTCATCTACCCCGCATCCAAGGCCAGCTAGGAACTTCCACTTGACCTAAAATCCATGTCTTAAAACTTTGATACGTAAAGAAAGGCCCCAGCCAATCAGTAGACCTGAACTAGAAACATTGTGGCTTTGAAGTTCTAACCACTGTACACCATACTGCCTGGGGAGTCGCAGAGGATCTATTCATAAAACCAGTCTAACATTTGCTCATGTAGAGCTATGCGTTCTCAGCAAGCTTTCACACTCTGTACAAACTCCGAGTGAGCTTTGCTTACTCACCAGGCTTGATCTTCTTGACGACAGTGTTGCGGCTGCGGTCCCTCATTTGTCTGATGTCCAGTAGGGTGTGGGGGTTCCCGTTATGGGGTGGCCAGTAATACACAAAGATCCTGGAGCCACTGCTGCCACAGTCCACCACGATGCCATAATTCAGTGAAGGGTTGAGGATGTCAGTAGCCTCCATAGACTCAGTGAGGGAGAGGTATCTGAAGGAGAGCAAACAGAAACATTAGGAGATGAAGAATATACTCAGAAAACTGCACTTATGTACCAAAGAAAGCACAAAGGTGTCAAGAGCTTAAATAATATCCACAGACATGCTTCTTCCTTTAAATCCGCTTGAAACAAATGTTCTACACATTCATACAAAGAAACCGCAGAGTGCATTTACATTTTTCCAAATGATCTCCTTATTTAGTATCTTTCCCTTGTTTACTGAGGAGAACACCTGCAGTCAGTCCCACACACTGAGTCCTTTCAACAGTGCTCTCAAAGCTGGTTATCTGTTTACCATGAGCTTTCCACTCGAGCACACTTGAAAGAGAGGAGGGCCTGCATTATTTGAGCTCAAAGAGAATATGATCGACATGGCGGCACTTAAGAAATTCTCTAGACTTCATTGCTCAGATTAATGGTGGCTGATTATGAAATGCACCTAAATTTATGGCATGTTTTGGCATGCTGTTTCACCCTCCTATTTCCTTAGAGCCATGCTTCGTTTAGCTTAGCTTCTACAACACTGACTGGAAAAGGTTTTGGGACTAGATTTTTGAAATTGCATTTTCTAACAAGACAAACTAACACAGGAAGACAAAAATCTATTAAAGTGAGCCCAAAGTAGCATATAAGAGGAAAACACGTTACCAAAAGGCTTCCAGATTTGCAAGAGGCCACTCTGTCAGCCTCTGTGTACGGCTCAAATGAAATGAGTTTATTTGTTTCATTTCCGTCCACTCACTTGTTAATTTGGGTCCCAGACCGTCGCTGGGTGCCCCATAGCTGCCTTTGGTAGGTTTCCAGAAGGAAGAAGGCAGAGGTGATGAGCAGCAGCAGCAGGAGCAGAAGCCTCTGTCTTGGGGCACAGCCCAGAGACAGCAGGGACACGCTGCAGTACCAGGAGGCTGGCAGGCAGGACAAAGTAATCCTGTGGAAGACGAAGACACAGCAGATACTGTTATATACAACAGCAGCCATTCTGACATGAAACAGTAGGTAAATACAAGTTTAAGTTAATTAATTAATTATAGGCTCTGTTGTGTTAAGTGCTGAGCCCACAGTAACATAAGTAGTAACACCTGTGTTTCCCACAGCCATGGAAAAACATTTGTTAGCGTGCCAAGCATAACGGCTTCTCAGGAATACTCTGACAGCAGAAACTGTTATCGGTTTATTACCTTGCCATGTGTCCACATCAGCAAAAGTACAAAATGTCACAGTCGTCACCTCATGGCGGCTGCAGGCTGATTATGATGTTGTCAACTGAATTTTTTTTCTGCTGGAAGGGAGTAAGAAGGGGGAGGGGGGAGAGAGGCTCAGCGGACTTAATGTTAATGCCCTGTTGTCTAAATGCACGTAAAAATAAAAATAAAAGAAAAACTTTACAACACAATAAATACTTTACTCTAGTCAGCTGGCAGCCTGTACACTGGCAGACCTAACTAACACTGTTTGTCTTCGTAAGGCCTTAATTTTACTTGCTACAACCTCAAAAAAATAGAATTTATTTGTAACACTTGCAAACAAACAAATTACTCTAGCCTGCCTGCCAGAACAATAAGCATATTGTGCTTCAAATCTGTGATATGTTTTTAAATCCCGTGCTGCACTTGTTAGACGCTGTCGTTAAATAGAAGAGGACCATTTTAGTATAATCTCTCTTTTTTTCCACGGGTCAGTGTAACTAGCCTACCTCTCAGTTATATAAGCTAAAACCGTTACATAAAACACAATAACTGTAACCCAAACCAAATAACAGAGGGAAAAATACATTATATGCTGTATTTATTTATTGGCTACAAATGTAGCTATCATTGTTAATAACTGTTCAATTACAAACCGGATACGTTTACGAACAACTGATAACCATCACAGCACCCGTATGCTATCACTCGCTCTTATAAACGTACCTACAGAAGCCTCTTCTCCACCATGGCAGTAACAGACATTAATAATACTTGTTTGTAGTTCGACAGATAAGACAATACGACCCCTTATTCTCTCGCCGCATCACCGTAAATTATTAGTTTAGAGAACACGACGAGGAGACGGAGAGGAAATGACCGAAATTTCCGGTTAGCCGGTTGGCTACGTCATCAAACACGAAAGGCGAAGGCTTGCTGCATTCAAGCCTGTAGGAATAATCAGAACTATGCAATGCGGTGGAATGGGAAATATTTTATTTTTCCGACATATGGGAATTATTTTTATTACAACAACTAAAATCATAATATTAAAAATACATCAGACTATCGTAGAGTGTGTATGTACGATCATACACTAGCAATATTAATAACAATAATAATATGTCTATAACATTTTATAGACTTTTTTTTAATCAAAGACTGTTTATTTTATCTTGAAAAATCAGTAAGTTGTGTTTTCTCCAGATCAAAAAGTCCATATGACATATGATTTTGTCATGTAAAAAAACAATATACCCTTTTGCTGAAGTAAACATATCAGTATTAAAGAAAAATAAAAGAAATCCCACAAATGCCCTAACTTTAAGTGTAGATGTGTTTCGTTCAAGTCTACGTTGATGCGTAATCTGGGACGTCCCGTTCCAGCAGGCCCATACGCGTGATAAAAAGAAGTTACAAAAGACGAGATTTAAACCCCACCCACTTTACCTACCCGCCCAGCCCAAACTGGCTAATTGGAGCGAACTGTCTATGATTGACAGCTAGTCTAGCGAATCAAATTCATTTGTTGGCGTACAACACTCACAACCAACCCATCCTTCCTCCTGGTTCCCGGTCTCTCTGCAGCTGGCTGCCGCGCACTTTCTATCCCCGGCCTGCATTCATAAGCTGCCGGGAAGAACGCGCCAACAGGCAACCGCCGGATTTGTCCATATCAGTAGGACTAAAGTCACTTACCTGAATGGAAGCGGATGGTTTCATGTCCCGGCGAACGTCGGTGGAAGCAGCGGGCGTCGATAGCCGGGTCACTGGCCCTGCAGCCAGGGCAGAGATTCGATGGTTGGGCGGCAGACTGCTGGGAACATCGGGAGGATTTCATGTCTCATCCAGAATGGCGGGGGAACAGGACTTTGTCTCGGTGTCACATCGGTCTACTCTGGAGACCTTGACTTCTGTCGAGACAGAAATAGACTATGAAGGACTGCCTCAAGGAGTATCCACCAGCACACACATGTTGGCAGGTGCCGTTGCTGGAATCATGGAGCACTGCGTTATGTATCCCGTCGACTGTGTCAAGGTATAAGAGCGATGGAATATAATAGGCTACGAGTTTTAAAGTTTGTCGTGCTCTGTTTTTGCAGCATTGAGGGTAGCAACTGGTTGTATAAAGCCGAATCTGACGCAGGCCTCTTTACAAGCCTGAGCTCGATTAACGCTAGCTTACAAGCTAACAGGGGGTAACCTTGCTAACAGAGGTCAGTTAAATCAGCTACGTTACCTAAACCTAAAATTATAAAACTCAGGATTCTCAGGCGGACGCAGTGGGAAGCTTAATGTTAGTGTGTATGTTTACCTTTACCTAGCTTTGATTTGGAGAGATAACTGATGTGTTAGGCTTGATAGTAGCTCACTGAGGTGCCGTTAGTGTGGTAACCGGCACCTCAGTTTGTCCCAGATTGTTAAAGTTTGTCCCTAACATGCATCCTTTATCGCACAGGGTTTGAAATGTGCATTTTTGGTGTGTTTTCTTTTTTCAATTTCAAGTGGACTCGTAAATTTACACCTTGCTACACAGCACTACTTTCCCACGGGTCCCGATACACTTAAAGAAAGTTATCACTTAACCCATTAACTCCATGGACATTTTGTGTTGCTTTGTCCAAAGCCTTCAATTGTGCTACGTTTTAAGTAAATGGTTAGTATCGTAAAAGTAATCCCGAAGAAAATCCAACAGGCGAGATTTTAGAATTAACTTTGGAGTTCACATATGGTCAAAGTCTGATATCAAAGACGTAACCGTAGAGGACTAAACGGAAGCGATACTGGGGACAGTTGTTGCTTTCATTCATTTGCATTGTTGGAGCTACCTTTATGGTTGTAGACAACCTCTGTGGGGCAACCTGCATATGGCCAATAAAGCATTCATTCATTCATTCATCACTCTTTGCTTTACTTTGGGAAAACACTTTGCAGAAACTGTCAAAAAACCACGGTGAAGAGTTGGCTGTAGTAACTGAGTAACTCATTTGGGTCATTAGTCACTGGAGCAAAAGTCAATGACACACTAGTTAAATGAAGCACTCCTTGGCAGAAGAGGGTGTGGCCCTGTGCACAGGCTTCTTTCTCAGAATAACTCAATGGTTTAGGATTTTCTAACCATGTCTTCCTATGATATAAATGTCTGTGCCAACTGTGAACAGCTGCTTGTCCCATGCTTTAGCTAGAAAAGTTGAGTAGATTTAAGGATTAGAGGAGGAACTGACTAGTCAAATCTTAGCAGTCAAAAAGCATTTCAGCAATCAAGACAGTGTCTTCCTTTGTAAGCTTAGTGCTCAGTATGCGGCCTGTTATTTCCTTTTTGTATCAGGAGATAAAGAAGCAGTAATTCTGTGGTTTCTTATAGCGGTGGTAAATCAAACAAAAGGCTTATTCACTATAAATTCCAAGTTGAAGATTTGGTGAAAACAAGCTCAAGCTTTCCCTTGCAGGACCTTTCATCAGAATCACACCATGATCAGCAGATGTTTGTTGAAAATGTTTTGACTTGCAGATTTGTGGTTATTCCAAATTCTTATTAACAAGGATGTAAATGTGCAATCTGCTGCAGTGACAAGTCCTGTGCAGGTCATTTTAACTGAGCAACATTTGGTAAAAAATGATGTTGATCACTTCCTCATTTTTAGAAAGCCTTTAACAAAAACATAGAGCAATTAACATTCAGACCTAATGTCATTCCTGGTAGGATGTCAGCTACATGTGCTTTGGGTGTTTTAATTTATAAAGAAGACTTTAAGTTGAGAATTTCGTAAGCCTTTCCTGGCCTTATGTGTCTCAAGACTGTGTCGCTCTTCCAGCAACAAAGCTGAAGTAGAAGGAAGTGGATTACAAAACTTTGTGGTTGAATATCTTTTGTCTGAAGGAACTTTGGATTTTCTTTACAGTAAACTTTTAAAGACAACTTCCTTTTACTGCTAAGGTTTGTTTTTTCACAACCTGTTTCCTGCTGCCATCATACGTAGCTGGCCAGCATCTTTATGTAGTACTGATCGTTATGCTTCAGTCTATTCTTCTCACTAAATTCAGTGTCTGTTTCTTCATTGCTTGAAGGCAGGCAGAAAGCATTATCTTACTAATCTGTTTTGGTGAAAGAAGTTTCTTTCACCAAAATAATATCAGGAATTCTTTTTTTTTTTTTTTTTTGTAAGCGAGTTTTATTTACTCAATCGACACATAGTTTGAGCTTTTTCATACATAAACGTCTATTTTAAGCTAGGGAAAAAACAAATGCAGACTTTTTCCTGGGTGAACCATTAAAAAAACCTTTTGAAAAAATGGTGAAATATGTTGCAAAATGTTACAAACCTCTGATCCATTTAATCAGACTTTAAAAGGAAGCACTGCTGTAGTTTCTTCAGTATCTACAATTGACCTTGCCCTTTGACTGTTTGCACAAAGCTACCCTGTCTATCTAGTTGGTAGATTTTAATGTTTTTTAGGGTAATGTAGCAACCTAGCAACAGCTGCCAGGTTGCTACATCAGGCCGTCAGAGATGATTGCTTTGATAGCAGAGGTGGCATTTGCTCTTTTGCAGGGCAAATATGACACTAGTGAGTTAGTGGTATACAGTGAAGTAAGGCTGAATACATAAACCGGTGAACTGTTGTCATTTTTTTCACTACCAGCTGCTGCTGTTGTTTGCTGCTCAGTGCTGAGGACGTGGACGTTCTACAACAGTCTTGAATGCACCGCTCACATTGTGGATGGATGAGCACATTCTGTGTGCGTTATCGTTTCCCAGAAGCACAAACCGGGAAAGTCCATGTGAACATTTTTCCAAGAGGAAGATGTGCTCTCTGCTCTTCTGTAAAGCAGCTGGAAAAACCTAGGATTGTGACATGTTAGGGGGCTGAAAATATTGCTCATTGCTTTGGCAATCTGTTACTAGGCATGGGCAGCAAGTCTCAGGTCTACCCTGGGGCCTAGTCCCAGTAAGAAAGGCCCAGTCGGAACACCTTACCCCACCTCAGTTGCCTCCTTTTGGTGTGGCAGTGCAGCGGCTGCACTCTGAGCCCCTCCCAAATGACTGAACTCCTCACACTATCGCTAAGAGAAAGCCTAGTTCGCCTTACAGCGAAAGCACATATCCACAGTCTTATTCTTTCGCCTTTTAATTAAACTTTCAATGATAGCATTAACAAAAGATCAGGCCGAGATTGAGGGATTTATAGTGTTTCTCAACAACAACACTCCCTCTGGTGGCAGATGGCTGCATAACAGTAGGACACAACTATTACACAACTATTTACCAGCATTGGGTGTGAAGTAAAAACAACTAGTATATGTGATGCTGACTAGTGACAATAGCGATGATTGGTCGACTTGTCACGCACATCCCTGTCTGTTACTTAGGTGGTCAGATTCATTTATTGTCCACCAGTGAACAGTAGTACTCATTCATGGGCAAAAACACTGATTGAACTCAGATCTAGTTACATTTTCTACAGTGATATGTACTTCCATAAACATTGGATGATTTCCAGTGAAAAGGCTGTTAAAATGACACATACTGCATGATATTTGGACACAGAAGTGAAACCGCGTCATCTTTGTCATCCAACATCATTTGTCTCAATCCTTTACTATATTAGGAGTTGTGGGTTTTGTTGTTTATGACAGGCTTCCTATACTGTCGTCATTTTAAAAAGCTGCAGTTTTCAAAACGCAAGAGCCTCTTCTAAAGATTAAAGTAACTTTGTGTTGCATCAGGAACTGCAGCATCAAATACCCAACATAGTAAGAACCACAAACAGAATAGACGAACCTAAAATTTATCATTTACATGAGTGCTTGCCTACTGCGCCAAATGTCCTGTTAGCTGTTCAGGTTTCCCTGACAGAGGGATAAGTGTTTATAATGGTTATGCTGACAGAAAGGGGCCCTGTAACACTTCCTCCATTTTTATTTTTTTCCTTGTTTGTTTTTTGTTCTCTTTGTTCTTCTGCATCTTTTCTGCAAGAATGCAAAAGTACGCCTGTTAACTTTGAACAAGAAATATCACAATATCCAATTCCAAGTGTTTATAAAATTGAGTGGGCTTAAATAAAAGTTTGTATTTATTTTAAAAATACTTATTATTCCCACCCAGAACGTTAAAAGGTGGGATACAGATTGCAACATTATTTATTTATTCTTTTCAAATTTTTTTTCCTCCCCATTACCTTAGACTCGCATGCAGAGCTTGCACCCAGAGCCGGGCGCACGCTACAGGAACGTGATGGATGCCCTGCGGCAGATTGTACAGACTGAGGGCGTGTGGAGGCCGATCAGAGGCGTGAATGTACTGGCAGTGGGGGCGGGGCCTGCCCATGCTCTCTACTTCGCGTGCTATGAGAAGATAAAGTTCTCGCTCAGTGACGCTATACATCCTGGCACCAACAGCCACTTTGCCAATGGTAAGATGTTTCCCAGTCAGCAAACTTTGACTTATAATCAATGGTGCAGAAGTTTGATTGTGTTTTCTTTTTTCTTTCTTTATTTTAAAGAACAGAAGAATAAAGAAACAGGAAATGAATTCAGTAGAATTTGGTAGAAGGAAGTTACACTTGACTCTGTGACTGTTTATTATTGTCAGTTTGATTGTTTGATTGATTAAATTATTTTTTTTTTAAATTAAACTAGAGCCAGTTATGCTAACGTTTTTAACACACTCCTTGTAATGTGTTCAAAATATTTGGAGAGTCAGTGACATCTTGTGGTTAAAACTTTTTTTTTTTTGTCTGTTGTGCAGGAGTGGCGGGCTGCATGGCCACAGTGCTGCACGATGCCATCATGAACCCAGCTGAAGGTAAACTCTCCTCCTCCATCTCTTTGCTTATGTCAGCTTAGCTGATGTGCACGCAGTCACATGTGATGTATTCTGCACAGTAAAGACTTGGTGTTGACCTACTTAAAGAACCTCCGCCTACTTCAGGTCATTATAGACCACGTGGTGTTTCTGTGATTAGGACACTTGGTGGAGCTACAGGCTCAAGCTGCAGACAATAAAAGAGCTTTTTACAACAGACCAGTCTGATGATGACAGTCACACGGAGTTATGCGTTTACTTGAGAAGGCTAACATTTTGTTCTGTGTGAACAATTAATTTTGTGTGAATATGATTGGAGGGATTGATAAGAAATGGTCATTAGATCATAGAAAACACGTGCTTGATCAGGTGTTATTGAATGTGATTGAGGAAGCTGTGTCCTGTCTTTTTCTTTTAGTTGTGAAGCAGCGAATGCAGATGTTTAACTCACCTTATCGTGGCGTGGTGGACTGTGTGAGTTCTCTGCTGAGACACGAGGGCCCAGCTGCTTTCTACCGCAGCTACACCACCCAGCTCACGATGAACGTGCCCTTCCAGGTGCTCCACTTCATGACCTATGAGTACCTGCAGGAGCTTCTCAACCCCCACAGACAGTACAACCCTTCCTCCCACGTTGTTTCCGGTGCTCTTGCTGGAGCCCTGGCTGCTGCTGCCACTACCCCCCTCGATGTCTGCAAGACCCTTCTCAACACGCAGGAGACTCGGGCCATTCACGTGATCCAGGCAGAGGCAGCGACGGGAGCTGGAGCGGTTGCGTCGGCCTCTGGCAGCCGCCAAATCTCTGGCCTGGGCGAGGCTTTTCGGACGGTGTACAGGATGGGAGGCTTTCCAGCCTTTTTTAAAGGCGTCCAAGCCCGGGTCATCTACCAGATGCCCTCTACTGCCATCAGCTGGTCTGTCTACGAGTTCTTCAAATACATCCTCACTAAACGGCAGCATGAGAGAAGGTTGCATGGAGATCGGGATGGAGACAAATAAACGCCTGGAAACACGACTGGGTATTAGCATTTCAGAGGTTTTTTGCACCGTAGCAATCACTGTTATGGGTGGTGATTTCTGAACATCTGAAGGTTAAAAAATTCTTTCTGATTCTTTGAGCAGAAAGTCAGTTATCATCTTGTTTACTGATATCAATTATGATATCTGTTCTAATTCAAAGCGGGTGACTACATTTACAACCAACAAAAGTAGCCTCTCATTATAGAGGGTTGGCAGATGTCCATCTGCAAGAAGATTGCCCTGAAATAACAGGTTCTGGTTCCAATTTTCTTTGAGTTTTTTTTTGTTGTTGTTTTTTTTACTTTTATTAGTGTTTGACCCAACAAACTCTCAACATGGGCATCCAGAAAGGAAATCATTTGTTGTGGCTGAGCAGTGTTTCCCACAGATGTTGTTTCTAGTTGTGGCAGAGAGCGTCTACTGCTAGAGAGTTCCATGTACCCTTTGTTTAACAAATTATTAACACCTCTACAGATATTTTTTTGCCCACTAACTCATGACACCATAAACTTTGGTGCAATCAGCTGCATCGCCAATGAGACTCCGCCTCAATCCCGATGGGTCTCTGGAGCCGACAGCTGCAAAACTCCAGAAACTGTAAATTTGTGTTCATCCTTTAAGAAGTAGCTTAATGATATTGATAACCAGCACAATGGCATAGTTATCAGAAAATCAACTTTCTAAATAAGTGAGAGGGACCACTGGTAAATTGGCTAAGGTGCTGTTCTCTCAAATGACCAGAGAATAAATGAATAAATAAACCCTTGAACGAGTCACCATCAGTGTGTGGGAAGCACTGCTAACACACTGAAGTTAAGTCTGGATTGGTCCCACCCGTTAAGGACCCCCCAACCCCCCTGACTCTTATGTATGTTTGGGGGAAAAAAAAGACTCAGGTTGAAGTGATGGCTTTGAGCTTTAGTTTGAGGGTGTTTATACTCCTAATGAACTTGGTTTTGATTGTAACATTTTATAAATACCCCAGAAAGGGTAAAAAGTCCCACACTGATGGGAAGATGCTAGAATGGCCTTAAATCTCAGCAGGTTAAGTTACTTAAGAGCTGCACTGTGGCTTAGTTAAGACACATCTCCTGACTGCACATGTTGGGGGGGGATGGTTAAAAGCGTTACTGCCATTGCACCCTCTGACCACAGGGGGGTGCAGTGTTTAATTGCCATCCTAAAAACTTGAGGACAATTGGAGATTAGATGAAACTTTTAAAACAAGAACTTGAGCTTCGTAGCTCACAGCCTTGAATAACTTTGAGGGACATCCGGCAGAGCAGTGTTTTGAGGCCAGGTCAGGTGCAGGTTCATCAGATGCAGACATTTGATTCCTCCGGATCAAAACTTTGTTCTGGTTCATGTCCACAGAGTTCCTTTGAAGGAAGTGTTGTGCAATGTTGTGATGTCCTCTTTTTGCACAGTGTTGGGTTACTGAATCAGTACTGTCAAATGTACAGTAATGCTTGGCTCAAAATAAGTGACTTTAGTGTGGGATCACCTTTATTTTACCTAACCCTCTCTGTCACGTGTGTGACACACAGATTGTTGTTTCTGTTTTGGAAAACAGAATTGGGTTTGGATCGAAGATTTAGCGCTTGAGTGGAACGTGTGTGTGTGCGCGCGTGTAAACTACATTGTTTTGGAGGTCAGTTGTGACTGAGTTTATTTGATCTTAGCACAGCTGTTGTCCTTTAATTGGAAAAACAGTTTGAGGAGGAAAAAAGTATGAATTTATTGGACTTTTTATTTCCTTTGCCAGGGTCATCGTGTCACTTCATGTCTTTGCTCTAGAAAAGTGCTTTTTCTGTTGCAGCCATGAGACCGGGCTTCTGGATTTTTAAACCTTTTTTTGCCCTCATTATCACACGTGGATGTGCGGAAAACCGTATCTTTAGTAGAAGCTGTACAAATAAGGTAACAGTTTTTATATCACTGCAGTCATGATTTATTTTTCTTCTGTTTTTCCAGCACTTGAAAAACTTAAAAGTTGTTGTCATATTTAGTGCAGAAAAGCAACTTTGGAAAATAAAGAGAAACCGGGGCAACTATTTAAATACACGCCTACAGTTAGCCGCTATACAGCCACGCACAACTACTACAGAGATCACTGTATAACAGATATAGATTTAATGTTTTTGAAGCCATAAATCTAAAAAAAAATTTTTTACTAACATGCATAAATAGATTGTTAAAGCTCCAAATATGAGGCTGACTTCTATGCTGAATGATATAAATTTGAACTGTGAGTTTTGTCAACTGTGCTGTAAAAATGCAAGTTTTTGTAGTGCACAAAATCCTCACCTGGATGATAGGGGAAAAACCAAACTGTATTATTTTAAGAGCAGCGACACCTTATGTATCTGTGGAACAAAATAAATAGGTAAAGAGTATTTTGAGTGTGATTGTGGGACTGATCCTCACGTTTCAAAGTTGGGAAACCAAAGACTGAGCAGTAGAGGGGATGAACTGATGGTTTGTCAAATAGCAACACTAATGTGGAACGCTTGTGCGCACTTTGAAAGAGTCGCCTGTATTTTGTGACTTGTAAATAAACTCGCTAAGGCAGCTCCTCGCAGAAGCAGGGACTTCTCTTGGTGCTGGCTCGCCAAGCGCTGAGGCTATCAATGTGTCTGCTGGTCTTATTTTTCCTCACCCTCACATTACAACATCGACACTCCGCTTCAGTATGTGCACAGTCTGGAGACTATTCATCGATAGAGATACCCTCTTTTGGTATTGACTGATACACGCACACACTCTCTACTGGTCCAAACTTTTATAACACCCCAATTTTTCCAGTTTTTCTATTGAAAATTATACAGTTTAATGTCTCATTGCACAAATAAGCAATTGCAGTTGAAAAGAAATGATGGAATCAATTTCTTAGACCAAGATGTATTCTAAACCTTTGACTCATCAAAGTAGCCACCTTTGGCAAATATAACGGCTGAACACACCCGTGGCATTCTTTCGACAATAGAAATGAAATGTTCATAAAGTTCTTCCCATATCTGTTGCAGAAGTTCCCATAAGCATGCGGCACCTGTAGGTTGCTTTGCTTTCACTCTTTTGTCCAGTTAATCCTAAACTAGCTCGATGGGGTTTAGGTATGAGGACTGTGGCACATACTAGAGGGTATACCATGGTGCTGCAGAATGCTCTGGTAGCTGTTTTGGTTCAGGGGGCCCTCTCACTCTGTACAAGTCACCAACCCTGGATCCAGCAAAACAGCCACAGACCATCACACTTCCTCCTCCATGGTTGACAGTTGATGCCACCCACTGTGGAACCATTCTTTCGCCTACTCAACACACATTCATCAGTCCATATGACCTTTTTCTAGTCTTCAGTAGTCCAGTGTCGGTGTTTCATGGCCCAGGCAAGCCTCTTTGTCTTATTGTGACATCTTAGCAATGGCTTTCTTGCTGCCAAACATGCAGCTCGAAGTCTTCTCTTCACAGCTGAAACAGACTTGTTTACTACGACCACTATTAAGCTGTGCTTGATAGTGGTTTGTGCCTGCCAGACCTCTTCCTGTCAGTTTGCCCAGTTTCTGAGAGTCTTTTGATGGTAAAGGAAACAGACTTATTTCTCTGTAGGAAACACCTACCACCTATTTTTAAGTGTTGTGATGGTCTGTCTCTCTTCCATTGTTAATTGCCTTTTTCTCACCAGTTTTGTAGCAACACACTACTTTCTGCAGTACAATACTGTTCAACTCATGCTCACGAGGGAATGGTACCAGAAGTTCAGTAATTCGAGGTGTGATCCTACTGGCTCTTCCACCTCCACACACTGTTCTCTCTCTCAGTAATCATAAGTCTGTATTATAACATGAGGTATGTTTTTTTTCTCTCCTTTTGCTTACAGTGTAAAAACATTCATGTTGATAATACGGAAAAACAAAAACCACAAAACTCCCTGAAATGTGCTTTACAATGTGAAATTCATTTGGCTGGTTTCTGAGTTCTTTGAGAAAAAGCTGGAGATTCAAAAGCAAACTGTTTTCCAAGTCTTGCTCGATGCAGGATTTTTAGCTGCTTGACATTTTGGTGCGCCAAGTTAAGGCCCTGCAACCATGTGAAGAAAAACCATATATGGACAAGATCCAGAGGCTGCTTTGGCTCGTCAGAGCCCGTCTATGATGGACTGTGGTAAAGTGGAAATCTTTTCTGTGGTCTCACAAATCAAAATCAGAATTCTTATTCATTTTTCTTCTGGAAATCTTCATTGTCAAGTCTCCATGGATTAAAGAGAAGTGGGACCATCTGGCTTGACATCAGGACACAAAGCTAAGCGAAATCCATGGAAAGTAAATCTTGCATTTCAGCTGCTTAGGTGTTTTATAGATGGAGGCACGAGGTGCACATATTTGGACTGGTTTAACAGAAATGTTATTTGTGGGAATTCTTGAACATACAAGCTTAAAATGTAAAAGTTGTTTTGAGTTGTGGGTTAATAAGCATGGCATAGGTAATGTGTGATGGTGTCATCACCTCAAATACACAAGCTGGCAGCCAGAGGACATCTTCACCACAGAAGCTCTTGTTTATTACAGGAAAATAACGGCAAATGCATTCTGCACATAATCCAACAGTGTGGCTCTGTAGTAAAGACCTGCGAACTGATAAAAGAATCTCCGTGTTTTTGATCAACTGATAGCATCAAGGAAGACACAGCACTTTCAAAGCAATGGTCTCCTCTGTGTTTATCATATGATCTGTTGTCTCTGTGCTATTTTTAGTTATACACAGGATTTAAATGTCTGTCAAATCACTGCACTATATGCTTTTAACAGTGTCCCAGCCTCTTTGAAATCAAAGTTGTATCATTTATTATTTATTATTTATTTATATAACACATTTAATTATAACAGCAAAGTTGCCCAAATTGCTGTACAAAAATACAAAATAACTAGTAAAGTAACTTATAATATTAGTAACAAACATCAAATACCAAATAACTCTCCTACTGTATTAAAAGCCAGTGAGAAAAAAAAGGTGTTTTAAGATAAGATTTTAAAAGATTGACAGTAGGAGCCTGTCTGATGTGAGGGTAGATTATCCCACAGTTTAGGCACTACGACCCCAAACGCTCGATTGCCTCTGTGAACCAGCCTCGACCTTGGTATGGCTAAAAGCAAAAGATAATTTGATCTAAGAGATCTAGAGGGCGTATAAGGCTAAATACCCAGGAGCCTGTCCATTCAGGGCTTTGTAAGTCAACAATAACCTTTTTAAATCAATTTTGAAGTGAACAGGGAGCCAGTGAAGACGGGCAAGGATGGGGGAAATATGTTCACATCTTTTCAGAAGCTGCAGCATTTTCGACCAACTGCAGTCTTGCAAGGCAGGTCTGGTTAACTCCAACATATAAGGAGTTGCAATAGTCCAGCTGGGATGTAATAAAAGCATAAAAGCATGGATTACCCATTCAAAGTTTTAAAAAGATAAAAAAAAATATTTGTATGACGCTAAACCACTGGAGAGGTTTGGTGAATGAAAAAAAAACATGTTCCAAGTTTGAGAAGTAATGCAATAGTGGAACAGATTGTGGGAACATCATCCATCCATTCATCCGTCCATTTGTTTAGTGTGGTTTATCTGGGTTCAGGGCATGGGGGCAGGAGTCTAAGCAGAGAAGCCAGCAGTCCTTCAGCCCATGGAAAATGAAACCTTACGTAACAAACTACTATATGTAGCTTGCCATCACCAGTGTGTGAATGTGTGTGTGAATATGTGTGTGAATGTGTGTGTGAATGGGTGGATGACTGAATGTGTAAAGCGCTTTGGGGTCCTTAGGGACTAGTAAAGCGCTATACAAATACAGGCCATTTACCATTTATATGAAGTTGTTAAGATGGGTTCATTAGGTCACATGACATTGCTCATCTGTAATTGTATCATTAAATCTGAACAGAATCTACATATTTTGGAGCACAGAGGTCTGTGTGTCCAACTGGGCTGTTCACGTTTTCCATCAGATGGCTCTATGGTAGGAGTCTGGATGCTAATTTGGACCTGTTAGCTTCTCAATTATAAGATTAAAAATGTTTAAGTAAGAGTGAGAGAACATTTGATGTTTTCAGAATCACTTTTATTTGACTGAACATCATTTGAAATGGGATTGTGAGAGATATCAGAGCTGTGAGAATCTGGATATTAAACTACACTAAGTGATGTTTGGGAGAGGGGAGTGTGGGGAGTAGCATGATAGTGGAAGTGATTCATGAAAACAAAACTTCACGTTGAGCAAATAAGGGATACATAAAGGGTTTCTCATCTCAACTCATCATTTCTATAGCACAACTTCTACAAAGGAGGTGTGGCAATATATTGTTAGTATGCTGGATGTACATTTGCAATAAAACAGAAAAACCCCCAACTTAATTTGTTATTGTGCACATAAATTAGAACAAAATCGATGGAAAATGTGGTCTGCATCTTTTATTTACCTGTTTTCTGCTAATGTTTGTTGTGAATGCTTAAAAATAAGTAAAATGAACATTCTGAAACCATCTTCATGATCTTTGGCTTGCAGGAAATTTTGTTAATAAGAAATAATGAAGGGCCAACAAAGAAATGGCATAAATCATCATTCTGGAATACATGAAACACACATAGGACGTCCTCTTCACTTTGAGTAATGAACCTTTTTACTGCAGGAGGTGGTCCAGATTAAGCTGACTGAGAGAAAGCAGCTCCTCCACCTTCCCTGCGCAGATCCCGTTTCACTCCAGCCCCAATGTTTGTTGTCATTCCCTGTGGCCTACAAGCTAAAATGTTGTCTCTTCATGTCTCTCATCTCGCTTTACCCCCTACCATCCCTTTTCTCCCTCCATTGTTCTTTTTCGGCATCATTGCCGTGAGATGTAAGGGGATCTGTTAAGTTGGACAGGAAGGTCTTGGCAAGTGAGGTCACTCCGGGCACACGGCAGCAGGTCTGGTCAGAGCCAAGGTCAACATCAGGCGTGTGCGTAGATGAAAAGACAAACGAGGTGGCTTAAACCCAGCTCACATTCTGCAAATCCCTCAACCAGTCACCCATGTGTGAGTGTATTTGGGTGAAAAAGGACAGACGGAGGAGAGATTTGGTCTAACAACACACTCTTTCTCTCGCTTGATAAACGATGTGACAGTGATGTGTAAATGTGGGATGAGCTTCTAATCTCTCCATCGGTGACGCTCCGCCTGCAGGTCATACAAACAGAGACAATGGCACACTTCACACAACTGTAGCAATTGATATAAACAGTATTAATCATAATTCTTTTGGCAGTGTGGGGGCTGCTCTGCACCTGTTTTACACCTGGAAGTGTGCAGAAGAACACTCCCTAAAACCCACTGAGGATGATAAATATAAGTTCACAGATATGTTTGCCTTCATATGCAACATCCACTCTGAAAACTGGCAATTTAGCATATTTGGTCCATTTTTAAAAGATAAGTGAACATTTTTTTTCTTTTCTTTCTCATTAGCCTTGGTTTCTAATATAGTGCTGTTCCTGTGAAGCACTTTGTAACACAGATTTGGAGAAAGCGCTGTATAAGTGCCCACTTCTTTTTCATCATTATTGCAACTTCCCCCTCCTGCCTGGATCATGCTACACGCAAATATTAAAACAAAGAAGATCTGTTATACAAGATTGATTTCACAGTCTGGGTTGTGTGTTTGCATGACTTCTGTTAGTTCAAGAAAACACACAATCCAATCGCCAACCACTTTATTAGGTACACCTTGCTAGCACTGAGTTGGACCTCCTTTTTGGTTTCACAACTTGATACTTTGTGGCACAGATTCAACAAAGCTTCGGAAACACTCGTCAGGAATTTTGGTGCAGATTTATTAGTTGCACATCCATGATTGAGATCTGGTGACTGTGGAGGCCTTATGTGAACTCATTGTTGCGTTCAATGAACCAGTTTGAGATAATGGTGCATTATCCTGCTGGAAGCAGCCATCAGAAGATGGGTACACACCAGATAGGGGCGACTTGATCTATACTTAGGTAGGTTGTTGTGTTTAAACAATGCTCAATTGGCTGAAAGTGTGCAAAAATAAAACCCCACATCATTACATTACCCACACCAGCCTGAACTGCTGGATCCAGAATGGATCAATGCTTTCATGTTAATTATGCCATATGACTGTCGCAGCAGAAATTGAGGCTCATCAGACCAGGCCAATATTCTGCTGTCCAGTTTTAGTAAACCTGTGTGAACTGTAGGTTCAGTTTCCTGCTGTTGGCTGACAGGTATGGCATATGCAGAGTGTGGTCTTCTGCTGCTTTAAGGCTGGATGTGTTGTGCATTCAAAGATGCTCTTCTGCATAGCTTGGTTGCAACAAGCTGTTATTTGAGTTACTGTTGCCGTCCTGTTGACTCAACACTGGAATGTCAGCAGGGTGTCTTGACCATATCCACATGACCATATCCGCATTGGATTAGCGCACGTTACTGACATTTGCATTAACGTGCAGTTGAACAGGTGTACTTAATGAAGTGGCTCGTTAATACAATTATGCTGTGTGTTCCAGACTTACAATTATGATTGCATGTTGTGTTGTCAACCTGTCGTCAAGCAAAATAAAAGTCAAGCCAAACTGAATGATTTTTCACAGCTTTAAAGAAACCCTGAAGTGTGACCTGTGTGTATGCGATAAAATACCTTCTCCATTTCTTTCTTTCTTTACTTCTTTTATGTACTGTTTTGTGTGGATCTCAGCAGCAAATATTACAACCTCAGTGATGATGATAGAAATTACAGCGATGAGGAGTGTAAGACTGGTAGACTATACCGATAGTTTACCAGTATAAACAATATGAATGAACAAAGTAACTGCAGCTTCCCAGACATAATAAAACTAAACGGATTCAACACAAACAACAGATGTTCAGAAGCCTTTGGTGTTTACAGTGTAGATTCAAATGAAAACAGAAATCTTTTAAGTAAATTGAAATAATATTTTTACGTTTTGCAAACATGAACATGACAGTTTTGTTTAGTTTTAACAGCTGAGGCTTTTTTTTTCTCCTCTGACCAGCTGTAATAGCACCCTCAGCTTATTGCTCTACCTCTTGATTTACCAATCAAGGACTGGATTTGATTTTCCTTTTCTTTTTAATAAAACACACTTCAGCTGTGTGAACCTGCACCGTGTCTCCTTCCATGGAGCAGCAAGAGGTGGAGGGACAACGTAAGAGACCCGCTTAGTATGAGATCTGCAGATTTTGATGGCTTAACCATGATGAGAATGGCACCTGTCATCATTGAACAGTGTGATGATGTAGGCTCATTGTAATTATTCCCACTGGGATTTTAGGTTGAAAATGCAATTATGCAGAGTGGCTGTAACTCAGGAGGTAGCGCAAAAAAATGTAAGTGCAAAGAATGCATTTATTTGCCAAGACTTTAAACCTGCATTTAAATTCAAATTATTAAAAAACAAACAAACACACAAAACAACCAAAAACCAACAGCATGCTGAAAGGTTTTGTATGTTAAAAGTGCCTTGACTGGGATTACTTAATTTTAACACTTAATCTCCCCACTGGCTTATCTTTTTTGATTTTGCACGCACTTTGTACAAAGGTAAACTACTGTGCAGCATTTAAGCATCATCATGTACTTGTAATTAAAATTTTTAAAGACATCAGGTTGAGTTTTATCAGCAACACCTGGACATCAGCTGATGTTGACGTATTACTTCATTCTCTTTTCCTGTCCTGATTTTCCCAGCTGGTGCAGAACTGGAATTAATGATTCTAATGATTTTTAGTGACACACACACACACACACACACACACACACACACACACACACACACACACACACACACACACACACACACACACACCACAACAATTTATGTGTGTTATTGTAAACCCTGACAGTTTAGGATAAATCTCAGTGGGTTGCATTGGATAAACACCGTATACTCGTGTATCTTCCCAGAAACATAACGTTTTAGACCCAGAAAGCTGCACCAGTGAATGGATAAATGTGGATCACAGCATAAATATTTAGATATCTCGGGCTGATGGACGAGCCAAAGCCGTTCTTTTGGCTGGCCTTCATCCCGTCTCCCACCCCAGGACACGGGAAACCAGTTAAAAAGACATTTGCAAACATCCACATTGCAAAATCTATTACACTGACGTCAGTAAGCATTACATGAACTGACAGACTGAGAAGACACTGTGCAGTCTCCCAAGAGCACTTATTCACTAGAGCTTGTAGGTGTCATCTTTTCAATTGGTGGATAGCTCATTTTAAAGATGAACTCCCACAGGCTGCAAGATGAGCACACAGGAGTCTCTTGTGCTATTCAGCAGTTGTTTTAATAAAAGCATAGTTTTGCTGCAACATCATACGTTTTCAGTACATTCTCTATGTAATCTATGTAATTTTTTTCTTGCTTGTTTTTCTCTTGAACGTTGGTTAACTTTAGCCCTACAGTGTGGACCTTTAATGAAAAAGAACTCCAAAATGGAAAAAGCTCTTGTAGATTGTTATCTTTTGTACGGGACTTCTGTCTCAGCGCTTTCTGTAAACTGTTTTTCACATATAGAAAATAAAAGTAAATACTGCAAAAAAGCTAATAACCTCTTTCCCCATTCTGAACTCTCCAGCTTTACCTCATAGGTCAGTGCTGTCAAGATAACTTACTGTTGTTCTACAGTTTAAATTCATGTGTTTAAGTTTGCCCAATTTGAACTTGACATGAAAGATTAGTGCAGAATTACTTCACCCCTACGAGTGAACTGATCATTTTCATCACACTAACATGAACTAATTTTGCTGTGAAATGTCACAGCCTAGTGTGAAAAAGTGCAGCCCTCTGAGCTTTAATAGAGCCAATCCAGTGATGCAGCCGTAGTGCCAAAAAATATGAGCCAAAAAAAGCAGAGCCAAAACTTGAACCAGGAAAGTTATCCTGCAAAACCAGGACTTTCCTTGTGCGACGGATTGGCAAAATTCCAGGAGGTAGGTGCTGAGACAGGTTTCAGTCTCCTGCGACCCTGGATGGATGCTACTTACCTCACAACTCTTCCATCAAACAATAAATTATCTGCAGTCTTATGATTAGACTTCAGTGTAACGTGTCAGAATCAGGCTGTATTCACAGTGCTTCACTGGTTCCATTTTGTCATGATACACGCTTATGCTGAAATGGATTCAATTCATTTTTCACCTCAAAGGGCTACACAGAGTATTCCATAATGACAAAGGGAAAAACATTTGCTGGAATTTCTTGTAAATTTATTAAAAATAAAAAACAAAAATATCTCATGTAGGTTTTCACATCCTTTGCTCGTACTTTGTTGAAGCTCCTTTGAAGACCTATTTTTGGGCAGATTCTCTCATTCCTCTTTGCAGAACCTCTCAGGCTCCCTCAGATTGGATGAGGAGTATTTTCACATGCCTCCAGAGATATTCAATCAGCTTCAAGTCTGGGTTCTGGCTGGGCCTGGCACTCTGGGGCAAGTTATCACTGAGGATGTCTGTCCAGTCCTCTTTACCCGAGCCCTGAGTGGTTTCCCAGTTCCTGCTGCTGAAAAACATTCCCACAGCATGATGCTGCCACCACCATGCTTCACTGTAGGGATGGTATTGGCCAGTTGATAAGCAGTGGTTTTCCTCCAAACATGGTGCTTGGCATTCAGGCAAAAGAGTTCAATCTTTATTTCATCAGACCAGAGAATTTTTTTTCATAATCCTTCAGATGCCTTTTGGAAATTATATGCAGGATGTAATTTGCCTTTTACTGAGGAGTGGCTTCTGTCTGGCCTGGATGGATCCCACTTTGCTCGTTGGGACTTTCAGTGAAATTGTTCTATACCCTTCCCCGGATCTGTGCCTTGATAGAATCCTGTCTTGGAGGTCTATAGACAATCAATCCAACTTCATGAACTTTATGATTTAATTAAGTTTTGGACTGCCTGTCGTCAGCACAGAGACAGATTAAACAGGCTAGCAGACTTTAATCCACACATCAGTAAAGATAAGTCATAGACAGGTACAGGTTTGAGAAAATGACTGAATGCAAGAGAGACAAGCAACTACTTCAGATGCAAGTTTATTTTTTATGAGTAGCCACTTTCATGGCAGAGGACTGGACTGGTGTAAAATGGGTGTAGCAAAAGAATTATTTAGAAATAAGTCACATAATAATTTGATTTGTAAGATTGTGATCAGCTGACCTGTCCTGGTACTGCAATATTAACAGCTCTTTGTTGGTTGAGCCAACTGAATTAAACAAAATATGAGCCGATGTTTCACTTGCTGCAACTTCTTGACAGTATAAAGCAAAGTATAAAGTATAAAAAAGTAAAATACTGAGTGAATCTAATGAGTGTCATCATCTTAAATGGAAATTGATATCATCTATTTAGAATAGAATAGAATAGAATAGAATAGCCTTTATTGTCATTGTACAGAGTACAATGAAACTGGAGTGCCACTCCCTTGGTGCAAGTTTCAATAATAAATATAAATGTAAAATATAAAAAGTACAAAAAAACAATCGTAAGTACTCAAACAATATTATGTACAATATATACAGGATAGCAGCATTAATATAATGACAGTATGAATAGCAGCATAATATAATGACAGTGACAGTATGGAATAGGTTCAGTTGTTTTTGTGCTGATTTACTACGGTGATAGCTCTGGGAAAGAAGCTATCCCTGAATCTGTTTGTCCTGGTTTTATGTGACCATACCATCGACCTGACCATAATAGTTCAAACAGTTGGTTGCTGGGGTGAGAGTGGTCCTTGATGATATTGCCAGCTCTGCTGAGGTACCGAGAGTTTGCAGTGACCTCCAGGCTGGGCAGAGAGCAGCCAGTGATCTTCTGGGCTGTGTTGATGACCCTCTGCAGTACTTTCCTGTCTGCAGCTGAGCACCCTGCATACCATGTTGTTATGCCGTACGTTAGGATGCTCTCTATGGTGGCTCTGTAAAATGTCACCAGCAGCCTCTCCTCCAGGTTGTTCCTCCTGAGCACTCTCAGAAAGTGGAGACGCTGCTGGGCCTTTTTAACCACCACCGTGGTATTTGCAGTCCAGGAGAGGTCATCAGAGATCTGCACGCCCAGAAACCTCATGGAGTGTACCCTCTCCACACAGCTCCCGTGAATGTAAAGTGGGGCCGGGTCTGCTCTGCCCTTCCTGAAGTCCAAGATAAGTTCTTTAGTTTTCGTGGTGTTCAGTTGGAGGTTGTTAACTGAACACCACTCAGTCAGTCTGTTGACCTCATCTCTGTAGTCCGACTCATCCCCCCTTGAGTCGGACTACAGAGATGAGGCCAACAGACTGACTGAGCAACAGACTGACTTTACAAGCAAAGTTTGAATAAGAATATGTTTTTGGGTTTTACTTTTTTTTTTGCAGGATATTTTACAAAAACATTGTTCAGGAACACGTCATGTATAGGTAAAAAAAAGATTTAAAAACTTTAAAATGATTTATATGACAGTAGGATTTAAAATGCCACTTGCTAAGCCGTCCTTAACTTTAAAATAATTACTCATCATCTTCTCCTGTCCTCCTTTTTCTGTCTTCATTCATACATCTATGTGGCACATTAATGTTTTTATTTTATTTACCTTTTTATTTATAGAACAATTGCACATTAACCCCGAACCATGAAATAATTGCCAAAAATGCAATTTTTTTTCAAACTGGAGATTTTCTTTAAAAAATTAAATCAATTTGCATATATGAGTTTTAATTGGTGTCATTTTTGCTACAGCCTTTTTGAAATAGAGATCTCAAAAGTCAAGCATCAAAAAACATGATAGACTTGGCGTTACAGCTAACTGACCCATTTAGTGACAAATTGTAAAGAAGCTGTGCATTTGAAAAGATCTCACCAACAAAAAGGGAAATAAAGAAGAAAATTATGTTTATATTTGCTCTTCTTCTACAGCTAGCTGCTGACGTACTGCAACTTTACATCTGCACCATGAAGAGTCCACAGGTGAAGGAACCACTACAACATGAATTAGAAGGATGTTTCTGGGCTGTCAGCGTGTTGTGATATGTCATTATATTCTTATTAGTGAGCAAGTATTTTCATGCTCTCACTGAAAGTAACGCCATGATTCTCACAAAAAATAAACTCATCTGAAAGTAATATGCACTCATTTGAAGATGCTGCACATTAAAAAGTAAATACATTAAAAAGATCTGTTAAAAAAACAACAACTTACATTGTGCTTTTAAAAAATGATTTTCCATTTCAATTTTAAAGGATTTCACACATTAAATGTGACCATCTACAGAAACCTACTCAAGAAATGGATGATGTACTGGCTGAATTTTTTTTGTTCCAATTTTGTACAAGTAAACTACACAATCAGAGGTCATTAAGCTCATTGCATTTTTTTAAACATTTATTTATTGGTTTTAACCGGTTTTACATGATGCACCGTGAGCAAAAAAAAAAAAAAAAAAAAAAAAAAAAAAAAAATATATATATATATATATATATATATATATATATATATATATATAAATAAATAAAATAATAAATGAAAAATAATAAAGTAAAAGTAAAATAAAATAAATAAATACAAACAAAACCACAACAACAACAGAAACAACATAATAATAGAAACAAAAACAAAGCAAACCATAACAAAAGGGAAGGACAGATATACAAATCAACTTAGAGTTTCAGGCTGTTAAGTCCACAGTGTATACGTTGCAGCTCTCCAGAAAGTTGTAGTATTTAGACCATAGCGCCCAAAACTTGTCCAGTTTATTCCTTAATGTATAAGTTATTTTCTCCATAGATAGTATAGATGTCAGTCCATTAAGCCATTGAGATAATCCACATATTTTTTGATTTTTCCAACACATAGCAATACAGCGCTTGGCTTCCAAAAGTCCAATCGTTAACAGAGCTCTATTGTTTGCAGCAGGTACAAAATTATTCGGGTATATATTTAAAATACATATTTTAGGATGAAGTGGAATCACATCACCAATGATTTGACTCAACAGATTTATTACCTTTTCCCAAAAGATTTTCACATGTGGACACTCCCATATACAGTGAAATAAAGTGCCCCTGTCCACTCCACACTTAATACAGGTGTCTGGGATGTTTGAGTTAAAATGATGCATTTTTGACGGAGTAATATGTTGTCTTGTTAACCATTTATATTGAAGTAGCACATTAATTGTTTGACTCTGGGCCAAGGAGCATGATTTATACCACTCATCATCAGATATGTTCATTTGCAAATCATTCCTCCATTCCTCTAAAATAGACTGTGTTGATTCTTTGGAATTTTCCATAAATAATTTGTACAATGCAGAAGCTTGGCCTCTCCCATTTAGATGCTTTATAACTGTGTTCTCTAGAGAGGAGTAGGTGGGGATTTCTAAGCTGTTACCTTGTGTGGTTAAGATAAAATTTCTTAATTGAAGAAATTAAAAAAAATGTTTGACAGGAATAGAAAAAGTACTTCTAAGTTGTTCGAAAGACATAAGAGTATTATTCCTAAATATATCAGACACTTTTCTTATACCTTGATCGAACCAAAATTTAAAACCTGCATCGGCCCTACCAGGAAGAAAGTTGTTATTTCCAAATATCGGAGTAAACCTATCATTACATTTCTGGATCTGTAAGACTTGTAGAAATATGAGCAAGAACAAAATTGCGACTTTGCTTAGACATCACTGTGTATCACACCCTCCCTGTAGCTGCAGGTAAGTCTACTCATAGAACTATAATAAAAATATGTGATTTTACTGAATACTATAAAAGCTAAATGACTGGTAGAAGGCGTCATGTGGATCAAACTATATGAAACATCCAATTTTGACTAAATGAAAACATGTCAGTAAACCATTTGATATGATTCTTATTTCTCAGTGTGACCCTTTGGAAAATGAATTCGGCACCCCTGCACTCAGGAAAGCTGACAACTTGTGCATCTCTTTTGCACCATTTTGATGTGTAAACATGGACAATTTGAACAAAATAAAGTTTATTTAAACTTCATTTACCTTACCTTTACCTTTAAACTAACTTAGCGCATCGTGTAATCTGTTCTAGACAAGACTGACACAACTCTCTAACCCATACGTCTCAGATTTGAATAATAAAGCCATCAACTGGAATATGAAAGAATAGTTTCAAATGCAAGTGAGTCATTTTTCCTCTGTAGGCTCTGTGTTTAAAAAAATGCATACAGCTGTGATAAATTTCCTGACTCATGAAATCTGATTTTCTGATAAACTTTGAGGTTTACGCCCCCCCCACCCCAGTCAATCCTGCTTTGTAACACAAGACTCAATTTGGGCAGAGATCCCTTAATGAAGGATGGGTGCTTGAGTCACTTCTACTGTTGCAGACACAAAGTCTGAGTCATTATTTGAGAGAGCCAGAGAAATCGGGGGGGGGGGGGGGGGGGGGGGGCTCATCTTTGCCCCAGGACTCTGGGGCAGCTGTTATACAAGCTTGAGCAGTAGCGACAATGCAGCAATAGCAGCAGTGGTAATTTTATTCACTGCATCACTACTACACTGTAGTAGGAGTAGCAGGCACAGTAACTGTAATAATATTACTGTACACAGCGAGCTTATAGCTGCACTCCTGAGTACCTGAGTAGACCTATAAGCTTAAATGTTCATGTGGCCTGTCTGGGCCTGTCAGTGCTCGGCGCTGCAGCCTGAGCGGTCTGCTAATGGGAGGAGTGTTGCTCTTTGATGACCAATAGTAAGAGCTGTATGAGTGGAAGCAGCAGCCCAGCATGGACAGCAGCCTCTACAACAACATGTGGGTGTTGTGACAGAAACAGAGAGCACGCCAAGAAGTACTCCCCAAACTGATAATGGCACAGCCATGAATGATCTCATAGAAAATGTTTTCATATATTGTGTGTCGCCTTTAGCAACATGTATTTTTTCTAGAAGGGAGAGCATAAATTTCTCCTTCTCTCTCTCTCTAAACTTTATACAGCAATTAAACAAAAGGGTGAAAGCATTTCCACAATAGGGCACATCTACATCTACTGCACAGCAGTTTATCTACTGGGGTTATAAAAATGTTGGGGGTGGGGGCTCTAATTATCCCATGCTCTTTCATAGATTTCTTTATATCAGCGTGACAGATGAACTCATGTTTTGTTTTATTCCCACAGAGACTAGCTTAGACACGTTTAAGACCAGCTCCCAAAATCTGAAACTTGTATAAAATGAGCAGCTTTAGAGGAAGCCGCAGCTTTGTGTCAAACTGTCAGCTTACTTGTAGTGCAAAACCCTGTTAATGTGACACAAACATCACTTTGCACACTCCTGCAATGCACTGCATGCCCACAGGATGGAGAGATATGAAGTAAAGGGACAGGTGAAATAAATGCCTCATATGTGAGCTGCTTTTCTAGAACTCAGTAAAAGACAACAAAACAAAGAGGACAAATGAAGGTATAGTTTTCTTGAGGTTCTAGTGATACTTTAAAAACCCTTTTGTTCATGATGAAGCAGACTTGTTTCTCTTCAGAGTGCAGATTCCAAATGTTGATACTCATAAAGTTGTTGGTAATGATTCACCACTGTCTCGAGTGTGGATTTACTCCCACAGAGTGTCAGCATGTCTGAGTATATCTTTAGGGCACGCAAAAGATGTTTAATCTTCAGTTCGTGTTTGGCCAGTGTCCTTAGTAGAGCTGTAAAACCAATTATACCTTATTGTAACTGCTGTGAGAGGTTAGATTAAAGCATTAAATCAAGTCATGCAGACGTATCGTTGTTATTTAGGTTTGAAAGTTCTCCAAACTCAGACCTTGGCAGAAAAAAAATAACTCAGAGAGACTCTACAAATCAGAGTTGAAAAATCAAACATATTAACACATGCAGGGTGTGTTGCAAACACACTGATGACTGGTGTGTTTGCTCAGCCAGAGTCAGAGCAGCTGCAGCTAACTGTGTGCTGTAAACAAATCAGTAAGCAAATATATGGGCCAAATTAAAAAAAAAACTGTGACACAAGTGTGTGTGTGTGTGTGTGTGTGTGTGTGTGTGTGTGTGTGTGTGTGTGTGTGTGTGTGTGTGTGTGTGTGTGTGTGTGTGTGTGTGTGTGTGTGTGTGTGTGTGTGTGATGAAATGGCTCATTTTACTGTCAGTTACCACCACTGATGCATTAGAAGCTGAAAAAATCGGTTCACATTGGTACAGCTAAAAATAGCTCCTGGATACTGCAGCGTATTATCATTATTAGCGGTAAAATTTGATTAAATTTACAAGCCACTAAAATGTTTTAGTGATAAGTAGTTTTTTATCTGGGAGATTACAATTTTATAAACCATATTTTTATTATGTAAAGCATTTTATATTTTTATACATTAAACTGTCCAGCAGTGTACAGCAGTTCAGCTTAGCTACAACAACACAGCTCCTAAAGTTAATTAGTAATCCAACACTGTGTGTAATAACGATGCTAAAACTATTACTTTTATACTTTTATATATTTTTTTAATTTGTAATACAGCCAAAACTTTTCTAAAGAAAAAAATTAATGTGGAAGTTTTATGTTAGTTTATGTTACAGAAAGGTTTTATTTATGTATTTTTTACCGTAATATTACTATATTAATTTGAGGTAAGGCGCCAATATTTAATGGGCACTATGTAGCCAGATTTGTTTTTTGTTTTTTTTATTTAGCAATTACAAATATGTCTACAGATATGTAGACACGGATATGTCTAAGTCATTATTGAAAGCGTAGCGCTTTACTGAAAAAATGTGACAAATAGCTGCTATTGGCAGATACATAACTGTGTTCAATTAAATTCTGCTGAAGTGGAACCAAAACAACAAGAATAAAACAAACCGTTTCGGTACCAATACTTTCAATAATAAAAACATCGAGTCTTAAAATTTGATTTTGTAGTTTGTAACATTAGATCGACTCTTAAGTGAGAAACCAGAATGCGCATTGGTTTGTCAGGCCCAGGGTAAGACCTGGAACACTTAGTTAACGCAGTAGTATGAAATAACCTTAGTTAACCAGTTGTACTACCAGACATACTACTTTCTATTTTCATATAAAAATATTTCTATAATAGACAAATAACGGAAATGTTTTCGTTTTATTTTATTCTATTAATAGTTAAAGCTGAATAAATGAATGTTTTTAAGATTTTTATCATTTGAGTGCTCTTATTTATTCTGTTGTGTTTTTCCCCAAGTTATTATTATTATTATTATTATTATTATTATTATTATTATTATTATTATTACTGTTGTTGTTGTTGTTGTTTATTCACTCCCTCGTGACCTTGCAGATAGTTGTGTTTACCTGCTAGACGCCTCTCTGTCTCCCTTTTATTTGCCTCCATCAGTCTCTGTCCTGCGGGCCGGCAGCACTTCAGGGCGCAGAGCTTATCAGCTTTCTGTGTTTACCTCTCAATTAATCCCCATTAGTACGGGAGAAGGCATTAAGGCCGCTCTGGTGGCCTCTAATGTTGTTTTGTCCCAAACAGGAGATGGGCTGGTTAACAGCTTAGACGGACAGATCTCAATCTGAGCACAAAGCCGGACAGTCTAGCAGGGAAGAAGCGTGAGAGACGCACCGATCACCAACAACGATAATTATACTGATATTGGCTGTGTCTGTTCTTATTAACGCAGCAGTTACTTTAGGACAGTTATACAGATTTTAATTAAATTCAGTGACGCAGTGTGTGTGTGTGTGTGTGTGTGTGTGTGTGTGTGTGTGTGTGTGTGTGTGTGTGTGTGTGTGTGTGTGTGTGTGTGTGTGTGTGTGTGTGTGTCCGCGCGCGGACATAAAGTACGCTCAACTTATTTCGAAATTTAGATATTACTGACTCACTGAACCCGTGCCCCAGGGCAGCTGTGGCTACAACTGTAGCTTGCCTCCACCAGTGTATGAATGTGAGAGTGAATGAATAGTGGTATTGTAAAGCGCTTTGGGTGCCTTGAAAAGCGCTATATAATTCCAATCCATTATTATTATTATTATTATTTCACACAGTAACGCACAAGTGAGGTTTCGGTGTGAGACGCTCTAGTAAACGTAGCTCCCGGTGTTTGCTCTCAATGTTGGCTACGGTCTCCCATTAGGACACGAGTGTGTGGGTGTAATTACACAAGAATGGGTTTGGGAAACAATTGTTCTCAGGCCGGAGGAACAATTACTCGCAGGGGAAAAACAGCAATTGATGCTTTCCCTCCCTAATTTTCTCATAACTTCCCTCATCATTTATCTTCTTAAGAATTATTTTAGCAAATAGCTGGACAGATTTTTCGTCCCATAAACGACAAAACACAGGTTTGAGACGAGCTTGGTCCTCAAATTATGCCCAGTGCCTGTTTTTGGTCCTCACTTGTGCGTAACGCTCGATTAAGAACCAGCGAAAAGGAATTCTTCTCACCAAATCACCAACCAGCCAAACTGTCAATGTTGTTATTTTGGTACACCTCTGAATATCAGCTTATAGTTGTTCTTATAAAATATCAGAAATTGGTGAACTGAAATGAATCTACAAAACTTTTCGGAAGCTTAGGGGGCATCTTCGCTATTTGAGTATTTTCCGCTTTATTTGTATTGTGTTTTAGAATTTTTACATTTACTACGTAGGAAGAAACAACTGATTATCAAATATGAGAAATTTGGGTTGGAAAATATTCCCAAACTGCTGTCCATTCATTTTAAGTCAGTAACCTTTTTTGACACTGGACTAAACTCTGACCAATCGAAAATAAAACAATAAAACAATAAAATAAAATAAAAAATACTTTTGTAGCTTTATTTCATAGTTGAATCAACAACGGACCATTCCAGGGAAATATTCTGATTTTGTACCCTTCGAAATAAGAACCTTGGATCCTTGGCCTGCGCGAAAAATATTAAAATATCCATGTGTCAACTTTTCTTTCACTAATGCGCAAAGGTCTTCTGAAATCTATTGAATGTGATTTATTTCTGTGATATTGTATAATTACTTGTGTTAATAGATCCATAAATATATGTATTCAGAAGATTTTTCTTTCTGAGTTTGGACTGTTACCTGTGAGAATGAGCTGAAATAACACCCTCATACTGAAATAATAGGCTGCACTGCAGCCTCACCGGGCTCACCCCCTTAAAATTCTCCAGTCCATTTTCCTCCTCGGGATAAATGGTGAAACTTGTAGCAATAATACCCTCTTCTTTCACACAAACGCCTCCCCGCTGCCATCACCTCGAGCCCGGCTGCCCCCGAAGCCTCACGGCTGGGGATCTCGGAGAGCCTTTCTCCACGAACAAAAAAAGCCTCCTGAAGGGGAACAAAAGTGACCACATTTTTCCTCCATGTCCCCTTCTCCGCGCAGAATAACCCGCTGCCTGTCGCTCAAATGGGAATATTAGGACGTCAATCTCACGGCCCCTGTGCGCTTTTGTCTTTGCTGAGTGCCAAGCTCTGCCTACCACACACCTTTTGTCCGACAATCCAATAAGAGCCATTATTCTCGCTCCCTAGCCCGGCTGCAGCTCGCTCTTCGGGTATTTTAGGTGCTTAATCGCGTCCTTTTAAGGACCTCAAATGGAGAATAACTTCCTCCTTTCACGTCGCCTTGCACCGGGACAAAGAGTTCCTGTGTCCTAGCTTCTACCAGGACCTGTGTTTATGAGCAAAATCTGCCACCACGAATCAGATTCACTAATATTCACCATCTGATTCACTGTTACACCGTATGGAGGCAAATATATACAATCAACAATATTTCTTTGCAAATTTAGGGGAAGATAGGATTTCATTTTCTTCTCTGTGATGTATTTTGGTATTATAATAATCGTTCTTTCTCAAATTTAGCACATACAATAAGATTATTATGCTTCTGTGCGGATACAGAATCAAAACGCACTTTCTTTAATCTCTTGGGTTTATTTGTATAGATGTGAAATAGACTAAAACAATTCTCTGTTGAACAAAAAAAACATTTTAAAGCAGTTCAGTCTCTCCATAACCTAAAAATATAAACGACAAAAACAATCGTTAAAAAACAGTCTTTTTCAGTTCAATTAAGGAGAAATGCGCAAACTTGTGCGTAACTTCCCCTCTGTGCTTCAGTGCCGAACTAGAGCACCAACAAATATTGGACCACAGAAAAAAAATTCACCCAAGCCAGTTCTGTTCAGAAATTCGACAACCAGCAAATTACGGAAACTAATTTTCTCTATAATTCTCCAAATATCCGGAAAAGTGAATCCAAACGCGCATCCGTTATAAGCAATACTGTATTCTGGCTGTATTTTGACCAGGTTAATACACACTTCTAAAGGAAAGAATGTGGGTTGAAAAACTCCGTTTAAAAAAAAGATACTGGTTCTGTTATGGTGAGGCTACCAGGCCCTGATCCCCTGCAGCGAGCCCTGACAAGATGTGACCGCTGTCCCTTGGTGTGTTTGAGCCTGTGGGGAGCTGCCGAGGCCGCTCACGTTTCCCAAGTTCATGTTCATGAAGGCGTTGGGGGTGCCGGAGGGAGGAAGGGCGGGGATACTGGTGTAGGTGCAGCTGTAGTTGGTGTTATACGCCGGGCTGTTGTACGTGTAGGCCGGGTATCCGTTATAGCCGTACGGATTGGATCCGTACGGAGCAGTAGCCGCGGCGGCATAGCTCTGCGCTCCTCCCAGACATGGCTTCCCATCCCGAACCAGCACCGGCACGGCCACGCGCCTCGGCGGCGGAGGATGATGCTGCCCCGTCGCTTCCAGAGACTTGTCTTGCCGCTGCCGTTTGCACTTGTAGCGGCGGTTCTGAAACCAGATCTTCACCTGGTTAGAAGTGAGTTTGAGGGTGGTCGCCAGGTGCTCTCGCTCCGGGGCGGACAGGTAGCGCTGCTGCTTGAAGCGCCTCTCCAGCTCGAAGACCTGCGCCTGGGAGAAAAGCACTCTGGGTCTCCGCCGGCTCCTCTGCTTCTGCACCGGCCTCTCCGTGTCGCCCTGCCCGCCCTCGGCTGCTTCCTCCCGGGACACCAGCCCGCAGTTTTCTGGGCAGGTTGGGAAATTCACAGAAGTATGAAGTTAATATCTCTTTAAGAAAACACGGTAATCATGTCTCCCAATTGTGGCATTTGTTTTAATCCTCACTCAATAAAGTATTGAACTGAAGCCACAGGCCCGTCAGTACCTGTCAGCTTCACGAGAACCTGTCACCGCAGAGACAACACTCCACTGCAGCTCAAGCTTTTAGCCAGGGCGCACAATTCAAAGATAAAACACGCAACGCCGGAATGGACTAATTATAGTTGGTTTATTTATTCATTTATTTTTAACACTTCTGAACTTAGAAGGATGCAAGTCACCTACCTGCTAATTCTGTCAACAGTTTATGTCTGATGAATAATTGTGTGAACTCTGTAGAGAGGAGCCGAAGTCGCCGTGTCCGCCTGTGTTTATTAGCGCTACTTGTCGGTGTCACTTCTTTTACAAGCCTCTTTAAACTAATTGTCGGTTTATGGTCCAGACAGCATAACAGACTCCAAATAACAGGCAAGCGACTGAACCACTAGAAAGTGTTTGACATCTCCAGACTTTACTGGATTCGTCTCAGGGCTTCTGACTTCCACCATTTGGAAGCTCTTTATTGGAATAATGCCCGGCGTGTGTGCAGACGGAAGAGCCGGGCAGAGACAAGAGGCCCCAGAAAGCCGCGTAACCCAAATTATGTTCCACGTATTTTATTAAGTATTTTTTGCACGTATTATCTTTTGATTTTTCCGCCGGGTGTCATCTTTAAGGTCACGCGTATATTATTTAGAACATTTCACAAACTATGTTATGTTTTCTCACGTGGCTCACATTAAATTTAAAGTCTCTTGGTATTAAATTTGATAATGAGCCACACAACTGTGACCAGATCAGTTACAAAGAAAGTGCTGTGTGAAAGTTGATGTTAACATTAGAGGCATTTTTACTATTTGCTGTTTGGTTGGGTTACAGGTCACTGAGTTTGTGGTAAACATGTAAAGCATTCTGCGGGCACTGAAAATTTGACATATTAAAGGTTTAATCCGCTTTGCTCTTTCGTCCTTTATACTGTGAATATTTCTGGTTTTTTTTAAAAGGCCTGTTGACATTTTTTAAAATACTTTTACGCGCGTCTTTTGCCTTTTCGTGCAGTTTTTACAACAGCAGCTCGAGTTTGTACTCACTGCTTTCCTGCTCCTCCAGCTCGGCGGCCTCCAACTTGGCTCCCTGCAAGCCGGGATGCACGTACATGTCCGGAGATAGGCTGGTGTCCCCCCGTTCTTCCTCCCGCACTGCAAGCGCGCTGAGGTAAGCCAGGTTGTCTTCTCCGTCCGAGAAGGAAGGGCTGTCCCGGGCTCCGGCGAGCATGCAGGACGGCGCGGTTTGGAAATGCTGTTGCTGCTGGGGAGGAGAGCGGGACAAGTGCTGCTGGGTATGGATTCGGTGCGTGAGCTCCAGGGTTCCGGACTGCTGCTGTTGCTGTTGTTGTTGCTGCTGCTCCAGCTTCAGGATATCCTTGACAGAAAACGGCGTGGAGGTGAGCGGGCTCTGCAGCATCATGTCATCCAGCTCCTGCTCTGCAGCATCGAGGAAATGAAGCCCTCCGAGTAACATGCACTCCCCTTCGCCTTTTCCCACTTTTTTCTCTAGCAAATAATTGAGCGTAAAAGCCCCTTGTTTGGCAATCGGAGGTGCGTTAAGCCTCTGAAATCCCTCATCGCCATAAATCGCACGAAAACACGGGTATTAGTCCGGGGTTTGTCCATGCAAATGTCTTGCCTGACAGATATAATATCGGGCTTTGTGAGTGAAGTTTGGACCGGGGAGGGGAAGGAGCACCTCTGCCTCTTCTGGTATCAGGGGGAGGGGTGTGTGTGAAATGGAAAGTCCGTGAAGGCTGGAAGAGAAACGTTTGGGAATTAGAGAGAGAGGAGGGAGGGGCATAGGTGACGCGTTTGCACGGACTGGTTATGTATTTTGAACGCGGTGAACTAAGAATTGTACTGACAATACTCGTCCACTGCCCGGTTCCTTCATGTTTCTGTACATCTTGGGGACAGTCCCAACAGGACTTAAAATCTGGTACTTTCCACCAATTGCTCTATAGAGCTGAAGAGGCTTCTCGGATGAGAGATGAAACGTAGTCAAGAAACTTAAAGAAGTCCAGACGCTTTGTTTTTCCAAGCTCCTTAGATTGTACTTAAACTAGTTTCCCCACTTTTTACGCACTCATTTAGCTCCAAGAAGCACAGAAACAGCCCTGCAAATAGCTGGCCCTATACGTTTATTATTATATTTGAATCTAATGTACAGAGTTATTTTTAAATTATTATTGTTATTTTACACTGGTTATAACCCCGGGGTCCTTGTAGTTTTGTGTGGCCCTTGGTTTTTGTGCCAATCCGTGTGCTCTTTTCAGAGGTTAACAGTTCGTGTCGGCGGTGATACGTCAAGGTCAGGTTAAGAGTTCCTGCCTTGTAGATGAAGTGTAACTGAGTTGACTAATAGTAGAAGTTTCTCTGAAAATCATTACCCAAAATAATAAACGACAATTTTTTAGCGCCAGGAGACATTTTCACAGCCAAAATGTGGAACAAAGGTGGCTTTAAAATTGGCTTTTTTTTGGCTTAAAAGTGGTCAAAAACAGCAGCCAGAAATAAAATATATATATGATGGAACACATAATGGTCAATATGTACAAACGTGTACTGTTTTTATTCTTTGAGACATTGACTGCGTTCAGTAAAGGCCGCTCGCTTCCGTCTCACAAAGCTCCAGATTTTCAAACCTTTACTCTGTTTTTTTTAGAGAAGCTGGACTGCACATCAGGGACGTGCGTAAAATACTCCAGAAAACTTCCCCGTTTCATGTAACAGCAGAGCAATAAAAGTGTCTGATGGCGCTTTAAACCTGCCACTCACTGCAGCTCCACTGAGGCGCAGATCCCCGCTGTTTACTGCACAACACGGAGCTGCTATCATTTCTGTTCACTCTCAGAACTCTCAGCAGACTGTTGTGATGCCCGGTCTCTCTGCGCCTCTGCAGCCTCGTCTTCCAGCAGCTCTGCTCGGTGTCCCTCTGTCCTCTTTATCGCTGCTGTTGTATTAATAACCGCTCTGGGCCGATAAGCAGCCTCCCCGGGGCAATTAAAATTCCTCCAAGAAAACTGACTGACGTTTTTAGCCCGGCCTAATCTGCTCCTATCAGCTCCCCTTTCCGTTTTGCAGTGGGACCCCTCGCCTCATTCACCCCTCTCCCTCTGGTCCTCCTGCGAGTTTTTCCTCTCTGGACACATGGCAGGTGGACGGCGCCTGGTAGCTGGACTCTTCACAAACAGCTGCGATATTAGAATTACTAAATCAGTGGCAGTGCTTCTTTATTGAACCTGCCAACGTGCAGCATCAAAAATTATAGTTTCAAAGGATTCAAAATATCTACGTGACTCATTTTATTCAAGTAACTTTTTAAGACAGTTTTCAGCTGCATGTGTTGTTTCATGCACACACACAGTGGTATTCACTGTGGTATTCACAGTGAATACCACAGAAAAAGGTTGTTTGTAGTTCATTCTAATGGGAAAGCTTATTCTTCTTTGGAATCAGTAACGTGGAAGTTTGGAGTATGCCTGGGACAATCTGTCGGTCCAAAATGTAATGACACAGTTGAACACTGTGTCCTGGTGAAGTGGAGCTTTCACTGTTGGTTCTTACAGTCTGGGAAATAAAATTAATTTGGTGAAGACAATAATATATGTCCTTTTACTGGACTATTACGATACATCATAAGGACAAAGTCTAAACTCAGACATCACAAATTGATGACTAAACACAAAAATAAAAAAAATAAAAAAAATAATTTCGGGCTCACATGTCTGTGTGTTTGTGTTGTGTGGACACTTCTGATCATCCATGTACACAAAAAGTGGGCAATTAATTTTCCCAAAGGGCCACATAAGTGACTGGGACTGCTGCAGAGGGTTGAACTCACTTTTATTTTATCTAGTGTGGCCCTCTTGGGGAAAATGAATGGTTCACTCCTGTAGACATACAGTAATTTTTGTCTATGTATTAACTTGCTTTATATGTGAAATGGGATTTAAATTTGGTAAACTATATGAAAAGAAGTTGCACATGCCAACACAACCACTCCGATATTTCCGATAAGTGTTGCAATCAAGAGCAAATTTATTAGAAAAGCTTTTTTCTAAACTCTAACATTTATCTCTCAGTTTTTTATTATCCCGTGTGGGCAAAACACACTGAGAGAAAGGGACATAAACAAATGTCCCAGGAGCAAAGTTTCCCTTCAGTTTCTGTTGTCTTCCTTCTGCAAAGACACTGAATAACACAATCCTGTTTTTCATATGTACTTTACAACAATTCAGAATGCATTTGTAGACTTTTATTAAGCTTTCTATGAGTCTTTACAGAACAAAGTGTAACATATCAAAAACTGCACAATCAAGATCTGAGAGGACTCCATCGATGAGCCTTATGGTCCCCGCAGGGGCCCCAAACATATGTTTTCACTATTTCTCTCTTACAGCAATGTAAGTATTTATTTATTTAAGTATTAGGATCAAAATTTGCAAATTTGTCTGAGATGTAAAAAAAAGAAAAACGTTGCTGTATTGCAGTTTATTTTATTATGTGAAATATACCTGCTGCTGTGCACATTGTCATAATTTCATAAGGTGAATAAGGTAAATGTAACACCAAACTAAACTAAACTAACAATGATCTTGTTTATGGCCACACACAGACCTGTGCTGCCTGTGTGTAACCCAGCAGATAGTAAATATCCTGCGGTGCAGCTCTATCTATGGAGCTAGAAACAGACAGATGTATGTGTGAATGTCCGTGTAGACACATCGGCAACTTTCTCTATTTCACTCTATGTCATCATCGAGCGCGTCCTCATAAAAAAGGGCCAAACAAAGCAGGATGGTGTTTAGACTGGCACGCGGCTGCCTCCATTTACTTTAAATAAGCATTAAATCCAAAGACGCCAGGCTGAGCACTCGGTTTCAGTGTAGCCAGAGCTCTAAAGTAGCTATTGGAAAGAAAATAAAACTTGTTCAAGTTAAGCGACTCGGGACATTTGGTTTTGGTTGGGAGGGCAAGCATTTTGAGAATGTGGTGCTCTTGGTGTTATCAAAGGGTCTTCAGAGTGAGGAATTCTTTAACCGTGAACTATGCATGATCTCATTTTAGATTTAAAACTTGAAGCTGACTCTGTGGAACCACACTAAAGAAAGAAGAATCTAATGAAGCAAACAGGCTACATATTCAATCGCTCATAATCCAAATATCCATCACATTCAGTGTATAGTGCCACAGTTTCATGGCTGTTACCAGTTCCCACCCAACATAAAATGAATATCCTTTACTTTTTAAAAACAATTTCATGCCCCTGAGCATAAAAACAGTCTGATTGAAATGTTGCTCTTATTCAAATGAATCTACATCTGCACCGTGGAGATCACAGAGAGGCATGAGCTTTTTCGACTCTTTGAGCTTGTTGTTTTGCCAAGTAGCTGTTTTTAGGATACTAGCTGCTGCACACCATCTGCCCACTTAAACACGTTAAACGTTCTTGTCAGAAGCTGTGCAAGTGTTGGGAATTCTTCACTGTGCGTGTGGGTGAATTTTAGGGATCCTACATGTCCTCTGAGGTTTTGCAGTAAAGCTGGAGGAACGCCGCGAGTTCAGCTCTACAAACAGCAGCAACTCATTTTACTGTATCATGTCCATCTGGAGGGAGGAGGCTGTGTTTGTGGTGCTGACAGACGTGGAAGGGAGACTGTGACCTTTCCGGGAGCTTCTGATTGGACTTTTATCTTTCACACAAACAGAGATAAGTCAGTTAGAATGTGGGTGAGTGAAGCTTATCAGAAGTTTGATGGGTTAAATTACTCGAATGTATCACTTTGCCTCCGTTTACTGAAAAAAACAAAATCATGTTTTCTTTGAAGATACTGATGGACTACTTGGTCATTTTGTTACTAGATCCTTCTCGATCTCTGCTCCAAGAGCTCATGCACTTGGTCACAGTCTTTTACGCTACTTGTACAAATTATACTTATAAGGCAATTTGTGTCTCCTTTCTTTTAAAATACCCTGTCAGCTATCACCACTTACAAAGCTACTAACAACATATTTTGCTTTGCGTTTCCTTGAAAATTGTAACTTGTTACGTCCCTGTTCTCCTGCAATTATGTTCTAAGTATGATTAGATACTAGAAACGAAATACTTAAATTTGAACATTTTCAGGGTGACATTTTGGAAAACAAACAGCAGAATATCCACAAAATCTGATGATGATCATGATTTTTTTAAATTGTTTTTATCATTCTAGCACCAAGGTCAAAGTTTAACTTATATTTTTCAGTTATAAGCCTATTTTATTTAATATTGTTACAGAACTCATAGTCACTTCAGGGAATTTGGGTTGTTTTTTTTTCTTTCCTTTTTTGTTTGAAGCCATAACTTTACAACTGGGACGTTAGTGAATTTAGTGAAATTTCTTCCCCTCCCCACCCCCCCCACCCCTCTGTATTATGAATGTAACAATAGGAAATGCTACACCTCTTGTCTTCTGTCTGTTTGCGGCCCTGCAGAGGCGCCAGGCGGCTCTGGATGGTTGGATGGAGAGAGAGAGAAGTGAGGGAGATAATCACCGCTTCAGAGCCATGCATTTGTGTGCTGTGTGTATGTGCGTGATAGAGAGCGAGCGCGTGTGTGCGTGCAATGTGTGTGTTTGGATGTAAAGGACAGCTCAGATAGTTGTCAGAAGGTTAAATGTGATGATGAAGGAGGGTCAGTCAGCTCCAGAAACAAACTTTATTAGGCAGTTAAAGGGCAATAACTGACACACACACACACACACACACACACACACACACACACACACACACACACACACACACACACACACACACACACACGGACAGCTGTATACTATAAACACGACTCTGAAGTCGTATCATTTGTTCGATTCAGTGTTATGCGGACTAGATCGTGGCTCAAAGAGTTGGCAGCTCGTCTTGTAACCGGAAGGTTGCCGGTTCGGACAGTCTCGGTCGTTGAGTCCTTGGGAAAGACACTTCACCTGCCGCCTACTGGTGTTGGCCAGAGGGGCCGATGGCGCGATATGGCAGCCTCGTTACCTTTGTTTTGGAGGTAACGTGCGCCTCAGACTGAGAGTGCGTAGAAATTTACAGAGATGAAATAGAACTGAATAGAACAGAGTACAAATTTCTACAGTTTTCAAGTGCAAAAAGATTTAAACCGAAAATCACAATTGCACAATCAGTTCAAATAAATAATAACTTGACAAACGAACCGAGTAATAATAAACATGTTCTTAAAAATTTTATTGTTATTTTTTTGTTTACAAGATATTTACCAGCGAATCTTTTGGCTTTGCTGTGTTTTATTCGTTTCCAGTTTCGGAAATGGGTCTTGGTTTAAAACCGTTTTTTCTTTGTTTTCTTTGTTTTCGTGAAATGACGCAGTAAGAATACATTCAGCTAAAAAAATGCATTTCTCGTCCGCATCACATGTTTTGTTCAGTTTGGCAGCGTGAAGAAAAGTCGTCCTTTATTTGGGTGGATCAACAAAATCAGCGAAAATGACGAAACTTAATGAAATATGTGTAAAAACAGAAAAATCATAATTGTGATACTTTTTAATGCTTTATGGTCTTACAGAAATTTGAATATTAGATCTTAATAAATCTCGATTGTCCTCACCTGTTAAAATGTCACCTTTACATTGTTTCTTACATTATAAGATCACTCTGTAAACGTCATTAAACTTTTGGGGATGTCCTATCCAGACAGCTCGATTAGGGGCTAAAACAACAGGAACAGGATCTTCATTTTGTTATAAGCTCGTACAAAAGTAATCAAAAGTAAACAGACAGAAACAAGTGTAAATCTTTGCAGACTGGACGTCGTGCGTAAAAGTTCGCGCGTCTTGGAGCCTGTAGCTTAAAAGCTGAGAGTGCATGCGCGTGCTCGCGTGTGCGTGCGTGTGTTTAGATAACAGAGGCCTGCAGCCAGTAATAGCTCCATTAGGCAGAGTTGGAAGACGCTATCTCAGTGATCCGTAACGTCTACCTCCGCCCTGCAGGACAGGACCAGCGGCCACACACACACACACACACACACACACACACACACACACACACACACACACACACACACACACACAATTTGATTTCCAAAACAACGCCGGGATTTAGCAGAAAGACGTAGAAACATGGCGGCTTAAAAGTTCGGGCTTTTCAGGACTTTTTCTCCTGAGGGCTGTCCGACGTTTGCGGGTAACCCATAAAACAAAAACAAATAATAATAATAAACAGAAGTAATGATAAAGAAAAGCGCACACTTTTTTCCTCACATGATTGTATCTTCAGATGTCAGGCCTCCTCTCTGCTGATGTGTTTGGCCCTGATTCGGAGTCGTTAAAAGTGCGGGACAGACCTCTATATCTCTCATACACAACCGCAAACACGCAGCATGACGCAACCGGCTGTGTTTATGAACCCGCCCGGCCTGCTGTATAAATTGCGGCGTTGAATGGTTTACCTAATGGGACTTCTGTTTCTCGTTTTCTGTCACCCAGCACGCCAGACCCGGCTGACAAACGACCGACTTTTACCGGCAGAGGAATTCCTGATTTATGTGGGAAATGAAACAACAGCGAAGCGTTTTTTCTCTCGTCTTTAACCATGCAAATAAAGTAAATTATCTCCACCCTGCAAACATTAATAGCGGGGGATTTGTATATAAACGCGACAGCAGAGAGGAGGCGATGTCTTCCATAGTGATAGATGTATGTTTTGTTATTTTGTTTCTCATATTGTGGCGCGATGGAGGAGGAATAAACTTGAGCTGGATGCAGGGAGGGAGACCCGCCGCCCAGTATATCGACTCCTAAGCCTCCACTTCCATTGTTATTACTGCAGAGGAAACAAGTCGTTACAGCCACGGTGCTCTGATTTATTGCCGTGTTGTTTCGTTGCTTAAGTAGAAATTTCCAGCGGGGCTTGTTGGTCTAATTTAATGAGAAAACCACGCAGAGGTACGCCTGCCGAAGAACGAACGAGCGTTTAGAGCCTCTTTAGTGTTATCACACAGCGGGGATTCATTTTGTCTGAGCTTTCGAGGAGAGAAGCATTTTTATGATGAATAATTTGTCCAGATAAACGCGGGCAATGTGATGAGTCTTCCCGTCTCCCGTGAGAAGTCTGTGTGTCTGTGTATAAACTGGAGGGCATTAGTGCCTCCAGGAGAGAGACAGACCACTCCATCACGGCGCAGACAGTCCGGATTCCCCCATTAGAGCCCTTCACCCTTTTTCTCTCGCTGAGCGTCTTCTTTATCTGCTCTCTATCTCCTAAACAGCATCCAACCTGGCTGCTTTACAACCTGCCGAGGGTCTCGGCCATCAATCACCGCCCGGCTGAGCTCTGTCAGGCCGATCCGAGCCCCTGTATCCAAGTGTCAGAGTGATGCTTCTATGGACACCAGAAACCGAAACATTGAGACTTATATGGCTTTTTTCTGGATGTAAAAATCGGTATTTGCATTCTTTTTAGCGAAATAAAACAGAAGTAAATTTCAAATAGGCAAAACATAAAGAAGGAGGCAAAGGATACTTTTAAAATGTCACTTTTTAAGCACAAACAAATTAAGTGTTTCAAGTATTTCCCGATTCACCAAATTGGCCGCATTCAGTGAATTGAAGCTCCTTTGAAACATGATTTTTTTTCTTGTTTTGACCGAGACTTACTATGTTTTCTGAAAATGTTTGAATCAGCATAATTTTATCTGGGAGCATTTTTATGAAACATGAGCTCGTCTCAAGAGAAGAGATTTTGTTTTTAAAAGTCCAACGGAGATGTTAGACACTAAAAGGTTCTTTCTTTGTTTCTCCTGTAAAAAAAAAAATCTAAACACGTGCTGCTGAAGCTTAACTGTGACGCACTGGAACGAAACCCTTTAAACTTATCAAAGTGGCATCAGCTGTTCTGCTTTCCCCTTTTCCAGCTTCAAAGACATGGACAGGAGTCTTCTCCCTGCTCAAGCTTTTAATATTATGCCGACGATTTGCCATCCAAAAGAAGTAGAAGGAGTGTTTTCTGTGGTATTGAGAGGGGGCCTGCACCGGTTTCAGGGCCCCTCCAAAACTGCTCGGCTGCCCTGCAGGGACTCACTTCTTCCGACCACGCAGAGAAAGTTCCCACTCACACGACCTCTGTCATCCCTGATGAATTAACTCTGAACGAAGACAGAAAGATACCCTGCAACTTCTCAACTAGGCTGAAGTGAAGCGTCTGTGGAGGACGTTTGATTTGTACATTTAAGATAAACACGAGACCCGGTTCTCAAATGTTGTCTTTGTGACATGAAGTCTAAAGTAAAAGTGTTAAAAAAATCATTGTTCTTTGACCCTTTTTGTTAAATATCTAGAATACAAATAACATCTGTCATGAGTCTGATTTAAAAAAATTATTTCGTTTTTACGCACGGGTTTGGATTACGCGCGCTCAGGGCAGAGCAGAGCGTGCGCATGTCTCGCGCGTCCTCGTTGACCTGCCAGTTACCCCACCTCCGCTGGAAGACGGGGAGCCTCGTTCCCCACAGCGTCCCGTTGATGGTCCCCAAGCGTCCCTCCCTGTTTAGGCGGAGGAAGGGCCTGTTTCCTGGACCAGGCTAAACACGGGCCTCCGGAGCGTTGCACTCCGACAGGACTACCCGCTTCTGGCCGGACGGACACCGGCAATAGATCACTTCGATCACCGTGGGCTCCGGGGCCAGGCGAACAGCTGGGAAGGGTCCGAACCAAATAGGGGGGGTCAAGGGCCTCCTGTACCGCTACTGCTAGGAAGTTTGTCATCCTTACTCCCCCAGCATGACAGCAGGGTGGAGGGGAGGAGGATGTTTACCACTGTTTCCCAGCGAAGCTTCCTGCCTGACTTTCACTTTCACTTCCACAGGACTGCAGAAACATCAGCAGGGTCTTTATTTACATTCATCTACACACATATACAGCAACTCTTCTAGCAAACAAAACTCCTGTAAGTCACAAAAAATAGAAAATAAAGGCCCGCTAAAAATGATGAAACATACCGTCTTAAAAAGGAATTGATTGATCAAGAGTGATGTTTCATATATAAAGCTGAATTTTTAAAATATATTTGAAAATGTGCTGCTGATTAAGCTCAGCGCAAGGTTTAAGGATACTTGTTTAACCTTACTAAACAATGAATTAAGAACAAAGAATTATTAAAAAATAATTCACCAGAAAGTGAGTTAATATTTTGAAGGAGTGCAATATTTGATCCCGATATTCTCATTGGGTTTCTCTGCTGTGGTCAATTTTCCCAGTTTCACTTCCGTTTTTGTTTTTTGATCTGTGGCTTCCTTCATCCTCAGGTTTGCCGCTGCAAATTTTCCCATATTGTCTAAAACAGAAACAGCTGTCGTTCAGCGCAGTTATACTGAGATTATGAGTGCATGTCAGAACCTTTGGAAAATATCCGAACATGTCTAAATAATCAAACAAGAACGAAAATGAGCTCTTTTCCCCTTAAAACACCTGTAACCATGGTGATAGGAAGTGAATGAACAGGTTCAGCCAGAACTCTTCACTCTGCATCTTTCCTGCATCTCTCACGATGAAAGTTATGCGTGTGCGTGTGTGTGTGTGTGTGTGTGTGTGTGTATTATATCTGCATTCAAACTGCATGTGTGTCACTTGTGTGTGTATCAGATGTTGTGGGTTTGTGTTTCGCCTGAAGTGAACTTGATGCTGTAACCCAGTCCAGTGAATCAGCTAATGAGTTTGCTGGACATGTCATTAGCTGTATAGATGTGTAATGATGTCATTCATGTGACACTTCATCAGTGTGTGTGTGTGTGTGTGTGTGTGTGTGTTTCAGGTTGACTGTGAGCGATTAACACTATAGTTTCTTTTAAACAACTGGGTCCAATTATCGGTTACGTGTCACCTAAGTATTCTTAAGCGAGTTAAAGGTTACAGTTCAGCCTCCACTTAAAGACTTTCCATGTAGCTCATTCATGCAATAACTCTTAACAATAACATAATATAAGATAATGGAATAGCATTAACTCCACATACAATCATTAGAATTAAAATTATGATAATATTCCACTTTTGAGCCTCTGAAAATGAGATACTGAGGATACAAATGACTGTAATTCCTAAATGCTTATTGTAATACTTGTTAAACCCCCTGAATCAAAGCTGAAAACTTCAGTCACACCATGATCACATTTAAAATCCAGTGTTGGTGTACAAATTTAAAATGGCAAAAAAGTGTAATTGTCCACATAGTCATGGGCGTATATCATTTACAAAGGAAGTCAGAATAAAGTAATAAATTATAACATTAATAACAATGACATCTTGACCTATTATGGAATTGCTTGTTAAAGATAAGATAACTATGAATTTACAGTTTATTAATATTAATTATTATAAAGGGTTACTCACATATCTTCTTTTATTTATGTGTTAAAGACAGAGGACTCCATTGCACTGCATACAAATACACACATACAGATCACCAAATTGGCACGCATGACATTCTGTGCACATAAAGAGCCGTAATAAATATTTTGAACATTGGTTCAGTATGTAATATAGAAGCTTCGTTACACACTGATTCGTAGCATGGTACTGATAGTGGTATTATTTTTAATATAATAACACTTAGCACGACATAGATCAAGTTTAAATTTGCATATTTATTGACTGTTATTGTTAAGTGATTATATTACACCTGAAAGTACAGTTTGCATATAGATTTAGAGATAATTTTATTAAATAAAATTTCAAATGGTGATGTTTAGCTGTTCAAATATAACTATAATATCTGATCTACCCACATGAATTCCAGTTATGCTACAAACAACTCAAATGTATTTCATGTTTATTTACATTCACAGCCACCAGATCTGAACCAAGTTGAGCTCTTACAGGTGATTTTAGCCCAACAGCAGTCCTCCATCACCACAATCAGACCACCAAATGAGGAAAAAGTGGTGTTCAATCCTGTGTTAGTGCTCAGAGAGTTTTTGCCAAGGAGCACTGGAGCATCCTGGTTGCACATGGCTTCCCCAGCATCTTAATACAACACCTCATCATGTTTTTTACTTCGTCTCACATCTCTATGCTGTGCTTCGTGTGTGCAAGTATTTACACACTGTGTTGTATATGTGTGCACACGCCTTCATCTAGCACCGGGTTGTGTCTGACCTCGTTGACCTGCGCTGGATTAAGCGGCTAATATATCTGTGGAATGATTGTGCAGGTCTAATCATAGCAGAGATAAAGTGTCTGCTACTGTACACACACTTCCCGTGTTTCTGCCTTTGTGAGGCCCTTCAGGTTGTGTTGTGTTGAAGTTGTGTTTTTATCACTTCTGAGGTTATCACACTGATTTACATTAATTTCCTGAAGTTAGCTTCTACTGTGAGACCTTGAGATAACCTCAAGTCAGGTCTTTGTCATATATCTGTACTGAGTGATCTACATGAGGAAAACCTGCTTTTTGCCACCCAAAAGGAAGGCGGTCCCCATAATGTCACTGTGTGAACACCTACATCGCACAATGTGTGAAATACAAGAACCCATTTTCCAATTCAAGTTCTTTGTCCACACCCTGAAATAGTCCTTGGCCAGACAGAGAAAGAATGACACACTCACACACACCTCAGCAATGCAGCGGTGCTTGCATCATGTACAGACCTGTCCTCTCTGCTCGTGTGTGTTGGACAACAGACGCTAGAAACATGACAGGGTTCTTTCTCGCTGCATCTGAGCTGCGGCAGGAATGTCAGGAAGTGTCGGCCATGTTCAGATGCTCTGATCTGACGGTATGTAGTGCCCGGAGTTACATTTCTTTCTCTCTGCCACTTCACCATGCACAACAGCAGCAGTCCTGGTCTGTGTCATAGACCTGCAGTGTGAAAGCAGTCAAATATGTAACAGACTGATATCCCTGCTTGAGATCGGCTGAAGCACTTTCTGATGTCTTTTTAAACTACACTGCTGGCACAGAGAGGATTCCCTGCTGACCTTGCAGCAATAACAACAAAACTAGTTTAATTACTTAAAATTGCACAAATGTCAAACATTTGTTTATGTGCAGAAAAGCCTTCGGTCAGCATAGCAACTGAATTAGTGAGTACTGAGTCTGTGCACCAAGTCTACTCAAGTAACATTTTGACTGCTCAAAAGAATCAGTCACTTACCCATTAATTATATTTTATTGGCATTTCCAAAAGTAATTATGGACTTGCATGGTCGCCATGACATCAACCATTTGTCATGATTTACTCTTTTTAAGCCTTGTGTTATTTGCTTGTTTTATTTGTATGGGTGTATTACACAGACACACACACCTGGCTGTACTGTAGTTTCCTGAATGGACCGTATTGCATAAAGACACAATGTCAGTGCAGCTTCCTTTTCTTTTGTAATTCGGGAAATTAAACAATCGGGGTTTGATCATCCTTATCACCTTTAAAAAAGAACCCAACACCAATCATTAGGGTTTAAGAGCATTTGTGTGCCTATCCATCCACCCCGACCTCCTCCACAGGATTTACTGCCTTTTAACTTGTTCTGTTGCCTCAGCTGGTCCAAACTGTTTGCAGGTAAACAGCAAATTTAAACGTTTCTGTGAAGACATATAAAACATCAATGTTTTTTTTTAAGGTATATTGTAAGAAATTTTAGAAAAAAACACCTTAAATTCAAATAATTTTAAAGCAAGCCAAGAAATATTTAGTCATTCCTGCAGAAACTTTTAAGAAACAATGGACCCATTGTATCGGGATAATATCTTGCTTCCAGTGAATGAGGATGTTTTTGGTTCTGTGCATCTTTTCAGTGAGGCTGTGTATATTTCCCCCCATGCATTGTTTGTCTGCTTAGACTGCCTGCAATCATGCATTCACGGCAGATGCAGTGCAAAGCACAGCAATTACAGCAAAATTGCTGAAACAACTTTTTTTGTGTGTATTTAATTAATTAATTAGAGGAAAACCATCCACCTATAAGTCAGAATCCCCAGCTTCCTGTCTGACACTGCGCAGCCGGAGACTGTCCTTCAGCTGCTTGAGGCCTCCACCCTGCTGTAGTGTCCTTGACCAAAATACCGAACCCCTCACAGTTCCTACACCCTGCTGCTGCCGACTCTCTGAGCGAGTAGATACCAAACAACATTATATATGAACTCACCTCTATCAGGGAATCCTACAGCGCAAAATGAAATGAGTCAGACACTCTCGGGGATTCCTTCTGATCATTTCTTTACTGAGTCTGCAGAAAAAAAAAAAGAAATCACTGAGAAAAACACAGCGACACTTAAGTGCTCTCCTGGACAGAGCTTAAGTACCTGAGAGCTCAGCTGTCGCAGGATGTGGGAAACCGCAAGTCTCCCACAGGACCAACCAGACACCCACAGCCAGCAGGTGTTTTGAAGCAGGAAGGCTGTAGTGTTGATGGTAGTCGCTATGTTTGCTCTGCTGCTCTTGAGATCAAGAACGGAATTTTATTTCTTCCTCCACGTTGAGTTTCACACACTTTATGAGGTGCAAGGTCACGACCATCAAAACTGCAAGCAGCACATGTTTTCTTCATTTTTTTCAATTTGCTTTTGTTCAATTTTCATTGAGAAATTTTACAAAGGCATCAAAGTATTAATAGCTTTAATAAATGTTTTATTTTTATTCAACGTTCATTCTGCAGTGTGAGTTTCGTTATTATTAAGACGTGTATAAATAATATGATCATTCATAATTCTGATATGTTTAAGCTGCATTTGGAATTTTTGCCAGTTTGTTGTATCTTAATGTGGCCTTGCACCAGTTTCTGTACCTTTGTTGTGGGTAACAGTGATGGAAATAGGTAACTTTTCTTTTTTTCCCCAGAAATTTTAATTAAAAAAGGTTATTGTCTTTGTACAGAATTATACATAAAGCATATTGCATTTTGGTTAAAAAAAAAAAATCGGTCTGTCATGTGAAGCTGTTTTAACTCCTTTGACAAGACTGTAGCCTTGGAGCCAGCATTTAAAAGAATCATGTTTGCTATGTTTTAGGGTTTTGACTACCATTTAGTATATGAATGGTAATGATTAATATCATAAAGAACAGGGGCTTACCTCTTAAAATAATTTTACAAAAGTGCTCATTTTTCCTCTTCCTCTGATCCTTTTCCAAAGCTTCTGAAAAATTAAGACCTGTCATTGGCTCTCTTCCTCACGATTACACTCACTGTGAATGAAATCTGACTAACAATGATTTAATTAAACAACAATAATGCCTTCTAATATGAGGCATCACAGCTAAAGAGTACACTAGGCAAATATGCAATAAATGCATGAATTATTCAGACTTCACGTTGGCTCTCCGACAAATACAACCTAATTAAGGGATTGATGTTATTTGAATACTCCCCATGAGCATCATTATTTGTTGAGTAAACATGCGGCTAATTAACCTGTTTGAAAAGGCTCAAAATATAACAGCATATATGATTATAGCCTTTTGCTATGAGATGCACAAATGGTTTAATTTCATAGTGATAGTGGCAAATTAGGGTTAATTACAGTATGTATCATAGAAAGGTGACTCAGAGTGTATTTTGTGCACATTATGAATTTGAAATGATGAATTTGTTTATGCACACACAAGTCATGCGAGCCGTACTGAAGCAGGGGAAGAAGAGGAGAACCCTGGATGAAGGAGATTCACTGATATAATTAAAGTGCAGACGGGGTGATTTCCACTTGTGGTTTCAGATTAGGCTGTTTGTGGTGAATCCAGCTTCCCTTCCCAAGTTGTACCAAGCTTTGGATATACTAATTATTCCACACAGGCATTTATCTGTGTTACTTTAGTCTTTAATCCCGGATTCACCCTCTTCTGTCAGAGGAGATTTGAATGGAGAATCCACATTAGATATACAGAAACAAACCGAGCTCCACATTCTACTTACCGACTTATTCTCATAAGCAGCAAAGCAGCTACAAAATCTGGGCCTTCTCTCGGCTGTTTTGGGACATGAAACCATAAACACCAGTGATTTGTGGCATGCTCCAGAATGTCTGTTATTATTTGGTGTCCTGGAGCCATTTAGCTTGACACTCATGTATGATTTCATAATTGAGCTATGTGCGTGCTTCCTTTTCTCATCGTGATGAATGTAAGCCTACAATGTGCTGACAGTATGAAAGTATTTAGACATTCATTTGATTATGAGGTAACACTATCTAAAGCTAACACAGCCTAACACAGCATTCATGCAACGATCCCAGCCATCACAAAGGTCAAACTGTCTGATTTTTGGAGGATGTAGTTTGCGGTAACTTGGACTTTATTGCATTCACCCATTAATATGAATTGGGCGCATGAAATAATATGCCTCTGAGCATATATGGAGCGTGTTTATTTAACACAAGAAATGGCTTTGAGCTAAATTTGGTACAACTTATCAGTGGCAACAACCTTTTAATACTTTTAACAATAAAAACACACAAATCAGAAAGCAAGGAATGGCTTATGGTGGCACCAAATGATTTGCATAGTACTCTTTTTTAAGCTGTGCTGCCAGTGTTACTGGTGTGGAGCCAGTTCTGCTTTAGTGTCTTCATTAGAGAGACTAGAGTTTTCAGGCCCCTCTTCGGTGGAACCAGTTTCCAGTTTGGATTTGGGAGACAGACATTATCTCTACTTTTAAGATTAGTCTTAAAACTTTCCTTTTTGCTAAAGCATATAGTTAGGGCTGGACCAGGTGACCCTGAATCCTCCCTTAGTTATGCTTCAATAGGCATAGGCTGCTGGGGGATTCCCAGGAAAGGGAAAAGACTCCCAGTTTTTCCTTTTCAGTCACCTTTCTCACTCACTGTGTATTAACAGACCTCTCTGCATTGAATCATACCTGTTATTAATCTCTGTCTCTCTTCCACAGCATGTCTTTATCCTGTCTTCCTTCTCTCACTCCAACTGGTCACAGCAGATGGCCCCGCCCCTCCCTGAGCCTGGTTGTTCCTGTTAAAAGGGAGTTTTTCCTTCCCACTGTCACCAAGTGCTTGCTCATAGGGGGTCATCTGATTGTTGGGCTTTTCTCTGTATGTATTGTTGTAGGGTCTACCTTACAATAGAGAGCGCCTTGAGGCGACTGTTGTTGTGATTTGGCGCTGTATAAATAAAACTGAATTGAATTGAATCACATCGCTGCAAACGAGGCATGAGTGGACCATTTTAGAACAAAAGAATTCTTCTGGTGTTGATTTACAGAGCCGTAAGCTCCTTCTGTGACCAGTATCTTCAGAGTATAAAACCAGTTATTGGTGTTAATAATAATGTGTTAAACACGTGTTTCCCTCCCGTGTCGGACTCTGTCTACGTGGAAACTTTTTTGCGCACATTGAAAAAACAAAAAAGAGAAAAGAATTATATCATGTCAGTATAAGGCCGTACTTGTATATCCATTGCACCAGCATCTTTCCAGTGTTAACATGTTTCTCCGGATTGGTCAGACATAAATCACTCTCTCTCCTCAGCTTCTCAAACAGGTGGCGCCCTGCAACATCAGCCCTGGACAAACACCGTCTGCTCCGGTTTTAAACCTTCTTAGAGCTGTCTATTCACTGCCTCAATGGTATGAATGAAACCAGAAGTTTGTGGTGCATCCCCCCGCCGCCGCCCCCCAACCAGAACTGAAAGGTCAGTGAGGGGTCACCGTTGTCACCAGTGCAGAGATGGGAAACTATTATTGGAGCTATTGTGGAGTGACTATAATTCATGTGAGAGGAAGTTGTCTTGTTGTGTATAAGTGTACATCTGCATGTTCTAATGACTGCACGTTTACACAAATCTATCTTTAGACCCCACGAGGTTTATGATTCATCATCCTGCAGTGGCACTTTAAAAAGTTCCATGTATCCTCACTGCTGAACGCTGAAATACACAGAATAATGAGCTGAGACACCCAGTGATGATAGATAACTGACATTTCCTTTTCAGGCTATTTTACAAACCTGCTTAATAACATTAGGAGCTTTGGCTCTTTATTATTTAAAGAGATAAATGAGCATTTGACTCAAACACTGTGATGAATATTCATATAGAAAATGTAAAGATTTCCCATGACCGTCTTCATAAGTGTGCACATGTCCTAGCGCTCTGATGTGGCCTTGTGACCTTCCAGGAAGTAAACAGTATTTCAGTGGGATGAATTCAGGCTGTTGCGTTCTGTCCGTGTGGCGTCGCCATCAAAATGACAATCTGTTATTGGGATAGACGGCGTGGCTCCTCCATCACACGCCAACGCTGTAAATAAAATGTTTCCAGAGTCAAGCTTTTGGACCTGAGCGCCGGGGTTTTGGTAAAGAAATGCTTTTCCCAATATTGTTTAGGAACACTGAGCTACGCATTAAAATGCGTAAAGGAATTCTGGGCCATAAACACAAAAACACAAACATAGCGGACATATCAGCGAGCGCTGCACAGAGGATATTCACGATTCCTGTGGTAAGCTGACACCAGCAGGGCATTTTCAAGAAAATACTAGATATCAGATAAAGTCTTCCTCTTTCATCCTCACAACTTGTTTTTCAAGTTTGAAGATTTCCGTTGATCTCACCAAGTCTAACAGCATCACAGATCATACACGGTTCTTCAGTTTCTTACAGCACGTCATTCATATTCACATTCACGGTGTTCATACACTTTTATATTCTCAAATATTCAATCACATTTGATCCTTTTAAAATGAAAAAAAAAAGCAAAAAGAACTGGACAAGTTATGTTAAAGTAGACTAAAAATACAACCAATCCAAAAACTTGCCACTAAATTTTAAAACCAGAAAAACACAGAAACAAAAAAGCTTGCACTGTGACAAATTCACATTCAAAATGACCAAAATGTGATATGTCATCCAAAGAATCAGCTCATGCAAAAAAGGAGACTGAAGATCTTGAAACAAGACCTGAAAGAAAAGACACAAAACTCGATTTGACACATTTGCATTTTGTTTTTTAATCTTGGTGCTTTTTGTAATTTATTTAGTGGCTAAATTTCATCACATTTTATTTTTGTTGTTTCTTTCTTTTCCCATTAGAAAGTATAATAATATATTTTTATTTCTAAAGACTTGTTGAATTGTATTTTTGAAGTGTTGGAGTGGAGGAGAAGAGGACCTATAACACTAACATGAGAAGTAAGATGGTTTTCCTAAGCTGTGCTAATAAAGATAACGACTAGTGGAAATAATGTAATAGTTCATGTCTATAAACATCCTCATTTTCATACTTTTTGTGCTGCAGAATCCTGCTGCACTACAAAGAGGTGGAGATGACTGGTGCTTTTACTGAAGTTTAAAAGCACACACACACACACACACACACACACACACACACACACACACACACACACACACACACACACACACACACACACACACACACACACTTTATCCATTTCCCACACACACACACACACACACACACTTTATCCATTTCCCATCAGCTGCTATGCAAGGCCTTGCCTCTAAGAAAGTGGCCCTGAAGACCCCAAAATAGGAGCTGACTGTTCCCAGACTTCAGCCATCTTGCAGCTCAGTAACCTTGACAGCAGCCGGCCGGCAAAGCAACAATGAGGCCGTCAGTCAGCCGAGGCCCGACACCGACCGCCGGACAGTTCAGGGATACGCGCCTGCATCTGCATACCAGGACTTTATGTTCAGCGAACAACTGGCATTTTGTTTGGTCGCACACACACAGATAAGATGACTGAACCGTCAGCACTTTGCTGTTGATGTAAAGCTAAAACCACTGAAACCTGCTGCCAGAAAAAGTCTGAGTAAGAGGAGTCTTAACCATGAAGCCAAATGAGGAACTGATGTGGTGAAGCTGTTAAACTCGCAATGTCTTTTTCCTCATTTGTTCCATTCGGTGATGTTTGAGTCTGTAAACATGATAGCTGGATTTTTTTTTTCCTGATAAAACTTTGTAGGGGTGTAGAGTGCAGTCATTGGAGTAATTATCCATTAAAATCTGGCTGACATCCAAGGTCAGCTTCATGATTTATTGGTCAGAAACGGACAAAAAGTTTTATAACTTAAAAACTGCGGTACTTACAAGTGTGGTGTGTATATTATCAACATATAAAAGTACTGTATAAAAATGCAGAATATAAATGTTAAATTATGTCAGAGGTCACATCTGACCTCTGACCTCTCCTTCAACATCAACAGACTGATCTAAAGGTCAAAGTGATAATAATGGTATACAGAGATATTGAAACTGTGTTTCTTATTGCTATTCTTTGTACTGACATTATATAGGGATAAAGGCAATGATTCTAAATATCACATAATTGTAGTATGACTTTGTTACATGCATTACAGAAACAGGTTCTAAATGTTTAAATACAAAACAATTTGAACAAATGATCCAAAAACCTTCATATTTCTTACAAAACATTTAAACAGATTGTTTTTTTAATGGATACTACACATGTGGCCTTTGCACTTAGTTTAACTGCACTACAAATTGATTAAAGTATGTTTAAAAATAAGAAAACAAAATGACTACAGAGGAAAAAATACAACGCTATTGCGTTAAAATTAATAAAGTGGGAGTGCACTGCCTTGACAGAGGTTTGGAGCACTTCTTGTTAAATTACTGTATTTTTCCATTTGTTTGTAACTTTAAAGTTGCAGTGCTAGAAAAATGGAGACGTAGAGAGAGACTCAGGGAAAAAGCAGCAGGTCATCATTTTAGGAAATGAGAATAGGAGAAGGTTCCTCTCTGATAAAAACTAAAAAGAAAGGAAAAACCTACAAAGAAGACATTTCTCTGACCAAAGTGTCCTTGCCTGACTGAAGTTTCAAGCTGTCAGCCAATCACTGAACAAGACCCCCCACCCCCTTTAAAAAAAAACTTAAGCAGGATCACCCCCTCCTCCATCCACCCAAAAACCCATCTCTGTCTTGTCTCCTCTTCACTATCAGCCTGAAGCCTGATGACAGGACCGGCCTCTAGTCAAACAAACAGCAGACATGCTCCAAGTAAAGGCCGTCAGTCAACAGTCTCCTCCCACTTTGACCCCTGACTTTGTCCACCACCTCCAACACCACCTTCTCCTCCTTCTTCTCCTTGCAGACCCAGGTCCTGTTTGTTGATGTGTACACAGACACGGATCACTTCCTGTCAGAGATCAGCCAGACTCAACACAGACACGAAAGCAGGGAGTGAGTACTGGCCTTGGTGTTCTTGTACTCAGACATACAGTACACACACACACACACACACACACACACACACACACACACACACACACACACACACACACACACACACACACACACACACAGTGTAAATTACTGTGTTGACAAGTTGTTGTGCGCACAAGTTTGACAGAGGAGGAAATGAGACCTATAGTTCACCGACAAACCACACTCCATTAACAGTCAATGGCAAACCACAGACACACAGAAACAGTACAGGAGGTGACGACCAAAGACGCTTCCAGCAACACACGAGGCCCCCGGAGAGGCTGACAGGGTATCCTCAGAAACAGGAGCGGCAATGTTTCCTACACGTGTCAGAAAGGTGCTGTTTGTTGTGCACCTTCAGCAGGACTTGTTGTAGAATTTTCGACACGTTGCTGATGCTTCTGGTTTGTGCTCTTAGTGCAGTGAAGAAATGAAAAAGCTTGCATGAAATTAAGACTGAGAGAAAAGGGATGTGTAATAAAGAGTCTCAGCTGGACAAAGTGAAACTTCTGATTATAACTTGAGTTAAACTGAGGTAAAAGTGAGCTCACATGGGTTTATTTCTGTTTACTGAACTGAACTAAAGTAAACTTAACTGCAAATATGAAGTCGAGTGAATCATTACCTTTTAATTTAATGCAATGCACTCGATTGCAAACATTTGTTTTTGTCTCATAAAGAAATATTATAACAACATTAAATTAGCTTTATATATTATTTTTATATATTTTACATATTATTAGGTTTATTATGGCAACTTTTTTGAAACTCTGTTAACATAAGTCACAGAAAAGTGCTGCGCAGTACTCATGAGCTTGAACTTTGATTGATGTTTTTTCTGCAAAGCAGACAAAGTGGACCGAGGGTTCTTATAGCTCTTGCACTAAAGCAATAAACAAAAACAAAAAAATGCCAGTTGCAGATTCACTTGTTACAGTTTTTTACAGACGCTAGGACACATTTCTCAATACTTAGGTCACGTTTGCAAAACTCCTCACACAGTGAGCACAACAGAAGTCTATGTGGGCTAAACTGAGGACCAGTTATCATTGTTTTGGCACAAAATGCATTCAATGACTACATCTCTCAAATTTCATGAATTATCTTCTCACTCAGACACAACAACTGCCAAAAATCTTTGTACGGACAGGACATTTTGCATGTGCTTACATACTGTTTTCAAAACTGTTAAACTTATGGCCAAAACAACAACACAATGCAAAACTTGAAAAGACAGCAAAATCCAACAGCAATATTTTATTGAAACATATTTTAAATCTAAAAATGCAGTTTAACCAGCCACAGCTTATTCTCATTGTAGATGAACATCTACACAGGTGTTACTCCTTCAATTTTTCAACTCCTTCAATTCTGGCAGCCAGAAGATTCTTTCCTAGGTGTGTTGCCCTAGATGACATAAGATGTGATGTGGATGAGAACCTGTGGCCAAATGGAGAAGACCGAGTAGATTAGCATTACTATTGTATGTGTATCAGTGGATGGTGTGTATACAAATTCTTGTATTTTGGGATTACTTAGTGCAAAAAAATAAAAATACATAAACAAATATTAACGAATTCTGCATGATGTCTGATTCATTCCAGTAACATATATTGAAATTATAAACAGAGATGTGTCCTTGTTTTACACAAGAAAACACTGCGTAATGCTACATGTTGTTAGTGTTTTTTAGGTCATTGTTTTGTGGGTGACAAAGTGTGTTTGTCGGCTGTCAACCTTTGCTAGTGTTCTGGAAGAATGAGGTTATTTGAGACCTGAATGAAGTGTTTTGGTAGTTGTAGTGCATTTTGAATGTGAAATGAACTGCTTTGCCAAGCTGACGGTCAGTTAGGAGGATTGTGTGAAGAGTTTTGCAAAAGTGACCTAAGTATTGAGAAATGTGTCCTAGCGTCTGTAAAAAACTGTAAATATCAGTAGGCTCATCTTCAGAGTGATTTCTTTAACAATGCATGGAAAGTCCTGGAAACTCCAGGCAAGGGCTATAGCAAAGGGTGGATTTTGTCTTTAAAACCAGGCCAGCTATTTGCTTTGCTCCCTGTTGCTTCTGATGGCCTTCAAGTACCCGCGGCACAATCTGGCAAACGACATGAGGGAAAGACGACAGAGTGCTAGCAAACACAGTGTGCTCTGAATCCTTTGTGCATCGTTACCTATGGATTCTGCTCACGTAAAGTTCATTAGTTAATCATATACCCACATGTGTAAATGCTTTCCTGTGCATTGTGTGTGTGTGTGTGTGTGTGTGTGTGTGTGTGTGTGTGTGTGTGTGTGTGTGTGTGTGTGTGTGTGCGTCTTTGTGTCAGAGTTGGGTTGAGTGTGTGTTTCCGAACATGAGCAGGCAGAACTTAACACTAAGCAGCTGTCAGAGAAGCGCTGGCTATCGTCTTCCCCGGGGGGTCGACCTATCAGCTTCTCCCACTGATGGCTCTCCTCTCTCAGCCTCGCCTGGGCTGGCCCGGGGGTGGTGTAGGTGTGTGTGTGTGCAAGTCCTGCTTCTGCTGGGGCCTCAGCAAATCTGATAATTACTAACCTGACAATGATCTACCTCCCACCCACTGTCTCCCTTCTCCCAGACCTCCCTGATGAACAACTCTAAAAAAGTTGTACAGTGGTTGAACACATGAAAGGTTACATTAGAAATCTCTTTAACATTATCACACACACACACACACACACACACACACACACACACACACACACACACACACACACACACACACACACACACACACAGAGAGAGAGAGAGAGAAAGAGAGTGGAGGGATTTTCCCCATTCCCCACATGAAACACACATGAATGAGAACATCTGAGGCTGATGGTGTGTGTTGGAGAGCTACAGCCTGACAGTGACTGTACAGGTGCTTTGCCCAGGCTGTTAAATACACACACAGCACAGTCCAGTGCTGTTATGTTGGCCTTGATACGATTTACAGCTTTTTACAGCCGCTAGGACACATTTCCCAATACTTAGGTCACTTTTGCAAAACTCTTCACACAATCCTCCTAACTGACCGTCAGCTTGGCAAAGCAGTTCATTTCACATTCAAAATGCACTACAACTACCAAAACACTTCATTCAGGTCTCAAATAAACTCATTCTTCCAGAACACTAGCAAAGGTTGACAGCCGACAAACACACTTTGTCACCCACAAAACAATGACCTAAAAAACACTAACAACATGTAGCATTACACAGTGTTTTCTTGTGTAAAACAAGGACACATCTCTGTTTATAATTTCAATATATGTTACTGGAATGAATCAGACATCATGCAGAATTCGTTAATATTTGTTTATGTATTTTTATTTTTTTGCACTAAGTAATCCCAAAATACAAGAATTTGTATGCACACCATCCACTGATACACATACAATAGTAATGCTAATCTACTCGGTCTTCTCCATTTGGCCACAGGTTCTCATCCACATCACATCTTATGTCATCTAGGGCAACACACCTAGGAAAGAATCTTCTGGCTGCCAGAATTGAAGGAGTTGAAAAATTGAAGGAGTAACACCTGTGTAGATGTTCATCTACAATGAGAATAAGCTGTGGCTGGTTAAACTGCATTTTTAGATTTAAAATATGTTTCAATAAAATATTGTTGTTGAATTTTGCTGTCTTTTCAAGTTTTGCATTGTGTTATTGTTTTGGCCATAAGTTTAACAGTTTTGAAAACAGTATGTAAGCACATGCAAAATGTCCTGTCCGTACAAAGCTTTTTGGCAGTTGTTGTGTCTGAGTGAGAAGATAATTCATGAAATTTGAGAGATGTAGTCATTGAATGCATTTTGTGCCAAAACAATGATAACTGGTCCTCAGTTTAGCCCACATAGACTTCTGTTGTGCTCACTGTGTGAGGAGTTTTGCAAACGTGACCTAAGTATTGAGAAATGTGTCCTAGCGTCTGTAAAAAACTGTAACAGGTACTGAGTGAGAAAATCCAAATGTAGCAGCTGGGAAAATCACATAATCTAACAGGTCTCGTTTGGCTGAATTTTATTATTACCTTTTCCTGGTTAGTATGGATCTAGGTTTTAAGCTGTTTGCAGTTTTAGAATGTAGTTTTAAAACATGATTTATCATCATCACATATCCACTGTAACAAATATCCGAGCTCCCACCAAAGTAGCTATAAAAACTGCTATTCACACATACACAGTATTTCCAAAAGTATTCAGTCAGCATCCCAAATCATTCAGGTGTTCCAATCACTTCCATGGCGACAGGTGTATAAAATAAAGCGCCAAGGTCAGCAAGCATTTATGAAAGAATTAGTTGAACTCAGGAGATCAGAGAATTCCGGCGTCTTACTGTGATGCCAGCTGTGCAACCATTCCAAACATGAAATTTCCCCGCTACTAAATATTCCACAGTCAGCTGTTAGTGGTATTATAATAAAGTGGAAGCAATTGGGAATGACAGAAACTCAACCGTGAAGTGGTAGGCCACAGAAAATCACAGTGTAGGGTCAGCGGATGCAGAGCAGTGTGCAGAGCCAATAGCTACAGAGCTCCAAACTTCATGTAGCCTTCAGATAATCTTACATGTGTACAATGAGAATTCACAGGATGAGTTTCGATGGCCAAGCAGTATCCACGCCTTATATCACCAAGCACGATACATAGTGTCGGATGCAGTGATGTAAAGCATGCTGTAACTGGACTCCAGAACACACTGGACACAGGAAGCCTGCTCTCTGACAAATATCTGGCAATCTGATGGATGAGTCTGGGTTTGGTGGTTGCCAGGAGAATGGTACTGGTCTGACTGCACTGTGCCAAGTGTAAAGTTTGGTGCAGCAGCAATTATGGTGTGAGGTTGTTACTCAGGAGTTGGGCTCCAGATCCACTGGAAGGAACGTTTAAGGCTTCAACATACCAAAACCATTTTGGATGATTTCAGGCTCTCAGCTTTTTGGGAACAGTTTGGAGAGGGCCCCTTTTTGTTCCAACATGGTGGGGAACCGGTGCACCAAGCAAGGTCCATAAAGACATGGATGAACGAGTTTGGTGTGGAAGAATTTGATTAGCCTACACAGAGTCCAGACCTCAACCTGACAGAATTCAGACTGTGAGCCAGGTCTTCCTGTCCATCAGCGTCTGACCTCACATATGTGATCCAAAATTCCCATAAACGCACCAACACTAACCCTAAACCTCGTGCAAAGCTTTCCCAGAAAAGCTGAAGCTGTGGGCTCATCATATTAATGTGTGTGTGTGTGTGTGTGTGTGTGTGTGTGTGTGTGTGTGTGTGTGTGTGTGTGTGTGTGTGTGTCCAAGCTACCTTGATAAGTGAGTTCTTGTGAGTTTTTCTTTTGTCTTTCCCAGGATGTCCTTGTAAATATAATGATAATGTTCAGTGCAGCTGCCATGTTGTTCTCCTAATGCATGTTTATGGATGCGAGTGCTCTGCCCACAATTAAAATCAGTTCAATGTTTAATCAATAATTTAAAATGATTTAAAAGTGATTTTTCTTGTCATTTCTGAGACACCAGGCCTCCACCCTCTAACTGTTTCTTTCCTCTCATGTAAAAGTAGTACTTGATAGTTAGAGAAATTTGTATTCATTGTTTAATTGATGATAGATAGAAGGATCGCGCAGTTTGACTTAGTTCCAGTAAAGGCGATCAAGCTGATCTTACAGAGGGTTTTTTTGCCATTTCAACCCTTATTCAGAGTTGATTGTTTATTTTCATGACATATCTGAAATATATAGTTTTCATTTTCATGACCACAATTCACTAAGCATAAAAAAACTACTCTAGTACTGCTTGGCATTCCCCTTCCCATCAGATTCAATAGTAATTACTTGACGCTCAACTTTCCACACAGGGTCCTCATCGGGTGAAAATGACTAATAAATAAAAATTGCAAGCAAACAACAAAGACCAAATGCTGAGTTGTGAGGGTGTTAGCATGCTGCTAATGTTTCTGTAGCCTGTTTGATTTCAGTGGAATTTAAAATGCTAAACTTTTGCACTTTTTCTTTTACTGAAATAGCATTTTTTTATTTTATTTTGCTGACCAGTTGTTGAAGATTGAAAGGGAAAGATACATCAAAGTTGTAAATTATAAATAGCTATGGGTTGTTAATCAATGTGCAAAATGGCTTTAGATTGACTCTAACAACCAAGTGTGTGTGTACATTTAGCTATTGTGAACCTGCTTCACATTCTGACTTGTCAAATTAAGGTTTCATCCAGTGGGTTGTCCCCTCTGCCTCTCAGTAAGACATCTTACTCTTTCTTTTTTTCCTTCCTTTTTAAACCTACCTAAAAAGCCTCTGTGGGCCCTGCAGCCAAGCAGGAAAGCAGGAGCTGAGGCCACAAAACGTCCATCATGTCGACAAATTGACTCAGTCAGCTTCATCCAGGAGCATTAGCCCCTCGGCCCTTTGAAATTTTACCCCGTTGATGGTTCGGTGGAGTGCTTTATGGAGAAGCAGAGAGAAAAAGAAAAAAATGGAGGAGAGGAGGAGGCCTCATCATGTCTGGTAATGACAGGACGAGAGAGGAGCAGCAGTGTCTGTGTGTGTGTGCATGTGTGTGCAAACATGTGATGTGACCCGATGTCCATCTAAAAGAAAAAGAAAAAAAAAAAGAAAAATCGATTTTAAGTTTTTGACCTGCAAGTGGAGGCTATACAGGAGTGAAACCGAGGCTATTCATCAGACACTTCAGACCTAACAGGAGAGACTGAGAGAAGAAACACGAGAGAGTGAAGGGAAGAGGTAGGAAGAAGAGAAAAGAAAAACACACCTGGATGTTTACAAAAAGTTTATGAGGAGAGGCCGTGTCTCTGTGTGTAATGATCTATGCTTTAAGTGTGTTGTGATGGACACTTACTACGCAAGTCGGAAGTAAAAATTTTGAAGTGAGACTTGAACATTTTCAATGCATGATTTTTTTTTTAACCTAATACTTTTTATTATAATTTACAAGCAGATGTTACACTTTTTAATGACAGCTAAAGTAACTTGAGACTTCCTATACCTGAAGACACATCAGTGTATGATATTTGAAACAGTGATATAGATTAAACTACACAACAGTATATAAAGGTGGTAAAAGTTGCTCCCACTAGACCATCTCTATCACTCTATAAGAGACTAACAATTATGTTATCAGTTAATTAAAAAGGATATGAATTCATCATTCTAATTATTTATCTAAACAAATTTAAAGAGTGAAAAATAAATTCAAACACTTATCAGTTAAGTTATTCTATATTGATAAGAGTGTAACAAAAACTTAAAAATATTCTGTATATTTTTGCAGGACTACTTGTACTGCTAAATAGTCCAGTACAAACTCCATAAAAGTGAGATGGACAAATTATTTATTTACTTTAAGAAAACTGCCAAAAAGATACTTAATGCTCTATGACGTAAGACAAGTAAAGTGGAAAAATAAATGCAATAAAGGATTTTATTTGCTACCATTAATTAAAATCCTAACTGTTGTAATTTGACAGATTTTACATTTTAATTTGTACTCATTTACTCTTGACAAATGACTGGAGGTTCCCTTAATAATCAAAAAAAGCTACAGACTCAAAAAAGGGGTAAAAAAAGAAGAAGAAGGAAACATGCTTTGGCCAAACCATTCCAGTGTTGTGTGTTGGTATAGTTTTTACTGCTGTGAAATCACAGGTCCAAACTGATGTTTTAGCCCAAGTTTAACTTAAACTACAACAACAATGAGACGCCGCTAACTCTGCCTATTTCTCTGCAGAGCAACACTGACCCCTTGTGGTAGATTGCAGATCCTACATCAACGCACTATCAGACTTCAATTTCGAAGATGGTTTGATAAGAAAGTCTGATTATCTGAAGCACTTACTCTTATCACGAATTGTTTATGAAAAACATACATGAGTTTATATAGGTTGGATGTAACTACGGAAGAAGAATAGTTATAATATTCTCAATAATGTCATTCACGACAGCTAAAAATGTGCATATAAGGCACACAGCATTGACCCTAAAGATAAGCTAAGTTCATTCTGGTGGTCTGAATTAATGCAGCAAGACTGCACAGCGTCCAGTTGTCGGCAACTATGCGTATGAATTATGTCACATCATTTATCTATTTATAGATTACTTTTAAAATGGGACAAATCCCTGTGGCACGAATATGTCCAGTGAGATGGTCTTATTTAGACTACAAAGACTATAGACTTATTATCACTCGTCACAGGTTTATTATCTTCTTTCTTATGGTATAATTGTAGTTTTTTCTACAAGATATTTCTCCGCTCTCATTGGCTACTTGACAGGCTGCGTCAGTTTTCTGCCCCTTCCTATTGGTAGCTGATCTGATGCCTATTTCTTGCGTCCTGGTCCAGTTTGAGTGAAGGTGAACCTGTGAACCCGGTTAGTCTCTAGAAACACCCATTCCTCATTTGCTCCTCTTGCACAACACCGGGATCATCGTCTATTTCATCCCGAGCCATGTCCCTGTTTAGCGACGTCCCCCAGGCTCCCCCGGTAGCCGTGTTCAAACTGACCGCTGACTTCAGAGAGGACACCCATCCACAGAAGGTGAATCTGGGCGTCGGAGGTAAGAGATGCTAGATGTCAGCTAATGCTAAAGCTAGGTTGGCTTGCTCTCTCTTGTAGTGGCACTGTAAAGCATAAACACATCGCATCAGCTGTGTTTCCTGTCTTTTTGTAGCTTACATTGTTTGGTACATTCGGGCTATGGCGGTGATATCATGTTCGCACGCGTAAGCAGCGTTTGATATATGACCTTCGCTGCAAGCTGCTAGCGGCAAAGCTAGCATTAGCTTCTTCTCATGTTGACAAGTAAATTGCTCGGATTTTTTCATTGTTAGTGCAAATGTTACACCTCTCACTGAAAGAATTGACAATTCCAGGAAGTAGGGCTTCATGTCGTACCACAAAACACTTCTCATTTAAAGACTTTAAAATCATGATGTTAAAACGCATAGCATGGCTGGGACTTGTTTTACTTGTCCATCTGTCCTTGAACTCATCAATCTCCACTTACACACTGACATCCTGTCAAAGCAGGAACTTACAGGCTGAAGTTTTCTTACGTAGTACCATCAAAGTAGTTTACTGTTTTTTAATAGGTAATCTTACGAGTCGTGTTTGTTGCGACGTTGTCAATCATTATGTGATACATAATTGGTAAGTCCTTGAAACTGTCATTAGTTTGCTTGGTTGGTTAGGAAAGTTTTGTAAGAAAATGTTTTCAGTTTTTAGAATGAATGCTAAAGCCGTGTGTCATTTGGAAGGTTTTGTGCTAGTTTGGTTTGTGTCCCTTACTTAACGTGCACTGTAGAATATCTCTTTAATGTTATTTTATCCTCATTTTGACTATTTATGCTAAACTGTAATAAACTAGCAGGAAATCTTTAGTCATCTGTAATAGGTTAACAGGTTGACACTTGTATCCCAACAGTTTCAACATTAACCCCAATGTGCCAGATGTGTCATCTCGTATGAGCCTAGTCTATCCTCCTCCTAGCCCAATGCTTCTGGCTAAAGTGAACTAATACTTAGTTACTTCAGGTCAGCCAGAATAAGGCAAACCTCTGATGTAGCTGCTGTTAAATCTATTAACATATTCTGCCTTTAGGATGTAATGTAGAGCTAGCAGTTTGTCACCTTTTCATGTGCACAACCTGCATGTACACTTTATGGCAAGAGTCAGAATGCAAAATATGAATAAAAGCTAATGGGCAGAATATGCTTTAACGATCAAAGTGGTCCCTACAGGATTATTAAGATTCACTTTCTCTGATGATTCATCGTGGACTGAGACAGTAGTTGCACTTTTTCCGGTCGTTGCCAAAACAAACCTGAGCGCATAAAACCAGTTTGGCCTGGAGAAACCATTCCAGTAGTTTTATATTAACTCTATAATTTAGTGTCTCTCTCTGTGTGAAAATGGATCAGTTAATAATAATGGATTGGATTTATATAGCGCTTTTCAAGGCACCCAAAGCGCTTTACAATGCCACTATTCATTCACTCTCACATTCACACACTGGTGGAGGCAAGCTACGGTTGTAGCTACAGCTGCCCTGGGGCAGACTGACAGAAGCGAGGCTGCCATATCGCGCCATCGGCCCCTCTGGCCAACACCAGAAGGCGGTAGGGTACAGTGTCTTGCCCAAGGACACAACGACCAGGATCGAACCCTAATATGTTAAATTATGTTGAAAGCGAGTCCACAAAAGCAACAGGAAGAGTTTTCTGGGTTCCAGATTTCTCCAGGCCTGTTTGCCACTTGATCTGCGTCTCAGGTAAAGTGATGTCAGATTGGGCTCTATTCAGATTTTGTACTGGCCACACACAGAATTATTTTGCATACCCCAAAGCCACCATAAGCATGTTTGACCTTTTAAGTGTGCTCGCCTTTGGACCCTGAGTGACTGTGTACCGCCGCTGCCAAACCCTGATATGTGATCCTGCTCTGCTCATGCTCCAGACCAGTATGAGGGAGCACAAGTTCCTAAGGAGTCAGATATGTGCTACACACGTTTGCCGGTGACCTTCAAAGTTTATATGGCATCATATGAAGTTAAATGGCAGTTTATTCTTTCCTGTGCGCATTTTCTTCTATTCACTTTACTATTTGCAGACTGCAGTGCTGTGTTATTACCATTTTTATCTTTGAAGTATTATCTAGAATTTTGTAATACTCGGTGATATGGCGCTATACACAGTGACACAAGCAGCAGAAACAAAGTGTTTGTATTTAGTTATGTAGTATATCAGCTGTAAATATCTATCAACGTCATACTAAGCATAAAAAAGCTTTTTTGTGAAGTGCAGGCACGAGTAATAGTCTACACAACCTGTCCCTAAGAAGCAATACCTGTGCCTTCTGGATTAACATTTGCTTTGCTTTGTGTCCCCTCCAGCTTACCGTACTGATGACTGCCAGCCCTGGGTGCTGCCGGTGGTGAAAAAGGTGGAGCGGCTCATCGTGGAGGACGAGAGCCTGAACCACGAGTACCTGCCCATCCTCGGTCTGCCAGAGTTCCGCTCCGCTGCCTCAAAGGTCGCCCTGGGAGACGATAGCCCTGCCATCAAGGAGAACAGGGTGGGACATGCACATTGACACATGGAGGTTTTTGATCAGTTGGAGCAAATGTAATAAATGTTGTTTATTTTTGCAGTGAAATAAAAAGGAAATAAAAGCACATTTTACATTGATTAAAAGTTCTTTCAATTTTAATCTGTACCTCAGCTTTCCATTGATTAATGGACATAACTGGATGAGTATCAGCTGATCAGGTTTGCCTGCGTCTTTAATCTCTTTTAAACATCCTTAGAAACCCTAATTTAAAGCTCCATGTTTTTATTTCTCAGACTCCAGTAGTGGTGGTGTATTAGTTCTGAATACACTGAACCCCTCAGTTTATCGTCTTTCACACCCAAGCACCTTTATTTCCCCTCCTTTTAAGGCAGATTTCTTCTGATTGGCTGCCCCTTGCAAAGTTTGAACAGTAGGTGGGTGGAGCTGTTGTGCTTACGACCATAGCTGTGTGAAGGAGATGGCCTCTCATCTACATGAGGTCAAGGAAGAGTTGAACAAGCAATCTGAAGCCTGAGATTTTGACTCACAGGGAATTCTTGTGCGCACACGTCCCTGCAACCTCATTATTTAAAACTTAATTTATATTAAATATGAGCATTTACCACTGCAACAGTTTAGGTAGAACAGGGAAAAAAGTGAAAAACAAGACAATAAGGGCAGGAAAACCTGTGAAGGCAAGGTCTGAAAGACCAACAAGTCTTGGTGTATTAAGTTGGTGCATATTAACAGCAGTGTTCAGAAGCAGGCGTGACCCGCAGCCTTATCACAAAATTCTCTGGCCGAACTGTGAAAAGCAACATGTATTTAATATCATACGTATATTTCTCTGATTGCGTTTCCCACTGCCCGCTTCCTGTCACAGGTTGGAGGAGTCCAGGCTCTGGGTGGGACAGGTGCACTGAGGATTGGGGCAGAGTTCCTGCGGCGGTGGTACAACGGCGTCAACAACGCAGCCACGCCCGTCTACGTCTCGGCACCCACCTGGGGTTAGTGAAAAGTTTTAGGATGCAGGAAATTGTAGTTGAGAAAGTTTGACTGTTTTTCGATAATGAAGTGAACGTCTCAGTGGGTATCAGAGCAGATTTAAGTGGTAAATACCTGCTGAACGTTTCTTCTTCCAGAGAACCACAACGGTGTATTTGCTGATGCTGGCTTCAAAGATATCCGCCCCTACCACTACTGGGATGCTGCCCAGAGGGGCCTGGACCTCACTGGGTTCCTGGATGATTTAGAGGTGAGATTGGAACGATGACTCCTGTTTAGTTACAAGAACCCAACAGACAGTGATATGAAAACAAGAAGACTCTTTGGGAGCATTTTTATTCATTTATTTTGAATATTTTTACTCATTATTTGTCTTCTCTGAGCAGAAAGCTCCAGAGTACTCAATCTTTGTCCTCCATGCCTGCGCACACAACCCCACTGGCACCGACCCGACCCAGGAGGAATGGAAGCAGATTGCAGAAGTGATGAAGGTACAAAGACATTATTTTACCATCATCTGATGGCCTTGGTGGTGTCTAACTCACCATGAATATCTTCTTCTTTTGTAAAATTGCTTTAATGTGTAATTAAAAAAAGAAATGAACTGAATTTTAATGTATGTATTTCGTCTTTTCCTTCTCCAGAGGAGGAAACTGTATGTGTTCTTTGACTCCGCCTACCAGGGCTTCGCCTCAGGCTCTCTGGAAAAAGACGCCTGGGCCATCCGCTTCTTTGTCTCCGAGGGCTTTGAGCTTTTTATAGCTCAGTCCTTCTCCAAAAACTTTGGCCTGTACAGTGAGTACTCATGGTCCACGTACATTCATGCATACAGTCTTGTGTGTTTTAGCCAAAAATAAGTTTATACTGTTTATACCTCTACTTACCCTCGATTAGTTTTATGTGAAGCCATATTTTGTCTGTCTCTACTTACAGATGAGAGAGTGGGGAACCTGACTGTGGTTTCCAAGGACAACGAGAACCTAACCCGCGTTCTGTCCCAGATGGAGAAGATTGTCAGGACGACCTGGTCCAACCCACCTTCTCAGGGAGCACGCATTGTCAGCAAGACCCTCAACAGCCCTGAGCTGTTTGAAGAATGGTACGCTCCATCAGTCAGCGCTTTAATATTAGCATACTAGCTCCTGCTAACCCTTCATCTTTTACCTGATTATTCAATTAATATTAATAACTTACCTTCCTCGTCGGTGCATGCACATGGATGCTTGTTACCAAATGTGCATGCTAGCATGGTTTTGAAATTTTGGAAACACTTGGCCTTTCTCTCATGTGCTATTACTTTTAGAGGTTCATAGTCTTTGTCAGCTGACTTTTACTCTCATTTCCTGTCTTATGTCCTTTTTTAAATATCCCCACTTGTCTCCATCCCGCCTCCCCACTTTAGGAAGGGTAATGTGAAGACCATGGCAGACAGAGTTCTGTTGATGAGGGATCAGCTGAAGGCCAAGCTGCAAGCTCTGGGCACCCCGGGGACCTGGGACCACATCACTCAGCAGATTGGCATGTTCAGCTTCACCGGCCTAACTCGTGAGTGAAAACACACATACACGCACTAATGTAGAAGCACATCCTGCTTTTAACATACTGGGATTATCAGAGATAAGTGTCACAGTGGTGGAGGGACCTGCAAGATACCCAACACATGCTTAAAGGAGACGTATTAAACTTGATATTTCTGTTCTTGGACTCTGCTCTTCACAGTTAAAGTATCTTTATATGTCTTATACTTGGCTTCTGTGCAGCCCCTCAGTTCATATTCTGTTTGAAACAAGCGGTCTTGGCTCACTTTATCTTCACATCATTTATGAAGTTCACTCACTCTGTTGCAATTTGTGCTACAGCCAAACAGGTGGAGTACATGATCAAAGAGAAGCACGTGTACCTGATGGCTAGCGGCCGCATCAACATGTGCGGCCTGACCAGCAAGAATATCGACTACGTCGCTCAGTCCATCCACGAGGCCGTCACCAAAGTCCAGTAAAGGCCATTTGTGCTCGTCCACTTCCTGCCTCCTGTACGCCACAGGACGTTTCATCGAGTCTGTGCCCCTCTCTTTGCTTATCCTCTCCTCCTATTGGTCAAACTGCGTCCTCACAATTTGCAGTTGAACCAACGGGAGGAAGGATGTGTTTTTGTTCTCACATGACGGCGTCATTTTATGGGAGGTACAGTGGTTTTTGGAAGAGCCAGGTATGATCGAACACGCAGACGTGACAACCCCATCATATGTTTGAATTGTTGCCGCAAGCTTCTGTGCAGTCCAAATCATTCCACTCAAACTGGACACCAGAATGTGGACTGGGAAGATTTGCGATGAAATTATGCTTCCTACACAACAGTAGTACTGAACAAACTGCAGCACAGGAAAAGTCGTGTAAATAGATGTAATTACTGTTAGTCCTGCCATTTCATTTATAAGCACTGAGACCACAACAAATCACTTTCCTGTTTTTAGCCATTAGAATATAAAAGCTGGTACTGTAATCTTGATTTTATTTTGTTGTGTTAAAGTTCAACGGTCATCATCATCTCAAAGGTAAAGCACATGCCTGATGCTGTGTTGCCTTGCTTTAGACATACGGCAGAAGATAATTTGTTTAGCCACTAAGTCAACAAAATCGCCTTCTGTGCCATCATTGAACAAAAGTCACCTTTTTCCTCTCTCTGTTACTTTGTTTCCACCCTGCAGTGCCCTTATGTTGTTACACAAAGCCGCTGTAAGAAGCCACTGATCACACCTCAGAACCTGTTCTATGCCGCAATCACATGTTAACTGGTGTTTGTAATGGCGTTCACACTAAATTAAATTATGAACTCTGTGTATGTGTTTTGTTTTTTCCCATATCTATCATCTTGTGAGACAGTGGATTTAAAATATCTTCATATTTAAAGGCAAAAACAGACATCCAAATATGATATAATCAGCAGTTTAACACCGTACATTGTGTAGAAAGTGTGGAGATGTTGGCGGTAGTGATGTGGGATACCAAGGGTGGTGTCAACGATATTGATCTGATACCGATACAAAAACTTAATGTTTCATTGTATTTCATAATACAATATATAATTGCATTATGTAATTGTAACTGTAATAATAATATAGCTTCATAATAATAATAATAATAATAATAATGCACCAACGACACTTGTCAATAAGATCATGTTGGTTGGTTTGGTCTTGTGGGAAATGTTTAAAGCAAGAAAAATAAACCATAATATATCATCACCAGATTTGTCTTTAATATAAAATAAACACATCAGACTGTTAAAATTCAGTATTTTGTGGAACTCTGTATTTTTGTATATTCTGATACAAAAAACATCACATAGTTGCTTTTCTATTTTACAAGTACTAAACTCTCATATTTCCAAGGAAATGCTGTCTGTACATGTCTGCAGCTCGGCTCCTTCTGTTAGAAAGTACAGTGAAAACAGCTGAAAACAAGTTTGCACTCATCAGCTGACATTACCTTGTCTCATAGCAGAAATAGTGAATATACAGAACTGATCTCAGACATGTTATGAGCGCATCCTGATCTCCGAAGCTCAAATAGATGTACAGCAGGAAGCATGAACCGACCTAACAAATCAACAACGTCCTGCAGCAGAATCTGTTATTGTCTGGATTTGACCTCAAAGGATGCTGCTGATTGGCTGAGGCTGGTGCCCCAATGCAGCAAAATGATTCAGCAGGTTTCATGTATTGTACTCAGGAGGGATGTTTCTCTCTGCCTGGCCTCCTGTTACATTAACCAATGAGCAGAGTTGAAAAGCACCCCTCCCACTAGTTCCTAAATATGTGTTTGTACTGCTGGGCGAGGCTGTTTGATGCTAATGCTTCTCACTAATTTGTTGACTGTCTTTCAAAATTCACTTTAAACAAATCAAGGTCTTTAATCCTCCCCTCCAACCAATTATGCAAGTAGAGTTTTTAAGTGCAGATGACGCAGCACGAAAACATTTTACAAAGTAATGCAGCAAAGTGGCTTCAGTCAGGAAACAAAACTGTATCGGCGAGTCAAATTTTAGGCCTTTAAGTGCATTTTCCTTCTTTTCACATTTCTTCCTCCTCCTTCTGCTCCTCCTCCTCCTGCTCCAGGTCTATGCTGCAGTGGCACAAATCTGATCCTGAACCTCAGTGACAGTGCCACACCCTCCCATCCCATCCCTGCTGTACCATGCAGACAAACAGAAAGCGCAGGTTCAGAGGCAGCTCTTCACAGATCACCAAAAACCTGAATGATTTGGGCCTTCAGACATTATTACTGAATCTTTTTCCTACACAATAAGAGTGGCAGGATATTATACTTCACAAAAGTGATCAAAAAAGCGACATGTCTCAACAATCAAAACCGAGAAGGAGCATGATTTCAAGCGATGATGTCATCCACAAACTGGCACTGGGAGTTTTCAGCACTGCTGTCGTATGAACTGTAGGTGGATACATGAAGGAAAAAGAAAAACAAACAGAGCCTTTTAAAGACCGCACCACCACCTCCGCTAACAACGTTTAAGGAGAGTTATATAATCATTACATCCTCTTTGGCTCTGTGGCTCAGCAGCCACAGTTTCTCATACACTCAGCACTGCCTGCAGCACATGTAGCAAATATCAGAGCAGAACAATATTTCAATGCTGGATTATTTCTAAAATAACACTTTCCTGATGTTCTGAGCCATGAGTTTAAAACATGGCATCCATGAAACCCGCATAACCCCCAACAATGAGACTTCTCTAACAAATAGATGACATCATGGTGGCCATTTTTTGGCCGTAGTGTCTACCAACTAAATGCTCACTAGCCCTTTGCTAACACCTCTGCATGGGATGTTTTATTGTTACCACAACAAAACGCTGATTTTAGCCGCTTAAAGCAAATTGCGCCAGACTCCAGGATTTAGGCCAAGCTAAGCTAATCGCTTTCAGCAAGACAGGGAATGACTTTGTGTTCGACATTCAACAGGAGATTTGTCTCCAGCCCACGTTTTACTGACACTTAAATGATTCTCAGACTCAGTGATGAATAAAATGAACAGGAGGTTTAGAGCTCCAATCGTAATACCCACATGCAGTTGAAAAATATATTATCATAACCATATATTTGTCTTCATCTACTGAATCGATTCACCGCATGGGTAGAAACACGTGGGCACATCGAAAGGTTTACATTATATTCGTACATGGCATTCATCCCTATGGATGTGAATTCACTGCTGTAATAGCCTACACCACACAAGCATCAGCAATGCTGGGCACTGATGTTTTCATTTCTTTCTTTCTTTCTTTCTGTTGGCACTTCTAGGCCTCCATACCATCAGGAATCGCTGTATGCTATTTCACTATTTCTCAGTGTGACCACATTTTGTGAGCAACTGGTGGAAAATGCGTGCATATTTCATATGCAGTATATAAAATGCAGGTGTTAACAAATAGAATGCAAATAGATAGTATTTCTGCACTGTAGGCTGAAACTCTAATTATTATTTAAAGGGTGCTAATCAGGCTGCCTCTAAAAGAACCTTTACTATAATTTCACTTGTGCATTTGGAGCAGTACGTACAAAACAGCAACATCTTTGGTGTCTTCCCTCTGTTTCCCGAGCAACATCAGTGTCTTTAGCTCCATTGAAGAAGTGGTCTTACGTGAGTAAAAAAAACCCCTATTTTTCTATAAATCTTTTACATTCACAGTCTTTTCTTTACACATGTGCATCCACACAAGAACCTGGAGATGAGAAGCCATGGCATAGAGCTGAAGCTTGTGTTCTTTGATACAGTGAATCAAAGAGCGAAGGGTTTGGTGCATGTTGCTAAAGCTGCACCCCCGCTTTTTGTTAGGATGGTGTCTTCCACCCACAGGTTCTGTGCATTCTTGGAAACTGGCCCACTTTACGGTCTCCAACAGTGCGGGCTTTTGGAGTGTGTTTTCAGATAAAACTCTGAGAGCTGTAATTCAGCAGCCACATTTGTCTTTACAAACAGCTTAAAGAACCATCACATGATGGAGTGTATTCTGGGCTGTTTCACACACACTCTGCTAGGTTTTCACCAGCGGCTGCTCTGAAATGTCCTCTGGTGTTTTTTCCCCTTCACGAGATTTTTTCCTCTTCTTGTGGCCTGAGGAAACAAAACACATTAACAGTTAAATGCAGAAGGACCGGTGTACCTGTCATACACCTACTAGAAACTACCATACTGTTGTTAGATTTAAATTTATAGACAGCATTTATTTTGGCTTCTAACTAAGGTCACATATTATTGCCAGTTACTAGCATTGTAAGGCTTTGGATCTTAATTTAATGTGTAATTTTTACTAGAAACACATTGAAATGTTTCTGTTTATCAATCGCCTGTCTATGTCCAGACTTTCTGATAAATCAACATGGCTGAGGCTTTTGTTGTTGTTGTTTAAAATAAAATTCTTTTCTTTTCTTTTGGGTTTTTAAAATTGTTTTTAGTTTCTCGTAAAAAGATAAAAACACATCATTGCGCTTGAGGATGAAGTATCATAAAGTAACAGGTTTCTATGAACCAAAAAGTAATTTTCTCAACAAAAAGAAGGAAACACTTTGATCTAAACAATCAGTGGAAACCAAAAGCATCAATTCTTTGCAAACTGGAATAAAAATCAGTCAAATTTGTTTTATACACCAGATGGAGATTGTAGTTTTCACTCATATTAAGCATACATATGTGGAGCATTACATTTAGTTCTATTTTACTCAATCAATCAATCTTTCAGTTTCACTCAGTTTCACTTTAAACGTCCTTTACAGGCTTCTGTAAGCATTTGTTAAGCTGTATCCACACAGGCAGCAATCTGCTCATGGTGTATTGCTTTGAATGGTGAGTTCCAGGCTCCAGTTACTTAGGTAACAATCTAATGTATTTACTGCCCTGTGTCATGTCAATTACCCGTATCCTGTGATCTCATTGGAAATCGCCTCAATCGGTTGCCTTGAAGTTGAGAAAGGTTTATCTCAGGACTGATTCACTTCTCATTAACAGTGATTTTTCACCTGTATTCACTTTAAATATTCACCTAAAGTTGTTGATTATCTTTGACTTTCTATTGTCTCTAATTTCTGCAACGCTTTTAATCCTGCGTGCACAAAGCTTTATTTCTTTGAGGTTTTCATTTCAGTTTGAAATGAAGAGAAGTAAACGATTTGCATAGAAATACCCAAATCAACAAAACTCAAATGTCATATGTCGTTGTTTGTGTATAGTTTTACTTTCATGAAGATTTGTTTTTCAAATTCAGCAGCAGCAGCAGCAGCCTCCTACACATCGATCTGACACAAAGCGCTGGAATCATCGTCCAGAAACAGCACAAGAATACAGAGCAGGCAAGTCCAAAACACTAATGTATGTTTAAGTGTGTGTGTGTGTGTGTGTGTGTGTGTGTGTGAGCGCGCGCGTGTGTGTGTGTGTGTGTGTGTGTGTGTGTGTGTTTGAGTTTGCATGTGAATCAAATCCAAGTAGGAAGTGAGTGAAATGAATAGAAAGGGTTGGTGAATAGGTGGCTTGTGTGTGACTGACTTAGTTTGAGCAGCAGTTTCTTGCCCAGTGTGTCCTCTGAACCACTCAGCGACAGGCTGCTGATGAAAGGGGATGTGTCCGTTTCTATGGGAACAGAGGCCATGTCTGAGAGGGAGAGACAGAGAGAAAGAGAGAGAGAGATTATGACCTGTCAGTGATAAATAGCTTTGGTCTCTGCTAGAGGACAGACTAAAGTCCTGTGTGACTCTGTGCTAAGTTTGAGAGCCATGTGCTAAAACTATCTGTTATATTATGTTTGTGTTTGGAGATTTCAAGCTTTTTTCAAGGATTCAAGCTGGTGGTAAACCTGCCTTACATGCATTAATGCAGAAAAAGATTTTCCGTGATGATGTGTAGTGTGACGAGTGTGTTCTTTTGGAATATTTTAGTGTTGTATAGGTTTCATGTCTGCTGTCACCGTTAAAGACATGGACGTGACTTCCTCTCTGTACCCGTGTCTATATTTTGTGTGGAAGCGTTTATTTTTTAACATAAACCGTTAGACTAACCAGGCTCACATCTGTCCTCTCTGATGTAGGGGATCTCATCCATCCTCAGAAACACCGAATCACTCGGACTCTTCTGGCCATCAGACTTGCTACCTGCAGCAGACACATCCACAGAAACATGTACATCAAAAAACACATGATGTAGTTTGTTTTACTGGATTTTTTTACTGGATTTACTGGACATTTAAAAGATGTGAAATCTTTTACTGATTAGTGAATAAAACTGTTTTTAGCAGAAATAGCATGTTTTTCTTGGTTTTGGGTTTTGAAATGTTTGAATCCCATGTTAGACTCTGAGGAAATCGCATTTTTAAAAAAACTGGATAACTTTACAGAGTAGATAATTTAATATACCAAATGTTGAACAATAAACTATACAACATAATTGTTTAGTATAATAATTATGAATGAAAATAAAATAGCAACCACTCACTGAAACTCTAGATTAGATAGTAGGTGACAATGGCTCTAACCTTTCAGTTTCCTGGTACAAAGTCTCTCCAATTTCCTGTTTGCTATATGCTAGTAGAGTTGATAAAGGTCACCAGTTAGCAAGTGAGTGAATCCTACAGACTTTAGGATTCACTGATCCTAAAGCTTTTTGAAGTATTTGAAGTAGTTTCCAGGGAAATACTTCAGCCAAACTGAATATTTCCAGCAATGACAGCAGGTCTGCAGTGGGTTAACTTTGTCCTACATGTGGAACAATGTCCTGACCCTCCAATGGACTCCATTGACTAGAGTCCATTGGCGGCTCTATCACTACAGGTAGGTACCATCTACTCCTTGGGCAAGATACTAACACCATGTCTCTGATGCATCCATCGGACTATGAGTGTATGTGAAAGCACTTATGTAGAAAAGGCAGAGAAAAAGCACGTGTATGAATGGGTGAACGAGCCAAGATGTATAAAGTGCTTTGAGTGCTCAGGTAAAGTAGAAAAGCACTATATATTACCAATTCTAAAAAAAGCTTATGTTAACTATCCTAATATTGGTTTTAACATGACTTCTTAATGGCTCAGTCACACTAGAGGAAAAAAATCAGTGGCTGATGTTTGCATTGAATGTTTTCACATTTGGAGCAAATTTAAAGTAGATGCAGTCACAACTTCAGTGCCCAGAAGTTCAGCGTGCAACGCCACAAACTGCTGTGGTCTGAGCTGCACTGACAGCAATCGGCCTCAGGCAATTTGGCAAAGGTAGGCTAATTTATAAATGCAGACAGATTTCCAACAGGCTTCAATCTGTCTAAGTCAGCATGCACCAAGGCATCTGTTTGCAGTAGGACACTCAACTCAGTTGGTTGTGATGTGGTTATATTCCTGTAAACCACTGCAGAGCACCTGTGTCATTTTGCAGTTAAATTGTTGTCTTGCAGCAACAGAATTTCTGTTGCTGACCTACCAGGTGGGTAGCCTCTGAACGTAAGTACGGTAGTTAGTTTAATGTTCAAGTCGTTTAATATGAATTTCTGTGATTGAAGAATGTAGCACATCGGTACTTTTCACCAATTTATCTCAGTTATACTATCACTATACTAGCTTACATGTAACTGTCAACCCATTCAATCTCAAACTGATAGCAGACTGATGACGTCCTATTGTTGTTTTATTGCTGTCTCGATGCACTAAAATCACTTTGAAGATGGCAACTGACTGTGAGTGACTGCAGATCTGGTCCCAGCCTTCAAACTGACCATTTCAAAGGCAGAAAGTTCATTTTGGTCGAGCTGCAGTCTTCTGTGTCAAAAGCATTTGTCGCGACATGTCAACATACATTAAATAATAAGTCAAAAGAAGCGTTTACTTGAATAATAATGACATTAAAAATTAGAAATGGAATAGTAAATGTTGTCAGTACATGTTTACCTTAATGTTTTACCTCATCTAACCAGAAATCCTTTAAACTTTGATTTGCCATCTAATGTTTAATTTTAATCCAAAAACCAGAAATTAATTACTTAAGGAAATTAATACTTACACAGCTCTCAGGGCCGACCCTACACTTAAACTTTTTCTCAAGTAGAAAAAACGAAGAAACCCACACAGCTCATGTCATTAATATTGTCTCTATCATTTCACTCTGTGGTTTTATCTCTCACTCACTCGTTTTTAAACATGCTGTTTTAGGGAGCTCAGGGTATTCAATTCCAGTCATACTGAATATTACACCCTTATCGATTTAGGAAAAAACTCATTTGCAGGAGTGGCATGGCTTTCTACCTCTGATGGCTCAAATAATCTCTTACTGACATCACTGTGACATGAAACCTGCTTCAAGTCATCCCTGTTGTCACGGTATGACTCCATGTCTCTGGAGTCGAGGATACTTACGGACAATGCGGTTCTTCTCATTCAGCAGGGAGGTGCTGTGCGGCACACTGGACTGCTGTCCCCGGGTTCGGGCTGAACTGGGCCGACTTGGCTCCCTGGGTGGGGGCATAAGGGTGGCAGTAGTGTGGTCTGGGGGCATCAGTGTGGTGGTGGTGGGCTCTGGTGCTGGAGGCCCGGGGGTCGGGGAGTTGCTTTCTGTCAGACGGGTGTCAGCATCAGGGGTCTGAGGGGAGCTGTCCATCCGGGTAGCTGTTACTGCATTCTGGTAGTGACTCCGGGTGATCTGATACATAGAAGCAGAGGATTATGGGTATTATTAAGAGTTGAACGTGAACCTATTCTTTTCTAAAAGTTTTTGTGTAATTCGATTTTATTACACCCTGTTATATCTAATAATTAATAGTGTAAAAATCTCTTATTTTTGTCCATTTTTGACTAAATGTTTTTTCCTTATTCAGTGTGATGTAACGCCCATCATATCAGACTTGTCTTTACTTGTCATGGTCAACTTTCTTTTTGTCTTTTGCTACAAGTGAGATGAAATCAAGGACAATGTTAATGAGGACGGTAACGTGTGCTGCTTAGTTTGAGAGATCTCATTAAATATTCATTGTCTCAAGATCATTTGTGTCATCGTTAATGATCCTCAGGCCTTTTGTGTTGCACCATTGTCACAGTATAGCTTTCTTTCAACACTGCGAGAAGTCGTCTGAGAAAACTGAATTTCATCACTAGTACCTCGTCCACTCAGACACCGATGCCCTCTAACCACTGCCAGGAAAGGCAATCATTAAGTTACTGTTTAAAAAAACTGAAGCTTTAAGGACAAGCTCGCTTTAGCACTCAGTGGTGATGTTAAATTTAGGAGTAAGTGATTTGGTTATACAATAATGTCAGTGAATGTTCTGCATCTGATATTTGATATCCAAACAAATATGGCTGTGAGTGTGTGTGTACACTGTAATAGCACTGTACTGCCAAGGTTGAAGGCGACTGGATGATTGTGATGATTGAGATATGTAAAGAACAAAAAGATGGAAATGAAGAGAATTCTCCCGTCATTAGTTACACTGTGACTGTGCATGGTCCTCTGAAGGACTGATCCTAATATTTTTCCTGAAACTTAGTTTCTTCATATTGATCAGAACTGAGTTTGTAGTTTACCATAACAGGGATTTTAATATATCTGAGTCTATCCCAGTAACATTTGTTGTATACTGTGGGGGTGGATTTAATTTTGGGTTTTTTTTCAATTCAATTCAATTTTATTTATAAAGCGCCAAATCACAAAAACAGACGCCTCAAGGCGCTTTATATTGTAAGGTAGACCCTACAATAATAACACAAGATTGTGGGCAATCTTGTGTTACACTTTCCCCCGTCTGTCTTTTATCTGATTTCATTTTGTTCTGATAGCTGACGCCTAAGTGACCAGAGGTTTTTCAGTCCGAATTTCAGTCAGGGAAATATTTCTTCCAAGGAGCTATGAGCAAAAGATTTTGGGAATGTCAGACTTCCTCCAAACATGCTCTTCATTAATACAGTTCTTCAGCAAACTCAGAGCAGTCACATAAGCCTAAGAACAAACCAGAAAACTAAATATTTGTTCCTTGACCAATGTGATGTAAGAGCCCATCATACCAGAATGTATTAATCTAATGTTATATTATGAATGAGATGGAACACAGATGCTGGCAGCACAGTTTTTATTTACTTATGTATTATGGTAGATCTACAATAAGCATTCAGACATTTCAGTAATTCTGTAATTTTATAAAATAATCCCGTTATGAAGTTCAGTCTCTGGTTTGGTGCCGATAATGGTCCTTCAACAAAATCCCCAAATTAAATGAAGTAAGAAAATTCCAACATGTAGTCTCATATTTAGTCTCAGCAAAAAGTTAATAAATGTAATAAACTTTTTTCAGTCATGGTTATACCGTCTCCCTCTCCATTCAAGTCAGAGTACATGTGCATTGTAAAGCATGTCGTCTTTCCAAATGAAAAGAACGCTTTCAGACACCATGTGAGTTTCAGGTTTTACCTTGATGAGCTGAAGGTGAGTGAGCTGCCTTACAGAGTAGTCTGGCAGGTAGACATTCCCCCCTCCATTCAGCTGGCTCATACTTCCCCCATAGAGCATCGACTCAGAGCGGTCCAAACCGCTGCTACGAGAGGGCGATCTGTGGACTGCAAAGGAGGATATGATATCAAACATGTATCTTTTAACAAGGACAGAAAAATGGTAGAGGAGTGTCAGTCAAATCACGAAAGATCTCAGGGATGTCGCTGCAGCTGCATGGCAGTTAAAAGACTCAGAAGTGTTCACATTACGCCCTGTTATATCTAATATTTAATACTGTTAGACTCCTTACCACACAAATCTTACAATAATATTTAAATATTTAAATGCTGCCACTCAGAGCATTTAAATGCTACAACTGAAGATTTTTGAAGAGTTTCAGAGCATTTTCACAAATACACTATGTGTTTGCACAATTTCACTCAAGCAGTATATTATGCATGTTTAGGGAACTAGTGTTCATTCACTACACAGTGTTTGCTTCATGGTGGAGTCACTAAGGGACACATGCAAATGGCAGATCTCACATTTTACATTTAACCTAATATTTAAATACATCGCGTTCCAAATTATTATGCAAATTATATCTTTCTCTAATTTTTCTAAATAGTTGGTCAAGTGACAGTCAGCATAATTTTCGAGTCATCAACCATTAGAGTATAATTCAAATGTTACTCAACAAAACTGCCAATAAAAACAGTATGTTTTTCAAAAATAAAAAAGTTAAAATGCACTGTTCCAAATTATTACGCACACAGAGTTTCAAAACATTTTATAGGTTGTAGAGAAGTGAAAATGGTCATTTGTTGAATTTGCAGCATTAGTAGATCAATTTTACTGAAATCAAAAGCTATTTCAATCAAAAACATCAGGTCAAGTTACATATTAACATTGGAGCCCTTATTTGATAGCAGTTTTACAATTCTTGCATCCATGGAACTTGTGAATTTTCAGAAAGTTTCTACTTTGTCTTTGCAGGATGTCAAAATAGCCTCGCAGAGCTGCTGTTTGGATCTGAACTGCCTTCCACCCTCATATTTTTTTTTGCTTGAGGATGCTTCAAAGGTTCTCAATAGGATTGAGGTCAGGGGAGGGTGGAGGTCACACCATGAGTTTCTCTCCTTTTATGCCGATAGCAGCCAATGATGCCGAGGTATTCCTTGCAGGAGATGGTTCATTGTCTTGCATGAAAATGGTTTTGTTGCAGAAGGCACAGTTCTTCTCTTTTTACCATGGAAGGAAGTGGTCAGTCAGAAACTCCACATACTTTGCAGGGATCATTTTCACACCTTCAAGGACTCTAAAGAGGCCAACCAGCTCTCTCCCCGTGATTCCGGCTCAAAACATGACTCCACCACCTTCTTGCTGACGTTGCAGCCTTGTTGAGACATGGTGGCTGTCCACCAACCATCCACCACTGCATCCATCTGGACCATCCAGGGTTGCAATGCACTCATCAGGGAACATGACTATTTGAAAATTAGTCTTCTTGTAGTTCTGGGCCCACTGCAGGCATTTCTGCTTGTCAGAATTGGTTAGGGGTGGCCGAATAGAAAGTTTATGCACAACTGCGAGTCTCTGGAGGATCCTACACCTTGATGTTCGCAGGGCTCCAGAGGCACCAGCACCGTTTGCTGCTTTGCTTTGGCCTTTTAGCAGCTGCTCACTTAATCTCATGTATTTGTCTGGCAGAAACCTTCATCATTGTGCCTTTATCTGCACGAACCTGTGTGTGCTGTGAGTCAGCCATACATCTCTTAAAATTATGGTGATCACACTTAAGTTTTCGTGAAATATCAAAGGTTTTCATTACGTGTCCAAGGCATTCAACTATTGCACACGTTTCAGCAGCAGAGAGATCATTTTTCCTTCCTATATTGCTTGAAAATGATGGTCTGCTTAATAATGTGGAACATCCTTCTTTAGTAGTTTTTCCTTTAATTGGGCTCACCTGGCAAACTAATGATCACAGGTGTCCGAGACTGATTTCAGTCATCCAAAGAGCCCTGAGACACAATTCCATCCATGGGTTTAATTGAAAAACAACTTATTTAATCTTTATGACACAATTTGCATAATAATTTGGAACACGGTGTATGTTTTTATTCAATTACAATGAAACAAAAATCTGTGCCTTTAACTTTATGTGCCTAACAAGCATATATAACTGCACAACTGAAAGCATTCTATCATAATCTTTAATGAATAAACTGTGAATTATCACTATACTCTTCAAAGCAGACAAATACAATAAAATACAAATTTTCTTATTATCAGTCTTCTTGTTGCTTTAAAAAAACATTCATCAGCAAACTACTTAAAAACATGCCGAGATTTTTAGAGTTTCAACTAGAACTAAATCTTTCAAATTTGCTTTGATTTTAAAATCCTCTCACTGATCAAGGAAAGGTTTGATATCTGGCAACTCATTTGTTTATATCTGATAGAAAGTGCGTTACAGTCTAGGGTGGAGGTTTTACATCTTCTGTATACTCTTTTTTGGTGTGTCATGATGAATTTGCAGTATTTATATTTATAAATGGTGAAGCTGTTTCAGAGTATGTGGAGTTCTGGCTTCATGCTCGTTGGTTTATAAACTCATTTTTAGTTTTTCTGTGAATTTGTGTTGATTTTTGCTTCTATCATTTTGACAGCAGATACTAAAGGTTAATAATCAGGCCACACACAGTGCTTAACAAGTTTATTAAATCACCTGTGATACAAAAAACAAACCAAACAAGACAAATGTTTTAGAAACTTAAAAATGAAAAATGATTAAATTGATTTGACTGAATTCATATTTTATACCCACGATTTTATGTTATTATGAGGGTAAGTAAGTCCAATTTGGCATGATAATAAAAAAGTGCTTTACTATTTTATTTCTGCTTTTTCTAAAATAGTAAGTTTAATAGACAATAACTATGTTTTAGCATTAAAGAGCGTGGGCATACTAGCGTATTAACCATTATAGAAACATAAAAAAACGATGTTGCAAATTAACAATAATGTTAATCTAAGACTGCTGTGGTATAAACCTTACATTCGGTGGTGGTCTAATATATTTGTAAGTTCAATGATGTTTGGGAAAGTCTTTTGTACCTGCTGGCATGATGGCCGGGACCCCGAAATAAGAGAACGCTCCATTCTCGAACTTCAGTGCCTCCTTACCAAACTCTACTTCAACTCGACCCTGCAAAATAATATTGGAGAAATATAACGTGATCTGACTGACTGGCACACAGGATATCATAGCCATAGCTAATTACTGCCATGGCGGAAGGTCAAATTCTTACAGGTACCTGTAGCACTAGGATGAAATAGTCCACTGGTTTGTTGCGCTGGAACAGGAAATGCTGAGAGGCTCGTTTGTTCTTCTCATCAAACTTGAGTTCTTGAACCACACTGGGGTGTTTGATGAGCCTCAATAAGATCTTCTCTGAGATGTGTGTTGGTTTGAAGGGCTCCACTTCTGAAAAAAAGCAAAAAGATACAGGATTGGGTGAAGACAAACGCTGCAAATATTCTTGTTACAGTTGCTAAAACACTGATGTTCTTGTTGCATATTATGCAGAAATGTAAGCGCTCTGACAGACAGAGAGGCGATTTGATTGGCTGCTACCTGTGGAGAGGAAACGATGTGTTGCCAGGAGAAGCTGGGGGGAAATCTTCACTTTCATCTCATTTTCTGACAGTTTGAAGATGGAGAAGTCCTGCTGCTTTCGCTCATGATGAGAAACACGACGCTTTGTGCGATTATCAGCTTAGACACATAAAAACAGCCTGATTAACTCTTACATTTCCATGTATTTTGACCACGTACGTACATTTGAGCTTATGCACGTGTGTTTGCACACATACTGTAGAGATCTGTCTCATCCAAGATCTCTGACTTGATGATTTCCTCAATGACATCCTCCAGGGTCACGATGCCCATCACCTCGTAGAAAGGGTCACCCTCACCCTCGTTGTTAACACGCTGCACGATGGCGAGGTGGGACTTCCCTGCATGCACAGTGAGTCTCGAATCAGTGTCACTTTTCACTCAAAGCCATTTGCAGTATGTATAAATACAAGGAAATCCATTCAGATTACCCAGCTGTAAATATAACCTTTTTTAATATTTAAAACAATATGCAATATGGTCCTGTTTAACTTTTACACAGCTTCACAAATATCACTAATGGAAAAGAAATTTCAACAGCAGCGTGCAAAGTCATTACCTTTGACTGAACTATTATTTAACAACCTTGTATGAAGATGAGTATCAAAGTGATAGTAGCTTCTATCCCCAGTGTTTCATTTTTTATATGGATGTTCTCCAGTAAGATCCATGACTGGTTGTCACAGTAAACTGTGTGGAGTGTGATGATTGTTAGTGGACCCACATGCAGAACACAGGTGGAATTTAACATATGCATTTAATGCTGGAGCAGTCAAAAAAAGCACAGTCTAAAAACAAAAAATAAAATCCAAGAGTTATGAGGAATTACTACACTGGGGTACACACAGCAATGTGGGACAACTCGACAAAGGCAAGGGGAGACTGAGACAATAAATACCAAAGGTACTGAGGCTTGAAAAAGCAGGTGGGAAACACAGCAGAAACAAATCATGAACAACAAGACAAGGGAAGTAGAACTCAATGTAAAGCACCGGTGACAAAAGACTACCAAAGTAAAAGAGGAAATACACAATCAGTTGACAACAGACTCAAACATATAAACTTTACACAGCAGGGCACAAGGGAAAGAAAATAACAATAGAATATAACAAAATAAACCTAAGGCAGAAAGTTCATGAAAATAACTAGAAAAAAAGGGAAACACAGAACTAGAAGTCAGTGAAGTCAAATGTGACAAACAAGAATACACAATAATGAACAAACAGAGAACCAACAGAACATTAAAGAGCACTTCCCCCTCAAGGGCAACAACTTACAACTTTGCTTTGTTTTTATTACATTTTCTTTTTATTGCAACATGCTGACGTCAGTCTTTTTAAAAAATTACGATACGATGATGTCACAAACAAACAAACACAACTTCGTAATATGGTCATCTCATTCACACTTCTCTGGCTCTAAGCACAGAAGCCTCGCCCACCTGCCAATTAACTCTGTAATGTTTACGAGGAACAGGCAATCAGAACAAAGTAAAGTCAGAAGGAGAGGGGAAGCTCCTAAAAACCCACCTCTTAAGGGAATTATGGGCTGCACAAAGACTCAGTATAAGATAAACAAGGATTATTTTGAAGTATAAGTCATGCAAAGCTACCCTAGTACAGACCCTTAAAATTGAGGCAATCGATTGCTGGAAACAATTTTATAAAATGATGATTGAATTTGTTTAACTTGACTTACTAACAGTAGACCTTTTGATTCTTGAGATGTGAGACTTGGAATACAGTTATCCTGTAAAGTGTTGGTGTGTCAAATAAGATGATTAGATTTCATATTTAGCCTCTGGATTAGATTTAAGTAATGCTCCTTCCCTTTCCACTGCACAGTATGAGGCATAATGACTGAGTGGAGCTGTGCTGTCTGATGTTCAGTAAGTGGAGCGCCAGCGGGAGCTGAATGGAGTGGGTGTAACAGCAGATGGGATTTAATACAAAGGGTGCTCTGGATGCAAAAACACAATCCATCATATGAAAGTCTGCATGCTCCTGCTGTGTTTACTTCCAGGTTGATGAGTGTGCGCTTTTGGAGGTAGCATCTTGTGGCGTTCCCAAAGATAAATGGCATAATTAATAATCCATGCACTGCTGGATGAAAATCTTGTTTGGGAGCATATTTTACAAAGGAGAAAAACAAAACAAAATGATGAAGTGCTTAGTCAGGCTGACAGGATTGTCTTTTGATCTTATTTTGTTTGAGATGTGTAGGAAACATAATGGAAGAGCGAGTTCACCGAGTAAAGAGTGAGCCCTTGTTTGTAGCCCCTCCTATTCTCAGCAGCCTGGCTTCAAATGAACTTCCTCGCTCTCTGTTCTTACACTCTTTGCCTGCCAAATACTACCTCGCACACACTGATGCACAAACACAGACTAACACAAATGCACACGATTCTGGATTCTGGCAGTGTTTCTTGTAGATAAATAGGTCAGGCGTACATCCAAAGTGGACTGAGAGAGGCTCATGTGCAGTGCGTTCTCTCACAGTATTCTGTTTTTTAAAGACGGCAACTATGTCTCAGTGTCTTTCCTTGCACAATTACATCTTTCATTTATTCAAAGCAAGTGTTTTGGAATTTAACATTTTTATTCTTGACTTTTAACAGCTATATTGTAAAGGCATCAATCATATCATTAAAAACGAGCAAAGTGTTATTTCAGGCCAGCCTCAAAACAAAGCTCAACTGCCATCCTGGTGAATAAAAAAAAGAACGAAAGAAAATGGCTGCCTTCATTTCACTTGGGGAGATGGCGTTGGGTTAGCTTCCTCCGTAAGGTCTCAGGGCAAACTAAAGTAGCTTTAACTGGTCTACATAAGTCAAAATATAGACATATAAAGCATCTTTATACCATATAAAGCATCATAAAAGATAAAACAATAATTTATTGACAATAGAACAGAAACACAGTTGACCTGCGATTATTGTGTTCTTCTTTTGTCTTTCCTTTTCTTCCTCCTATTATTATTGTTATTGTTATTATTATTATTAGTTGTTGGGTTTTAGTTGTAATAGTAGTGGTAGAAGTGTATGTGATAATTAAGTACATTTTAAACAAAACATTTTTTAAACATACTTTACTAATTTATTTATTATTTATTTATTTATTTATTGTCTATAGCCTTGCAACTTTTTTTAGACAAACTAATCTTATCAAAAGTTTAGGATTCCTTTAAACCTTCAACTCCTGGAAACAATGTCTCCTTGCACCAGCTGTTTTAAATTATGTCTTCTTATGGCAGCTGACATGTCTGAACTGAGCTCATCCTACAGGTTTCATTCCTGTAAAGAGGGACTGACTACAGCAAAACCAAGACACAAGAAACGATGCATAGCATTCATAAGGTTCAATTCTTCAGATCTGAAGAAGCCTCATGGATGACAGGTGAAATGTCCTCATGTAACTTGCCTTTCTTCCCAAGCCACTTATGGGGAAGTTCAACATAAGGTCAAAATTACAAGTTTTACATCTGGCTCCTAGTGTTATTTATGTTAGATTTCCCCCGTTTGGAGATATTGGCTGTAGAGATGTCTGCCTAACAAAAAGGCACTCCCCTTGAGAGGATCAAATTGCCAAAAATATGCATTTATTAAACATCTAAGGCTCTTTCCTGAAACCATTACTCTGTTATTTTTTTTAAATCCACAAATGTGGCTGAACAGATTTATGTAGGCACTATTTTCTTTCTGTTTAACTACATTTTCAATCCGAAAAAACAAAACAGAAACCCTGTGCTGCTAGCTAATGTTACAGTTCAGCCATATCAATAACATGAGCCTCTCTTCACAGAAAGATGTGCTCGTCTCTCTGCACAGTTTATGGTTGGAGCATTACAGCGCTGTGAATAAATATTTATCCTCTTCCTGATTTTGTAGCTGTTTTTGGATCTTTGTCACCATCAAATCTTTCAAATCACCAAAGAAATGTCCAGTTTTATTATGCTGTTTTTAAATATAGCTTACTTTAAAAAAAACATAGCAAAAAGCAGAGAAAGGAAAGAATTATATAGCTGGACCTTGCTATTGTGTTTCACATGATCGTCCTGCCACATAACTCAAGACCTCTTGAGCTTCAACTCACTAACTGATGTCCGGACATTTTCCATTAGGACAGCAGAATTCATGATTCCATCAATTACAGCAAGTCATCCAGCAACAAAGTCCCAGGCTACCTACCACCGCCATGCTTGACCTTTGGTATGAAGTTCTTTTTATGAAGCACTGAACTAGTTTTATAATCGATGTAACAGGATGTAAGCCTTTCACCAAGTTCTGCTTTTGTCTCGTCAGTCCATAAAATATTCTCCCAAAAGACTTAGAGGGCGTCAAGATGTTTTTTTAGCCAATCTAAGATGAGCCTCTGTTTTCTTTTGGTCGACAGTGGTTTTCTCTCCCACGGATGCCATTTTTGTTCACTCACGTTCTCACCTATTTAATCGTAAGCACTGATCTTAACTGAGGCGAGTGTTCTTTTGAGTTCTCTGAGTTCTCGATGTGCTCTTAGAGTAGTGTTGGTAGGCCAGCCACTGTTCCAGATTTTCTCCATTTATGCATAGTTCACTGTAGTCCCACAGCTTTAGAAACTTCTCTGTAACCCTTTCCAGATACAGTTGGCAATTACTTTTCACATAGGGCCAGGTAGCTTTGAATAACTTCTTCCCTTGATATATGAAATGATAATTTAAAAATGACATTTTGTATTTACTAAAATATTACAATTTGTTTGATGATCTGAAAACAGGCAAGTATGACAAATATGCAAAACTAAGAAATCATATAAAGAAAATAGTTCCTATTTGAAAATGCGTCATTCTAAAATGTCTCTTAAACAGATTATGGACTGAAATGTAAGAAGTGGACATGAGAAAGAACAGATGGCGGAGAGACAAACTAGAAATACAGCACACTGAATATTTTATACTCTCCCTCCTTGGAGACTGCATACTGAGGGGAACTGAGAGAAGGGAGAGGATTCAGAAAAAGAAAAAATAGTGTAAAGGGATGAAGAATTTACACTAGAAGGACAGCATAACTTGATGCCTGTCATTAGATAAAGCTGACCTAAACTAACATTCACTTCTTCTTTTTTTTCACTGCATGTCCATCAGTGAAAACTCATACTGTAGTGTTTTTGGTGGTAGTAATGAAATCTGACTTTCACTGACAAAACCCCTTTCCTAGTTTCAGTTCTCTGTTAAACCCACTTTGATCAAGCTTTCTGTGCAGGGCTCTTATTCAGCTTCCCACCTGTTTAAAGAACCCTATGCCTGGCAAACTAAAGGTCCCCTGTACTGGTGCTGCCGTTGTACACAACAGGAAATGTGTTACTTGGCTGCTTTCATTTGTGCCAGACACACTGCTTAGCATTCCGGCCAAAGAATCCCTGTGCAGTCTCACCAGACCAGCAGACTCTCTGCTGCAGCTCTGACCTGCCTTCAGATGCAGTCACATCAATGTTTTACTTACTTTCAATCAATTATCACCTCTGCTAACCAGCCCTCCTGTTCTGCACTGCAGCTAATGTGCTGCAGTTCTGCACTGCAGCTAATGCGCTCTCTCTCATTAAACACTGGTTAACTATTTTCCCTGTTATAGCCAGAATTTAGGTCTGAAGTGTAATTTTAGCAATAATTACAATGTTTTAAATGCACTCGAAAGAAAAGGTTGGATGTAAACTGACCTTTCAGCCAGAGCTGAGGTTTAATGTCAACATCTTTTGCGACCAGGCTCTAGCTCCGCTCATATTCATCTTTGGTAACTTCAGTACTTCTACTACTCCTCACAACTGAAAACACAAAAGTAACCGTGAGTGTGTATCTAGAGCTTTACGAGGGATGGCATCTCCTGCTAAAACATTAGAATTACCCAATGATATAATGTATATACCTCTGAAAATGGTCACTGCAAGCATATTAGATACTTTAAGTATATTTTGGTACTAAAACTACTAAAACTGTGCCTTTTACTTCTTTTTTAAAAGAATACATAATACTCAAAAAAGCCAACATAAATCTGGCTCTTATGAAATCCTGCTCTACATATGATACCATCTGCATGACGACAAGGCGGCACATAAGCAAGAAAATTGTACAAAAGGTTTTCTACACCAGATTTCAACACTGTCCTTATTGCTTTGTGCTTATTGCTGAACAAATATGCCTGTGGCCTGCAGACTGCTCTGTTTAATCATCTAAATGCTATGCAAATAAATATGGTATGATCATGCTTTAAGGCTAAAGTGCAAAACTGTGTTTGCATAAAAGATAATCAGCCCTTTATTTGTAGTTATTCCTTAGAATTTCATTTCTTTAGTTTTATGTTCCTTTTTCTTGATGATTGAAAGAGCTCTGGCTCAAATCAGCCCACAAAGCCAGCAGGCATATGTCGAGCAACCACTGATGCATTATACAGTACTGTGCAAAAAGACTTGAGGCACTGCTTATTTCTTAGTATTTTGCTTCCAAGCAGTCAGACTTTCTTGTCATTTTTAAAGCGATAATTCTTCAGGCTTTCTAAAAGATCTTTTAAAGTTTTTATTTGGGATTTTTTCCACTCATTTCCAGTTCAGTCTTTGTACCTAACCGTTTTCAGAGGGATGTTTTTGTTTTTTCCAAGGATGAACCAGGGTGGTGTCTATACAGAACAAATCAATTAATAAAGAACCAGTTTTGAGTTGTACCTTTAGACACTTTGTTACTACCAACCTGCCACAAAAACACATCATTTTCATGTTTTAATGGGATCAATAAAAATGCCAAAAATAGCACAGTTTAACAGGCATAAAATAGTATATTTAAATCAACAAGTTGATTCCCAAAGAGTTATTAGCCAAACACGTCATATCTCATCTCCTCACATATTGTGCAGTGTGTCCTTAAAGAATCCGAGGAAACCTACAAAAGAAGAAGAAGGCCTAGAAATCTATCGACAGTTGATGAACAGTATATGAGAGTCATGTCTATAAGAATTTTTTTTGGAAAGATTTAACAGGAGAGATCTAACAAATCACACGAGAACTGAAAATGAGCAGAAATCTGGTCTTCTGGAGTGATGAATCCAAATGTGAACCATCATCAATATGCAAGAAGGAAGACAGGAGAGAGGTGCAACAATGCGTGTCTACAGCCATCGGTAAAACATGTTTTGCAGTTGCTTTTCAGCCAATGGTGTTTGCAATTCACAACTGATGGAATTATGAATAAAGACAAAGCACATGATGATTTTTACCCGCTGTGAAATACCATCTGGAAAGTGTCTGAATCCCAACAGCTTCGTATTTCAGCACAAAAATGATCCCAAACACACCGCCAATGCAGTATAAGCATGCCTGGATAGTAAAACCTCAATATTATTGAAGCAGTTTGGGATCATTTTAACAGAGGACAGAGCAAAAGGCAGACCCTGAAGACTACTTAAAGAAATGAGAAGAACATCTGCCTAAGAGAGTTCAGGCTGTGTTAAAGAATAAAGGTGATCATTGACTATTGCTTTTATTACTATTATTTGTTCCCATTTCCTAGAAAGTTTTAAAGAAATGAAGGGTGCCTTAAGACTTTTACACGGTGCCATAGATCACCCTGCAGCTGTGTGTTTCCTGCAGCTCTCTTTGTGAGCACCAGCTACTGCAGGAGTCTCACTGAAATGAATAAAAGGGCCTGAGTTTTTCTGCTGCAGTGCCTACACAGAGACAAGGAGGCACAGGGAGACACACACACACACACACACACACCAAGGACAGACCTTGTTTATAATCCTCTGACTGTGTAGATTATCTCATCCAGATCCCTTTGTTGCAGAGCGACACAAGAACTATATTTGTGTTCATCCTGCAGCTCTGATGGCATCTGGCTTCATACAGTACAAGCTACTACATAATCCAAATATATGCAGCTCATTTTAAATCCACACACAGGTCTTCCTTGTCTGTTACAGGATGTGTAAGACAAGACAAACTTTTTGTGCTTAAAGCTAAAGAGTCAAACAGCTTACATTTCTGGAAAATTCTACCATTACCAAGTTTATAAAATGTTTCCAAAAGCATTTCACTACAACACGCTTAAAAAGATGTTCAGAATAAATAGAAACCCCTCTGTGACATTTGGCAGTGAAAGCTTTTCGCTGTTTTGTGCCAAAACAGACAGAAATACAAACGTCTCCCGCAAACAGAGTCTGCCTGGGCCAAGGTGTCCTCTATTTATCTTCCTCTCCTCACCACAAACACAGCAGAAAAAAGTGCTGACTTTGCAGGGTCCCTGAGAATGCAGGAAGGCGGTGATAAGCAGCAAGGTCTGTGATTGGCCAATTCGAACCCCACCCATTTAAAACTAGAGTAAGATGGAACAGCCTGCTGCCTGCATGCAGGGTGGAAGACTGCTTCGAATCTGCAGGGGAAGCTGTGCACACTGCAAAAACACAAAAAGGGGGAAAAGAACAGCTCCTTTTCAGCTTCAGATTGCAACAGTGCATATTTGCATTCCATCTGGAGATGAAAGAGGTTTAAGCACTGCTGCTAAAAGATAGGTCAGCTGTCTCAGCTGCAACTTCCAGGGCCCATATCATTCTCGAATTTAAAGGTGGCAGAAAACAAATTATGTGTCAGTACACAAGTTGCCGTCTCAAGTTCATACATTAAATACTAGTTTATTAGAGGGTTTGATTTCCCTGTGTGAATGCCACAAGTGAGACATTGAGTCCTTCCTGCTCCCTTTCTCAACTGTAGCACTTCAAAGCGCCGGAAAACATCTGCAAAGCATCACAAGTATGATGAACTGCAGAAAAAACTTTCTTGTTAAAAACAGGACTCATGAGTGCAAAGATAAATCAAGTTCAAGTACACAACAGGAATGTTTCGGGGTTGTTGGGTTTTTTTTTGTTGTTTGTTTGTTTGTTTGTTTGTTTGTTTGTTTGTTTGTTTTTGCCACCTCTCACCTGCTTTTCTCACCCAGGTTACTTACAGAGTCTGTTACAGCTTAAGTTATAAACTTGAAGCACCAGCAACCTGCTAACATGCCACACCCACTCCCTTCTAACACCCTTCTCACCTTTCTTGAACTCCTCCAGCATGGCGTCCAGTTTAGTGTCGTTAAAGACGCAGTGCAACGGGTGTTTGTAGAACTGGGTGATGGTCTTCAGGGGGGTGCAGTCGTCCGGGTCCACAAACGCCAGGTCCTTCACAAACAGAATGTCCACGATATTGGATCTCTCGTTCTCAAATACCGGAATCCTCGTGTATCCGCTCTGCATGATCTCGGACATGGTGTTGAAGTCAAGCACCGCGTCCGAGGCCAGCATGTAGCAGTCGGTCAGCGGAGTCAGGACGTCCTCAACAGTTTTGGTGCGCAGTTCTAGTGCTCCCTGTATGATGTTGAGCTCTTCTTTTACCAAGTCGTGGTACGGGTCGGTGACTCGCAACATTTCCAAGAGTTTCTCTCTGGTGTAGAAGTTGGAGATCTCCTGGTTTAAGATGAGGTCCAGCAGCTTGCTGATGGGGTATGAGATGGGGAAGGAGAGAACCATGAGCAGCCGTGTCACCCAGATGGTTTTGGATGCGATGGCCAGGCCGTGGCGCGATGCGACCGAGTGTGGAAGAATCTCCCCGATGAAGAAGATCCCGAAGGCGCAAATGACCGTGGAGAGCCAGGTCATGCCCAGGATCTGGCACATCCACACGGCGAGCGAGGCGTTGATGATCGCGTTCCCCAGCAGTAGAGTGCACAGGACATAGTTACCATGCCGACGCACAGACTCGATTTTCCGCGCGTAGTTCTGTTCGGTGTCGGTGCCGCTGTTCTGGAGGACCTGTAGCTCCACTGGATCGAGCGCCAGCAGGCTCAAGTTCAGCCCGCTGAACAGAGCTGACAGCCCGAGCAGGAGGACGGAGACCAGCACTTGCAGCCAGAGCTCCGGCACTGCTGAGCGCTCCTTCACGGCCACCCAAAAATCTTTAGTCCGGTAGTGTTCCCATTTGGATCCGTCAAAGGCGCACATGGAATAATATTTAATCTTCTCCCCTCTCCGCAGGTCTTTGGCCAGCAGCTCCACCAGCACCGAGTTCTGACTGGAAGCAGACTTGAAAGAGCCCAAAACCTCGATGTCGGAGGTGCTGGCGTTCTTGTCCATGCACATGTTTCGCTTCGGGTGAACTTGCCCCTCTCTACCGGGAGTTGGCTCTTCGATGAAGGCGATCCAGGGCGCGGCATTGTTGGCACGAGCACGATTGAGCTTCTGCGAGGAGGTGGAATAGTAGACCCGAAGTATGAAGCGAGTCCCCTCGGTGGCTTTCAGCACCCCGTCCTCCACGGACAGCTCCGTCCCGGTCTCCTCTGGTCGAAAGCCGAGCAACCCGAGCGCCGGGGCTGGCAGCAGCGAGCAGGCGCAGAGGAGCAGAAGCAGCCGGCTCAGGGAGAGCGGAGCCCCGTAGCAGAGCAGGGAGACGGCTCGGTATCGCGCGGCCGCATTGGATGCAGCCATGATGCGGTGTGAGAAGCTCTCTCAGTCCACGGTCTCCGGGTCACGTGCCGCGCGGTTCCGGTCCATGTGGAAGAAGGAGGGACCACCAGCGCTCCGCTGACTGCGGTGCTGACAATGATGTTCGCCAGCACACACACACATACAGAGGGGCGGGGGGGGGGGGGGGGGGGGGGGGGGGAGGGCTCGCCACCTTGCCCTGACGCAACTTTCTAATAATAGCCTCGTGGATTTCACTGTGGAGTTTACATTACATATGTTGCGCTCAGCAAGTCCAAGCATCCTTTTCAACCTTCATCGAGGTTTAAATAATGACTTTATCCTCAGCAACATCACTGGGTATAAAACGAGCATCTCAGACAGGAAGAGTTTCTCAGAAGTCAAAATGGGTCGAGATTCACCAATAAGTAAAAGAACAACAAAAAAGAAGAAGGAAAAAACACATTAACAAATCGTGGAACAATTCAAAAACAATATTCATGTAAAAATGTGTAAAACTGCAAACACTTTGAATATCTCATATTACCAGAAGATTCAGAGAAATCTCAAGAGATCTCTGTGCAAAGGAAAAGACTGAAAATCAGTATTAATTGGCTGTGATCTCCAGGTCATAAGACAGCACTGCTTTAAAAATGGACATGGTTCTGTCATGGAAGTCACCGCATCAGGAAAATATCCAGAAATGACTCTCTGTGGACACAGTTCGTTGTGCTATTCACAAATGCCACCCAAAGCTCCAAGAAGCCAGAAACCCAGTGATTCCAAAAAGACTGAGCTAAATTGTAAAACTGTTCTGTGGTCTGACACATTGAAATTTAAAATTCCTTTTGTTTGGAAAACATGGATACTCTGCAAGCAGAGAGGGACCATCTCTGATACTATGGGAATGCATTCATGTCTGGAAATGACTGGAATTCACAGCATACACACCTGGAGATGAATGCTAAAAGACTTAAACAAGTTGTAGAGCAAGATTTTCTCCAATCCGGATGATGTCATTTGCAGGTGAGGCCTTACATATTTCAGCAAGACAATATTGAACCTTCTGTAATGAAATGAAAAATATAAAGAATACTCAGGACTGTTGAGCAAGCAGAAGCCCATATCATGCACCTCGACTCTGTGTTAGCTAGTTCCCTGATTCCTGAAATAATAACGATTACTCCCTAAACTGCTGCCTTAAAACAAGCCCATTGTCTGCACTATCACTATGTGCTTTTCAGTGAAAATAATGGGATCAAACAGCAAAACAGAACATCACAGCAAAAGAACAACAACACACCCAAGTTTCAGTGTTTAGTCTATTACAAAACAAACAACCTTTTTAGTTTGTTTGTTTTGGGTGAGCGTTAGAGTAATGATCAGCAGTGATGATGACAGACCTCACGGGCTAAAAGGTGCTAACAAAAGTTGGTTCAATAGCTTTCAGCGTGGGCCGATTTTGAAACACTGCTATTATTGCTTATTATTTTATTAATTGTAGTTTCTACATGGAAATAAAAACAACAATGGATGACAAAAAATACCAAAAGTAATCAGACTTTATCAGTCTGTCACATTACTGTGGGGGAATTAAGGCCCCTCGAGGTTTGGACTTTGACTCGTCCATTGCAACAGCTTTATTCGTTCCTTTTTTTGCCTGTTCTGTTGATTTGCTGCTGTGCTTGAGATCATTGTCCTGTTGTAGACCAGGCCTTAGCTTTTGGTGTCATGTTGAGCTGTGTGGCAGGCAGGGGGTTGGATCCAAACACAGGACTCCAAGACAAAAACTTGACTGAAAGCAGCAGCTTTTTTTTGAAAAACAAACTAACAACGAAGTACACAAACATAAGAAGAAACAAACAAAAGAACAAACAGACGAAGACTGAAGACTTAAATACACAAGCAGGACAAGCAGGGGATGGGAAACAGGCGGGGACTAATTAGACATAACAAGACAGTGAGGATGCAAAACTGAATACCCTGAATACAGGACAAATGACTATCAAAATAAAACAGGAAACAAGAGACATGACAGGGAAACAGATGAAAGGACACGTGAGGTTGAAGGCAAACAGAAACACACTAAACATGATGAAAGAATGACTAAGAAGCTAACAGAAAACTAAATGATCAAACGAGAACACAAAAGTACAAGAAAATCAAACATAAACCACTCAGAGAGTATAACCCAACTTAGAATATAATCCCACCTGATAAAAACAGTCCATAACATAAACCCTGAGTCAGTTGGACAGATGGCCTCACATATGACTCTAGAATACTTTGACACAAGTTCATAGTCAACTCAGTGACTGCAAGGTCCCCACGTCCTGTGGCTTCAAAACAAGCCAAATCATCAACCTTCCTCCATTGTGCTTGACTGTAGATGTGTTGTGTGTTTGTGCCTTACAATGAAAAATCTCTATTTTAGTCTCAGTGGTCCGAAAGGACATTGTTCCACTAGTCTAGTGGTTTGTTCAAACCTAAACTGAGTGATTTTCTATTTAGAGAGACGAGACCTCTCTTTCAAACAAGCCAAACTAATTCAGTCTCTTTACCTGTAATGTCATGAACTTTAATATTAAACATGATAACTGAGAAATACAGAGTAAATAATGCAGCTATTTTGTTGTTGTTGTAATTTCTCTGACCACTGCATGGTCTGACACTGGGGCCAGTTTGCAGGCACATCCCATCCTGTTTTTAGTGTTTGAATAACCTCTCTCACTAGAATGATGGACTTCAAATTGGTTGGATGACCTTCTGAGATTGAATGGCGGCAACAACTGGTTGTCTAATCATTGCTAATGTCTTTCCTCCCAGACATCATGTTAACACATAGCTGAATGAACCTTCTGCACCTGGCTGATACTTATTGTCCTTCTTTCCATGGAAGCAGTAAGGGCAGACACAGATTTTCTCACACTGTGTCTGCATTTTGGCTTCATTTTTTTTCTTTTTCATTTTAAAGGGGGTCTTTTTTGTCCACTCCAAGATTCACTCTGTAGTTTCAGTTAACTGGGAGCATCTAGACAGCATGTTTATACCATCTGGTATAAATCAAAGGTAATTAATGGAAAGAACCGCAGAGAATGTTATGATTTGGTCAATTTTGTAAATTGAACGTAATAAGTTGTTTTTTCCACAAGGTGGCAGAAGTGTAAAGGCTATCAGAATCTGGGGGTATTCGTCACATCCACCAGCACAGACAGTAACGTGTCGGATCTGCGTCGCTCAAAGCTGAATCAGATCACTTTGAGTGGCATCTCATATAAGCTTTGCTATAGCGATTAATATACAGTCCATAAAAATGCCCCAATGGTTCCTCTTGTTACTTTTTATTTGTCTGTTGTGTGACGTTTGCTGACTGGAAATGTTCAACAATAGAAGAGCGAATGTCAGGATCAGTCTTATTACAGTTTTGTATTTTCCGCTTCTCTTTATTATTTCATTTCGACTTTTTGTTTTTAATTCTGTTTAGTTTCAGTTGGTTTCCAGAGTGGATTTTCCTTTATGTTTTCACGTGTTTCATTTTCATTTTAGTTCGTTTTTTTTTATTACATACATCGGTGGCAATAATTGTGAAAATCAGTACAGGTATTACAATAAAAACAAATAACTTTCTGAAGGCAGCTGACTCACAGAGTCTCGTAGAAACTCAATAAGCACGTCCACCAAAGCGTATTGAGGCAAGTTCTAATTAAAATAAACCAAATATAACTGTATTTTGATTTTATTTTAGTTAGTTTTCCTTTCAATTGTTTTTAGGAGTTTTTTAAATGATTTTTTTAATTGTAATTAACTAACGTGTTTTTTTCCACTTCCAGTTTTAGTTTTGAATTTAGTTTTAGTGAACTATAATGACCTCTGTTGAGATGTGCTTATTTTTATGATTGCTTAATTAATACATCAAGCAGTGATTTTGGAGAGAGGAGAAACTGGATTTGAGTCTATTGTGCTTTTTTTTGTTCATTTATGGTTATTAACCCTTGTATGGTGTTCGGGTCCGTGAGACCCGTTTTCAGTTTTTCTCAAGAGAAAAATTAAACAATGAATTATTTTTTCAACCTGAAATTCATTGGCTTTGGCTTATTTTCGGTGAAGAACATAAATCCGAACTAATTTTCAATGACCTCATACTGTACCTCCCCCCACGCATTTACATTACATACAAGGTGTTCGGGTCCACTGGACCCAGGTCTAGTAAAAGTGTTGAAAGTGTAGGTCCTGTGTTCCCACACTCTGTCTTCCTCCTTTCTGGTGCTGCTGATAGTGTTTTCTTCCCCTCCTGCTCCCGCACAAAGTTGCAACATTGTTGAAAATTCAACTATCGACACGTCTGCTCTTACATTCCTGCACATTTTACCCTCTTTCTTGAGGGATCCAAATTTTATTTTCTCATACCCTGTCCCACCTGCAAATTAGGGGCATAATACTATAAATAAGACTTTGCCAATGTGGTTCTTTATGACAACTGATCAAGATGGCAAAAGATTATCTGCTGCGAGGGCCATGCAATGGATTTTGGAAGAGAGAGGGGCTTCGGATGATGATGTTGACAAAGAGGTTTCAGAATATTTCACATTTCTGAAAATTCAGAGTCTGACCGTGACTTTGAAGAAGAGGATGAGGTTGAGCACCATTTAGTAACAAAACGAAGACGAATACCCCATCTGCAGCCAGCTCCAGGACCAGAACAAGCCCACCAGACAGCAAGTGAAGAAATATGGATGTCAGTAACTGGTGACATTGAATGGTCTTCTTGCCCAATGAGCCACCCTGCAGAGCTGTTACTGTGATCAGCCAGGGCCAACACGGCTGACAGTTACTCATGTGCAGGACATCAAGTCTTCATTTGAGCTTTTCATCCCAGATTCCATCCAGAAATTTTTTCTGCATTGCAGTAATCTAGAAGGAAGGTGTGTTTTTGGAGAGAGGTGGAAGGAGATGGACCAAATTCATCTAAGAACCCCAAAGGCCTACTTTGGGGTTCTTATCCTTGCAGGAGTTTTCAGGTCCGAAGGGGAATCCACAGAATCCCTGTGGGATGCAGAAACCGGCAAGAACCTTTCCGTGCATCAATGTCTCTGGAAAACTTCCACAAAATTTCCAGGATTATTCCTTTTTGATAACCGAGACGACAGACCAGCTCGACGGCAGAGAGACGAGCTAGCTGCCATCAGGACAGTGTGGGATAAGTGGGTGCACCACCTCTCCCTGTTTTACAACCCTGGGCCTAATGTCACCATTGATGAGCAGCTGATCCCATTTAGTTGTGAAACATATTGCTTCACGTGTAAATGTGTTGTGTCTTTCCACTCACTCCACTTGATTATAACTGATTAATTTTTTTATAACATTTTATAAAAAAAAAAAAAAACGAGAAGTCAAGTCAAGTTTATTTATAGAGCACATTTAAAAACAACCAAGGCTGACCAAAGTGCTGTACAGTAAATACAGATAAAAATACAATAGAACACAATTTCGTAATAACACCTCGCTGATAAAAATAAAATAAAAATATATAAAACAAATAAATTAAACCTTTCTAAAAGCCAATGAAAAGAGGTGAGTTTTAAGAGCGGTTTTAAAAGTTTCTAGGCTTTTGGAGAGTCTGACGTGAGGAGGTAAACTGTTCCACAGTCTGGGTGCAGCCACAGCAAACGCCCTCTCTCCCTTTGTCTTTAATTTATACCTGGGAACATCTAAAAGCATCAGGTCGGCTGACCTCAAAGATCTCCTGGGGCGATAAGTTCTAAGGAGTTCTGACAGGTAAGAAGGTGCAGTGCCATTTAAAACCTTAAAAGCCAGCAATAAGATTTTAAAATCAATCCTAAAGGCAACTGGGAGCCAGTGGAGAGAGCAGAGAACCGGAGTGATGTGGTCTCTTTTTTTTGAACCGGTCAACAGGCGAGCGGCAGCGTTCTGCACCAGTTGAAGGCGATGTAGACAGGAACGATCTAGGCCAGCATAGAGGGAATTGCAGTAGTCTAGCCGTGAAGTAATAAAAGCATGGACCACTCTTTCTAGATCGTTCCTGCAAAGGTAAGACTTGACTTTGGCTAAAATCCGCAAATGATAAAAAGATCCCTTAACTACAGAGCTGATTTGTTTATCAAGTTTAAAAGCATTGTCAAAAATAACACCAAGACTCTTAATGGAAGAAGTGCAATCGGAGGTTAGGGGTCCCAAAAAGTCAAGAGAGAAGTTGGGATCTTTAGGAAGCCCAAACACAATGACTTCAGTTTTGCTTTCATTAAGGTGTAAGAAGTTAAGAGTCATCCAAGTCTTAATGTCAGACAAGCAGGAGAGTAGCGGCTGCAAAGAAACATTGCAGTTCAACCTCAGAGGGAGGTAGATCTGAATATCATCGGCAAAGATGTGGAAGGACACATTATGTTTACGGAGCACATTGCCCAGAGGGAGCAAGTACAGAATAAACAACAGGGGGCCTAGTATGGACCCCTGAGGTACGCCACAGGTTAAAGGAGCTCTGGGAGATGACAGTTCACCAAGGTGAACAGAAAAACTCCTATTATTCAAATAGGACTGGAAAAACTTTAAGACAGTGCCCTTTAAACCGACACAATGTTGAAGGCGGCATAGCAGTATGTTGTGATCAACAGTGTCGAAGGCTGCTGTCAGGTCCAGGGTTACTAAGACAGCAACACAACCAGAGTCAACAGTTAAAAGCAAATCATTAAAAACTCTCAGAAGGGCGGTTTCTGTGCTATGCCGAGCTCTAAAACCAGACTGGAACTTCTCATAGAGATTGTTATTGTCAAGAAATAGCTGGAGCTGCGTGAGGGCGGCTCGTTCCAGTACTTTAGACAGAAAAGGGAGGTTGGAAATGGGCCTATAGTTAGAGAGTAGGGATGGATCTAGATTAGGCTTTTTAAGGAGAGGTTGAACAACAGCGTGCTTGAAGGGTGTTGGAAAACAACCAGAACTGAGGCAGGCATTGATCAGGACCAGAAGGAAAGGTCCGACTGAGTCCAGAACCTGCTTCAGAAGCCGAGAGGGGATAGCATCGGTGGAACAGTTGGTAGTCTTAACCTTGCAGACTATTTCATGCAGCTGAGAGAGAGAGATTGGTTCGAACTGATTAAAGGCAGAATGGCACAAAGACAAAACACAGGGATTGGAAGGTGAAGATGGAATGACAGACTGCAGGGAGGAAATCTTGTTTACAAAGAACTTTAGAAAGTCATTACAGAGGGTGGCAGAAGGTGTGAGGCTGGTGGATGTGTAAGGATTTACAATGGAATTTAAAACACGAAACAGAGTCTGAGGTTTATGGACACTACTGCTAACCAGGTTTGATATGTAGGAGGACTTGGCCTCTTTAACGGCTTTCTGATAGGTTGAAAGAGAGTCTCTGAGGATATTAAAAGAAATGTGCAGCTTGTCCTTTTTCCATTTTCTCTCAGCACACCTACAGGTGCGCCTGAGAGCACGAACAGAGTCTGTAATCCAGGGTTCAGCGTGAGCTTTGGGACAGAGTGTTTTTAGGGGAGCGATGAGGTCCAAAATAGAAGTACATGTTGAGTTGAAAAGAGCAGTTAAATCTTCTGCACACAAGGAATCAATCCAGTCCACCGTGGAGAGCTCAGAGTTGCTAAAAGCAGCAGAAAACTGAGATGGTACATGGGTATTGATGATCCGGTGACGGCGTGAAGGAGGTTTAACTGCAGCATCAGAACAATGTGCAGTGGCAGAAAATAGAACAGGAAAATGATCGGAGATACACGCACTCTCACAAATTTCAGAGATGTGGATACCCAAGCCGTGAGACATGACAAGGTCCAAAGTGTGACCCTTCTCATGTGTGGAGCCAGACACACACTGAGTAAGGTTGAAGGAATCCAACAGTGAAACAAAGTCTCTAACCAGGGGTTTAGATGGACAGCACACATGAATATTCAGGTCACCAACAATAAGAAAATGATCGAAATCTACTGAAAGCCCTGAAAGGAATTCCCCAAACTCACTGATAAAGTCCTTGTTAAATTTGGGAGGACGATATACCACTGCAATCAGTAACGGAGTGGATGAGTTTAGTTTAAAAAGCTGTAGTTCAAAGCTGGAAAAAGAGGAAAAAGAAATCTGATGGCAGTCATAAACAGATTTAAAAACACAGGCGAGGCCTCCGCCTTTGCCAGAGGACCTGGGAGTGTTTAAAAAACAACAGCCTGGAGGAAGAAGCTCAGAGAAAGCCACAGTCTCACCAGCGCGTAACCAGGTCTCCGTCAGGAACATAAAATCCAAGTCGTAAGAAGAGAAAAAATCCTTGAGCAGAAACGTCTTATTGGAGAGGGATCGAGTGTTGATCAAAGCCATAGATAAGGTGAGATCAGTAGCTGTCATCGGGGTTGATATGCGGGTGAGTGGGCGTAGGTTAGAGTTTATAGCACCAAATCTGCGGATCCGTGGCTGTAGGAGAGCCGATGACCGAGGACCCGGAACGGAAACAGCGAGCGACGGACCCGGAGAGTCACGCAGGAAGGGAGCAAACACCAGGCGTGGGCCGGAGATGGCAGAGAGTCGCCTACCAGAGGAGAACGCCGCCGCCGGCATGGCGAGGAGTGAGCCAGATGACCGAGGGAGGCGCGGGCCAAGAAGCGGGCCTACCGGTAAAGCCGGAGCAACAGCAGGCGGAGTTTGAGAGACGGTTTTCACCCAGGGTCCTCTGGGCTGGAGTGAGCCCCTCACCGTAGCAGAAACCCATCTGAGCGAGGGGAGGATCAGCCAGGCAGGAGAGTGATAGAAATGCCTTTGTGCGAGCCAGGAGACCACTTCGCTTCCCTCGTCTTCTCCAACGTTTTTTCCGGTGTAGCTTGGGAGGGAGGAACCAGGTGCGACGTAGGTAAGGTGGAATACCATCGAACAGTGGAGGCACACCGCTTGTTTGTCCATCAAAGACAGAGGACAAAGGTGCTGACACTGCTGAGTCTCGAATAATAAAGAGAGTTTGCCGGTCATAAGTCCGGAGCGAGTTGATTTCCACAGTTAAGGCAAAGAACAGCAAACAAAAAACAGGAGGAGGAGTGACGGCGAGCCGAACATACTGGCGCCATCTTGGGGGTGATTCTGACTCTGCAAAATCTGCCGGTCTCGACCAATGAGACCGGCACATTCATTCATAAATGTGATCTAACAAAGGTAAAGGGAAAAAAATTAATCATGTTTGCTGTTCATATGGCTTGTAATTGGGATGAAGTAAACATCTGTTGAGTAATTTAACATAAAATTGTTTGATAGTGTTAATTTGGAAAGCCAAAACTCTAGCGGGTCCACCAGACCCATGAACACTGGCTGAGTAACAAAAATACGACCACCACACAAGGGTTAAACGATTGTCAGTTTTAACCAGTTAATGTTTGACAAAAACATCTAAATCCCAGTTTCGGTAAAAGTATCAAATAAGCATCTTTCTGTAAGCATGTTTATGTTTCCCCTCTTATGCATCATACTAAAGGGATTACACAGGCCACAACTGTCAGCCTTCCACAAGAAATATTGAAATAAAAGTTTAAAAGACTATTATTTTTTTCTTTTCTTTTTTTAATTTACTTTAATTTATTTGTTTATTTATTTTCTTGGCCACAACATGATCGGTCGTAATTACCCTTTTGCGTTTATTTCAAAACTTGCTTGTGGTTGATGATCCCTTATTGATCCTGGGCTGAGCTGTGGATCAGTGGCTGTGTATTGAACTTCCGCGAGAGTCCATGTAAATCGTGTTACCGTTCTTTTAAAACTGATTCTAAAGTAGTTAATGGTTTCAGTCATGTGGACGTTGTTGTAAAATTATCACAAAACCGTTTTACGCAATTTAGGTGTCCCACTGTTGTGAGATAGAGGTGTTTAGGGTTGAGATTGGGGATTTAGAAATTACTTATTTGTGGTCAATATTTGAAGAAGCAGGTTAGTGATTAACTGTTCTCGGTTGCAGCAGCTGCACAGAGTCCCAGCACACCGCCAGCGAGCACCCCAGTCACTCTGTGTCCGAATTACAAATGCAGTGCGTCCGGGCTTGGAGAAGTCTGAACTACCTGTGCAGGGTAGCTCACCACAGAGCATGGAAACGAACCCAGAGCCACACAACAGCTGCCAGGCTGGACCTCAGCGGGATTTATCCGCCTATTGCCACCCCGTTCACCGCCAAGGAGGATGTAGACTATCAGAAACTGGAGGAAAACCTGCAGAAATACGCCAAGATCCCATTTAAAGGTCAGGCCCGAGGCACGCAAAAGTCAAAGTTATCAAAAACAGTTGTGTGAATAACAAAGAGGTCATTGATGCGCATAAGGTCGATTTTATTTACACAGCTCAGAACATTATGAAGCCATAGTTGAGCTTGGAGCGTAAAACACCAGCTGCATACTGTTTGCACTGCTGCATGCGCCGCAGTCTGACATCCATGGATAATGTCTGTATTTGCTTAGGGACGAGACACACAGGACAAAGTTCAGCACTGAGGCAAAAACGTAAAGGGCCTGATTTGGATTTGTCGCCCCCTGGTGCTCGTTACCTGCTCCTGAGTTTTACTTTCCGTCCACAGCAGGAAATATTTGCACTTCTGCTTCCACAACATGTTACTGTTGTTCACTAAATGATCGTTCTACATGATTATTCTTCATTGACCAGAACATTTATTTTATCAATAATTAAATGATAATTAATTATAATGAAATTGGCAAATAGCAAACCTACACATAATACTGATATTGTTTTTTATATAATATTATATATATAATACTGATATTATGTTTTTTATATAATATTATATATTATAATATATAATATATAATATAATACTGATATTATGTCTGACAGACAGAAGCCGAGAGCTTCTCTATCTGCCCTACATGTCAGTTATTACTTGGGCAATAAGACAAGAGGCTGCTCGCTCTAATGTTGGCACAGAGGAAAGAGAGGATACAACCCCAATTCCAGAAAAAAGTTGGATTAGTTTGTAAAATGTAAATAATAGCTGGATGATTTTCTTAATAAAATAAATAAACGTATATTTTATTCACATACAACACAGAAAACAAAGTGTTTAAACTGAGAAAATATACCAGTTTAAGAAAAATATGAACTCATCTTGAATTTGATGGCTGCAACACATCTAAAAAAAAGTGGGCACGTGGCCCTGTTTACCGCTGCGTAGCATCCACTCTGCTTTTAACTACCGTCTGTAGATGTCGGCCAGCTGAGGAGAGCAGCTGCTCAAATTTTGCAGGTGAATGTTGTCACATTCTTGGCTGATAGAAGATTCTGGCAGAACCACAATCTGGGGTCTTCTTTGTCATATTTTTCATTTCATGCCAAATGTTTTCAATCGGTGGAAAGTGTGGACTGCAGGCAGGGCACGTCAGCACCCAGCCGTGCTGTGGTGCTGCAGTATGCTGTTTAGCATTGTATTGCTGAAATATGCAAGGCCTTCTTCATGTGGATGGGAGCATGTGTTGCTCTAAAACCTGTACATGCCTTTCAGCAGGGATGGCGTCTTTTCAGAAGTGCAAGCTGTGAATTCCATAAGCGCTGATGCATTCCCAAACCTTCAGAGATTCAGGCTTTTGAACTGAGCACAGATAATAAGCCTCATGGTCCCGCTCTTCTTTAGTGCAGAGGATGTGGCATCCGTGTTTTCCAAAAAGAATTTTGATTCGTGTGACCACCGAATACTTTGTTGTTTTAACCTTGCCTCAGTCCTTTTTAAATTAGCTCTGACTCAGAGAGAATACGGCTGTGTTTCTGGATCATGCTCACATGTGGGTTCTTCTTTGCATGATTGAGCTTTAATCTCCATTTGTGGATGGAACAGCAAACTGTGCACGCGTGATTTCTGGAAGTGTTCCTGGGCCCGTGCAGTGACTTCCATGACAGAATGTTTTTAATGAGGCCCCAGAGATCACGGGGTCGAGTATTCATTTTCAGTGTTGTCCCAGACATTTCTCAACATTCCCGAAGTGTTTTTATAATAATATGTTTGGAGATGACGAGGTACTCAAAATTGTCCCAGTTTTACATCAGGGAACATAATTCTGAAACTGTTTTATAGACACAGTTCTGTGTGGATTAGTGAACTTAGGAGAAAAGAGGAACTTTTCTGTTATTTAAAGGAATATTAACAACAGTTTATTTTTTTACTTTGTTGAAGTATGCAGGATTTCAAATGTCTTTGTAAATGAGAAGGGTGTAAAGTCTGACAAACACAGTTAAAAGTCTGACATTTTTAGGGTTTTTTAGGGAGCTGTGGGTCATCTAGAAATGGCTGATACATTTTGAGATCATATAAGCTTCTTTACAGAGCTAACCCCTTCCCCCAAAAAACACCTCAAGTATAAAAAATCATGTGTTTTCTTGTTACAGGCCTGGTGGTTCAGGGCTCCAATGGTGAGTATCCTTATCTGACGGTGGAGGAGCGGGTGGAGGTGGTGAGGACGGTCAAACAATCACTGCCGGCGGGAAGGCTGCTGATAGCCGGATCAGGCTGTGAATGTAAGTCTCTCAGCTTCTTTGAGCTCAGGCTTTAACTTTACAGTGGAGGGTTCAGTGATAAACAATATTAAGTAAACACAATAATTAGCCAGCTTCATGTTTTGTTAAAATAATTCACAATTCAGTTAAAAGAAGTTTCATTTTTAGAAAACAATTAGTGACACTGAACTGAAGCTCATTACAGAGAATGATCGCACTGTGTGGTTATCTTCTCCAAACTTTGCTTATACAGTGAACAAAGCCCCTCAAATGCATCGCGACCACTGAAATGGAAAATTGTAGCATTTATAATGGAAAACATTAAAAAAATTGTTAAACTAGTTAAACTCTGACCTCTTCTAAGTGAATAGAGTTAATTATTTTTGCAGAAAACGCTCTTTGTGAAAGGCACAAAATGATAAAAAAAACATGTAGAAATTTTTTTTTGTTAATCGAGTGTAATTTCATTCTGATCTGCGCACGTTCAGGGAGAAGAAACGGTACAAGTGAAATATTTTGTGAATAATACAGAGTTTTGTACGACGAGTGCTAAAAGTTTAAATTGACTCATTATGTTTTCCATTCTGGATTTTAATGACTGCGATTCGAAGCTTATTATAGAGGCAGCAGTGTCACCGGTCTTGATGGACTGATAATTGGAGTCAAATGGAGTCTGTAAGAGTTTGATAGGCTGTTCATTCTGTAACGTATAATAAACACTCAGAGAGACGAGAGTCTGCATTAACTTCTACTTCCATAGCCTTCCTACGTTCCTTGTGTAAAAACTTCCTGGTTTCTTTTTTCCATCACTTACTTCACATATGATCAGCCACAACATTAAACAATGTAACATACAAACATAACAACATTAAAGCTGGGGTTACTGTACGATGGGCTGGGACAGTTTGCTCAGGAGTGACTCAAGGAACCCTGCAACCCACAGGACCCAAAGCATGCGCAGGATCCAAGTGCCTCAGGACATCCTCAGAGATCTCACGTTCATACCTTCACTGGTTTGGTGCCAAGAGGGGTAAACTAAACGATATTTGGCAGGTGGTTTGTCAGCTGTGGCTAATCAGTGTTTACATCAGATGTTACAGTTACACTCTGCAGGCACATTTACTACGTGAACTGTCCCAGTCAAGCTTCTATAAAATACTGCAAGCAAAGACAAAACGGGTTATTCCAGTGCTCCCCGAGCTTTTTGTGTCATGGACCAGTTTCGTGCCAGACAATTATTCTGTGGACTGAGGGGTGGGGTAATATAATGTAAATGTAACTATTGCAGAGCACAGAGGAGGTTCATGAATCTAGCAATTCTGCTTGATTAAATTAGTCAAAAGTGAAAGTCTGTGTTGAAGTTGTTTCCTTTCCTCCTTTTCCTGTTCAGCCACCAGAGCCACGATCCAGCTCACGCAGAAGATGGCAGCAGCCGGAGCCGACGCTGTGCTTGTGGTAACACCCTGCTTCTACAAGGGGAAGATGGACAGCCGGGCACTGATCCATCACTTCACAAAGGTCAGCGCAAACACACGAAAACAGAGTGCCACGCAAATTTGGGGTTAGGCCTTGATTTGGTGTTTTTAAAAAAAAAAAGGATGAACAATCAGTGCTTCCCAAAGCGAGGTGCCGCAGCACTCTCAGAGGAGGGTAAAAGATGCAACAGAGATGAATACAAAAACAAAAATTCATTATATTTCCATGTGATCATGTGTGTCAAAACAACTATATAAATGTGTGTGCTTATTAATTCTGAAAATTATGCAGATTTCAGAGTTACTCTAAGAATTCTCTATGAGGAGCTTCTGTGTTTAAAAAAATCTATTAGAATAATATTTCTCCACTTCTCAAGTAAAGCATGTCTGTTTATTACAACAAAGCAGTACGGCCCTTTGGGTTTAAATATTGCATTATATATATATATTATCTACGCTTTGCTGAGCTCGACGTCAGTTAGATTTACGAGTACAAAAAGTGTTTTTAGAAGATAATGAAAGAAGAAGATTAAATGAGCACCACGTGGGAGGAAGTTTTAGTGTGAGTGTTCTTTCATTTTGCTGCTAGTCCAACCGGAGTTTGATAACAAGGAATAAAGTGTCTTTGTTTTTCACCCTCAGACTTGTGATCGGACCTGTGCTGATTATCACAGAATAATTAGAGCCAGCTGTTTTCATTTTCAGGAATCTTTCCATGCATGCAAACATGGCAGAAGCTGTATCAACACTGCACTCTAGACAATGTTTAATTGATTATGTGTGGTGGTCTGCAGTTCTGACTGCAGTACATGCTCACTGTTGCTTCCACGATTCGCGATCATTATTTGCCCATCGCAGTTTTAATAGTTGCACATAGTTGAATGTCAGCCAGCCAGGCCACCAGGATTTGTCTTCTTATAGTCTGAGCCTGATCCGAGTCACTGTAAATGAAGAAAAGACAGGGAAAGTTTGGGAACCTTCAACAGGTGTTTTATTTGAGGTCTCACCTCTGTTTTTTCTCTATTGCAGCTGGCGGACAGCAGCCCGGTGCCAGTGGTTCTCTACAGCGTGCCGGCAAACACGGGGCTGGAGCTGCCACTGGACGCTGTGGTGGAGCTTTCTCAGCACCCAAACATCCTAGGTGTTAAAGACAGTGGGGGAGATGTAAGAAACACTTAAACTTAAGCTTTTCTTCTTTTTTTCTCTCAGTGTAGTCTGTGAGTCATGAAGAAATCGATCAGCGCAATGCAAGTGAAACAGTATCTCTGCGTATGTCAAGCAGCCACTCCAACGCTGCTTGATCTAGCAGAGCCACAGATCTCCATGTAATTTGATTTGAATTCCTTTTACAAGATTATACTTGATAATAAACTGACGGAACCAGACAACATCTCATGAGATGAGACTCTGAAAAGTCGGGAATAAAATTGATTTAGCCAGGCCACGTTTTACCTGGCCAGGAAAGTGAGTGAAACTGGCGAGGAGAAAAGCTTCTTTCAAGAACTAGTGTCGTGATTTCCAGTCGAAAAGGATGTAAGCCACACCACCTAAACCCCAGTGACCTCACCAGCACTAATCTGACTTTTGTTTTTCTTTTCCATCCTCTGCATTTTATCTGGACAGAAAAATCAAACAAAGTGGAAAAAAGTTTGCATTTTGTGCAACTATGCAATCAGACAGCGCACGGTGTTCCTGTTGTTTTTCAGTAATCTAACTGCTGCAAAGAGAAGAGAAAAGAGTGGAGACTCCTGAAGAACCTAAAACTAAAGCGTGTGTAGTTTTATCCCGCAGGGTTGATTGCAGGGTTACGCGTCTGGGAAAAAAAAGGACAGTTTGCTCTTGTCGAGCTCTTAATACCGTTTTGTCTGTGTGGGAAGTGTTTGCAAGAAGTTGCAAATGGATTTCTGATTTGGGAAATAACATGTTTGTCCACTCGCTGGGAGACTGGAGTGTGGGTGTAGTTCAAGTACAGAGCAGCCCTGCTCAGTTGTAGGCGTGATGAGGACAAACACAGAAAACAAGGGGTGATGGGTCAGATTCAGGGAAGCAGACAAGTTGGAGAAAGATTTTTTAGAACTTGAGAGACAAACACATTTGCTGAGCATGCATGAGCCAGCTCTTGTTATTTGGCACAGATTGTTTCAGCTCATTAAACCTCTGTATTTTGTGTTCAAAGAGAATTTGACCAGGGTTTACAGGGAGGGGACAGTTTCTCCCAACCCCCAGATTCTGCTAACCTCAGCTGACTGTTATGTTTGTTATGTTTTCAAACACGTGTCTAGCTAACAAGAATGTTGCAGAGTGCCCTCTTGTGGGCAAAATATGCAGTATCGGCATCTCTGAAAGTGTGTTTCTCATGTCTGTTCTTTAGTTTTTCAATTTAAATGCATGAGGCATTTAAAAGATTTATACTGATATTAGCTGATACTAGCTTGGCAGATGGCTAATATGAGCCATGCCAATGCATCATACTGACTTTATGGTATGTTTCACATCAACAATTTTAACCTGCAAACTAAATGGTAACTAAAGCGACCAGCTTAAAGGAACCTCATTGCATTTTTTTTATAGAAAATCAAAATTATGCTATTTCTATTCTCAGCCAAGAGAAGAAGAAGTATCCAAACCCCTTTTTACCACTCCATCTTTTTATTACAGCTTTATTTCCCTGCAGTCTTCTCTTCCCACATTGCTGTGTATCATTTGATGTAGTGACCACCTGCAGATTAGAAGATGACTGTGAAACCGTTGGCAAGAATGTTTAGTGTGTGTGTGTGTGTGTGTGTGTGTGTGTGTGTGTGTGTGTGTGTGTGTGACAGACAAACACTGTCCTCCTGGGTATAAACAAGATTAACAGGAATGCACTCATCACAGCAAAACACATACATCATGTAGCTGAGTGAAATATACAATATTTTGCTTTGAAATATAACAGAACTTGTTCAGTTAGATCCCTTTTATTTCTATAGCACCACTTCACAAAAACAATTAACTCTGCAAATGGTGCAAACTAGAGGAGAAAGTACACATAAGTTGATGGCATGCAGTAGTGGTACATTTACACATGGGGAGTAAATAGAGGAGAGGGGAGGAGAGGTGCTCAGGGCATAATCCCAGCAGTCTGAGCCTATAGCAGGATAACTACAGAGTGGTTCAGGGTACAGTTCAGTACCATACCATAGCACTTTATTTATAAGGCACTTTTAAAACAATAACAGGGCTGACCAATGTGCTGTACAATAACACAAAATATAAAAGACAAACACATGACAGAAGGTAAAAGATGTAGAAAAACAAAAGAGCTGTTGAAGTTAAACAAGAAACGAGTACATAAATGTAACATAGACATCTCACACTGGGTCGAAGGCCAGGGAGTAAAAGTGTGTATTTAAATGAGATTTCAAAAACGGTGAGCGAAGGAGCATGCTTCACATGCAGTGGAAAATCATTCCACAATTTTGGAGCCACAACTGCAAAAACCCTGTCATCTCTGAGTTTACGTTCCGTCTTTGGAATAAGCAAAAGCATCTGGTCTGCTGACCTGAGAGAACGAGGCGGGACGTAAAGGTTCTCCAGCTCGGACTGATCTAATGGGGCACAACCATTAAGAGACTTAAAGACAAATAAAAGGATTTTAAACTGAATTCATAAACAAATTGGAATCTAGTGAAGGGACGCTAAAATTGGAGTGATGTGCTCTCACTTGCTTGTGCCAGATAAAAAAATTAGCAGTGATGTTTTTTGCACTAGCTGATTACGATGAAAGGTGCATGATAGTAATCGAGACGAGAAGCTATAAACTCATGTATTAATGTTTCAAGGTTGAGTTTGGCTAGAAGAGACTTGACCTTTGACAGTTGCCTCAGTTGGAAAAAGCAGGATTTTAACACTGCATTCACATGAGGATTGAGAAGTAATAAATGCATGAACTAGTTTTTCAGTGTCACTCTGAGACAGGATAGACAGAATTTCAGAGATATTGCACAAATGGAAGAAAGCAGTCCTGTATATTTGTTATAACAATAGTGTATGCTAGTGTAAGTAGCAGAAACTCGAAACTATGTAAACTAATAAATAAAGCACAAGTATCCAAGATTTCTACATAAACATACTGGCAGTAAGTGTTTCGTAACACAAACAAACCTTTAGAGTGAAGTATTACTTCAAAGGCGCTCTTAGACTTGGCCTGGAGATGTCATTAGTGAATAAAATCATTGCTCTTTAATTACTTTCTTTCAGTTCTATTTTAGAAGCAGCTTGATTGCAGCAATTGCATTTTCAAGCAGATGTAGTGATGCTGATGACTGACAGCAGATCTGAGAAGGATGGAAGAAAATAAATACAATATGTTGAAGGTAAAACCCGAGGTTTCAGTACATCTAGTAGTTTAGTAGCTTGTTTTTTCAGTCACAGATGCCCAATTCAATCCTGCTTAAGACATTTCACAGTCTTTCCTGATTGCCAATCTGAAATCTGATTTAAATGTTTGAAAAGGCACTCGACTCTTTCGAAGAGTTTCTGTTATTCTTGTCATGTACTTAAGTTATTTACTGCTTTCACATATCCCCTCACTGGCATTATTAAGGTTTCATTTCATCTTACTTCATCTTCTTTAATCTGATTCCTTCTGCCTACACAGTGGGTGTTTTACTAAGAGTCTGTGTGTCTCCTGTGCACGCAAAATGTGTGAATCTACTGAGCAGTATGATGTCATTGCTATCTTGGCACGACAAACCTGTCTGCGCAGTCCAAACAATTATCTCCTCTAAGTGGAGTAATTAAAACAACAATATTATTATTTATCCCAGTAAGAGAGAGTTGGAGGCAATTAAAGTCACGTCTTAAGAAGCCATGGACACTCAAATAAGACATAATGAGACGTAACAAATCTTTTCATCTGTAGTTATAAAAACGTTTAATGGATTGAAATGGAATCTTGCCATGCTGTCACTGAAATTCAAACTATGTACTGTCAGAAAAGTAACAACTGGATGTGATGAGGGTTTAATGGTTTTTTTTAATACATTTAAGATAGAACCGTCAACAGCTTTAACTTTAAAGCTGATGATAGTCACAAAGTTTCTACATTAAAATTCAATCAAAGTTGCTTGAGTCCTTGTGACCATGTGATTGCTGATAAATCAAAGGGGGTGCACTTCGGGATAGGAAGTAGCTTCTTAGCTTGAGATGAATCTGATACCGTTAAAGAAAGAAAAAAAGAGTAAAAATTTAAATTTTAAAAAAAGCTCTTCTTTGTTTAAATGTATATAACTGACGCAGATAAGCGATAACTTCAACTTTATGTTACGCCCCAGTCTAGGGGTACAGGAACGCAACACAAGTTTGAAAGAATTGCCCCGCCCTGGTCCCCAAAACCATACACAAAGGGAAACCAATTTCTTAGTGAATCGTGATTTATTTTTCTGCACTGCAAAAATGAAGCTCCGGGGTGAACAAAGGCCAAAATAACAAACAAAACAAGCTAAGTCAGGAGGAGGTGTTATCTACAACCCTATGTGAAATCAAATATCAAACAAAAGACAAGCGCTACACCTAACTCCCTAACTGAAATAAACAGGAGAAAACAGTGCAAGGAAAAACAATAAGGCAGCTCACCCCTTCTGTTGCAGTGCTATTTACAAGGCTATTTACAATGAAAACTAATGTACACACTATATACAAAACTCCAAAAAAGTCGCACAAAAGTCTCAGGTTTTGGAGGCCAGGGTCAGGTCTGCTGCTGCTGTCAGTGGCTGCCCCGGGACAACTGCTGGTGAGGGATTTGAATGAAGATCACATGGCCAGGGGACCAATCAGCAGCCGTCAGCTCATCCACTCCGGGACCTGCAAAGACTTAAAGGCACAGACAACAACAGCCACCAAAACAGATTATGGACAGGGCCATAACACCCCCCTTCCCAAGACCAAACATCTCCCCTAAAGATGTTTGGCGCTTAGGGGTTCCGAAAACCACGAGACAGCGCATCTGCCAGTACATTCTCTGTCCCTTTTTTGTGATGGATCTCCAGATTGAAATCTTGTACTAAGAGGGACCATCTCATGAGCCTTTGGTTAGAATTTTGCATTCGGGTCAAAAACACGAGGGGGTTGTGGTCTGTGTAAACAATGACAGGTGCTGAACTGGAACCGACATAGACCTCGAAATGCTGTAGAGCAAGCAATAGAGAGAGAGAGGGCTTCTTTTTCAATTGGTCTAGGCGTATGATTCTCGCTTGGGGTGCGAGAGGTCCCGGGATTGCCTTCGCTGGGGGGTCCGGGGACTGCCCCAGCCTTTGTCGTCTGCTGGAGGGTCCGAAGGAGGGACAGCTTCGGCCTTCTGTCTTCGCTGGAGGGCCCGGGGACCGCTCCAGCCTTCATCCGCCTTCGTTGGAGGGTCCGTGGGACCACTCCAGCCTTCGTGGTCTGCTGGAGGGTCAGGGGGACCGCTCCAGCCTCCATCAGTTTCATCTGCCTCCGCTGGAGGGTCCGTGGGACCGCTTCAGTCTTCATTTGCCTTCGCTGGGGGGTCCGAGGGACCGCCTCAGCCTTCGTCGTCTGCTTGAGGGTCCGTGGGACCGCTCCAGCCTTCATCCGCCTTCGCTGGAGGGTCCGTGGGACCGCTCCAGCCTTCGTCGTCTGCTGGAGGGTCAGTGGGACCGCTCCAGCCTTCATCAGCTTCGTCTGCCTTCGCTTCAGCCTTCGTTTGTCTGAATCAAACTTTTCACTTGGGGTTACATGTTTGATTTTTGGGTGGGGGGGAAATGTTACGTTTCGGTGTTGTCAGTTTTTTGTTTTTTTGCGTGACTGTCATGTATTTCCTGCTTTACTTTGAAAGTCTGTGTTATCTTAGTGTGTTCAGTTTACGTTTCCTTGTCTCGTCAGGTCTAATTTGCCCCAGCTGTGTTTCCCTCCTGTGGTCCATTCCCTGATTGCTCCTTCTATGTATTTAAGCCTTGTGTTTCAGTATGTCATGGTCGCGATCTCCCCCGTGTTGTAAATAGTTTGGTGTTTTTGTTGTAAATAAATAGTCTGTTGTAAATAGTTGTGAATGGGTTTGTTAATACTTTCGTTTGAGACACCTTCGTTTTGGGATTTTGGTGGAGAGCCTTCGTGGTTTTATTTTCCTTATCTTTGTTTTTCTACGTTGCACCCCGGTTGCCTAGGCCGGGGTGTAACAATATAACTGACGCAGATAAGCGATAACTTCAACTTGACATGAATTGTGCTTTAGTGGCAAATCTACGTTGTAACGATGGACACAGAACACACAGCTATGTTTACCACCTATAGGTATTATTAAAATTCAATCTTTCGATGCCTTAATCTTTCTGTACATATTACGTTCTTACAGTCCTTATTTTACAAAGATGGGGTTTGAAAGAAGTACAGTGGAACCCCATTTAACGAAAAGTTCAAGTTACGAAGGGACTTAACGGCAATATTTCTGCCCGTGTTACGGCAAAATGCCCGTGTAACAAAATCCTCTGGCTCTGATTGGCTGAGCCCAGAATGCCTACAATGCCCAGAATGCCTTCCGAATCATGTGACAACCCCCTTGGCTTTCGTACTTGCGCTTCGCTGTTCCACTTGAACGACGTATTGTTGTTGCAGTTAGAAATTAGCCTATAGCCTATCGTTCACTCAAAAGGCACGATGGATGCTTCAGCTTACGAAAATTTTCAATTTACGAATTAATTTCGTAAGTCGGGGTTCTACTGTATCCATGATTGTGTTCTCCGTTTACATGAGTATTTTCAGTATTTTCTATTCGTTCTACATCCCTCTTGCTGCACATGGGCGCATCCACTTGGTGTGCTTAACTTTTATACTCTTCTTTTTCTTTTGGAAACAAAATTTAGACATCAGTATTTGATTGTGGCTGTTTCTTCTTTAGTTTGTTAGACCACAAATTATTTTCAGGCTTTGACAAGTACCTATCAATAGTTAGCAACATGGCTAATGCTAGCAGTATTTTCTCTCACCCCAACTGGTCCCAGCAGATGGCCCCGCCCCTCCCTGAGCCTGGTTCTGCCTGAGGTTTCTTCCTGTTAAAAGGGAGTTTTTCCTTCCCACTGTCGCCAAAGTGCTTGCTCATAGGGGGTCATTTGATTGTTGGGTTTCTCCCTGTATGTATTATTGTAGGGTCTACCTTACGATATAAAGTGCCTTGAGGTGACTGTTGTTGTGATTTGGTGCTGTATAAAAAAAAAAAGAAGATAGAATTGAATTGAATTTCTATTTTATAAGCCAATGCAAAATTGAAAGAACCTCAGAGATGTATTCCTGTGGTATGCTGTGGCTGTATGATGATGCTAAGTTGGTTAACAAGCAGATAAGTCTTACTGATGGAGTAAACATAAAGCTAGCTTTCTGTTATGAAGCCCCTTTAAGCCTAAAGATCTCTTCACTGAGTATTTCATAGGTGTCAAACTCTGGCCCGCAGCCTAATTACATTTGGTCCGCGAAGCCATACCAAATTACTATTAGAGCTGGCCTACTGGTATTATACAGCTAATATATATATATTTTTAGTATTAAGCTTTGCTTGTTCCATATTCAGTTTTTCAGCAAAACATGTTTAAGTCCATAAGAAAAGATTCATTCTGATATCTAGAGAAATAAATATATTTCAATAAATATTAACGTTAGCCCGCGACTTTGTTCCAGTTTTGAATTTTGGCCCACTGTGTATTTGAGTTTGACACCCCTGGAGTATGTACTTGTACCAGATTAACCCTTGATCTGTCCTAACTCCTATTACTCTCTTTTCTTTCTTTTTCTCTTTCCTCTGATAAAGCGGCTTTTTGCATCTGCCATGCCAGGTAATCAAAGATATCAATCAGGGTCTCTGACATTAAAACTACACATATATATAGGCTATATCTATACATAGTTTTTTTACACCCATTATAAAGAAGAAACATAATTAATTTCATAATAAAAGGTTAAATCAAAAAATGCTATAAAATGAGCTGTAAAGTAGTCCAATGTTTGCAATATATATATATCAAAATAAATTGAAAACATTTTTATACATAAAGTACATAAGTACATCCTAGTACATTAGTTTATTTGATTTTTTTACATAACTGACCAAGAACATATTTGATTGTGTTTAAAAAAAAAATGTCTTCATATAAAGCTGATATACAATATATGACCTCATATTTCATAGTCATTTCCATGTTGATAAAAAAACAGAAAAAGGGCGCTTTTATAACACCTGTAAATCCATTCAGTGAGAATCACAGGTACGAGATTAAGAGCCAAGTGTTAATCGGCACAGGGTATGGGGTGAGCTGCTTCATTCAAAGATCTGACATGTATGATCTTGACTTTGTTATTGAAAGCTGTTCTGTCATCATGTTCAGATCTTATGAGAGCTCGAAGGCCTTCAGAATAAAAGGCTATGGATATTTTTTAGTCTGATCCAGGTTTAAAAGATTTCTGAATGATCTGAAATAAAGCATAAAATTATCTACAATTGACATAATTTTCAGATGAAATTAGCGGCAAAGTCAGCCCAAGAGTAGAGTGTTTGATGCAAAAAAAAAAAAAATCTCCAGAAACCTTCAAATTGTGTTAAGGCGTCTGCAGGCAACGACTGGAAGAGATGTCAAAGTTCATATATCTGCAATCAGAAAGAGACTGCACAAGTTTGACCTGCGTGTGAAGCATACCAGAAAAAGTCTTTGCTATCCAAAAAGAACATCAGAGCAAAGCTCTGCTAGTCTGAGGCTTTTTCAAGCAATATGCTTTGAATGGACTGTTAAAGATAGAACTGTTTAATCGACAGGAACAGATTTTATGAGGATGAGAAGAAACTCATGCCAGCTTGTAGCCACTGATTTAAGCATATATTATGCATTCTGTCAAAGACGCTTACTAAAATGTGAAGTTATCTGTGTGAAAGTTGAAGTCGAACCAGAAGTCACTCTTTCAACCACATAACGATCCTGAGCACAATAGAAACACCACCAAGGAATGGCTCAAAGCAAGTAAATTGAGGGTTATGGAATGGCTGATTCGAAGCCCAGATTCAAAGCAGATTGAAACATTGAAGAAAGCAGTGTGTGCATGAAAACTCTCAAACATTTTGCAAGTGAAAGTATTTGCCCTTTTGAACAGCTAAAAGAAGCCATCTATGCTGTCGGCATGACTAATAGCTTGTGAACACAGTTTTTTTTTCTTTTTCCTCAGAAGAACGTCTGAAAATCTCTACATGTTGATATTTCTATCAAATAAAATATAGAAAAAGCATGACTATTTTGACTATATTAAAGAGACTTTTTTCTGTTATTTTCAATCAGATTCATGGATATGAACCCAAACAACATTGAGCTCTGCACCACATTTAATAAGTTCCCCAGCAAAATGAGCTGAATAAACAATGAGCAGTTGTTAAGCTAGGGGAAAACAAACAAAGTGACAGGCATAGAGATTTCTGACATTAATAAGGTAAGACCTGAACCTTTAACAAAAGCTCCAGCAGATCAGCCACCTGTACAGCTCATACTGCAGAGGGTTAAATCTCCCCATGCCCTCGTGTTAGATCATAGGCTAATGACAATAATAAGAAGGGTTAAAAGAAAAGAAAAGAAAATGACTGTGTTTTAGGGCAGACTGCAGCCTTGCAGCAATTTTGCTTTTCCATTGAGGACCTGCCTCTAAATAGCCAGAGTGCCCGAGCCTTCAGGAGGCCAGCAGGGGCTCCTGCAGCCTGCCTGACTGACTGATCAACTGCAGTCCTCTTGTTTGAAATTAATAATATGGAGAAACTGATTGGCAGTCTCTGGTTAAAAATAGAAGCTCCTTGGTAACACGGATGGAGGGTGTGGGTTTTCCCTGTGGAGCGTTCAGCTTCATGCACAGAGCAACCACAGAGTTGTCTAATGCTCCCTTTGAACACTTCAGGTTATTTGGATTCTGCACTTCATATCTGGATTGACAAAAGAGAATTAAAAGAGGCGAAACAAAATGGGGAGCTCATCAGTTATTCATGAGCTTCTCCCATCCTCCGCCTCCTTCTGCTTCCCATCTTTTGAAGTTCATTCCTCTTTTTTAATTCTCACTTGGAACTTGTCTGTTTCCCTCTCTCTCCTTCTCCTCCCCCTTCTGTTTTGGATCTTCAGCGATCCCCTCCTCTAAAAACCTCGACCATGTGTAGAGACTGTGCTTCTCTCAATTCAAGCGATTTGTTTACCCCTGTGAGATGTTGGGTTTGTCGTCTCTTGTGACAGCCTCCCCTGGGATTAAGAAACTATAACCGATATTAGTCCTGCTGCAAAAAGAGGAGTGATAACAATGAAACCATTCTGATTTTTACTTCCTCTTCCCCTTCTGTTTATTTTTTTTTTTAACTTGTTCTGCAGATCACACGGATCGGCCTGATTGTCCATAAAACCAAGGCGCAGGATTTCCAGGTTTTAGCGGGCTCGGCTGGGTTTTTAATGGCAGCCTATTGTGTGGGTAAGAAATCTAATACAAGGACTGCTGTTCCTCACAGAGATGCACTGGCACCATTTACTTGTTAAAGTGAAAATATAGGAAAAAAGTGGATTTTAGGTTCCTTTTTCCACAAGAACAAGTGTAAAAACACTAATAATAATAATCATTTATGAATATTTGTTTCTGATAAAAGATCATCTCTGCTTTCTGGCAGGATTTGACTACATCTCAGGCCACTTAGACTTACTCTATATGTGTTTTTTTTCTTTTTAGGACTGTTGCTATATCAGATTATTGGTATGTCGGTAAAAGTATCCATTTCTGAGATTTTGTTACAGCATATGAAATAATATTGTGTTACATAGGATGGTAGCATGTGTTAAGAAAGTGGTAGGAAAGATTTTTAGAAAATGAATTAAAAATGATTGAAGAGATGTGCGAAAAAGAACATTTCTCATCGTTTTCTGTGTTTTTAACACATTTCATGTTTTTTTTTAAACCAGAATTATCTTCTCTACGACATCGTGACTCTTCTGTGGATGAAATTTGCCCATTGTGTTTTTCAGGGAAGAAAGTAATTTATATTTGTGAGAGACATATAAACCTGTCTCAGTCAGTTTTCTAGGTTTGTAGAGGCGTAACCTCAAAAACACCGATAGATAGAACTTTATTAATCCCACAAGGGAAATTGTGCATCAATTAGACCACACGCTAATACAACAGGAGACAAATACAAAACAGTTAACCTATCCTTTTTAATAAGAATGAGCCAACACAAACAGACACTGAAAATACACAGAAGCTGCAACAATACAAAATCACTTGTGCATATTTTAGCTAGTACTTCAGTATTTAGCAGTAGCTCTGTTTCCTTTTGTCTCTCGCATCCATCTTCCCTTTGACCGTGCATTACTCCAGGGACTTGTCTAACATATTGTGCAGAGAGGCAGGTAAGTACTGGATGCCTTGCAGAGTGAGCGGGAGAGAGGGCTATCAGCAGCATGCTGTGCAAGTGTCTTTGAGGTGCACACTCACCCGCTACAGATGAGAGCATGAAGTCTACTGCATCATCAGATTAATGACTGATGTGTGGATCCTCAGAGGTCCTTCCACTCATTCCTGCTTTTTAGAAATATGCTGCTCAAATTCAAGACAGATCAAAGGGAGCTCGCCCTGTCTCCCTGATTGTCCTGGAATTACAGTGCTGACGCCATACGTCCTAAACATGCTCATACAATAAATTCCTAAATCACACAGTAATGGCTTAAAATGGGATGTCCTTGTTATTTGTCCTTATTTAACACTTGTTATTGATTTCTAATTGATTTATTCTACTTTCCAGCTAGTACAGCTGCACTTTTCTGCCCTCCCTCAGCATACAGCTGCACAGCCACATAGAATTTGAATAGTTTGTGTCGATTACAACACAGGAAGACGTTTAAAACTGTTGTAAAGGACCATAAATAAGTGGTCAATAATGATTACGGAAAATCACAAAAATAAGATGAGATGCCATATGTGGAGCAACTTCCTGATAAGCAGGTCTGAGGCACACAAGCTCCTTACTACCACAGACCTGGAAAGAGGACGGGCAAACACAAATACACAACCATTCAAGCCCACAGAGAAAAGGAGGCTATCGCACAAAGGAAAGGGAGAGGAATGAGAGGCGAAGCTAGGTCTCTTAGAGCATCTGGATGCAACACATCTGACAGGCAGGGGAGAAAGGCTGCATGATTCATTATACGTGGCTTGCAAAAGTATTCGCCCCCCTTGAATTTTCCCACATTTTGTCACATTACAGCCACAAACATGAATCAATTTTATTGGAATTCCACGTGAAAGACCAACACAAAGTGGTGCACATGTGAGAAGTGGAACGAACATCAAACATGATTCCAAACATTTTTTACAAATAAATAACTGCAAAGTGGGGTGTGCGTAATTATTCAGCCCCCCGAGTCAATACTGTAGAACCACCTTTTGCTGCAATTACAGCTGCCAGTCTTTTAGGGTCTGTCTCTACCAGCTTTGCACACCTAGAGACTAAAATCTTTGCCCATTCTTCTTTGCAAAACAGCTCCAGCTCAGTCAGATTAGATGGACAGCGTTTGTGAACAGCAGTTTTCAGATCTTGCCACAGATTCTCGATTGGATTTAGATCTGGACTTTGACTGGGCCATTCTAACACATGGATATGTTTTGTTTTAAACCACTCCATTGTTGCCCTGGCTTTATGTTCAGGGTCGTTGTCCTGCTGGAGAGAAGCACCTCCAGAGCACGATGCTGCCACCACCACTTTTTCAAATCACTTTCAAATCACTTTTTTTTTTTATTGTCACATCACATGTGCAGGCACACTGGCACAGCACATGCGAGTGAAATTCTTGTGTGCGAGCCCCACAAGCAACAGAGATGTGCAAACACAACAACACAAACGAGCAAAATACAAGAATGGCCAACCTGAAACTAATAAATATATGTACAATATATAATAGTGTATGCATTTCTGGATGTGTATACTAAATATTTTCCTACGTGTGTGTGTGTGTGTGTGTGTGTATACACATTTTTACAAATTAAATAGTAAAAAAAAAAAAAATAATAATAATAATAATAAAATATATAAAATATACAGATATACAGAATACACCATATTTGACAGTGGGGATGGTGTGTTCAGAGTGATGTGCAGTGTTAGTTTTCCGCCACATATAGCCAAAAAGTTCCATGTTGGTCTCATCTGACCAGAGCACCTTCTTCCACATGTTTGCTGTGTCCCCCACATGGCTTGTGGCAAACTGCAAACGGGACTTCTTATGGTTTTCTGTTAACAATGGCTTTCTTCTTGCCAGTCTTCCATAAAGGCCAACTTTGTGCAGTGCACGACTAATAGTTGTCCTATGGACAGATTCCCCCACCTGAGCTGTAGATCTCTGCAGCTCGTCCAGAGTCACCATGGGCCTCTTGGCTGCATTTCTGATCAGCGCTCTCCTTGTTCGGCCTGTGAGTTTAGGTGGACGGCCTTGTCTTGGTAGGTTTACAGTTGTGCCATACTCCTTCCATTTCTGAATGATCGCTTGAACAGTGCTCCGTGGGATGTTCAAGGCTTGGGAAATCTTTGTGTAGCCTAAGCCTACTTTAAATGTCTCAATAACTTTATCCCTTCATGGTGTTGTTGCTCCCAATATTCTCTTAGACAACCTTTGAGGCTGTCACAGAGCAGCTGTATTTGTACTGACATTAGATTACACACAAGTGCACTCTATTTAGTCATTAGCACTCATCAGGCAATGTCTATGGGCAACTGACTGCACTCAGACCAAAGGGGGCTGAATAATTATGCACACCCCACTTTGCAGTTATTTATTTGTAAAAAAATGTTTGGAATCATGTAGGATTTTTGTTCCACTTCTCACGTGTACACCACTTTGTATTAAGATAAGATAAGATAACTCTTTATTGTCATTGCACAGTCATACATAGTACAATAGTACAATGAGATTGAAAAACTGCCCTACGTCGGCACTACATATAACACAACACGACACGATATGACACATCACAACGCAACACAAACAACAGTATATTAACTTAGTAATAAAAAAAGAAGAAGTGTATGTGTATTGCACACTGTTATTATTGCACATTATTGGTCTTTAATGTGGAATTCCAATAAAATTGATTAATGTTTGTGGCTGTAATGTGACAAAATGTGGGAAAGTTCAAGGGGGCTGAATACTTTTGCAAGCCACTGTATATGTAACAGTTAACCCAGCTGCAAATTACAGATAGTTAATATAATCAATAATATTGTATTGTAACACTTTGGCTTAAAGCAGATGGTAGCAATGAAGTAAAACACTGAATTCATACAGAAACACAAAACAACTGTGAGAAATGTTGCTTGTCAGTGTTGCTTTTCTAACCGATCTCACCAAATGATGGATGTAACAGCTGCTTTGTGTGTAGTACGTACACAGTAAAATGCCCACCATTTTATTGTGTGTCCAGATTCTAAGTGTTCCAAATCTACTTTCACAAACATTCGACAATGTGCCCCAGAGGCATTCGCTACCTTCTGCTTAATAGCCCACAGTATGCTTTAGAGCTGTGAAAATTACAGTTGTTTCACTAATAACACAAAATGACAAATTGCCCCTAGAAAACAGTAAAAGGCACAGGCTTGTGTATTTGACTCGTAAGCTGCGTTTCACATGAACCAACCAATCAGGACTCGAGTAACTGTGCCATTGTTAGCAAGAGTAGGAACAAATCAGCTGGAATCTGATTGGATCATCAGAGGCAGAAGGCAGAAAAGATTTCAGATATTTAAAAACTGAAATAATTGAAATTGAAAATGTCCTATTGTTACACTGTCCAGTAGGGGACACAGTGTTTCTATGTAAAGCCACATTGAGATGAGTTTTTATTTTATGCTTCAGCTTTCACGTTAAACTTTATATCTGACTTTCATGACTCTCACCTTTCCCTCCGTGTAAGGTTGCTCAAAGCCAGTTTCTGAAAAATAACCCTGGACAGCACAGCAAGCAAACACAGGAAACTCAAGGAACCATGCAATCATGTCTATATTTTTCACAAGTTGTTGAGCCTAAATCCATATTTCTTCAGGATCAAAGAGCCTGGAAGCACAGAAGGGTTATCTGCATCCAACATTCAAGACACCAGCCCTGTGGTATCTTCTTATTTATATCTTAGCTGTGTGCAAAACACCTACAAACAACAACAACGTTACTAGTTACTCTCTGCCCTATCAGTTTTTTCACACAACTATTTAAAATAAATCAATTTGGTGTTTTCTCACCCAGTGGAGAGGCACATAAGCTTCACTAAATTGTAAAGCAGCAGCAATATCAAGTAAAGTACCTTCTACCTTTTTCATATGCTGGCCACGTACAGTGTACTGTAAACTCGGATTAGATGACACACCTGGGAATGGACATCAGTATGATGCTCAAGAACCTAATGAGTCATGTTCTCCCACCACCAGCCCCGTCAAACACACTAATACACAGACACACACACTCCCTCTCTCCGATGGTTCTCTGATCTTTGGTCCTTGACATGTTGTCATATATACAGAATTTGTCTTGTGAGTAAACGTGTGCGTGAAAGTGATGAAGGCAACACAGAACGAGTTATATGAGAAAGTCTCCGCACAATTTATTTTTTTTGTCCAAATGAATTCTGTCAGTAACCCTAACAAAGAAGCATGTCGGTCCGTTTTAAACTTTAAAGAGACAGGACTGCTCACATCTAAATCCTCCATGCATGGGTTGCATGCAAACATATTATATGCTCTGCTGGCCATAGTTTCTAATTCTGCTGACTTTTAGCTATAGAGACATAAAGTGAAACCATTACATTGTTCAACTGAGTTTGAATCCTCATTAAAAATATTACCTTAGCACAAGTAATAAAAAAAAAGGATCCAGCTCCAATTGTGAAGATTTAACCTTCTTTTTTAGCTTCAGCAAACACTTTTCCCACCATCTAGCCTTGATTGCTGAACCCTCTCTAGCTTGATAGAGCGCCGCGCTAAAGAATGGAGAGCACTAAGGTGGAAGAGTTTAGATTTACAGGTCAAAAATCATTAAAGGATAATCTGCATGAATAAGAAAAACACTACTTACAATTTTTAATTGAACATTAATAAAGTCACCATTAATTGAAATGGTGACTTTATTATAGTAAATTTTAATTAGTGTGAAACGCACATTTCATTGTGGATCGTTTTCACTGTGACTTAGTCTGCATCAGTTTAGCCTTCAGTCCTTCGGTGGAGAAGCTTCCCCTCGCAGGCCTGCTTGTCTGTCTGTCAGCAGCCAACAGCAACACTAGACACACAGTTGTTGCCTGGGTTATCTATGTGGAAAAAAAAAAACAACTAATGAAAACAGAAAAGTCAGACAACCATCTCTAAAGTGATCATTGCCTTGTACTGACATACAATTGGAATGGAAAATCAGGACAGCTATACAATCAGGACAGTGATATATTAAAGTTGATATACTGAATGTTGGGTTTGTTCATTTCCATTTCTTTGAACACTAAATTCTACCCACAGATGCTATATTTAATATTTAAAACCCTCTGAAGGGGAAACAGAAAGAGACACGCGGCGATGTGGTGATGGAGAACACTGGCTCACAACTGATTGGGTGCTAAATATTTATTAGAGCTTTACCTTCACAGTCAGAGCCCAGACTGTCCACTAGCCATCAATCTTCAACCGTCAGCAACACGGAGACGAGCAAATTGCTTTATATGCGGACTAAACGCTGCACCGAGTGACTCCACACACAAAACGTGTCAAACCTCTGCCTTAAACATAGTTTAACAACAAGCTGTCAGCATACCATCTCACTCCTACATCAGGTTAGTTTGCAGAAATCTGAAGTGCCTATTGTTGACAACCTTTAAGGATTATGCTTGCAGCTAAAGACATCATTATGGCCTTAGTGTTTTCTGAGGTCTGAACTAGCGCCCCCCAAAAAGAAGGTTGCTTCTAGACTATTCTAGACTAAATGGTTGCAGTGAAAGTATCAAGTAGTCAAAGAGAAAAAGAGAGAAATATTTAAAAAATATCAATTTCGTGTTGGAGATTATTTTTTCTCCCTTTAAAAAATATCAATTTCGTGTTGGAGATTATTTTTTCTCCCTTCTAATAATCCTGTCACACTTCAGACTTTACTCTGTAACTACTGCAAAAAAAAAAAGGTCTGATATGATAAAACTTGTGGAAGTTGGCAGATCTGCTTTTCTTTGATTTTTGTCATAATTGCAAACAGGAAGTTATATCTGGCAAAAACTATTCTGGTTTCTTCCCTCTTTATAGATGAGGATTTTACAAACTAAGAGTATTTAAACTCAGAGGGTTAAAAAGATATCTCCTTGCATAACAGTTCCTAAAAAAAGAGATGAATGGAAAAGGGAAGAAGAAAAACTAATATATATATATATATATATATATATATATATATATATATATATATATATATATATATATATATATATTAGGGGTGCAACGATACACAAAATTCACGGTTCGGTTCGGTTCGATACTTTGGTGTCACGGTTCGATATTTTTTCGATACAAAAAAAATGTTCATGCATTTTTAATTTGTCATTTATTAAAATTATAAATATATATTTTAACTCAAAAGTACAGTTTTTAAATTTAACCCTAACCCTTGTGCATGTTTTTTATTTTGACTGCGGACCACTTATGTGCAGCCCTGGTTATTTAGCTCGTCATATCGCAGCCACAGAAATTCTTTTGTCCATGAAACCATAAAGCTGCTCTTTCGTTTTGCCTTATAGTCTGATTTGTCATAACTTCTCCGTTTTGTGGTAAGCTTTTCTTTGGCTGTCACTTCTTCACCCTGACCTGTCTTATTTGGCTCAGCAGAACTGAAATGCTTTTACACACGCACTCACATAAGCTCAGCGATTCTCTACGCGATCAACCTCTCACATGTTTAAGCTGCGGGAGATTTCACTTGTCATGTTTGCATAGTAAGCTAACGATTAATAAGACGATGTCAGAGGAATTGGTGCACAAATTTTCATCACTCACAGATCAGTGCTGTCGCTCTCTATACACAGTTCGCACGATTGCAAAGTGAAAGCAAAAAAACAAGCGCAAATTCAAACGCGATTTCAATATGTCACATATTGACAGTGGCTCACCCAATGACATAATTACCCAGCTACATTTCTGAAAGAATGCAAAAGCATTGACATATATTTTTCCTTCCTACAATAGCCCGACAGGCAGGGCAGAGATAGCCCCGGGACATCGGGCTAGCGATATTGCGAGCCCTGTATCTGATTGAGGAATTACTCATCTTTGGAAAAGAGAGTTTATTACAGAGAAATGTCTCTTTCCAAAATAAAAGCTATACTATCCGCTTCTTCTGGGCTATATTCTCAGCAGCATATTAAACATATCAGGTCTCCATAAGGAGAATCCTGTGCTAACAGCTGTCTAAATGACTCGGCTAAAGTTTGTAGCATGCATGCTTGTTGTTTTTGTCTTTGCACTAGGATGATGTCGGTGTAAATGTGCAGTCATATTCGTTGTGTTCCCACTAGTGCTTTCAGGTTAATCTCGTTGAAATAACCTTAACGCCACAACACGGCAAATCTCCGTTAACGAGCTACCCTATACAGAGGGGCTAGACGGCCAACACGTTAACGAGCTAACTGCGCTAACACACTAGCTCCCACCCATGTAATTGAGCATTGCATGGCACATCCAACATACTGTTTTACTTTAGTCCATGACTCGCTTACCTTCAGGGTCATACGTCACATGAAAACCAAAATAATTCCAAACGCCAGATCTGAATGAGGGTGGGGAGGTCCACTTCTGTCTCGCTAGCTTGCCCTGCGTTCGACTACTCCGCCTAGGCTGCACTCTCGAGCCTAGGCGGAGTAGTCAAATGCAGATTCACTGAGCGCTCAACACAGACAGCATCGTCAGAAGGAAAGTTGATAAAATAAATTACAAATTTTGTATTGTTCTTTTTTTTTTCTCCCCTTTGGTTTTCTTTCTTTCTCTCCCCCTCTTTCTTTCATTCTTTCCCCCTGTCCTATCCCACAGTCATGTCTGTCCCGTTTGCAACTGAAAATAAAATAAATTCATAATTATAATAAAGGTCAATCAAATGGACCAATATGATGATCCACTTAAAATAAATCCTCTTGGCATCTTTCTTGGCCTCAAGACAACAATTCTGATGGCTATAGATCCAAACGGGACACAAAAAAAAATTGAAAAAAATTGAAAAAAATTGTATTGTTCGATACATATGCGTACCGAACCGAAAGCACTGTATTGAACGGTTCAATATATATATATATATATATATATATATATATATATATATATATTATATTATGCCTTTACCAGTGAAACTTGAACTCTCATCGGTCTTTGATTTGTGTCTGTAGGTGCTATCGGTGGAGTGTGTGCGCTGGCTAATGTGCTGGGCCAGGAGCTATGTGAGTTGGAGCGTCTGTGTGTGTCCGGGCGTTGGGAGGAAGCCAGAGTCCTGCAGCAGCGCCTTATCGAGCCCAATGCCGCTGTGAGTACCATCTGCTGCTCATTGCACGCTTTTATCCACCACAGACATGAACTCCCACAAATGGTGCCAGACTGGAGGTTTAGTCACATTTCTTAAAGGTAAAACTGTTCTGCCTGAAATACTCTTACTGATTGCACTCTGGGCCAAGAAGACAAACCTGATTTTTTTTTCTCTGCTGTATTTATAGATAATCGGATGTTAAACTCAAAACAAATGTTACTTCCTCTATGAACTATTCATGCAAAGTCCAGTGCACTCAGAAAAAAGCCCGCTCATTCTCAGACACAAATGATTCTTTTGTTTTTTTTAGGTTTTTTTTATAAACAACAGACACTGACGGCATAAGCTGCTTAAAGTTAACCTTAGCCTTACCTTTGGTTCGTCTTACGCCTGTTAGCACACAGGGCAGCTTATGATCGCCAACAAATACGGTCATTCAAAGCCAGCTGATGCCAACAATGTTCAGATCGTCAGTGAACATCCACCTCAAATGAGCTTTTGGTTGGCCTTTCTTATGTCTACCCATTTATGGAGTCCAGGTCATGGTGGTCTTTGCAAATTGTTCAGGAGATGCAGTGGCTTGGAAAAGTATTCGGCCCCCTTGAACTTTCCCACATTTTGTCACATTACAGACACTTCACCCGTTGCCTACTGGTGGTGGTCAGAGGGCCTGGTGGCGCCAGTGTTCGGCAGCCTCGCCTCTGTCAGTGCGCCCCAGGGCAGGTGTGGCTACAATGTAGCTTGCCATCACCAGTGTGTGAATGTGTGTGTGTGAATGGGTGGAAGACTGGATGTGTAAAGCGCTATACAAATACAGGCCATTTACCATTTTACCATTACAAACATGAATCAATGTTATTGGAATTCCACGTGAAAGACCAACACAACGTGGTGTACACGTGAGAAGTGGAACGAAAATCATACATGATTCCAAACATTTTTTACAAATAAATAACTGCAAAGTGGGGTGTGCGTAATTATTCAGCCCCCTGAGTCAATACTTTGTAGAACCACCTTTTGCTGCAATTACAGCTGCCAGTCTTTTAGGGTCTGTCTCTACCAGCTTTGCACATCTAGAGACTAAAATCTTTGCCCATTCTTCTTTGCAAAACAGCTCCAGCTCAGTCAGATTAGATGGAGAGTGTTTGTGAACAGTAGTTTTCAGGTCTTGCCACAGATTCTCCATTGGATTTAGATCTGGACTTTGGACCATTCTAACACATGGATATGTTTTGTTTTAAACCACTCCATTGTTGCCCTGGCTTTATGTTCAGGGTCGTTGTCCTGCTGGAAGGTGAACCTCTGCTCCAGTCTCAAGTCTTTTGCAGACTCCAAGAGGTTTTCTTCCAAGATTGTCGTGTATTTGGCTCCATCCATCTTCCCATCAACTCTGACCAGCTTCCCTGTCCCTGCTGAAGAGGAGCACCCCCAGAGCATGATGCTGCCACCACCATATTTGACAGTGGGGATGGTGTGTTCAGAGTGATGTGCAGTGTTAGTTTTCCGCCACACATAGCGTTTTGCATTTTGGCCAAAAAGTTCCATTTTGGTCTCATCTGACCAGAGCACCTTTTTCCACATGTTTGCTGTGTCCCCCACATGGCTTGTGGCAAACTGCAAACGGCACTTCTTATGGTTTTCTGTTAACAATGGCTTTCTTCTTGCCAGTCTTCCATAAAGGCCAACTTTGTGCAGTGCACGACTAATAGTTGTCCTATGGACAGATTCCCCCACCTGAGCTGTAGATCTCTGCAGCTCGTCCAGAGTCACCATGGGCTTCTTGGCTGCATTTCTGATCAGCGCTGTCCTTGTTCGGCCTGTGAGTTTAGGTGGACGGCCTTGTCTTGGTAGGTTTACAGTTGTGCCATACTCCTTCCATTTCTGAATGATCGCTTGAACAGTGCTCCGTGGGATGTTCAAGGCTTGGGAAATCTTTGTGTAGCCTAAGCCTACTTTAAATTTCTCAGTAACTTTATCCCTGACCTGTCTGGTTTGTTCTTTGGACTTCATGGTGTTGTTGCTCCCAATATTCTCTTAGACAACCTCTGAGGCTGTCACAGAGTAGCTGTATTTGTACTGACATTAGATTACACACAAGTGCACTCTATTTAGTCATTAGCACTCATCAGGCAATGTCTATGGGCAACTGACTGCACTCAGACCAAAGGGGGCTGAATAATTATGCACACCCCACTTTGTAGTTATTTATTTGTAAAAAAATATTTGGAATCATGTAGGATTTTTGTTCCACTTCTCACGTGTACACCACTTTGTGTTGGTCTTTCACGTGGAATTCCAATAAAATTGATTCATGTTTGTGGCTGTAATGTGACAAAATATGGGAAGATTCAAGGGGGGCGAATACTTTTGCAAGCCACTGTAGGTGAAGGATGTGTCCTTCTAATTGAAATCACTAAGTAATGGTGTCAGTGTGGTAACTCAGTCCGAGTAAGAGATCTTAAAAATCCTTTGCAGGCTGTGTTGTTGCAGTTTGTTGAGGTTTTGGGAAATGTTTTCCATTGCTCTCCATGTTTCTCATGCATACAGGACAGTGGGCACAGCTACTGAATTGATAAGACATATTTTTGTAGCTGAGTTTAGAGAGGCAGATGCACAGATCAGTTCCAGTCATTATAGTATACTTAACCCTTTAGAGCCGATCGGAGCGGGCACGCTCTGTTATGCGTAACTATTTTTAAATCCCGGTAGCACTGCAACCACGTAAGCTAGCGCAAAAATTTTTTTTGCATATGAAACTGGAGGAGTTGTACTTACATATTGTGCCATCAGCTTGTCCTAGGTCACGGTTTCCTTCCACATAAAGCTTTGCAAAAACTGCATAAAAAGCGCTTGCAGGAACAAAAACATAATATTCCAGAAACACGCTTTGCTGGTCCGATCAGCTGTTCAAAACACTTCCTACGTTGGAATAGACGTCAGCGCGAACTTTTGCATTTCCGCCATTACCTGGCCGAAACCGGAAGTGACGTCATTTTCGCGGAAATGTAGTCTTTTTTGCGATCAGGGCCTCAGGGCTTATACTGCTCTTTTTAAAAGTTATCTTTGACTTTATGACTTTCTGTGTCGTTTCTGGGATGCTTAGGACTCATATTGCACTGCTGGAAATAGTTTATTTTGATGCATATGCTGCTTTTTTGCAAATTTGCAGTATAATATTTATTTTCGTTTTTCCTGCAGTGTATAAAAATTGGTGTATTTCAAAAATAAAACTATGAAGACACTCAAAATAAATTTCCTGTGGTGGGAAACTATTTTGTGCAACTTTTTTGTATTTACAGTTTTGAGGGATAAGCCTCTTAAATTTCTCTAACTACAAATATATGTTAAAAAATCAAAAACGATTTTCAATTTTTTTGTAGTTTATTGCACTTTTTTGCAATTTATGTAATTACTATGCACTTAATGAATACATATTATTAAAATCTGGGCTATAATGGTTGTATTGATGTATAGCAACTTGAAATGCTCCCAAAAATGGCTCCACAGCATGTAAAAATATAATATAAGCTCTGGCGGACTTGGTTCTATGGTAGGTCTTAAAGGGTTAAGGCTTTGTCCACTTAGCCGATGACAGTCCAGTCAACCATACTATCAGCAGTGAATAGATTCCAGAGTACTAGAACTTGTTCACCTCTTCTACCTGCCTTTGGTTGATATGAATGAGAATCTGTATATGCACTACCCAGTCTGTAGTCCTCTGATCTGGTTGAGGTCTACAACATGTTTAGCTTCTCTACAAAGCAATCCAACAGTTGACTCACCTCCTTATAACAAAATCAGTAGTGAAGAGGAATAGAAAAGGTGAGAAACACAACCCTGTGGTATTCCAGTTTCAATCTTGTGGAAATCTGTTGTGGCACTTTCCGTGCAGATGCAGCAGCAAGAGCAATGGTAAAGACAGCCTTGTGCTCTTGTAATTCAAGGTTTTATTTGATGATCATTCGCAGGGTAAAGATCTGTTTAGTGCATTAACTGCTTCTGCGAAAGCCAGCTTGTACTTCTTGTAATCGCTGTTATAAATGGACATGATGGAGTAAAAAAATGCTGAGGATTTTTCCAGGGACACAAATGGTACAGCTAACTTAACTAGCTGGCTAACCTTAGCTTGCTACTCTTCTTGCCAGAAAAATGATATCTGAACAAAAACACTGGCTGGCTTACATAAGTCATGAAAGTATCTCAGTCAGTAAAGTAGCAAATGATTTTGTGCAAGAATAAGTGATGTAATTGCCACAAAACACAGGAATGATTAACCATCGTGTTTTGTAATAATCTGCTAGCTGTGACTCCAGGCAGGTACGTTTAGCTTTAACTTGGCTTTGCGCCATGTATATTTATATACATATACAGTGGGGCAAAAAAGTATTTAGTCAGCCACCGATTGTGCAAGTTCCCCCACCTAAAATGATGACAGAGGTCAGTAATTTGCACCAGAGGTACACTTCAACTGTGAGAGACAGAATGTGAAAAAAAAATCCATGAATCCACATGGTAGGATTTGTAAAGAATTTATTCGTAAATCAGGGTGGAAAATAAGTATTTGGTCAATAACAAAAATACAACTCAATACTTTGTAACATAACCTTTGTTGGCAATAACAGAGGTCAAACGTTTACTATAGGTCTTTACCAGGTTTGCACACACAGTAGCTGGTATTTTGGCCCATTCCTCCATGCAGATCTTCTCGAGAGCAGTGATGTTTTGGAGCTGTCGCCGAGCAACATGGACTTTCAACTCCCGCCACAGATTTTCTATGGGGTTGAGGTCTGGAGACTGGCTAGGCCTCTCCAGGACTTTCAAATGCTTCTTACGGAGCCACTCCTTTGTTGCCCGGGCAGTGTGTTTTGGATCATTGTCATGTTGGAAGACCCAGCCTCGTCTCATCTTCAAAGTTCTCACTGATGGAAGGAGGTTTTGGCTCAAAATCTCACGATACATGGCTCCATTCATTCTGTCCTTAACACGGATCAGTCGTCCTGTCCCCTTGGCAGAAAAACAGCCCCATAGCATGAGGCTCTCTTCCCAGTCTGGTGCAGGTCTACAATACTTTTCCTGGTGTCCTTCGAAAGCTCTTTGGTCTTGGCCATGGCGGAGTTTGGAGTCTGACTGTTTGAGGCTGTGGACAGGTGCCTTTTACAGAGGTGTGGACTCGAGTCACATGACTTGGACTCGAGTCAGACTCGAGTCATTAATTTTATGACTTTAGACTTGACTTGAAAAAATGTTCTAAGACTTGTGACTTGACTTGGACTTTTACACCAATGACTTGGGACTTGAATTGGACTTGAACCGGTTTACTTGAAAAGACTTGATATTTTACCCCAAATATAAAATTTAACATGCATATTATATAGATATTGAAAATGTGACGTCATTCACGGGTAGAACCGCAAAGGATTCTGGGAACTCGTGGCAAGCGGTACTAGCGCACGCAGGCTTTCAATTAAAATCAGTTATACAGCGATAAAAAGAAACACAAAAATGTCAAGAAGCCGTTGTATTATTAACTGCAATAGCCGGTCGCATGACAGCCACGGGAAGCCGACGGGTAAAGAGATCGGTTGTTATCGGATTACGTCGTTGAAGAGAAATTGTTCGAGCCATGTTTCCGAAGTAACAAAGATGCGACGGATGGCCTGGATTGCAGCCATTCAAAGATCAAATATAACGTCCCAGAACCCTCCAGCTCACAGGTTAGTCTGCTCCAAGCATTTACACGAAGGTCAGTGTTTTTTAGTAGTTAATACGTCATTTTCATAACATAATTAGTGACATAGGTTACAAGCAAGTCTGGCGCTGAACAGAAATTGTCGCGCTATGCTCCTTTATTTATTGTGCATAAATAGTGAATTGTCCTGACACAATATTGCGTTTCGCTTCTGTTATTATGGTACATTGACAAAAACATATACTTTTATTCACAGGATAAAACAGGTTTTTTGTATCACTAATTGCCCAGTACGATTACAGCATACAATATTGTTGTCACTGCTACATTTCTGTGATGCTACCAGAAATTATTTCCACTACTAATTAATTACCGTTGAGCTCAAAGGTCCTATTAATAAACGGTTAAGGAATGTGTATTTATGACGACGATTTGTGAGACTGGTAAACTTATGATATGTACGATGGTCTTTCGTTCTACACGGTGCATTTCAAGGTCCTGTACCCATCCGTCGGTAAACTGTACCTGGGCTTGTTGCAGTGACCTGAAGTTACTAAACTTCATGAGTGTATGCACTCACTCCAAGAACCGTATGATTATAAATATGCATATAAATATGCTAAGATGAGATAGCTGACTTCATCTAACTAGCAAATGTTGTCCAGGCTACGTTGGTGATACAGTTTTTTTTAATGTGTATGATATTTTTGTCATGCGATTTTAAAGCCGGTCCTACAACCGCATCCAAGAATAACATGCAGCTTATCTCAGAACCGTTGGTGAAAATTATTCTTGGAGCTAGGTTTAATTGAGCTGCATTTTAAAGAGGTGCAATTTCACAATTTGTGTATATTTTCCAAGTTCACTATTTTGTCATGTGTTGAGAAAAACACAGATTTTAAAATTACATGGTCTAATATTTACATTTAGCATATAACTGCAACATTATTTTTTCGTTGTTTTTTTTTAAAGACTCGAAAGGACTTGAAATTCAAAGTTTCAGACTTGTGACTTGACTCGGACTTTTACACCAGTGACTTGAGACTCGACTCTGACTTGCCTGACATTACTTGAGACTTGACTTGAGACTTGAGGATAAAGGCTTGAGACTTACTTGAGACTTGCAAAACAATGACTTGGTCCCACCTCTGGTCTTTTATACAGATGATGAGTTCAAACAGGTGCCATTCATACAGGTAACGAGTGGGGGACAGAAAAGCTTCTTACAGAAGACGTTACAGGTCTGTGAGAGCCAGAGATTTTCCTTGTTTGAGGTGACCAAATACTTATTTTCCACCCTAATTTACGAATAAATTCTTTACAAATCCTACCATGTGAATTCATGGATTTTTTTTTCACATTCTGTCTCTCACAGTTGAAGTGTACCTCTGGTGCAAGTTACTGACCTCTGTCATCATTTTAAGTGGGGGAACTTGCACAATCGGTGGCTGACTAAATACTTTTTTGCCCCACTGTATATCTTTGTAGCATCAGGTTAAATGTCAGTTTTGCACTGTATGTCACTCTGATTTGTTCTGAATTGAAGGCAGGTGCTGTTGAGCATGTCTCAGGCTCTGTAAGTGTGCATTAAGGTAAATGTGGTGGTAAATGTCACTGCTCTACAGTCTAAATCATAAAATCATCTTCACTACAGTATGAAGTGGCATGTGGTACAGGTGGATTTCAGCCGTCAAATATAAGTCATGAATAGGGAAAATGTCTAAGTTTAAAGCTTTGCAAAGCACAACATCATCCATATGGGATATGCAGTCAGGTCCATACATATTGGGACATCAACACAATTCTAACATTTTTGGCTCCATACACCACCACAATGGATTCTAAATGAAACGAACGAGATGTGCTTTAACTGCAGACTGTCATCTTTTATTTGAGGGTATTTACATCCAAATCAGGTGAACGGTGTAGGAGTTACAACAGTTTGCATATGTGCCTCCCATTTCTTAAGGGACCAAAAGTAATGGGACAGAATAAGAACCATAAATCAAACTTTCATTTTTTAATACTTGGTTGCAAATCCTTTGCAGTCAATCACAGCCTGAAGTCTGGAACACATAGACATCACCAGATGCTGGGTTTCATCCCTGGTGATACTCTGCCAGACCTCTACTGCAACTGTCTCCAGTTCCTTCTTATTCTTGGGGCATTTTCCCTTCAGTTTTGTCTTCAGCAAGTGAAATGCTTGCTCAATCGGATTCAGATCAGGTGATTGACTTGGCCATTGCAAAACAGTCCACTTCTTTCCCTTCAAAAACTCTTTGGTTGCTTTTGCAGTATGCTTTGGGTAGTTGTCCATCTGCACTGTGAAGCGGCGTCCAATGAGTTTTGAAGCATTTGGCTGAATATGAGCAGATAATATTGCCCGAAACACTTCAGAATTCGTCGTACTGCTTTTGTCAGCAGTCACATCATCAGTAAATACAAGAGAACCAGTTCCACTGGCAGCCATACGTGCCCAGGCCATGACACTTCCAGCATGGCGCTGGAAGTGTCATGGCGGTTCACTGATGAGGTGGTATGCTTAGGATCATGAGCACTTCCTTTCCTTCTCCATACTCTTCTCTTCCCATCACTCTGGTACGTTGATCTTGGTCTCGTCTGTCCATAGGATGTTGTTCCAGAACTGTGACGGCTTTTTTAGATGTCGTTTGGCAAACTCTAATCTGGCCTTCCTTGTGGTGAACCCTCTGTATTCACACTGGTGGAGTCTTCTCTTGATTGTTGACTTTGACACACATACACCAACCTCCTGGAGAGTGTTCTTGATCTGGCCAACTATTGTGAAGGGTGTTTTCTTCACCAGGGAAAGGATTCTTCGTTCATCCACCACAGTTGTTTTCCATGGTCTTCTGGGTCTTTTGGTGTTGCTGAGCTCACCGGTACGTTCCTTCTTTTTGAAAATGTTCCAAACAGTTGTTTTGGCCACGCCTAATGTTTTTGCTATCTCTCTGATGGGTTTGTTTTGTTTTCTCAGCCTAATGATGGCTTGCTTCACTGATACTGACAGCTCTTTGGATTTCATCTTAGCAGTAGACGGCAACAGGTTCCAAATGCAAACAGCACACTTGAAATTAACTCTGGACCTTTTTTCTGCTCATTGTAATTGGGGTAATGAGGGAATAACACACACCTGGCCATGGAACAGCTGAGAAGCCAATTGTCCCATTACTTTTGGTCCCTTAAGAAGTGGGAGGCGCATTTGCAAACTGTTGTAATTGTCACTGTCCACCGTTCACCTGATTTGGATGTAAATACCCTCAAATAAAAGCTGACAGTCTACAGTTAAAGCAAATCTCGTTCGTTTCATTTGGAATCCATTGTGGTGGTGTATAGAGCCAAAAATGTTAGAATTGTGTCAATGTCCCAATATTTAGGGACCTGACTGTATATGAAGACTGATTAAAGCTCTGTGTTGCTAGGTGACTAGGAAGCTGGGAGTTCCCGCTCTGAAGCAGGCGATGGAGTGGTTTGGTTTCCACGGTGGCTCCTGTCGATCACCTCTTCAGCCGCTCACAGAGGCCGAGAGTCAGCAACTGAGGCGGGACTTCTCCTCCAATGGGTGGCTGTAAAGGGACCTAGGCAGAGCGAGAGTGCATGTGTGAGCGAGGTCACTATGTGTGGACCTATTAGCTGTTGGTGTAATTATATCATAAAGGGAAAACACAGCTGCCCATGAAAATAAATAAATAAATAAATAAATAAATATTCAGTTCTGTCCACTGTTGATATTTATTGAGCCAAATCCAAAAACCTGCAAAAAACTCCCTTACATTAAAATAAATGTATAAATCAATTAATCCAACTTCAAAGTTCTATTTGGTTTTTGTTCTTCTTTTTCTTTGACCTGGACTGACAGAAATTTTCTTGGCCAATTCCAATTTTTCTCCAAGTGCTCTGCGACCAGTACTGCGACTGATTAACTGAAAACGAGTTGCTGTACACCCGCGTGTCCCTGATATATTTTAACTTTCCACGTAATAGCAGGTGCAGAATATATTGTATAACAAAACAATTTTTCAATTATTTTGACTATTTTGAGCCATTACTAATACCGAGGCTGCTAGCTTCTGGCTGATACTGAGCTTTGTTAGCTTCTGTAAAAAGTTCAACTGGCTGAGGTTGATTTAAGTGTCTGCTTAGGTTTGTTGTAACAAACATTGTCGTGGTGGTCCCCCCGTGGTTTACTTTACCAGACTTTGTGTACATATATATGTACACAATGTTATATAGTCTATAAAATCTACACCATAAAACATGTAGCAGCTGACATTACAGGTAATGGATCAAGCCAGCAGAAGCCAAGCAGACTCAGGAAGAAAAGTGCCTCTGGCAGTGCAAGCCACCACTTTAAGGTGTTTATACATTAAAACACTACAAGTATGACAATGTACACAAACCAGAATAAGAAGCCAGTGACAGGCAATTAGCTGCTGATCTTTCCTGTTGTTTTTATCATGTGATCAGTTATTTATTTTCATATTTTGCTCCACTAAAGCAAGAGGACAAGTGGACGTAATAAGAGATTCCAAACTAAACCTCAGCCTTACACAGGGAAAAATAATACCCTCATATTTTAGCCTGTAACTGTTATTTTTCTTCTTTCAAGGAGGTTTTGTGATTACTCTGTCTGATTTGTTTTTTTGTCCATTTGTTAGAGTTGTTGCACAAAAATTATTTCCATGAAAATCCTGCCAGGGGTCGCTCGATGCAACTTATGGATCCCTTCAAATCTTTACGTATTAAATTGAAATAGGAAATATGTCAGCCATTGTCTTAATGTTCCCAAGATACCAATAACTAACCTGGATTGGTTCATAGCGAGGAGTGGCTTTTCAGCCTAGTGTAAAAAGTAGATGTATAATTGTGTATAATTGGCGTGTAATGCATTTGGCAGATCATGACCTGTTTGACTTAAGCTTTGAAATGTGGGACTTGGACCTGGAACTCTTTAGTCAAGACTCATGTGTAACTTAGGAAACAATTACTTTGTCTAATCGTTAGTGGATGCGTAAAAATACAGAATTTGTGGTCTCACAGCAGTAGACAGTAAATGGAAATCACCTGACAGTGGAGTAAATATGAGTTATTTAATCACAGTATTGTCTGTTTTGTCATTAGAAATACGGTGGTCTCACAGGGCATGCATTTTATACTTTGGACATTTGCACCTACTGCAATGGCAGAAAGTCATTTGTATGCATCAGCCTCATTAGTTTAAGATGCCCTGTAACCTAAAGGTAATTGTCATGTAATTACAGCACAGCTTTGGCATGCTTTGACCTCAGGAGATGTCTTATTATTCAGAATACCTCTGTAGAGCTATTGTATGGAAACTAAAAGTACAGCCAGGCCACTTGTAACCTCAGGCTGAATAACACTGAAGCCTCCCAAGGTCTTTGAAAAATAAAAAATTTGGAAGAAAAATACTATCACATCATTTGCTCTTATTTAAATCAGTCATGTATGTTCAGTGTGTTTGTGTGTGTGTGTATAAAATATCTCACTGGGGAATGATGCCCATACTGTTTTTTCACTCATTTCCTGTGCTGATATTTATCTAATATTAGAAAAACAAACAGGCGTTCTAGAGCAAATGTGCCCCGTGCCCTTCCTTGGCCAGACAGCACTGAATGATGTGTTCATGCATGTCTGAGATTAGGTCTGGCCACCAAAAAGCCAAAGAAAAGTTCCTCATCTCAAATATAGATTTGATAAATGTTTTCAGAAAGACCTGAGATCAGCTAGAGTTCAGTGGGAGGCAGAGCTGCAGGTCATGGTCACAGTTTGCTGCAGAATACCAGAGCGCTCTTTGATGTGAAAAAGTTAAAAACCATAATTACTGTAATTAAAGCCGTGTAGCAGGTAGCCATGGCAATGAGAGCCTTTGGCTTTGTCACATAGCACTTTTTTGCTTTTATCGTACCATGAGTCCAATTAGCACCTTTCTTAGCAGGAGATATTTTCAGAAATACTTACAGGACCATAAAAAAAGGAGGAGATGTTGTGTTTTCTTCTGTTCCTGTGCGACAAGGACACAGTACAGATGGAAAGCTCTGAGTATAAACAGTTTTGATTAAATCACCTGCCACTCAGTTTTAAGGACATCTGTCTTACAAGCACAGTTGTAGTTTATAAGTAATGTTTAACCCTTGGTCTGAAATTTTTCACTGTTTGAGAAACTTTGAAAAAAAAATTTGAAAATACACTGCTTCACTGTGACAGACCTTTGTTACTGTGATTATTTGGCTTGGTCAAATATTGGAAGCATTCAGAGCTATTGAAGACACCGTGTCCTTTATTTGGGAGAATGTCTCCGCATAATGACATGTGACATTTTTTTGTGTAATACGAGAATGTTCAGTGACTACGTGTGCCTTGTCTGTAAGACTGCAGAAAGTAATTTCCTTTAGAGTACATGGCCTTATAACAAATTCTTTCTTCGTGGCAGGAGTGAAAGATAACAATCCAGATTTTGTGAATAAAAGTGTACTTTAGTGTCACCTTGGTTTTCAGGGGCCTGCTTTCTTTGCTGCAATACACACTTTTTTGTGTCAATTTTACATTCAATTATAAGACCTTTAGTCACTGTTAAACAAAGTATTCAAGGACTGGTGTAAAAAGTGAGTTACTGAGCACCGCGTCTCTAAAAAGTCACTGTGACTTGAAGCTGTGAGGGATAGTTGGCCTCTGCCTAAACTTTTCCTCACCTGCTTGTTTGATCCGGAGGATGAAGGAGAAATATAATATAAGCCAGTGCAACTACATACTTTTGGAGACAAAGCTTCTGCAATCTGATACCCAGACATGCATCCCCCACCCTTGATATTGCTCTGCTAGGTACCAAGATAAGTGCAGTTTTATATGAGGTCACATTTCCTTGAAAAACAAGTTTATAAGTTTATCTTCGGTACCGAAGACAGAAGAGGAGTTTGATATATAATACAAAGAACCCCAAGTTTCTCCCAATGACAAGCCAGCACCTTGCCATACATATGAGGGTGTATGAGTTTTTGTGAGTCAGTGGGTGAATAACAAATACATTATAAAACTCTTTAAGAACTGCCAAAGTTTAAAGAAATGATTTCCTCTGTAAGTGCACATCATTTCCCCTTCACCAGAGACAGCGCTGCAATCAAAGCCCAGCATTATCACAGTAGCAGGAAATAAGTTATCCTTTTAAAAGTGTCATGATGATAACGATAACTGATATTTTGAAATGAATAAAGATGAAGCAAAGCTACAGCGTCAGCAGCGATAATATTATGCAACCGTTCTTTTTTGTGTGCTTCTTTTTGCAGCCATGGTTACCTCCAGGTTCTTGTATTTTGACTCTAATTACCCAAAACCAAGACACACACACAATTATGAATTTGACTGATACTGTCATTGCTTTTATTTTTCTCTCATTTTCTTTTTGCGAAGTAAAAATCAGATGTTATATCACGTGAATACTAATTAATTAGCACTCATATCCAGAAACTGCTTAAATGATTAATAACCATAATAGATGGTATTAGAGAAAATAACATGGGAATACACTGTTAGTGCAAGTTTTACAAATGTGCTGTCAACATGTTGCGCTGTGCCAATTACTAAGTGTTTCCTTATTAGTTTATCGCAGCTTTTAAGCTGAACTCTGCTGCCCAGTGCTGCAGTCAAAGTTGACGAGAGCACAGCGAAGCCTGAACCGCGCTCCACAGAAACAACAGTGTGAGCTAAAAGAGGCAAAAACGTCAGCAGAGCTACAGAGTTGATAATAATCTTTTGTTTTTGCTACTATGAGTGACCTCTTTTCATCCAGCTAATGGAACCAGCCTGAAACACAAAAATTGCAGTAATAATAATAATAATAATAATAATACAGTAGTTAGTGGGGCTTTTACATGGTAAGTTAATAGTGGCCTTCTATAAAATAAGGTCTATTCAAAACACAAGTCAACAGTTTTTTTGTGTGTATTTTTAAGTTCATGAAAGCGATTTAAGGCTCTGATCCTGCAGAGTTTGAAAAACATTCAACTAATGAGTTCATATTAATAAACCTGCTCAAGGATTTCTGATAATATGAGGTTTCTTCTTTTTATTTCATCTGTGTTTAACCTCTTTCCAAGGGCGGTCTTGTTACTAAAGATTTTTGCCAAAGAACTAAATAACGGAAAATCTTCAATAGGATCCTTAAATACTTATTCCTGTATGTCTCTTGTTGCTGTGGTACCTTTCAGTCCTTTCAGACACCAGAGGAAAAGTGTCCTAATGTTTGATCAGCTGTGTTCTTAACTGTTGACCCCTGAGGTCTGAAGCCTCGGTATAATTTAAGCATTCACGCTAAGTGTCATCATAACATTTTGAAGTGTTGTCTTCACTTATTTCAAAAACCTTTTGGTAATTGGTTTCCTTTATCATTCTGTGAGGTGCAGTGGCTCTAAGTGACCACATGGAGGCGACACGCCCCACCGCTGCTTCTGCACTGTCAAGGGCATCCCTTTGATATGGTTTGGTTGATGTCTGTGCTCCCAGTGGGCAAACAGTAGGAGGGGGGACTGGCCTCTATCTCACTCCTGCTCCTGGGGTGAGCAAGTGGCGAGTCAGCAAAAGAGGCACAGCATCACCCGGAGGAGCGTGACGATGACACGGCGAGGTCATTGCAATGAAATCTCCCAACAAATACGCTCTCTCTCCCCCCGCTGCCTTCTCTGCACATCATCATCCCTCCACACCTGACGATCTGTCATCTGTCTCCCCCTCCTTTCCTCTCTCGACCCTGCCCTCACTTTTCTTTCTCTTCCCTCTCTCCTCTCTGCATCCCAGTCCCCCCCCAGGCAGTGTGGTGACCTCTCTGCGTAGTGTTGCATGTACAGCCCAATCCCTCTCTCCTTCTGTGCTCCTTTCCTTCTCCATTATCCCCCATCCTGGTCATGCCACAGATTAAAACCAAACTTAAAAGATTCCCCGATCCCTCCCATCCCCTTTTTTTTCCTTTCCCATCTTTCTCTCCTCCCCCATCCTCTCTTCTTCCTTCCCCTGTGATTAGCTACTGCCTGACTCACGCAGCTCTCCCTCCTTCTCCCTCTTCCCGAGAGCGTGGCACAGTTAAGATGGCTAAATATGAAATATCTTTTGCTCTTAATTTTGGCCTTCCACACCGTTTTGTGAGCTTCGTTGTGTAAGAGGAAAGACTCAGTTACAGCCTACCACCATGGTTAATTACAGTGGCTTGCAAAAGTATTCAACCCCCTTGAACTTTTCCACATTTTGTCACATTACAGCCACAAACATGAATCAATTTTATTGGAATTCCACGTGAAAGACCAAAACAAAGTGGTGTACACGTGAGAAGTGGAACGAAAATCATACATGATTCCAAACATTTTTTACAAATAAATAACTGCAAAGTGGGGTGTGCGTAATTATTCAGCCCCCTTTGGTCTGAGTGCAGTCAGTTGCCCATAGACATTGCCTGATGAGTGCCAATGACTAAATAGAGAGCACCTGTGTGTAATCTAATGTCAGTACAAATACAGCTGCTCTGTGACGGCCTTAGAGGTTGTCTAAGAGAATATTGGGAGCAACAACACCATGAAGTCGAAGGACACACCAGAGAGGTCAGGGATAATATGGCTGGGTATCGTCACTGATTTCTAGAATCGATTCGATTCTGATTCACAAGGTCCCGAATCGATTTGATCCACGATTTGATTCAATTCGATTCAATTCGATTTGAATCTGGGAAATTTTGCCTCAGACAGTCAGAAATATTATAATTCAGATAATTTACATATTTTTGTATCTATAAAAAGTAAGCTGACACTCGCAAGTCTTTATCAAAGGTGTGAGCATCACAGCAGATGCCTTTGTGTCAAAGTAGCTGAAGATAAAACACAGAAAAACATGAAGGTGATTTTCCTGGCCTGGGATTTTATAAAAATATTCTGCAGTACATCAAAAACGAAAGAAAACCATTAATCAACTTTAGCACATTACCTCTGAAGTTACAACGGTTTTATTAGAGACACGGCTGCATTTTGCACAATTTTAAAAAGTTTAAATTTGTTCAGTAGCCTATTGAACAGCAGAAATTAGGTTTTCTTTTCGGAAGTAAGTAAAAGGAAAAAAAAACAGCGGCCAACGGCGCTGTAAACAACGGTAGACTTGTGCATAACAAGCAAGCGAATAATGTAGAAAACAGATTTTTAGATGGGAAAACTGGTGTTGAAGTACAGAGAGAGAGAGAGAGAAAGAGAGCTGTGCATGAAGTGTGATTTCATCGTGTTGGAAGCAAAACAGAGTGAATTCATGACGATGTTTCTGTGAAGCTTAGTTTGGATCTTCTTTTGCTGCTGGTTCGGTCAATATTGTTTGGAGAGAGATAAAACTAACAGCTTTAGAATCAGCGCAAAAAGGGCGTAAACACAAAGCGCGGACCCACCGAAACATCGGAATCAGGAGCCCCGACCGTGTAGGGTGAGAAAGGCGACATCTCACTCATTCTGATCCGTCGGCAGGTCCGAGCTTTGTTTTTACGTCTTTGTGCAGAATCCGTGTTACTGCTCTCATTTACTGTTTTAGCTGTTTGGTGGTTGTTGAAATTTTGTGAGGTTTAACCAGAGATTCTGGCGTTTTGGGCAAAATACATTTATATTAAAAAATCGATTCATGATTTTAATGAATCCATATCATGTTATACAAGCCAGAATCGATTTTAATCGATAAATCGCTTATCAAAACCCACCCCTAAGGGAAAAGGTTATTGAGAAATTTAAAGCAGGTTTAGGCTACAAAAAGATTTCCCAAGCCTTGAACATCCCACGGAGCACTGTTCAAGCGATCATTCAGAAATGGTGAATGAAGCTGGTCAGAGTTGATGGGACGATGGATGGAGCCAAATACAGGGCAATCTTGGAAGAAAACCTCTTGGAGTCTGCAAAAGACTTGAGACTGGGGCGGAGGTTCACCTTCCAGCAGGACAACGACCCTGAACATAAAGCCAGGGCAACAATGGAGTGGTTTAAAACAAAACATATCCACGTGTTAGAATGGCCCAGTCAAAGTCCAGATCTAAATCCAATGGAGAATCTGTGGCAAGATCTGAAAACTGCTGTTCACAAACGCTGTCCATCTAATCTGACTGAGCTGGAGCTGTTTTGTAAAGAAGAATGGGCAAAGATTTCAGTCTCTAGATGTGCAAAGCTGGTAGAGACAAACCCTAAAAGACTGGCAGCTGTAATTGCAGCAAAAGGTGGTTATTTATTTATAAAATATGTTTGGAATCCTGTATGGTTTTCATTCCACTTCTCACGTGTGCACCACTTTGTGTTGGTCTTTCACGTGGAATTCCAATAAAATTGATTCATGTTTGTGGCTGTAATGTGACAAAATGTGGGACAGTTCAAGGGGGCCGAATATTTGTGCAAGCCACTGTATATCAGCGCACAATATGTAGGCAAAGCAGCTCAACATGTATTTGTCTGGTTAACAAGTAGCGTTTATGTAGTCACAGTTTTTCTGCCCCATGAAATTTCTGATCTTACTATTGTTCATACTCTCTGGATAACCACAGAGCTTCATTCATGTACAGAGGCTTTTAAAAAAACACCAGTGAGCCGGTTTCTTCACTGTAGTAGTTGATTTTCATTCATGCAGCATTCTGCAACTGTAATATTCTTGACAGGGCCCAGTGCTGATTGATCCTGCCACTAAATCCCATCCCCAACAATTGCTTTATTTGATCCTGTTTGAATCATTTTTGTCAGCTCATCGAGGAATATAAAGAACTTTTGTATTTTATCTTCATTTTGAAGAGTCTCACAGAGCAGGTAGCATTAAAAGAATAATGAATTTTTACTTTTGAAGAGAGCTTTTTGACAAATAAAGAACGGCTGTTTAAACCAGCAGAGACTCTGCAGGGTGGCATTACAGTGTGCCTCGCTTCTAACCAGAATAAAAATAAAACGCTGGTCTGTCGTGAACTTTGCAGGAATTATCAATTAAATGTGTGAGACATTAATTGCTACATGCAATGTTCTATAATTTGTGTCTAAATTGGACAAAAGTAAACGTGGCTCTTCTTGTGTTACTTAAGATTAAGAAGTGACTTTGTATTAATTGTAGTCTACCTTACTAATTATAAGGTGTCTGACATCAATGTGAGAGTTTTAGATCAAACCAAAGTTACAAATGGGGCCCCTAGAGCTCATTTAAGGGTTTTTTTATGCTCAGTATCTTTTAGAATTGGAACATGAAGCACACAGTCAGGAATTATCTAAAGACTAAGTTGAAGTATAAATCTCTGAACATTTTTATAATGAGGTCCCAGCTCACCACTCTTTGACTCCCTGTTTCTGAGCCACATCACTACTACACAAAAAAAGGACGAAAGGAAGGGCAACATGAGGGGGAAGATGAGAGAAAGAGACAGAGAAGTGGGGGGGGAATTTGTGAACCAGATGGATGGAGCTCAAAGATTACGAGCATGTGAAAGTCCAGACAAAAGGTACAGAGTGGAATAAATGGAAAGGTAATGGTTGACATGCCTGGTAATAAGTAGAAATAGTATTTAAAGTCAAAAAGATTTAAAAACAAAAAAATAAGTTTGATTAGTCTGACAAAGATATACATAGCTGGTTTCACAGTGAGATTTCAGTCCTAATTGGGATTGGCAGCTGGAGGTTGGTACAATAAGGGAGCTTCAGAGAGTGACAAAGGTAGCGACAACCTGATTAATAACTAGTTAAACTGGGCGTTGTAGATCTAAAATTAAGCATAATTGAGCAGCTGCATGACCTATTTCTTTGCCTCAAATGGAGACCGTCCTCAGCAGAGGAACAAAAAAGCAGCACTGATTGCTCGAAAGCTTTGAACAGCCAGCATTTTTGTGGCAAGATTATGAATTAACCTCATTAAAAAGCAAAACTGGAACTTTTTTTTGATGTGCTATAAAAAAAATAAAGTAAAAGTTAAAACTTCTGCTTACCTGTAAACTTAACTAATGAAGTTTTATTTTATGGACAATGTTGTACAGCTTTGATTCACACATACATTCATGCATACATTTTGGAACAAAATGTGATGAACACTGTTATCTGTACAGTGGGCTCTAGAAGCCTGATCTATGCTGCCTGCTCTCCAGCAGGCTTTGTAAACACGGTGGAAGTAACTGTTTGGCAAGTACAGGGGCAATATTCCTTCAGGAGTTAGTACAGACCATAAACTCTATATAAAAGTAAGACTGTCCTTAGTTTCTAGGCTATCGTACTACCATTTGGTTTTGGGGGCTTTCTGGATTACCGGGCACGAGCTATCGGCTAACGCTTGCCTGGCTTGCTAGCTTCATTACCAACTAACATCCGCAATTCACTGCTATATAAAATGGGATGCTAACATTTCCAGTGAAAATCAGGCTTCAAAGAAAATGTACTCACTGGAACAGTCTCTTTAAGCCCCCCAGTCACAAAACCATAGAGATGGTTGGCAACCATGTTGTAACCACCAGTCACTATGGCTATGTTCACACTGCAGGTCTTAATGCTCAATTCGGATTTTTTGATCAAATCCAATTTTTTTGTCTGTTCGCTCACACTACAAATAAAATGCAACAGCAAACGCGCTCTAGTGTGAACCCTCAAAGTGGCCTGTATGCGCAAAAGAAGACGTCACACACAACGTGCTTTGTTTAGACACAGACCGAACAGTATTGTTCGACTGAACAGTATTGTTTCCCAATTTTTGCTTTAAGTTATTTTGATATCTACATAATAATGTAGATAACCTAATAATGATCCTTATTGCTGTTTTAGAGGAGCGGTGCTTCAAAGGATAGTTGCAGATTTCTGTCAGAATCTGCAGATTATGCAGTACAAATAAAATGTTAACGTTTCTCCAACGTTGTCTTCCCAGCAGTTTCACCGGATGGCCAGGAAGCGTTTGCGATGTCTTATCGGGTGCTTCTCCAGTGCTGAAATTGGCGACTGTCTTGTGTCAGTGACATAAAAGACGGATTTAATGCGACTTGACCATTCACACAGCAGTCGCTTTCTGAAACATCGGATATGTATCGGATTCAGTACCACATACGAAAGTGACCTAGATCGGATTTGAAAATATCGGATTTGTGCCGTTCACACTGTCATACCATGATCGGATATGGGTCGCATAGGGTCAAAAAAATCGGATTTGATGCGCTTTCGCCTGCAGTGTGAACGTAGCCTTTGTCAAAATGAATATTCCCCAACCAGCTGGCGAGGTTGGTTGCTGGAGGTTGCTGGCAGAGACTGTGGAATAAATTGCTAATGACCCATTCACTTAGGCTTAAAGACTGGTCAGTGACCTCCTGGCAACCATCGGTCGCTGACAGTCGGTCCTGGCTTTAGTCACTATCAGGATTCTGTGAGCAGTAGTTTGCATGGAACCTGTTGATTTGTTTGCAAACAAACTACTCTCTAAGCAATAGTGTGAAAAACTGCGAAAAGGGTACCACATCTGCCTTCGAACTAAAAGTGATGCCTTTTGAAGCATGTTGGTTTCACAGGTAATGGTACAACTTCGACTTAGATGAGCATTCTCTGTTTCCTGCTTCTATCGCACTTTTTCGAGCTTCACAAACCCCTGGGTGGTTGGTCAGTGTTTCCAGACAAGTTGGTGTCTTTCATGCAGATTACTAGAGACTGTAGCAATCTGCTCATAACCAAAGCAATCACAAGGAGGTTTCTGGTGCAGCCAGCAATATCCATCAATCACATGCCAGCCAGTCAGTGAATGCACATTTTTCCAAACTCATTTGAACTTGCCAGGAGATTGCCAGCAGGTCTGTAATGATGTGTAACTGGGTTCTTAGTCCAATCAAAAAGGGAAAAGGATAAATCAGCACCTTCTTGTCTATTTGACCATGTCCTTAACATTGCTTTAAGCTTTGAAACAGTATAAACCAGTAGGTTAATTGATTTAAATGAGCACTGACCAAATCACAATTCTGTTTGTCCCCAGCTAAGAGGATGCCACTTGGTAGAGATGGAAAACAAGCAAGTGGACAGTATATTTGCTGGGCTGACATTTACCAGGTAGTCTTAAATCCAACTTTTTAAATATACATAAATTAATAATCCATCCGTCCTCCTCATCCGCTTTATCCGAGGCCGGGTCGCGGGGGCAGCAGCCTAAGCAAAGAGGCCCAGACCTCCCTCTCCCCAGCCACCTCCTCCAGCTTATCCGGGGGAACACCAAGGCGTTCCCAGGCCAGCCGAGAGATATAATCTCTCCAGGAGGCCCTCACCCGATGAAGCCAACAGAACCACATCATCTGCAAAAATCAGAGATGAGATTCTGAGGCCACCAAAGCGAAAGCCCTTCGCCACTTGGCCTGAAATCCTGTCCATAAAAATTATGAACAGAACCGGAGACAAAGGGCAGCCCTGGCGGAACCCATCATCCACCGGTAACGAGTCCGACTTATTGCCGGCAATGCGAACCAAGCTCTTGCAACGGTTGTATAGGGATCGAATGGCCCGTAGCAACGGGCCAGACACCCCATACTCCCGCAACACCTCCCACAGGACACCCCAAGGGACACGGTCGAATGCCTTCTCCAAGTCCACAAAACACATGTAGACTGGTTGGGCAAACTCCCATGCACCCTCAAGTATCCTTGAGAGGATAAAGAGCTGGTTCAGTGTTCCACGACCAGGACAAAAGCCGCATTGTTCCTCCTGTATCCGAGGTTCGACTAGCGGACGAACTCTCCTTTCCAGCACCCTGGCATAGACTTTCCCAGGGAAGCTGAGGAGTGTGATCCCTCTGTAGTTGGAACACACCCTCCGGTCCCCCTTCTTAAAGATGGGAACCACCACCCCGTTCTGCAGTCCATGGGTACTGCCCCTGATCTCCACGCAGCATTGCAGAGGCGTGTCAACCAGGACAGCCCTACAACGTCCAGAGCCTTCAGGAACTCGGGGCGGACCTCATCAACATCAGGGGCTCTGCCACCAAGGAGTTGTTTAACTGCCTCAGTGACCTCGCCCCCGGAAATTGGCGGGTCATTCCCCTCATCCCCAGACTCTGCTTCCTCCTCGGAAGACGTGTCAATGGGATTAAGGAGGTCCTCGAAGTATTCCTTCCACCGCCTGACAATTTTCTCAGTCGACGTCAGCAGCGCTCCGCCAGCACTATACACAGTGCAGGTAGAGCACCGCTTTCCCCTCCTGAGACGCCTGACGGTTTGCCAGAATCTCTTTGAGGCAGTCCGAAAGTCTTTTTCCATGGCCTCTCCGAACTCCTCCCACACCCGAGTTTTTGCTTCAGCCACTGCCCGAGCCGCATTCCGCTTGGCCTGTCGATACCTGTCGGCTGCCTCTGGAGTCCCACAGGCTAACCAAGCCCAATAGGACTCCTTCTTCAGCCTGGTGGCTCCCTTCACCTCTGGTGTCCACCATTTGGTTCGGGGATTACCACCACGGCAGGCACCAACCACCTTGCGGCTGCAGCTCAATGCAGCAGCTTCGGCAATGGATAATGGATAAATTGAATAATCAATTTATATTATGTAAAAAAAGATTGTTTGATCATAAGAGCTCTGGCCCTCCCTATTATTGAATTTGATACATATTGTAGGCTACCGGAACTATATGAACAGTTGGTTCATATTAGCAATTAACATTGTGTTGCAATTGTTTGATTAGAAAGCAACTTCTTTAAGTGAATATGCAACCTGATCATTACCAGAATTAATGTGCATTGATGTGATTTCAGCCTGACTCGGTAACTTTTACTAGGCAACAGTGGTGATAACAACATGATCCTAGTTTTATCTTAAAGTATGCTTTTACTGTTGGTTTGAATGAGGAACCTCTAGCAGCAGAAATCTTATTCTGCACAGTTCGTTTTTAAGTGCGGAGTCAAAAATGACTTCACCAGGACATTCTACTATTGAACCATGTTTTTATATTGATTTATGCTGCTTTAAGACTTAACCTACTTCAGTGATTATATTCATGTGAAATGCATATTTCAGCATTTGTGGAGTTTAAAACAAGCTTTAAGTTAACCATTGGCGGCTAAAAATAGCATGTAATCTGTAGAAAGTAGATTGGAGTGGGACCAGTGGCATACAGGATAGCATCATGAGCGTAAAAAAAGAAATTCCAGAAATCAGAATTCAAAGCAGCAATAGTGTGTGTTGGAATTTTAATTCATTGGAACAGCACTCACCTTCTGGAGAGGATAGGCTCTGCTGTCTCTCCCTATCAATCTCCACCTACACTGTGCATTTAGTCTGAATGTCCAAGTTCAAGCACCTTCTTCAGGACTGAAAAAAACAAAAACAAAAAGGCTATTTGTCGCAGATTACTGCTAGAACCTACTAGAGATGGATTACATCTATCTGACCATCAGTGTATGGATTTTTTTCCTTGATGGATGTTGAATATGTATATCATGTCTTCATTTCCCTTGGTACTCCCACCCCCTACATCCTCTCCTCTCCTCTGGTGTTTTAGCTAAGCCCAAGTGTTATTCCTCCTCTCCAGCATTTACACATGCAACTCCATACCTCTCACCCTACTGCAATCTGCTCCACTCCGGTTTTTCTTGTTTCTTGTGCCTGAAGCACCTGCAGGGAGAAGGCGGCGGCATGTTGAATGTGAAAATATCACCATAAAATTAATGTGTCCTGGTCTTAAAATCAAGACGTGCTGTGATGACTAGCCTGAGGAGGAACTGTAATAAAGACTTGATTTCATCATGTAGAGAATGAAATGAATATGAGGCTCAGACTCTTTGAATTTGGGGGAATTTTAATGTATAGTACTTGTAGAATACTTCTGCACAAAAGCCCAGTATGTGTGTTTCTTTGCACATTTTGTAATGTTAATGTCAAAAATCTTACATCTTGTTGCCCTTTGCATAAAGTATGCTCATCATCAGCGTTAAGGCACGTACTACTTTTTACACCATACTGGAAAATAAAAATACAGAAGGTCCATTTGTTGTCAGTAGACATCTATGCAACACTCACAGACTGTATATAAAACATCAGCATAGCTTCTGGATGTGAAAAAGGAAGCCAAGGCTTATACTACAGTCAGACCAGGGAAAGCAGTTGGTAGAAACTGCAGAACGAATAAAAGTCTTGCAACCACCTGCAATGAAGTTGTGATCTTGTTGCCTTTCAAATGGTTATTTCAAAGACCCGTACCAGGTTTGCAAACACTTTTCCATCTTCAAAGTGACCTTGTTGTGTCAACACAGTGATAAAACTGAATGACGAAGACATTTTGCCATTAGTTTGTGATTGAATGGGTCCAACTGGGTTTCTAGTTACAAGTTGTCTTATTTTTCCTTCTGTGTCATTGACCCACAAAATCATGCATTTTTTCTACTGCACAGTAGAGCAGGGGTCTCAAACTCAAATGAGCTGCAGGCCACTTCTGGCACCGTCATCTCATTGGAGGCCACTTTAGTGTCCAAGTAGTACAAAAAAACAAACACGAAAACACCCACTAATATTTCCTAAAATGTAGTGTTTTGTTTGTTTTATTTAATTCCAAATATTGTGTAACAAGACAAAATTGCAAACATGAACGGAATTTTTTTCTCACTCTCAGCTATCTGAAGCCTTTCAGTTTCAGTTTCATTTGTCAACATTACAATGAAATGTATTTGATGAGCAGAAAAAAACAGTATAGTACAGTAGTTTCATTCAACTACCAAATAAACAGCTCTTTCTGGCCAGACACGTGGCAGCACTTTTGCTACAATTTTGTTTGTATTTAACAAAATAAAAATGCAGGCATAAGCGTACACTTTAGCTTTTGACTGTACGTGAAAACTGTTTTCTTTCCAAATAAATCTCTCACTGAACTAACACAGCCAATCCCTCAACATGTTTGCATTCTCTTGTTACCTCGGGCAGGTCCGCGGCTCCGAACCGTGGTAAGGAGACCTCTGGCTAATACTTTGGGTTCCATGTCGGGCTCGTAGCCGGGAACTAGCTTTACTGTCTGGGTCAACTTTGCTAGCGACAGACAGAAAGAGGCATTGAAAGGCTGCTCCAGCAGATCTTTGTTTCGGAGGAAAAAACACAGTGTACAGTCGAATCTTAATTTCTTTTTAATTTCTACTCAGTAGCACCTCGTACTTTTCTCCTTTTTCTCCCTCCCTCACGCTCACACACACACAGCGGGAGGGTTGGTCCCACATGTTCTCCCTGCAGCAAGGACTACACCGCCCATGAGGCTACAGTCTTAAAGGGCCATGCCTGTAACACTCTGCCGTCGTATTAAATCATTTTTCATATAATAATAATTAAAAAAATATTTCTTCACATCAATATGCGGGCCGCAAGTAGAGGTGACATGGGCCGCAAATGGCCCGCGGGCCGTGAGTTTGAGACCCCTGCAGTAGAGGGTGACTCTTGCATCTAATTGTATAGTTTGATAAAAATGACTTGTTGGTTCACCTGATCTGTGACCTCACAACCCTTTTCTGAAGAGTTCATGATCTGTGTCCCTAGTTTGAAATCTTACTGAGTAAAACACGACGCTGGTTTTGTAGGTTATGGTTGCTGTTAAGGTGAAAAAGGAGGCTAAACCAGGAGATGCTACCATGCGGCTGACAAGTCATTAGCCTGTGAGCATACAGCATTACCACTCACAACAGGACAGTAATAGCAAAGATGATAAGCCCGAGGCTTCACAGTGGGTTTTCCGGTGGCTTGGTCCATCGTTTATATACAGGCTATAGCAACACTATGAACGTTAATAGACTCAAACTGATTCTCACAGACTCTAAGTGTATTTGAAAAGCATGGGCATGCAGGTTGATGCGGTGACTTTTAATAAAAGCTCCTGGAACCAACATTCTCGCAGTCAGTGACTTAATTTACCATGTGTGGTAAAGCAAAGTATCCAGAGAATAAAGTGATATTTTGAATATTATTCAACTTTTTTTTTGTTTTTTGGGATTAAACATAGTCGAGTTGAATGATTACGGGGTTTTGTGTTTTTCGCAAGGAAGTTTTATTTTGACATCAAATGCTGTTCGTGAACGTGATGACAAATGGGAAACAGCCCCAGAGGCCCCCCTGATAAATATATACCCTCAGTGTATTTAAGAGTTTCCTGCCCTATCTATTTCATTTGAATACCCTGCGGTTGCTTTTGCAATGACAAGATCACACTGGACTCTCTCCTGGTAAAGCTCTAATGTAAGCCTTCCCCCAACAATACATTTAGTATCTTCAGGTTTCATCATTTAATTCCAAAAATGGACAAATGTCTGTGTGAATTCGGTTCCTCTCAGACTCGTGTTTTCTCTCCTGGCTGGCAGGTCTTAGAATCAGCTGATTTGAATAAGAAGCAGCCAGTATCGGGGTGATGTTTATGTCTAACCTTTCTGCCTATATCGTCTCATCCTTGAGCTGCAGCTTATAGCGGAAGAGTGATGGCTGCTGAAATTTTTATTTAGCAGATGAATATACCTATTATATAACTCCCCCAGCGCACTCAGGCATCCATGCATTGACTCAAACACACATACACAAACTCCCAAAAGTGCCATTGTAGAGCAATTAAAACAGGCAAAATCCACGCTTTGTGTATCTGTGCCCCCCTCTTTCTTCATACACCATTTTTTTTTTTAATTTCTCACAGCTATACGTGCAGTGACAGGCCTCTCTTATCAGTATGCTGCGTGCACTTCCTCTCTAAACATGGCCAAAGCTTTTGGGAGCCGTGAAGCTTCACTGATAAGATAAGAGACAAAGCCCCCTCTCTTTAAGGAAAGCATGAAATAGAAAACAGGAGATCCCTCCCTGTGGAATTAGAGGGATAGAATGGAAGAAGAGAAGCGATGATGTTTGGAAAATGAAATTTAAAAACCACGTCAGATGTGATCCACGAGGTTGGGGGGGGGGTCACTTTTAGGAACAAAAGAAATGCACACAAACACGCATGTACATCTTCCACTGGTGGTGTGTTACATGAATATGATCTGCAGAGCATATTTAAATACTTTGCCATGGAAACAGGCTCCATGATTAGGGGCAAATAGGCAAAACTGCTGCAGCACTTGGGATTGAGATGATACAAATTAAGGGAACTCTGGACGGTTGCCAAGGAGACGAAACAGGCGGAGGGGTTAAAGTCCAACCTAAACACACCTTAAAGCTATTTTAGTGACAGCAGAGCAGAGAGTGGGTGGGGGGAGGGGAGGATGAAGCAGGGGGAGGGGTGGTGGAGGTGGGCTTCTGACAGCCGAGCTCCACGAATAATCGTTAAACCTGCTGAGATGTGTGATCAGAGTTCAGAATCCTTCCATATGTCTCCGCATGTGTATGCGTGTTGACTTGTGGTTGTGTGCACCTTTCGTTGTGCCGTTCCAGTGTTTCATGTCTCCCGGGGGCCCTCGCACCACAAACACAAAAGGCTCACAATCTGGTTCGGTTTCATGCATTTTCTTTATTGTTTTGTCTGTGGATTCACTTCCATCTAAAATACCAAACACTATTCATCTTTTGTTTCCATGACATCATCATCTTAACAACAAATTCATCAGAAACAACAACACAATGTGACTTTATGGCTTCGTGACATCAGCGAGTCTCAGTTTCCAAATGTTTTTGCAGTGTTTAAAGGTGCTAAAACGGGGACGTGGCCCCACGTGAGACGACATAAAACATGCATCTGTGAAACTTCTGAAAAAGAAAAAAAAGCCCAGTTACTGAGTTTTTATTTACAGAGATAAGTTTTGGTTATCAGTTGTTAAATTTGTCTGCAAGTTTATTTTTAGTCAACAATAGCTCTTGTTTATTTTTCATCAAAATTAATATTTGAGCTCACGACTGAACTTGGACAAATGATTAAATGCCTAAAACGTTAAATTTTTCTCCTTCAGTTTTCATAAAAGACTGAAATGCTGCTCATGTGTAGCATGTGTAAATGTGTAAAGTATGGCACCTGAAAAGAGACATGATTAAAGCCTCTGAGAAGCCACAAGTTGACCTTTGATCTGTTTTGAAAACGTAGTTTCACAACAAAAAACGCTCTGTAATAGGAAAACTAAATTCAGTTATGATACAAGAAAAATAAATGCATTATGCAGACTTGTATCTCCTGATAAAGATCACGGGGAGTGTTTACAATTAGAAAAACCATTGAATGGACCTAAAAGGGGACCAATTTTAACCTCTGCATTGTGATTGGACTCTGGATTATTAGCCTGAGCTTTTGGCTCACAAGAATTTTGTGCACAGACTTAATAAAGTGAAACTTTAAACAGCATAATAGTTGACGGGGATACATGGGGAACAACATGCTAGGTCACCTTAGAGATTGTATTTTTGCTTAGAAAGGAAAGGAACCCTGACTATGAAAACATGTATAGATTAAACACTGCAGATTAGTCTGACTTTCAGTTTTACTTCCAGAAAATACTTCAATTAGTCATATTGGTCAGAGACCAATGTGCAAGGTTTACTGGCGCCTTCAGTCATCCTTTAATAACCAGTAATATTTCTGAACACTTTTTGCTTCAAGTGCAAAAAGAGATGGGTTCCTATAACCTAATTGCAGGTCTTTTGCAGAGTGTCTTTTTCCTACCACCTTCCTCCTCTCCAACAGGAAAGCTGTTTTTTTTTTTAACTGGAAATTGCAAACAAAAGCAGCACACTGTGACAATTTTTAAACCTCTGGTTTGTTAGAAATTTGGACCGACTCAGTTTTTAAATCAATAAAAGCAAACTATGTGTTTTGACAGCGTGCTTTAGAAACAGCAGCCACAAGCTGAACTAGTCAGGGTTCTTTTTAACAAGGCTGGTAATCATATTTTAGTGCAACTATTTTCAGTTGACAAATAACTTCTTTTTTTTTTACCTTAAACAGTAAATGTCATTTACTTTGTGTTGATTGGCTTCTTTGACCAAACAGTCCTGAAAAAATTCTAATCTGCCTCTAATCTGTGGAGCTTTCCTTTGGCTGAATTAGCAGAAGTGCTCTCATCAGGCTGTCAGCACACAGAACTGAGAGACGTTCAGTCTTTTTAATGGCTCAACAATTATTCCCTCTAAAGGGGTACTGCAGCAATTTCATATTCCACTTAAATGGGTGAAATTCAGTCAGCAGAGGCTGACATATCCTAACTTTAAACTATGTCAACACAGGAGGCATAACATAAGCAGCACAATAGCTGCTCTAGGATTCTCTGTTTCTACACAGTATGGAGGTGCTGGCTTCACCTCATTCACAATGATTTTATTTATGTGCGTGAAATGGAAGAAAATACACTCAAAGTACAAACACACCTTTCTGGCCACCAAATGTGCAATACAAATGAAACACAAACTGCCTTCTAAGCAGAAAGCTGAACTGATTAAAACAGAAGCATATCTGTTCCATCGGAGATCAGATAGACGACTGAAAACCATGCATGAAATATTTCTCTGCAGAACAGCCATGCATCCCTAGTCTGGATCATGCCCCAGTGCCGAATCCTAAATTTCCCATTATGCAGCTTGATAGGCTTTTCTATAACGTAAAGCAAGTTCTGCTTATTTCAAACAAAGTTGCCAGAGAGCCCCTTAAAGACACCAGTTTTACTCCAACAAAAGCTATTGTTGTATATTTTCATGGCGTATTTCAGGATAAAATCTCGACAGCAAGATAATGTAAAACCTGAGCCATTTTTTCCCTTTGTTGCTGAAAACTTTAAAAAAAAGTCCAAAAAATCTCTAAAATCCAGATATTTGGAAAAACCTTGTGTAATGTTTCAGTTTCCATCTCTCAGGTATTTAAAATACCCAAAACAAATATGAAGGCATACTGTGAGTGAAGGCAGTGAGTTGGTTGTTACTCATCAGGCAATCATCTCACCAGTGTGATAAACTGGTAAACTGCTGCCCTTCAACCCCACACTCATGTTTTCCCTTTATTAAGCACAAACACAAAAACACACAAAAAGACAAAAAGATTTAAGACAAAGTAATAAGAGTAAGTAAAACAGTCAGCCGGTACTCAAAGCACAGTAGAAGAAGGTTTTTGTTCAGGCACTCGATTAAGTAACTGTGTCTCATTTTTCATAAGCAGTGTTGATTCTCTCACTTGTTGAACAACTGTTAAAGAGCCCTGGATTGCTCTCGCCCTATTTTCTCATTACAGTGGTGATTATGGTAATGGGCTTGTTTTTGTTTGTGCCGTACATAAGGACAGTCTAAGCACAAGTGTGTGCGTGTTTGTGTGAAAGAGTGTGAGAAGTAAATACTGTGGAACTAATGAAATTATAGACACTGATTATGTCTCCATTCCTCACACATGTGTGTGAATTAAGTGTCCGTTTCTCTCTATACAGACTCAGGCAATGCCTCTTGAAAGAGAGAGAAAATATTAAAATGTACATGCAGCTCAAGACACCAAGAATAACAACAACAATGGATTCCTGGTGTAAATGAAACAGTCAGAGAGCCTCAGTAAAAAAGAAAGAAAGAAAACTGTCCTCAAAAATGGCATTTCACTGTTAAAATAACCCATTTAAAAGGCATCGAGTCCTCAGACTGTTAGAAATCCCACCTAAAACGGTATTCACTTTATTTCATTCCATCCTTTTGCATAAAAAATTAACTGTTCTTTGTCTTTATGTTTACATTTTGATGAATGATCCTTTTAAGAATATAATAAACCACAGCACTCCCAATTTATAGCTACCACTTGAAGTGAGACTCATGGTGGATTGATGTATGTGACGTAACTACTAATAGATTATAATTAAAGGTTAATCATAGGCTATTAATTTTAATATTCAGTAATTATTTTATTTAATTGATCATAATTTGGGGTTTAATAAGAGAAAGTGCTGCTGAAGCTGTGGAAGGAAAAGAATTAACCATTAAAGACACAATAGTCTCTAGTAAGGACTAATCAGACACAATGTGCTGTTTACACTGCTGACAAAAATAACTGAAGAAAATGAATAAATGTGACTTTGGACATTTTGATATGGATCCTGCTGCTCTTTGATGCTGCTGTGTTTGCAAACAAGCCTAAAGGAAAGACTTCTTAAACAGCTGGAAGCAACTTATATATCAGCTGCAGTTCAAGGTGACTCTTGTTCATTTAACCTGTTACAGTGTTTTTTAAATGCAGTCAGTTTTCAGTTTCTACCTAATAATTTTAAGATTAATCAATGCGGAAAAGCCTAACATGCAAGAAAAAAAAGGAGAACCTTGTTTGAAATGATGCTGAAATGTGCAGAAAGTCATATTTCTAGCCTCTCTCCTGTGTACAGAATGTGTGCACAAAATATTTATTTTTAGGGTTTGAATTATTTCAATCACTATTTTAAACTGAAGAAGAGTCAAATTTGATTAGTAAGACTAATTTCCTAGTGTTAGCGTATCTTTGCACAAAGTTGGGGAATAACATGAAAGAGCAGAATAGCTTTGTCTATAAAATATCACACTTTCAGTTAAATAAAATTTATACGGTAATCATAAAGAATTATATGAGAACTTAAGAATCACTCACTGCCCACTGCCTAGGAGAAGACTGAACAATGTTAAGTCAATTAAGCTACTTAGCTTAATCTGGCTTTAGCATCATACTTGGCACAGATGTGGACATGGCACCAAAACGTAAAACTATTTCTTAGCGTATTATTATTTATTTTAGTGATCTTAGATAATCTAGTGAGAATTAAGAGTTGAAATGCTTTGTTTTTAAATCAAACAAATAAAAAAAAACCCAAAGAAAACAGTTCAATGTTCCTGTGACTATCAATTTTAATTCAAGACCTCACATTCTCCTTTTATAATGTTCCAACCAGCTCTAAAAGCTATGGCAGATAGCATGTAACCTAATTCTCTCTTTAAGTCCATAAACTGTCTCAAAGCTACATTCTTAGAGATCGTTTGACTTTTTCTGAAATATGTGAATTCTGTTTTAGGGTGGATTTAGATGGCACCCTCATTAATAATTAATACTCATCACAGTGAACCAATGATTTCAGTCATACCCACATTAGAAAGCGTAACTTTGCTAATGCTGAGAGACAGTCATCCGTGTTAATATCACATGGCAACTTTTAAAGTTGAGGTTTTAAGGTGCATTTTAAAGGGTTTCATTATCCTCTTTGTTTTCTAAGACTGTGAAGGAACATGGGATCATTCAGTTAAATACAATACAGGACAAAGTTAAAAGATTCTCTATGAACATAGTCACAACATTTTTGTCTGAAATAATACAGTGAATAAGACTAAAGATTATTCCAGTGGAAACCCAGCCCACGTCATCCCCTAATAACCGCATATGTTTGACAGTTTCTGTTTGGATCCCAAAGCCAATTAAAAGGTGTAAGATGCCTCCATCACTTCAGCTCTTTTAGATGTCGCTGTCAAACTGGTCAGCAGGGAAGACATCGGCCCCCAAACCACATCCCAAATTAATTGCACACTGGAACATTCACGTAACTGACACTTAACTCCATTACACGTTGAATACCCCAACCCCCACCCACAACAGTACGACTACATTCACACACACATATATATATAGCACATCTACACCACCAGTCTCATTACATAGATGGCCACTGATTCCCAGCAGGTATGATACACATAAAGTATGTGCTACTTACTTTTTTCGTTTGTTTGGGGGGGGGGTAGGATACACAAACTGTAAACATCAGATGAGACTCCAAAGTGACATAATTAAGGGTTGTGAAGAGTAAAAAAGAAAAGTGCATAGAGCACATTACAATATGTTTTACCTTGCTGGAAAACCTTGGCCTATGTGAAGATTTGCACTGCAAAAATACACAATGTTTTTGGTTCATGGATTTTGACATAAATTGAGGTTACATTTTGACATTTAAAAAAAGAGGCATAATCTTAATGCTGTTTCTTAGAAAATGGCTCAAATTTCACGCAGAAAAAGGTGCACATAGTTCTCCTACGAAACCCTTCAAGTCATTTGAGCCTGTCCTTCATCAGATGGCCCTCCCTTTCACCTACAAAGCCTTTCTTTCCTGACAGAGCAGGAAGCTCCTCAACTGCCGGTGGAAGGAAAATCTTGCTTTCAAACATAAATTGCATGCTATTATCAAATTGCACCTCCAAAACAGAAATTGTACTCATTATTGCAGCCTGTGACAATGCAGGCACTCCCATTCTCCTCACTATTAATCCCCATCCTCCCCCCTCCCAGCTTCCTCTCTGATAATAAGCCACTGATTCGGGATCAGCTGCAGCCGCTTGGCACTGTGTGTTTGGCACTGAGGAAGATGTTCCTGCTGTTCTGTAATCAGACTGAGCTGTAACGGCACTGAGTGAAAAGGACCACCAAACGCTGCTCACATCGTCTCTAACCAAGGCCCTCCTGACATCTCTCTGACTCAAACTGAACAATCTGTATTCTCCTTAGAGCACCAATAAGAGGTCAGAAAAAAAACACGCATTTTAAAGGGAAGGTAGGAAACCCAGAAAGTACTGATCTGGTGAGCTGATGTTCAAAACAAGTGCTGATATGAAAATAAACATTCCTTTCATTGATTTATTTCAGATTTAGTGGTAAGTAAGAATGAAGCCTGTTGACACCTTTTTGAATAGTTTTCCCTTATATTTAATTTGACTAAAAACAGGCAATCCATTGTTGTGTAAGTTTCCTTAGAGCTGACCTATGTGGACAGTTCTCAAGCAGTAACTCATTTCTCTTTGTAATTGTAAATTTCATTTATACAAACAGTACCTGAAACTGTAAGCTTTGTTTATATATTTGCAGTGTCAGCTGACTTCTGCTACACTGTCTCAAGCAATGAAGTAAATAACAGCGTTCCACTTATTCATGGTCTGTATTTTGACTCTAATTAGAATCACATGGCAGAATTCTTTGAAATCGCTCATTAAAATCTGAGACCTATAAAATAAAGTTTTTAGACATTTTGTTCTAAACGTATATGAATGACTTCATTTCCATGTGAAAGCATGTCAGTGCTGCTGAAACACTAATTCAAGTGACTAGAATTGAGTACTGAATCTACTGTTGCTTTTGTTCCTAAATGAATAATCTCTTATTAAATCAAATACGTTTGTATTTTTTATGTTAGTAATGAAAATGTGCCTGTCCCCTGTTTGTTGGTTGTCTGCTGTGTAATGCAATAAAGTTACTTTTTACCACATTTACGTCCTTTGTTATAGCCATGGTCTGTAGCGCTCTGCTGAATATTTGAAGACAAAACAGCTCTAACACAAGTTTTACATCAATAAATTTGAATAAAACTGTGATTAAAAATTAAAAATGTAATCTTTGGTTTTAAACCAGTTATGACTTTTATATTTGTTAGGCTTGAGAATTCACCAGTAAAAATAAACATTAAATCAAATCAGAATAATTTGTTTTACTTTTGTTTATCTACCATTTGTTAATAGTTAATTTATTCAGAAATATAAAGTCTCACTATTTTTTTGTGCACTTTCACTTTGAAACATAAATATTGTCTTCTTTTTTAAAATAAATTTAGGTCACTTTAAACTCACATGTCAGATATTCTTTTGACATGAAACTCACCAAATCAGTGTTTACTGGAAAACGTCCACATGCACTTCTGTGTTTTGTCAGATTACCTGACCCTGAAACAGATTTAGCACCAGTGTGTGAACTGAACATTAAATCTGCGTTTGGCTCAGCAGATCCTGATTCAGTGGCTGTGTTGACAAAACTTAAGGGAGCCATTCATTTCTTCTCTGCGCATACTGCATGTTACATGAATGAGAGATAGAACAGACGTATAAGAATAAAATCCTAAAAACTAACTTACCAGTCCAACAAAAAGTGTATGAGAAGGAACCAAAGAGTAATAAAATTAAAGGAAAAATTAAACACCTCAAACCAAGGGGGTAGTGTTGGGAGGATGATTCTGGTACTGGGGCACTGTGGGTGATGTAGTCCACGTCACATGGCCAGAGCTCGGGCCTTGGCAGCTGCCGCCTGCGCCCGCTGCACAGCTCCCTGGCTGTTCTCTCTCTTCATCAGCTGGCTGGTCTCAAACAGACCCTCGTGGGTGCCTCCTCCGGGGCCTCCGTCCACAAACGCCAGCACTCCTGCACCACACAAAATTCTCATCATGCATTTTATCAAAGCAAACAGGTACGGAGGAAACTGACTAACAGCCATACTCGAGACACAACTCACTTCATCAAACAAGTGACACATGGCCAGAAGTGTCAGATCTGGCTGCCTTTATGGACTGTTTTGAATTTTCTGTCTCTGAAAATAACTGTCTGCTTTAGCAGGAAATGTAATTGCTGCCTGGATTAATGTTCACTGGCAGTGTGTCATGTTCTTATGCTTCACAGAAGTCAGAAGGAGGGGGTTCAAAGGGTGGATGGTCCATGTACACAGCACAGACTTTGACTCTGAAGGCTGCTTTCGCATCTTTGGGACAAGTTGCCTGGCAACTACTGGGGAGTCCAGCAGGTTATTTGTAGCCTGTCACATAACAGCCCCTAAAATGACAGACTGTCATCTTTACTCTTGAGCTTTGTACAGATGTAACAAACAAGAAACAAAGTGTTAGCTTTGGCTTGAAATAATGTGGTAGAAAGTTGTTTTTTGCTACCTTTGCACGAGGCCAGGAGAGCAGTGTTTATGCTAAGCTAAGCTAACCAACTACTGGCTTCATCCAACAAGCAAGAGATTAAATCAGTTTAGTTCCCAACATGTTAAAATATTGCCTCAGTGTTTAGGAGATCACATGACAAAAACAACGAAAGTGGATACAATACCAAAAAATTGCTAACAAAATTTAAAGCAGCAAAGAAAACGTATTAAAAGCCTTCATCAAATGAATTTATACAAGAAATGTCCGCTTTCCCTCCTTCTTCATATTTTAAATGTTCTTCCCTACATTACTTGTGCCTGACTAAAATAAAACAATCACACCGACACAATAATTCTGAACAAAAAAATGAAAACTTGTATATCATTTGTATTGTAGTTCATTCATTCAAAAGTCTTTAAATTTGCTTAGTAAGCATGTTCATTTAACTGTTATACAACCTTACGTCTGTTCAGCTTCTCGTTAACGCAAACATCTAATCAGCCTATCACTGAGCATCAGACACCGAGCGACAGAATGGGGAAGAAATGTGATTAAAGTGACTTTGAATGTGGCACAGTTGTTGATGACACAAAGAATTAAAGGAGTTCTGAAGGCAAAAAGGGTTCCAATTGGCAAGGTGTACCTAATAACATATCCATTGAATGTATATCATGTAGTCAAAATATCTCAACTTTATTCTCAACCCCTTTTTTTGCCAGTGTTGGGGGGGTGGGGGGTGTTCAGGGTAGCTGAACACCTTTTGTATTGTGGCAGAGCACCCCACCCAAGTATCTGATGTATCATGTTAAGCTGTTAGAACTCAGCAGTGTAGCCAGGAGTTTGAGCAGTCACATGACCTTTGCTCTTTGAATTGGTTCAAGGCTGGTTAGGAACAGGAAAATATGTGACACTGATGTTTGGTGTGCTACTTACACCAAACACAGTATAGAACTGCTACTCAGACTCACAACAACTAAATTCTGGTCCTAAATGTGGCTATAAGAAACCATGGCAATAACTTCAAGTTAATTTTACATTAACTTTTAAATTTTAAGTTAATTTCTTCATTTGAAATACATCATCGCCTCAGCTGAGAGTTGGGAACTTGGGATAATAACAATCAACAAAAAATTACATTTAAACCACCGCTCGAACCAGCTCTGATTTCTGGTCTTCAACTGTCAGGAAACTGGAGGAATCTTTATGTTCCATCTCTTTTTTTTACAAGCACAAACAAATCAACACTTGTCACACTGACACACTGATCCGCCCTCTCCACACAACAGCCTTCAAATAAAAAATGTGTTGATTACCTACAGAGACTCTGTGCCCAGACACACGGTAGCTTCAGACCAGACAATTAGCACCTTTCACTGTTTAATATAATTAAAAACACTTAAAGTAGTTGGAACCACAGACAGATAAACCACTGAGACTGGAGGGTTAGTTGAAAACATACATCTGAATTACTACCTTAATTTAATAACTTAAACAATCAAAAAAAAGCATAAACATTAAAGTCCAGCAAGCAACACAAGCCAGAGGTTTCCAAATTTAGATACTTTTAAGCTTTTCAAAATGTTTTTTCATAGACAGCATTGCAATAAAGCAGGCTTCCCTTTTAACTCACATAATACTGAAGAATTCCTCCAAATGAAATCCAAATGACCTGATACATCATATTTAAAGGTAGTAATAGAGTATGCAAAAACTAAGATGCTAGCAATGTCAATCTCATCCAAAATCTCTAAATAATCTAATAGTGAGTATCAGAATATAAGGTCTTACCATAGCCATCCACACAGCCACTTTTAAATTCGCCCTCAAACTTCATGCCATCAAAGCGAGTGAAGACGCCGACACCTTGAAACTTCCCCTGCACAAATTCTCCTTCATACCTAAAAAACATTCACATAAAAATGCATTTACATGAAAGACAGGGGCAAATTCCAGGACTGCAGAAGAGAAAAGGAACAAGTAGGTGAGTAAAGAAGGACATTTTTTTTAAAGTATGATTTTAAACTTACAAAAAATACAAAAGCTTTATTGACTCACTAATTCTGTCCTTGAGCATTTAAATTATGAGCGGTACAGAAGCACAAAAAGCTTTTGGACTAAAATGTAAAGCTGCACTAAAGTACCAAAGCTTTCCGTAAGCGTGTCATCTAAAGTTCATAGAGGCAGTGGAAAAATGTAGTTTTTCAGGGTTTCTTTTAAGAATTTAAAATATGAAATGGTTTTTTTTTGTGGTTTTTAAAAAGCCAAATGTTGGAATCTCAACATTTCTTCCTATGGCAAAAAGAATGTTTTGATTAGAAATTACAACCAAAATAACTTCAGAGAAAAGAAATGTGTGAAGGAACACAACAAAATCATGTAGGAAGCAATATGGATCTGTCACTATTGCCTGATGGTGTTGGGCGTAAGGCATTGGAAAGTGATTAGGGATAAGGAGACAGCATTAAATACTTTTTAAAAAATAAAAAACTATAATATGTAACATAAAGGATTAGTTTTACATTTCAGGTAATCAGTTATTCATGCAGTAACCTTTTTCCAATAGGCAGCTTGTTACTTCATTTCTCTTTGCCATTTGCTGTTATGAAAAAATAAATAAATAAATACAAAGATAAATCAAGACTTTTGCTTTTGTCTCTGTTTATCTCCTTGTTACACAGCTAGCTAGCAAGAGCAGAAAGTACAGCTAAAAAGAAAGCTAGTTTATTTTTCCCTATAGATTGAAGTAAATTCAATAATGTACAGTAATCTACACACTCATTTCTCTCTATGGGAAATAGAACTAACACGAACAAGCCAAATGCAGTTGCTACATAATGTAATCTGAAGACATGTGAAAGACTTCAAAATTAATGGTTGAATATACGACACCCCGAGGCAGCTGCTGTTGTCATTTGGCGCTATATAAATAGAAATGAACTGATTTCAATGACAAATTATACCATAACACAGACACAACCACCAAAATGTGAAAATATATATATATTAGTGCTGTCGAAATTAACGCGTTAACGCAAATTAATCCGACATCAAGGTCAGCACAATTAAAATTTTTAATACAATTAACGCATCTGGAGTGTAGAATGACTCAGAATCCCCGAAAAGTTTCTGTCAACGCATTTCGGGCAGTTTGTCCAAGTAAAGTTGCCTTCACACATGTGCAAATGGGCAGTTGATCTGGTAGTGACCAGAACCAATGAACCAATATGGAAGATGATAAAGGCACATTTGCCCTCTCGATGGGAAATTTGAGTATTAAAAAAGTAACAAGATGGAACAGTCGACCCACATAAAGTATTACGCACATTGTGCAAGAAGGAATTTTGTTTTCCCTGAGGCACTTCCAGGTTAAAATATCACATTGACACAAAGCTTACGTTAGTCGCGAATGCTGCTAGGACTTTGGCTAATATGTCGCCCAGCTTGCGACAAACCACTCACGGAGCATCGGGGACTCAATAAATTAAGTTTTTTGTTTTTTAGCCTCATAAACAGACCATGCGAAGTGTGATGTGGAGGACCCAAATGAGACAGATTAATCTTAATAAAAGGTGATTCATTTATTGAGCTAATAATCCACCACCATAAAAGCTAAACATGAAAAAAAAAAAAAACTAAAAACATCGAATTACATGAACTAATCCTGGAATGACAATAGGAGGTACAAGAAACTGGGAAATACACACAGAAAGGTGATGAGGGAGTGGAAACAGCTGGGAAACACAGCAGGGAAAAATCAGGCATAACAGGACAGGGAAGGCAATGCTGAACATGAAGCACAGGAGACACGGGATTATCAAAGGAAACGAGGAAGCACAAACACTGAGAGACTAAGTCACATGAGCTTGACACAGACAAAACATAAACTAAAATGGAGACACGACAGACTTGACATGGAAGATACTAAAAGACAAAATAGTAAGTAGACAGGAGGGGGACGATAAAGGGAACTAATAACCTTGAAAACAATATAGTTTTTATGTTAGATGTCAGATATTTTTCATCTTTTTTTAAAAACTGATTGTAAACCTTTTTACGACATATAGTCTATTACTACTAACCCACCCTGTTTAACTAAACCAGACAGTATTTCAGTGAAGGAGCCAGAATCAGATCCATGGCGTATTGTAGTCACTGCTGTACAATAAGCTTAGCATGAATCTAAGTGTAGAGTGTCAGCCTTTTTAACACACAGCATGAACACAATTACTTCAGTGTCAAACAGGCACAAATTAACAAAAGGCTGAACTGCAAGAGAGCAAAGTAGGGTTAAAAAAATCAACAGGATAAGAGGGATGACAATAAAAAGCTGCATGTGAAATCCGTCTCTAACAGTCTCTTGAGCGTTTTTCCTCTGCATTGTTTCTTTAAAGTAATTGCAACGTAGTGCGCAAAACACCGGCAGTGCAACAGGAGATTTGCTCCTTTTTCAAACAACACTGGGCTTCTAATTAAACTTATTGTAACTTCTGTGAATTCAAGCTGAGTACAAAGTTCATCTAAACTAAAAGGCTTCTCAGAACTCGACAGGCAGTAACTGAAAAGATATATGTTCTCTTTATTATTCACGTAACCTTTAAATATTATTCACTTAGCCTGAAATACATGTTTTAGTGTTTCCAAAGAACTTTGAAGGATTAATCAGTTGTTTTTTGTGCAAACAAAAATACAACAGATGGCATTGAACAGGCAATACGTTGCTTCTTTATCCTATGCCGTGCTCTACTTGAACACTTCACCTTCTCTTGAATTAACTGAATCTTTATTGGGCTGACATCTTTTTTTATAAATATCTTGGGTGACAAAGCCAACAGAGAGATACAGATAAAATTCATGTATGAGGAATAAATAAAAGGAAGCAGCCAACAATAAAATACTCAACATATTGAGGCCATGAAAGCACTCAAAGTATTCTGAGGTTAAAAACTTTTTTCTTTCTGGTTTTTCTTTTTCAACTGCACAGGTCATTGTGCTACAATCTGCTTTGTATTTTTTTTCTCTGCTTATTTCTCTTTTTTTCGAGACTGGGAAACTAAATATTCAAATTGTGCATTGACTTATTCATTGTATGTAAGGACACAAAAAAGACTGACCCCTTCAGCCACCTTCCTGCCGTTAATTTTAGTGTCTGAATTTTACAATTTGTGTTGGTGATAAAAGGTATGTGAAGGATAATTTGCAAACAGTCAACAGATCCTTATTAATAAAAAAACACCTCCTTACATACTCTAATTTTAGATGAATTGTTATTCAATCTGCAATAATTTATATTATTCAGTATTGCTCTATTTGGACCTCTCCATGGAAATTCTAAGAGGCAACACGAATAACATGACATAACATATATATATATATATATTATACATATATCTGCAGACAGTTGCTGACGCACACAACCCGCCGCCACCCCAGCTCCTCTATGTCATGTTATTCGTGTTGCCTCTTAGAATTTCCATGGAGAGGTAACATAGTACAGAGTAGGTCTGCACTAGAATATCTTCTCATTGATTTTTCACCTCAGCTTTTGTGTGTGACAGTCCTTTCCTCACAGCAGTGCTCATCATGCTTCATTTAGCTGCATTGTTCTCGATGTCTTTATGATTGGATATTTTTAATCAACAGAAGCAGAGAAAGAAAGAAAATCTATCCTTCTTTCAGCTCTGTGCAGAAGCTTTTTCAGTCACATGTACCACCAAAGTTAGACTGTTGAGATACTGTTGTACTCTTCTACTGTTGTATAAATTTCTCACATTGATTATTTCGTATGGAAATAAAGCTGAAAACCAGCACAAGCATTATGTACATTATTTACATGACAGAAGTAATGAAGGAACAAATCAGACAGGTTTCATTCAGGAGGAGGCTGGGGTTGTATCTTCTGTACGACATACTTATTTGCAGGTTTTAAATTTTCAGGTGCAGAGTTTCAAGGTTTAACAACCAGAGTGTGCAAAAAGTGACTGACAAACCTGGAGCCGTCAGGAAAGACCAGCACCCCACAACCATTGAAGAGGCCATTTTCAAACTGTCCAGTGTAGCACGTCCCATCGCTGAAGGTCAACTGACCCAGGCCATGACGAAGACCTGCAAGAGGATAAAAATCACTTCACCAATCACTTCCAGCAAAATAAAAATCTAAGACACGAGCAGAGAGGGTTTTTTTTGGGTTTTTTTTACAAAATCACATAAACCACACAAAAAACCCCCAAACAAAAAAACCCCAAAAAACAGCTAGAAGTATTTGAAATGCCCACTGATTACTACACACTTTTGCACACATTTCGCCCCTTACATCTCCTACTTGAAGTTAAATATACTAATAAGACTCTCTCGGGATTAACTCTTTGCACCACCAGGAGGCTCATGGTCATGAGCTATGGTATTAGCTTTGTTAAAAAAGAACCAAACAGGGCTCATGGATGCCCTCTTCCAACCTCACAACTAAAATGCATTTAGGAAGGCTTAACTAAGCGTCTATGAATTAAAACAGAATGGAAAACTGAAAGCTTTTTCATAAATGAGTGAGTTTGTTGGTCTTCTAAGAGCTTCCAATTTGTTTATGAATGAATGCTACAATGTATGAAATGGCACACAAACCTTCAGGCCATGCTTCCTTCCTCAAGGATAGAAAACAAAATCAGTGTGAAAGGATGTTACTAAGAGGTCACAGACACAGATATTGAAAGGTCCTTTTATCCCTGAAAACAGGACAATTAAGGGCTCATACCACCTACATGAGATGATTGTATCGCGTGTGTTTATATCATCCTGTATTCTCTCTTATAAATGAGAGAAGATGACATTTCTTTAACTAAAGAAATGAATAAGTGGAACCATGACAGACAGGATTAAAGGAAAAGCATGACCATGAACTTCCACCGTGGAACAAAAACAGCATAGTTTCACTCATATCTTCACAGTTCTGGCTGTTAAACATAGTGGCCTTAACAGGATATTGGTTCATTTGTAAAACACTGGTTTGACTTCTGCACATGAAGACCCAGGTCAAGACGAATGTTTTGTTTCCTCTAAAGAAAGACCTAAATTAAATTTCATATTTTCAAATGAGTAGACATAGATATTTAACATTTTCTATCACACATTCCACAATAATCTCTTCTTGAATGAAAATAAGCGGTGATGGGAAATGGGGGACCTCATGACCTGGCACATGGATGCTGTTCTGATACCTGTAGCTAGAATTTCTCAGTGTTGTGTTTGTCTGTTCAAATATTGTTCAAATATTGTTGCAAAAAATCCACATCAAACTTCAAAAGTTGCTGCCCTAATGTAATATGGTTTTATGCATATCCTTATGTATCAATTTTAAATATAAGATTTATATAAGATTTTTACATTTACACCTGCTTCAAATTTCTTTAATAAAATGCAAAAACATTTTGTGGTGATCGTGGCTCAAGAGTTGGGAGTTCGTCTTGGAATCGGAAGGTTGCCGGTTCGAGCCCCGGCTCCGACAGTCTCGGTCGTTGTGTCCTTGGGCAAGACACTTTACCCGTTGCCTACTGGTGGTGGTCAGAGGGCCCGGTGGCGCCAGTGTTCAGCAGCCTCGCCTCTGTCAGTGCGCCCCAGGGTGGCTGTGACTACAATGTAGCTTGCCATCACCAATGGGTGGATGACTGGATGTGTAAAGCACTTTGGGGTCCTTAGGGACTAGTAAAGCGCTATACAAATACAGGCCATTTACCATTTACTGATTTTCTCTGCTGTGTGTAAAAAGAGGAAGATTTTGGAAGGTTAAACATCATTGCCTTGTTGCACATAGTTAATCTCATCCAAATATGGTCACTTCTCAAAGAAAAAAAAGCAAAAAAATGCCCAGAATGCACTGAACCTTGAAAAGAGAGTGCAGAAACCAAATGGTAATCTCATAGTGGCTGTGCCCATCTTTTAGATCTATGGCATTTACTTTAAATCCAAAAGTTAATGAAAGAAATTAGATTGATAGAACTGTCATGTCTATACACTAATCAAAACACTATGTATCCAATTTGTTTAAATAAATGCAACAACAAAAATGTAGTTAATTTTTTTTCCTAAATTAAAATGCTGAGGCAGCATCTCAGCAAATAGTACTGCATTTGTTCACAACTACTGTTTTAAAACTGTTTATAGAACAACATGAAACTCCTCTGATTTTTTGGCACAGTCGCTGCTTTATATTCACTGTTTTCTTTAAGTATTTATGCACTTGGTCTGAATTATCTTGCACAAAACAAAAATATGTATTAAAAGCATTCAGACCCTTTGCACTATGCAACACTGAGGACTCAAAACCTGACTGGTACCTGTATAGTTTTCAGTAGAAGTCACTGAGTGAAGAAAAGAGAGAGAGCGCGAGAGAGATGGCAGATGTGTTATTATACTTTAATTAGATTTTGGAGTTAGCAGATTGGGAGATTCATAATTGGTGCGAGCAGACAAAAAGGTGAGCTGCTAGCTTTCATTTTTCACCTCTTAAAATGTTCCCTGAGAGGTGAGACCCAATTTTCCCTCTAATTCTCAGACTAATTTCCAGCATCAGGAGGATGGCAGTCGATGAAGAAATGGAGGGAAAAGGAGTGAGCATTTCTCCCTGCCAACCTCTATTAGCAAGCACAGCGGGAATTAGCAGAATAACTGGATGCGAGGCACAGTTGGACACGGGCAGAGGAGGTCCCGGTATGCTCATGGCAGAGGAAGAGGATTTAATGGGAGCTCAAGTGGTAAGAAACTGGTGGAGTGGAGAGAAGAGTGGAAGATTGGGGGCTTCATATATTGAAGGGGAAACGAACTGTTGGCAGGGGTGGGGCTAGTGAGTGTTGTCCCTTATTCACAGCTCATGGGTAAATTGGGCAGTCCATCTGTCAGGCCTGCTTAAAGTGCTGCTCTCTGCCTAATCTTAGCAGGGTTTTCATGGGAGATTTGGATGAAACTAAATCTGGAGCTCTGCATTCGATTTTCAAAAACATCCAGAAAGATCCAGAATCCATATATATATGTTGGTGTGTGTGTGCGTGTATTAGCTGGAGATCATAAAGCAAACAGTATGAATACAGAAGACGGCCAGCAGTAGTTTAAATCCAACTCTTCAGCCTCCATGAACCTTGACAAGCGAGTGAGACCCTGAGGCAGAAATTTCACAGACTAGCCGCTGAAATATAACAATCTGTTAGGTGTCAAAGAGGCTGCGGTGTGCCAACAGCAGCATCTCCCACCAAGAATTTCAACAGCTGTGTTATAGAATGAAATTGAGTGGTAGCAGTGTCAGTGTTTTGCTGACCACTATGAAGGTTTCTTTTCTTTCTTTCTTTTTAAATGAAGGTACAGATTATCAGCTGCGGCAAGGGACAGTAATTTCCTCTGTCTCCTCCAATTTGATCCCTCCAGACTCTAATCTGCTGTTCAGCTTCTTTGTAACGCCTTTCTCCAATCTTATGTTGGGTCATGGTCTCCAGCTAATTACGGTTTAGCTGAATTTGTCCGGCTTTTATGTCAATCAATAGCGGTAATGCATAGATGTTAAATGACCACATGGTCAAAGTACAGTAGTAAATGGCTTCTGGCTGTGCCTTGGCTGTTGTGTTGTGGATGCACCCAACCTACTTCCTGTAACCTGATAGCTCCCGGGCCTATGTTCAACCAGCGCACCGCTGAATTATTCATGTGACACCGTAGACCTCTGTCTGACACACGCCTACATGTTTGTGTGCAAACAGTGACTTTGCATGCATGGACGCAGAGACAGGATGCGCAACGTGCATCAGTCTGTGTTTATGACAACACGGCGATCAAAACCCAATTGCATCCTATTGCATCAATTCAGCAGGGTTAATAGAAATTTTCGAGTTAAAATAAATAGAATGCGCAAAGTGTATATGAAGTCTGTTTATGTAACATTGGTAAAGGTACTATCTTCATCTGGCTTATGCTGAAGATAAGAACGAGATGCTTTGGGTATAGTAGAAATATCAATAAAAACAAGGTGCAAGGTAATATTTTACTACAGATAAGGGGTCGAAAGGTCAAGGGTGACCATTCCTCTTATATTTTGCAATATGTTTTTGAATCTGAAGCTAAAAAAGAATGTGGACCTTGTGACCATGACTACATGATTTTCATCACAATCTGTGTTGTAAATATTAACTTTAATATTAACTATATTTTTAAAAGTGACCAGAAACTGAAATGATTTAACACTCGAGAAGTTCTAAGAAGAACAAACTAGCTTGGGCAAAAATTAAATATTTTTTCAATTCTTGCCTTCCAGTAGAGTAGATTTTCAGGATTTACAGCTCAGATAATCCTTATTTATCCTATACTGGGCCTTGGTGCAGCCCTACATTTCATTCACTGTCTATTTATCTAAACTGTTTTAGCTCCTCCCATTTAGACAACTTTATTCGCATTGGCTGGCACTCACAGATAGAAAGTTTCAACAGCAGCTAGATGGCCCTCCTGTGCTTACAGTTTTAGCTCAGTTGACCATATTAGGAATATCCTCTCTGTGACATCATATATATTAAATAGTAGAAAAAAAATGTCTGAAATTGTAGTGTTTTGAGTTGTCTGGAGCCTGAGCTTTGGGCTCACACATTAATTATGGATGCAACTTTCTATAATGCAGTAATGTAACATATTGCTATACTAAATTCAGTAATTACATTACTACTTGCATTATAATGGTTCTTCAATTATCTGCACATTAGGCAAATAGAAAAAAAGTCATAACACATGCCTTTTTTTTCCTGCATGCTGGCGCTACAATCAACTAAATTTAGTTTCTGCGGTGGAAGAAGGAAAATTCATCTACAATGTATATAATCTCAAAAATGGACACCTGAATTTGTGTTACATGAAAAGACAAATGAAATGTGATAATAAACAGCAAACTGCGCCCAGGACAGCTGCTAATAACAGGTCAGTTGCATAGACTGTGTGCCAAACCAGTGATTTTAAAGCTGAGTGGATGCTGACACCGGCCAAGGAGCCAGAGCCTGATTTTCAACAGGTAACCAAAGCAGAGCTGGCTTGTAGAATTGTAATCCTACAAACCTGTTTCCACAGTAGAAACAGCGATCTCTATGCTGATCGCTGCGGAGTGCTCTTTTGGGCTGGTTTTCAGCTTTGCTTTCAACTTTGTGTTTGTACTTAAACATTAAAAGGAAGATCTCATTGATGTGTTATTCACTAGGATAGGGACATTTCTTAAAAGAAAGGAAAAATAATGTGTAATACATTAACTTATTTTGGTAACAAACCCCAAACCGTATATAACACATACGAGGTCCCTGCTCCAAAGGAGTAGAACTTTTTTGGTTTTTTTTACAGAATCAGCTGCTGCTGCCCTCTTTTTGAAGATTCATATTGAATATATACTTAGATATACATGTAAATAAAATGTCTGGAAGAAATCCGAGCAGTTCTTGCCAACGCAGCACTCCGTCTATTAGTGAACTAATTTTTTCTCACTTTGAAATGTCTGAGCTAAAAAAAATTTTTTAATCCACCCCTGCTGTTTACTAAAACCCGAGCATATCAGTGCATCACAGCCAAAACCAGTTTAACAGTTTATTGCTAATCATACGGAGAACATATGTTTCCTCCCGCAGCCTCATGCACACTTCAGTGCCAAACTTTTGTTCTTTGTTTAACCTTGCCCTAAAGGTTGTCTGACTGTTTTTGTTATAGTACAAGTGCTGGTTTAGGTAGTGTGATATCCTGTCTCTGCAGGCTCACTGGCACCAGATGGTCCATATGTGCATATGTGTGTAGATTACTTACTGACTTTAGCTTGACACCTTTTTCTGTGTTTTTCCCCTATTAGATACAATCTGTTTGGGTGAGAGTGCAGGTTCATTTCAAAAGTACTTTTGCTGTTGTGACTCACTTACAGTACACCCACTTCTTTCCAGACTCTCCATTCTGACATGAAATCCCACATTAATTAAAAGCTGCTGGAGTTAACTTTCTTTTATCATATTTTACTGACATCCCTATTATCCATTTAAGCTAATAGGTATTCTCAGGGGGGGATTCAAACTGAAAACAACAATGCATTAGAACAGCACATGGGGCTGTGGTGGTGGCGGTGGGGTGTTGTTTAAGAAGCCAGTGAGACGATAAAATGCAATGCAGGAAATCCAGAAGGAGTATAGGAGATTAATGCATTTATGAGCTTATTGAACACCCAAACTCAATGAACACCTGCTCTGTAGCTACACGTTTCATTTGTTCATCCATTACTGTAATGACTGTAAGGTAGTAGTACCCATTCTAGCGGGGCGATCGTGGCTCAAGAGTTAGCAGCTCATCTTGTAATCGGAAGGTTGCCGATTCGAGCCCCGGCTCCAACAGTCTTGGTCGTTGTGTCCTTGGGCAAGACACTTCACCCGTTGCCTACTGGTGGTGGTCAGAGGGCCCGGTGGCGCCGGTAATCGGCTCTGTCAGTGCGCCTCAGGGCAGCTGTGGCTACAACGTAGCTTGCTGTCACCAGTGTGTGAATGGGTGGATGACTGAATGTAGTGTAAAGTGCTTTGGGGTCCTTAGGGACTAAGTAAATACAAATACAGGCCATTTACCATTCTGTTTTTATGTCACACTGGGAACTTTTTAGATGGACAGCTAGGGTGGTAGCCCAGATCAGCGACAAGCAGAGTCTTATTTAGGATACAAGCCTGGAAAGGGAGTTTTTCTTTAAATAAGATACTCATGGGGCCTAGGTATGACTAAACTCAAATATGTGAGGAAAGGCATAAACAATTATGACACCTGAACTTGAAGCAGTTTCAGAACAATCGGGGGTTGGATATTGTCTACTTTGTTCTTTTTCCCATATAGCACACAGCATGAGATGGTTCACTTCCCCAAAAGGAACCGGCCCAATGAGCTGAATGACTTCCGACCGGTGGCACTGACGTCACATCTTATGAAGACTCTTCCTCAACCTCCTCCGACCACAGGTACAACATGCCCAGGACCCACTACAGTTCGCATACAAGGCGGATGTCGGAGTGGAGGATGCCATCCTGTACCTCCTACACAGAGCCCACTCACACCTGGATGGGGGAAAAGGCACGGTCAGGATCCTGTTTCTTGACTTTCCAGTGCCTTTAATACCATCCGGCCCTGTCTGCTTCAGGAAAAACTGAACAGGATGGAGGTGGACCCCTGCCTGGTCGCTTGGATCTCCGACTACCTCACCGACAGGCCACAGTACGTCAGGCTGAAGGACATCACGTCTGACACTGTGGTCAGCAGCACAGGAGCACCACAGGGAACTGTGCTGTCCCCTCTTCTCTTCACCCTGTACACCTCTGACTTCTGCTACAACTCTGAATTATTCCACATTCAGAAGTTTGCAGATGACACAGCCATCATGGGGTATATCTGGGATGATCAGGAAGAGGAGTACAGAAGTCTGGTGAGGAACTTTGTCGCATGGAGTCACACAAACCACCTGCAACTCAACACCTCAAAGACTAAGGAACTGGTTGGGGTCCAGAGAAGGTCCACTGCCGGTTCAGATAGAGGGGGAGGAGGTGGAGGTGGTCAACAAGTACAAGTACCTTGGGCTGTGGGTGGACAATAAACTGGACTGGTCATGCAACACAGAGCACCTGTATAAAAAAGCCCAAAGCTGACTGTACTTCCTCAGGAGGCTGAGGTCTTTTAACATCTGCAGGAAGCTCCTGAGGATGTTTTACCAGTCAGTGGTTGCTGGAGTACTTTTCTATGCTGTGGTGTGCTGGGGGAGCAGCACAGCAAAGAAGGACTCATGCAGGCTGGAAAAACTGATCAGGAAGGCTGGCTCTGTGGTCGGCATGAAGCTGGACACTCTGGTGACAGTGGCAGAGAAAAGGACACTAAAGAAACTGCTGGACATTATGGACAATGCTGGGCATCCTCTGCACACGGCCATAAACAACCAGAAGAGTCTGTTCAGTGACAGGTTGTTTCTCCCAAAGACAAGAACTAACAGACTTAAAAACTCCTTTGTCCCACACGCCATCAGACTGTTTAACTCCTCTCTGGAGGGGAGAGGGAGGGGAAACAGGAGGACAAAGGAGGGGGGAACAACTAAGCTGTAGTGCCTCTTCAACTCACTGTGCAATACCTTTTGTGCAATACTTTTGTTAATAGTCAACGGTGCAATAGACTTCCATACTTGAAATGTGCAATTTCACTTGTATTTTTATTTTTATTTTTATTCCTATTTATTCTATTTATCCCCTTTGTATATTTTATTTATATATGTCTCTGTATTTATATATGTGTGTATATATATATATATAATATTCTGTAACTCTGTAACTTCTGTCGGTGCTGTGCTTTTTTGGAAACCGAATTTCCCAGAGGAACCCACCCGAGGGATTAATAAAGTTTTATCTTATCTTATCTTACTTCAATCGTGTTCTTGCTACTGAAAATACTGTTTTGACCAGGGGCGTGCGAGAGGCCTGACATGTGATGCCCACTCAGAGGCTAAGAATTTACCTGAAAGCTATCTGGGCTTACTGTCACATGGCTATAAATCATGTGGACTTTGTATTTGGAGCATTCCAGGTACAAGTTTTGGGCTGCAGTTCATATGTAAACACACTTATACAGTACTGTAACTACGAAGGTAACACTATAAGGTTCAAAGTGCTGTAAGATTTTTAAACAAAAATTCAAAACTGAATATTTGGTGTGATTTAATTTACCTTTAACATAACAACACTAACTATAGATAAAACTTTGCACAGTTTATAATGTAAGTTGTTTAAAGCATCTTTTAAAAACTTGCCACATTTGTAGATGCTGAAATATCACTGCAGATACTTAGCATGCTTGTAAACCATCAAAGTTGTGTTAACAGCATAATGCATTTCTTTCAGTTCTGGGTGCAGTTTTCACTTTACCATCAAGCTCTCGTACTTTTGTGCAATAAAAATAAAAAATTATGTTCATATAGGTGGTGTAGACTGCAACACCTTTTTCCTCCTCTGGCACACGAACTAAAATCAGCTAATTGTAGAGCAAGTGCAAGTGGAACCGATAAACGAGATCGATAGGCAAGCAGACCAACAATTCCAAAGGAACTGAACTGGTTCTTTACAAGAACCAGTACTCATTCCCCATTCCTACCAGCATGGTGGTGGAGAGATGATGATTTGAGTTTGTTTTGCAGCTACACGACTTTTCAGTCATTGACTCAAAATCCACACAATGATGTGACAGCCTCATAAAGTTATACAGAAAATGATTACCTCAAGTTATTGGAGGTAAGGGGAGTTCTATAAGCTACTGAATCATGGAGCGTACCTAAGGTTTCCATACACTGCTTCTGCATTGTGGCTTAGTTTTTTACAGAAATGGTGTCACAGTAAAATATGGTATGTTTTGTAGTTCATTCACCGAAGAACCAGATGACTTTCATTATGTCCTGATATGTAAAATCTTAGAAATGAAAGAGGGTGTACTTTCTTTTTACCATGACTATAAATATCTAAAGAGGCTTAAACCTTTGTGCAGCACTGTGCCTCCACAGGACATCACTTAGACAGTAAAATGCTTCACAGTGGTAAGGCACAGGGGTTGGAAAGTTACCCTGAACTGCTGAAGGCTCTGGTTATTGTTGGGTTGTCATGGTTTCTTTGATGGTGCAGTGCTTTACAGTTTAAAAAGTGAACTGGAGGGAGTGCTCGATTATGTCACACTGTTCAGCCTTTCTACAAGCACATGAATGCTGGAGTGGAGGCTCCAACTGATTATCAAACTAGAGACACATTTTCTTTCTTTCTTTCTGTTTTTTCTGTTTCCTTACCACCACAAGATTTTCACTTTTAAGTCGTGTGCTACTTTTTTTCAACACGCTAGTTCTATAATTTACTTTTTTTTCTTGAATTACTATATTTTGAATTCTGTTCTTGTATTCTAATTAGATTAGATTAGATAGAACTTTATTAATCCCTCGGGTGGGTTCCTCTGGGAAATTCGATTTCCAAAAAAGCACAGCACCGACAGAAGTTACAGAGTTACAGAATATTATATATATATATATATATATATATATATATATATATATATATATATATATACACACACACACACACACACACACACACACACACACACACACGCACATATATATAAATACAGAGACAATATAAATAAAATATACGAAGGGGATAAATAGAATAAATAGGAATAAAAATAAAAATACAAGTGAATTGCACATTTCAAGTATTGAGTCTATTGCACCGTTGACTATTTACAAAAGTATTGCACAAAAGGTATTGCACAGTGAGTTGAAGAGGCACTACAGCTTAGTTGTTCCCCCCTCCTTTGTCCTCCTGTTTCCCCTCCCTCTCCCCTCCAGGGAGGAGTTAAACAGTCTGATGGCGTGTGGGACAAAGGAGTTTTTAAGTCTGTTAGTTCTTGTCTTTGGGAGAAGCAACCTGTCACTGAACAGACTCTTCTGGTTGTTAATGGCCGTGTGCAGAGGATGTCTGGCATTGTCCATAATGTCCATCAGTTTCTTTAATGTCCTTTTCTCTGCCACTGTCACCAGAGTGTCCAGCTTCATGCCGACCACAGAGCTAGCCCTCCTGATCAGTTTCTCCAGCCTGGATGAGTCCTTCTTTGCTGTGCTGCTCCCCCAGCACACCACAGCATAGAAAAGTACTCCAGCAACCACCAACTGGTAAAACATCCTCAGGAGCTTCCTGCAGATGTTAAAAGACCTCAGCCTCCTGAGGAAGTACAGTCGGCTTTGGGCTTTTTTATACAGGTGCTCTGTGTTGCATGACCAGTCCATTTTATTGTCCACCCACAGCCCGAGGTACTTGTACTTGTTGACCACCTCCACCTCCTCCCCCTCTATCTGAACCGGCAGTGGACCTGCTCTAGACCTCCCGAAGTCCACAACCAGTTCCTTAGTCTTTGAGGTGTTGAGTTGCAGGTGGTTTGTGTGACTCCATGCGACAAAGTTCCTCACCAGACTTCTGTACTCCTCTTCCTGATCATCCCAGATACACCCCATGATGGCTGTGTCGTCTGCAAACTTCTGAATGTGGAATAATTCAGAGTTGTAGCAGAAGTCAGAGGTGTACAGGGTGAAGAGAAGAGGGGACAGCACAGTTCCCTGTGGTGCTCCTGTGCTGCTGACCACTGTGTCAGACGTGATGTCCTTCAGCCTGACGTACTGTGGTCTGTCGGTGAGGTAGTCAGAGATCCAAGCCACCAGGCAGGGGTCCACCTCCATCCTGTTCAGTTTTTCTTGAAGCATACAGGGCCGGATGGTATTAAAGGCACTGGAAAAGTCAAGAAACAGGATCCTGACTGTGCCTTTTCCCCCATCCAGGTGTGAGTGGGCTCTGTGTAGGAGGTATTTTGTTTTTTCTACCAACAAAATAAAGTTTCTATACATCCCACGGAAGTACTTTTGATGCTATTGTATATAAATATAATGTGATTTAACAAATAACACATGCATTTTAAGTTATTACCATAATTTTGATTTAGAAAATAGCATATCATTCACATTAAAAAAATAATTACATTCATACCTTTATCATTCATTGAGATGCATAACATTTGCATCAGGCAATGTTAACAACCTCTTTAGGGACAGACAAGTGAAACCTGTGTAATTTAAACTTCTTGCATCTTCAGCCTGCTGTTCCTTTGACATTCAGAAAAAGGGTGTGAATGCATTTTTTTAAAAACTGCTCTAAATTAAATAAATTCCGCTGTAAGAAAAATATGCTGTGGATCCTATCGAAATGGTGTGTGTGTGTGTGTGTGGGGGGGGGGGGGGGGGGTGAAACAGGCAGTGCATGCAATAAAAGCCTCAAGCATCTTCCAACTGAAGGAATTTTACGCTGAGGAATGGTCAAATATTTCAGCAAGCTGATGTCAGAGACTGATGTACTATTATGCAAAACGCCTACAAGAAGTTATTTCTGCTAAAGGGAGCCAGATAAGCTTCTGAGGCTAAAGGTGTACTTACTTTCCCCACGGAAGCATGTAACATCTGTTAATATTTTTATTGATTAAATGATTGAAAAAGGTAATGTTCCTCCTTTACCTGACAGCAGTGTTTCACTTAGAAACAAAAGCTAGCAATTTCCAAGGGATGTTTTCAAGATATCCACACGTGGGAAAATTGGTCCCCTTGATTTTGGACTCTCTTAAAATTGATGGTAGCGATATCACTGTACAACTGTACAGTGTGTAGAATCAAGAAATGTCCCTGTGCTGGTAAGATGTCAGAATAGATGTCTGTTATTCTGAATAGGGCATAAGTCAAGCACGCCACATATGTTACTGCAGATTATGTATATAATTATTACGAGCATTATCATATTATTATTTGGTTCTTCCCCTGCCTGAGCATCAGTCTTAATCACATTATAACAACACTTGTGCTGTTCATGAAATGTAGTCAGTGGTGGAGGATGGGTGGGTGACTGAGCAGGTGGGTCTTGCCTTCTTTCCATTCCCCGTGGTACTCCTCGCCGTTGGAGTAAGTAAAGGATCCTCGTGTCAGGGTCATGGGTCCTGCTGCCACACATGACACAAGGAAACATTATCAGGAGCTTTGCAACTGTAGTTTTGGCATTCTGATACACACTGAGTTGGGAGTTTATTAAATAATACTACCACCTCTCAGTCTACCATGGGTTAATTGCTAGCATTTGAATACTGCAGCCAGCCTGCAGGGTAATCAAACTCAGATTATGCAGGCAGGAAAACTACACATGCACAACTGCCCCCACTATTAGAAACCTGCTCAATGCTCAATCACTGCTGGCTAAAAATCTGTGGAAACCTTAACTTTACACTCTTATGTAAATAATGAACATCTGATTTCAACCCCCCCCCCCCCCCCCCCCCCCCCCCCGTATTAATCTGCTACCATAAGAGCCTTTGTTATTCTGGCATCATGTTTTCCATCAGACTTTGGAATTTGATTACAGGATTTACAGAAGTTAATTAGTTTTACTAAAATCTCACATTCTTTGAATGTCACGTATATCTCATATAGTTTCTAAAGTTGAGGCTGGGGTAAACCAGACCATCTTTTCTACACCATGTTTCTCTTTTTGGGACACACAGCTGTTTGAAAGCAGACAGTTTCTGCATGTTTTTCTTCAATCTATAACAACAAAAAATCTTTATTGCACTTACCTGCCTTAAGGTTTTATAAGAAACAATGGTTGCAACTGGTTTCACAAGATCATACATGCCACAAGTGTTTTTCTCTCTATACATTCTAAATACTTGGGGGTCAGGTGGTCACCATGTGGAAAGAGGTGTCCACTGTCTTCATCTCAAACAACTTGGTACAGGATGTTTCCTTAAATATGAGATTTCCATGCGAGATGACAAAAGTGTTATTTTTGCTAAACATGTTTGATACATTAACTCACACTGCACATTTTGTGGCTTCTCTGCTTACACTGTGTGGGTTAACTGATGGTTACCGCTTAGAGATCTAAAGTAAATGTAAGTTCCGAAATCCTGAACAAGACTATAGTTGTACAATAGGCTAATTTGCTGTTAAAAGTGACCGGTTATATCAGCTGTTATACTCTGTTACCTGTTATATACCTGTTATATTTTTGGATTTCTTTGCTGTGATAAGAGGTATTATTTGTCTACTGGTAGTGTTTAATGTAGCTATATTATTATAACTCTAATTTTACTCAAACACTACTACACGGCTGTGTTTATTGTGGTTCTCAGTGGCATGCTATTTTCTTTTTGCTGCTTCAAAATGAGTATGTAGACAAACGGCCGCTGAAAGGAGCATCAAAGAAACATTTGGGCGACTCCATAAAAGAGAAAACACCCAAGGTCCGTTTATTAAGCAAAACAGGCTAATTGTTCAATGCCAACAGGCAGCTGTCAGCAGGCGGGAGGAGGTGTGCGTATCCCTCCATCTAATGTTGCCACAGTAACGGCGCCCTAATCCCTTTCATCCTGCCGGCATGACGCTGTCAGCCTCCAAAACACACACGCATTCACACGGGGAGCGGGCCTGGAGACAAAAAAAATAAAATTTTTACCTGTTTTATTTAAGAGTAGCTCAGCCTCTTTTCTCTACATCGCTGAAAACAAGAGAGCAGTAGGAGGATAGCGACTATTTAGCCTTTTTTTCGTAGCTGTTTGTTTCCTGGTAGAGCTGCCTCAGCGTCGCTCTAAAGCACCGCTATACGATTGGCTACCTTTGTGTCACCTCGACTCAACGTGTCCTTTTATTGGTTGCTCTTCTGCTCCGGCCAGCCCTCAGCAGGAGACATCTTTGTCGAGGGCAACGGGTTCAACGACTTAATTAGCCGGAGTGCTGCTCCGTTAAAGCATTTGCCCTTGTCGGTTTTTTATGTGCTGCCCGGCGTCTCTGTAGGATTATAAAACGGCAGCGGGGTTCTCCTTAATGATACCCTGTCATTTCATGTTTCAATTTGGTTATTAGACCCGCGTTTTGGCAAGTTTTATGGGACTTGATTTATTGTTTTCTTTATGCCTTAAAACAGCTGCGCTAGGTGACGAGGGTTTGCTAAATGAGGTGATGTAGATTCAAAGCTAATAATAAGAAGAAAAGAAAAACAATCAAGGTGACCCAAATGAAGCAAAACTCCGCTAACCTCATTTTCGATTCCCTGAGGGGAAACCGGGGCTAGGATTAACCCGCTATTGAATATTAATTAGTCATGGCCAACAATGAAGCACGTGTGATTAGAAACTGATTATCATTTATCAATATTAGCCTAATAGAATAAAGAATACAATTATCAAGCCTTCAAACTCTAGACAAATAATGTAGAGCCAAACATGTGTTTTGGGTATATGAAGCTGTTATGGCTATAGAAGGGAAATGGAAGAGCCCAATTTATATTCTGCACAAAGTGTGAGATGAAATTTGTTCTGAAATTTTGGTCAATTTCTGCACAATTTAGACAAGTTAGAGAGACAGGGCAATAGACTTGCCTTAATCTCAGAAGCATGAAGTACACAGTGCCTGTTAAGATACAGACTAATTCAAACTGTGCATAAACAAGGTGCACACGTATATCTTATTTGCATTAATAGGATACCGTGTATTTAATGTAGTAAACCTGACTGTGAATTTTTTTAATTCCCTTCACTGACCACTTACTGGTTTTCTGACATTATAAATTAATACATTACATTCTTTTTTTCTTCAGAGTGACACAAAAAGTGGTGGACAAGATTTTTGAATCTTCTGCTATTTCTATCAGCTTTTGTTTTGGAGATGAAGACAGGCGTTAAGTGTCTAAGTTAGAGAAATAAATGATGTGAGTGAAAAATGAATGCATTTGTCATAAGGACAACAAGATAGAAAGCGTAATGAGCCTGTGGAAAATTACATAAATGCTTGAATCAAATTGTGCCTTGAAAAAAAAGATCATATTAACTTTGGATCATTGACTCAGCTCTTACAAATTCAGCAAGAAAGACTGAGCATGGCCAAGTGTTTGGCAGTATGTGTATGGTTTGTATTTTGTGTGTTTTTTTCCCCTGTCATACAGCATCGGTCCAAAATGCAGCTAACAAAGCGATATTTTGACTCATTTTTGCCTCTGAGCTCGGGTGTTTTGGTGGGAAATAAGCTTTCATTTAAATGAGATTAGTCAGATTTTCAAAATAGTACTGATATCAACATTTTAATACATGTAACTTTCTAATATCCCACAGTTCTTTGCATAATTTACTGCAGTCTGGTAGTTGTCAATTAATTAATTAATTAATATTTATATCTTGAAACAATTATGATACATTTTTTGGGGCCCAGGGAACTTTTAGACTCATTAGTAGATCTGAAGTCTTTGCTCCATCTTACAGAGAACATGAAAAATGCGCTCAAGTTGCAGTAGATGGGTAGGAATAGGCTAATGGTTGAGCCTTTATTAATTTAAGACCACTTAGTAGACTAACAAAAGGCAATACTATCCTTTAAAAGAGAAGTTATAGTAATGAATTAATTAGCTGTATCCTATGAACGTTTAATGTGTAACCTCAATGTTTGACTTGGCGCTGGATGGCCTGAAAGTTCCTTACAGGCACCTTACGGTCTCGTCCCACCAATGCGCTTATAGATGCCTTCAAAAAATAATACTGTATAAGTTTGTTTTTTCCTAAATAACTTCTCTTCTTACCCGTGATAACCCCGTTCCCCGTGTACCGGGGCAGCTGTACGTGTCTCACATCTGTTGATTGAAACAATGCGCATTTTGAAACCCTTTGACACACGTCGCTGTAAGCTATGGCAAATTTGGAGCGCAGGCGCCATGTGCTATGGGCTACTCCACACATTTCATTAAACGGCCAGTGCCAGCAGCACACCCTCGCGCAGAGAGATGCTGGGAGGGATGGGAGGGGGCGCTTTTGGTGGGTGGGACATATGAGCGCTATAGAAAGGGGGATGCTGCAGCCCCGTCCCCCTCATATCGCTCTCCACCCAGCCCTAGAATAAAAACCACCGGTGACGTGCGCGCAGGGAAGCACCCAGCAGTATGTGCGCGCCCACGGGAGGGGCCGATAGAAAATGGCGAGTCTGTGCAAAAGGCAGCAATGCACGATAGAGAGGCGCGGCTTTCGGCAGGAACTTGACTCTTGGAGGCACAAACTCATTCACTGTGTAGGTAAGCTCGCTTGGCATTGTGTGTGTGCGTGTGTGTGCCGCGGTCCGGACGCCCGGCGGGTGCCGGGAACTGTATGTTTTCGTTTTGGCTGAAGTGTGAGGAGCAAAGTGCCGGGTATGTAGGGCCTAATGTCCACTAGTAAGCCTATAGGGTCTCCATGAAGCTGTCATTTTTTTCTTTGCGCACGGCTGTTGCCTGGCGCTGCCCGCCTCCCACCGGACATATCCAAAAACGATTCAGCTCCAACTTTGAGCCGTGTTGTGGGGCCCTCTGTTCCACCTGCAAACTTGTGTGTGCGGATACTTTGCCTGTTATGAGTCTCTTTAACCGGGCTGTGAGCGCTCCGGGGCCATTTGGAGTCGTTTGAAGTATTATTCTATAGCTGTTTATTTATTGTAAGCAGAAGAAGTCACGTGCGCAGATGGAGCTGCTCTTCGGCCAATCGGCTGCCCCGCTATAGGTTGGCCCGTGCCCGAGTGCGCGGCGCCGGATGAGCTTTTTAATAGGGGAGGGTCGCGCGCGCCCTCAGCCTTCAAACATGACACCCCCCACCCCCTCAACTGCCCTGGAAATCGGCTTTTGGGAGCGCGCTTTGCTGCATTGAGGGAAATGTCAGTGGGCATAATTTTGTTTTTAGGGGGGAGGAAATCTATAGGCGCGGGGGGGGGGGGGGGGGGGTCGACAGGGACAAACGCCTTAGTGTCCGCCTGTAAATCGGGTTTGAGACTTGTTGAAACGGCGCTCCTGGATGTGGTGGTGGTGGAGAAAGCTCTGTGCTTCAGGTTCGCTGTTTACATTAATAGTTACATTAACATTTTTTTTAAATCGTATGATCGCATGTTGTCGCTCCTGCTGGGACAGCGGCAAAATTTAGATCTTATCTTATTGAAGAGCCGATAAAAATCAGTTTGAACCTATTCCCTTCTTTGACTTCGTTTCTTCTTTTATTTTGGATTTCATCGTCTATACATCTCTCCCACCCACCATCCCCTCTCCTGCCCCAGTCGTCCATTTGTGGTGTATTTCATTAGCTCCGTTTAATCCGGTTACATCAACCTTTCCCGATGTTACGGCAAGATTATCATCCCCCTCTTCGCCTCTGATCTTCTAACCTCCGCGGGTTTCCTCGAGTCTCTCTGGTTCCCAATCCGGCTTTTATTGGCGATTTATTAAAAAAAAAAAGAAGAAGAAGAATAAGCATCACGCACAGCGGCAGCGGAGGAGTCGGGGTGTTGCTGCTCCTGTTGTTTTTGGATGCATTTCGGTGTCCAGATGTTGAGCGTTGACCTGTCACCTACTTACCCGTTCGAGCGCTTTTTAATAGCCTGGCCTGATTCCGAGCAGGCTCTTGGTGCCTTTTAGTGAGAAAAGGTCAAACCGAAGGAGTGCAGCTAGCGGTAAATTAAAAGGCTGGCTAATCTCTGACCTTCAGCTGATGTGTTCGGCGTAAAGCCATAAAGTATCACAGTAAACAGCAGGAAAGAAAAAGCAGAAACAAGACTTGGTTTGCTTTCCATTTGAACTTGGATTTCTCACTGACTTCATGTGTAGCTTTTACTCACAAACTGACTTTCAAAGTTCACACAGTAGGACTGGATTTTATTTATTTGGTTTTGGTGGCCCTTTTACTTTGTATAATGTATAACATTACTGGTTCTGTGGGTTTGGGGATGGTTTTGTCCCCACCCCACTAAGTGTAACACAGTTTGGGGGGGGGGGGGGGGGGGTGCTTGCAGTTACTTATAATGAAAAGATTTGTGTAACCTATAAAAAACTGGAAAAAAGGCAGTGCAGATAATTCAGTAAGGATTATATAAGGCGCTGTAGGAATTCTGTAATGATACTACATTTGATAGGGATACCTTAAGTATGATAAACACCCTGCAAGCTCCTGTGCATCTAGAATCTGTGTAGTAATATCACAGTGATACCACAGGGGACACAGATACCACAAAGCTCAATAATGAACTCACAGCTGGATATTACAGAATGCTTTAGCTCTGTATGGGGTGCTGTATGTGTGTGTATGTAAGTTCCATATTTCTTCATTTCTGCTTGTTGACATTCACTGGTTTGCAGTGCGTGGTGAGTCGTAGGGCTGGGCCAAGAGGCAGCAGCGGCTTCTCAGCGCTCACATTGAAATCTGCCATGTTCTTATCCATTTTTGAACTATGGGAGGCTGAGAATTAGTTTCAGAAAAATGTGTAAAAGAAAAAAATTAAATCGGGCTACTTTAAATTTATAGCTCGTTAACATTTGGGAGTTGGCACTGTTATTATATTGTGTTTGGATATTAAAATGTTACAGAAAGTGTGAGGTTTTCACACTTTCTGTTTGTCTTAGCAACAGTAAAACTGAAAGGTGCCAAACACTAAATGAAAAGCAGTGACTTTAGTGACTTACGGCAGGGTTTTCCAGCACAGAGGAATGTGCTGCTAGAAACAGAAGAAAAAAAATCAGTAGTGTTGTAATAAAAATCGTTAAACTTGAGTTTCATGTACCCAAGCGTAATCATCAGAAACAACAAGACAAATGCCCAGATTCATAATGTAACACACACTCACTGACTTTACTGTACAACGAACTGCCATGCTTATTGTCATTAAGCCTCTAAGGTGTCATTCTGAACCTGAAAACAAAATCCCAGCTTAAAGGAAACTCAGAACTCTCAACTTGACACCTGAGAAGCCTCCAGGCGTCAGCCTTGTTATAAGGAACGTTTGCCGGCCTGAGAATTTGTACCTTTACGAGGCAGCCTTATTATTAACATATTGTTAACGGTGGCGGGGACATTTGGTTGAAGAGGGTCAGCCAAGAAAGATGGACACCTTACAGTTTATTACATTGCACTGCGACGTGCATGGATGCAACTTGTCGACACAACGAGCCTCATCTTTTTACCCTGTGCTGCACTGATAATAAATTAGGGCCTATATGCCACAGAAAGGTTAACATTATGAGTTGGGAGCAAATATAGCCCAACTGCTGATTCCTTTGACACATATTCTGGGGAAGGGAGTGTAGCTAATTTGATTGCTGAAAGGTTGTGCCAGTGCTGGAGAGAGACAGACTGTGTCGGAGATAGAGAGAGAGGTGTGAGTGTGAGTGGCAGATTGCTTTTCCCCCCCTTAAATCTTCCAACATTTCTAAGCGCGGTACTGATGGCAGCAGAGCAGTTAGTCAGCATAGTTGGTAGTGGTGTACCGATTGTGTCGTTCTGAGCCATTACTGAGGTTCCAAATAACAATTTGGCCAGCACTATTTTTTTGTGGTCATTTTTGATGTAATGTTTTTTCTATATCCTCCTTTCTAATCTACCGATATTGATAATTGATTGCTTTCTTAATTGCTCATACTGATATCAGTCATCAGGGCCAATATTTGTGCATCACTAATATCTAGTTTTTAAACAGTGGCCATTAAAGTAAAAAAAGAATGAGTGATTTCAGACAGGCTTACAACAGGCTTACAGATATACTGTATAAGGAGCACACTTCAGTGAGAGAGTTTGCCTCCTAATATGAACTTTATCAATGCAAAATGTAAGAAAAACTCAAAAAGAGTAAGAGACAACCCAAGGGTGATGTCTGAGTAACCTTTATTTAACCAAGTAAAACCCAATCAAGAGAGGATTGCAGTATAAAACACAAGGCAATCCAAAAGAAACAAGACCAAAAATATTGGTAAAGTATGGAGTAATGTTTGGCAATTTTAAGCTCAAAACAGAAATATTGACAATATTAAGGAAACAAAAAGTTACAGTTCAGCTTTTCCTTTAGGTGAAACCATTGCTGGTTAACATTCTGTGGGTATCTCAGTAGTTCACAGGTCTTTTCCACCTTTAAGTGCTCATCTCTGTCACATGATTCGTAGTCCTTTGAGCTGAGTGTTTCCGGGTAATTTCCTTTTGTTTACTGCTGATTAATGAATGAGTTTGAGGCGAATCGTGCTGATTTTGCAAGAGGATTTGGCAGCATGTGCTATAAAGACAGCAAATGTCTCCTGCAATTACAGTTAAATTGTGATGGGCAAGTTTATCCGTTTTGGTTTAGTGTGTCAATACATGAATAAATCCCAGTGATTTCCATTTATCTATCGTTCTATCACTCTATCTCTCTGCCTTTCCCTTGATTACCCACTGCGCTCCGTCCTTGTCTTATCAAGTCAACAAAATCCCTCCATCCCTCAATCACGCCTCCTTCTTCGAGTGGACAGCTTTTATTTCAGTAATGGACAGATGGACGCCCCAAGAGATCTGCCTGCTACTTTCTCATCTTGCTAATTCTTTTCATGGGCTTCCTGAAAAGGAAAACAAAACATGGCACATTTATCCAGAGCTGTTGGGGGAGAGTGGCAGCGGTCCACACGTTTGACCGGACCGGATGCCAACACTGTAAATCTCTACATGCACTCTTCATTATACATGCGTGCGCTCACACACACACACAAACACACACACACACACACACCCTCTGCCACTGTAGTATATATGTGGAGCTGCCTTAGGGGCTGATCCATGCCAATCAGGAGTCCCGTGGGAGGAGGGCTGCTCTCTTTGGTGGGGGGTTACCATCGGTGGAAAAACAAAATGCTCCACTGGCACTAAAGAGAGTGTCGACAGAAGGTGCGTATGTGCGTGAGAACCTTTATTTATCCAGAAAACGGTTCAGCGAGCGACGCGCTCTTTTTACAGCGGCGTCCTGCCTCTCGTTCATACACGCCGAACTACCTGAAAGATCCCAGCCACCATCCTTTCTCTTACACGCCTGCGTCTTTTATCCCAGTTTGAGTTTGTTTCCAAGCACCAAAAGTATTTCATCTTGTTGTTGCGGTCTGTTGGAAAGTATGGCAGCTTTCAAGGACAAATTCATTTCACTTCTCAAGAGAGGAGGATGCCAGGTGACTTCCTAAAAAAAAGCCATTTTGCATGGCTGTTGTTGTTGTTGTTATTCTGTTTTGTTTTTTTTTAGTCACTTCTTTGTTGTTTTCCTCCCCTGGGATCTTTGGCACAGAAACATAAAGCGATGGGGAGAGACTAATTATTATCTGTGAGTACTGGACCATCTTCAGCAGAAGTGTTGGTTACTTTGAAAACCACATAAGAGACTGGAATGCTTGTTACTGTAGTCTGTAAGCAGGGCTGGACACTCTGAGCAATTAGATAAAGCTACTGAGGCCATCATATGAACTTTATTTTATTCAGAGCGGTCCTGGTTACATTTAGAGGTTAAACAGTCAATTAATACATGAAGTGAATTTAGCTAATAGTTTAAGCAATGTTTCAATTAAGAAAACAAAACAGATTACCTGCTTTATGCATCTAAACTGTTGTTATGCTAGTTGTTACATCTAGTTCAAGCTGTTTCTTCTTGGTCATGTTAGCCTTCATCCATGGGTGATTAAATGTAGATACTTTTTTCTTTTGTTGTTTCATTATGGAAAAACTGAGCCTGCTGCGGGTTCGGGAGGTTTACACTTATGAACCTCTCTGGAGTTCTGTATATGCTTGAGTTATATCTGAAGCCTCTCAAAAGCACGTTTTCTTTTATTGTCTGCCCTTAATTATATATTGTTTTACTTTCTTAATTTCTTCAAGCTTGCAGATGAAGGTCAGTGTGACAATCCTAAGCTGGAGAGAAAGGAAGCAGCAATTTTGTTCTCTGTCTTTCTCTCTCTTTGTTTTTTCTTCCCTTTCCATCTTAGCAGAGGCCAAAGTCCTCTGCTTCCTTAAACTTTGTACACGGCGTTCGTTACTCAATCCAAAAATTTATGTAAGTGTTCCATTGTGTGTGTTAATGCATGTGAGTTTGTCTTATGTGAACTACCTGACCTCCCTGGTACAGTTCTTTGGATCTCCATGTGGGCTCATGCACTGTTTGGAGCATGTGTTTGGAATACACACGCACACACACACACGCACACACACAGAGCGCTGGCGAGAGGTGCTGAGGCTTTAAAGCAGCAGGAATGTTTACTCGGACCCGCCTTTAGTGAATTCCTTCTGGTGCTTCAATAGTGGCTGCTTTTGTGCGGAAGGTCATATTTGAGCAATGTGTTTTTCAGAGTATTTGATTAATGGTGCGGAGTAGCTTAGGTGTGTGTGCTGTACTTCTGCCTTTGTAAAGGCAACTAAAGACCTTAAAATTGAGGCTATATTTGGGAATTGAGGACATTCTGTTTGTTTCTCACCTCTAAGAAGTGTGTGAGAGTTAAAACCTGCGCTAAATCATACAACTGTGATGATTAACCTTAAGAAATACTTTAATTGTTTTAAATCTCCTCTTCTTTGTAGGAATTCAGCATTAATGGAATGGAAGTGTGTGCCATTCAGACTGTCATTAACAATTAATTAATACAAAGTAGCACCTTGGTATTCCGGAACAAGAGGAACCAGCTAATGAGCTAATAAGTGGGGTGAACAGTCGGTTAAGCAGTAGTAAGCTGCCATGGTTCACAGTTAAAGGGACAGTGCACAGGCAACTGCATGTGCAAGAAAAATCTGCACTTTTTGTCATTTCATCCACAGACTAATATGAAAGAAGATCTTTGTCAAAAACCCTGCAGCAGCAGGATGTCATGTTTATATAATCAACAGTAGAATGTATTTACGGTAAAAAGAAGTGTTAACTCACTTTATGAAGGTTTTTTTAAGTACAGGAAGTTTACGTTTGTTATGGCCCATTAATAAAGGTGACACCACAATCTACAAACCTTAGAGATTATCGCTTATTTTATTTGTCAGTGACATTGAAATGTACAGCACCTAATGATCAAGTATATTAATCAGTAACCGTGGTAAAGTGATAACATATAACGTGGTCTTTTTTTTGCCACATACATTTTTATTGTTAAAAAATGATTTACCTGCCGTACTAACTGAAATACTGCAAAATGAAAGCAAAAGGTGTCCTCCACCTTTACATTTGTGCAGTCACCGCTAAGAACTATAATCAGCTGCTGTCTACCATGTACCACTATGTACTTTGTGTCAGTTTCAGTGTGACGAAGCCAACGTTTTCTGCAGAAGTGGATAAAATGGTGGAGGCAACAGTCAGTCGTCAAACGGCCCTGTTTCAGAATTGTTGAATATATAAATAAAAGCCCTAATGTCTATGATTTGGGACTCAAATTAGCACAGAGACGAAACGTCCGACGCGGGGAGGTACGGCAGTTTAGCATGCAAACTATTTTACAAACATGGCGTTTTGTTTTTTATTGTATAGTTTTGCATTTTCTTCGAGGAAAAAAACAAGATAGTTTTCCATTTGCTTCTGTTTATCTTAAACAAGGTCATACACAGGCAAGGTGGCTGACAAAACAACCAAGAATACATTTTAGTATTTAGTAGAGGTTAGCTGTAGCCCCTCTATAAATTATCTGCTACATGAAATAGTCGGCTACAGCAATGTTTTCTTTTTAAAAGACATTGTTAAAAGTATATATCTTTCTTTCTTTTTCTTTTTTTGTTTGTTTTTGGAATTTAATTTAATTTTAGAATGAACTTTAATTTAGAATGTAATTGCAAAGCCAGTATTGTCAATATGTATTTATTTATTTTCCTTTACCTTGTAATTTTAGTTCTTAAAATTTTTATTTTTATTTTTGCTGGTTTAATACCTTCTGCTCTTAAATGTTTTTGAGATTTAAATTCTTTGCCTTTTTTCATTTTTTTTTAAAGCACAAGTCTATACCTGTATTTATGTAATGTCCTATATAAATATTGCCTCATACAACATCCAACTGTAGCCTATTAGACAGTGATACTGTTATTGCAACTTCTAGTACTGCTAACAATATGAAGATAATAATGGTAGCATGATCGAACAAATTCTGATTTAAGGAAACATTGTAACATTTTTCTGTATGATAATGTAAAGTAATTGTTATAATAAATAATAGTTATTAAATATTACATTACATTATATTATATTATATTATATTATATTGTTGGCTTAAGTGAGCAATAATACATTTTATAACTTAAAAAGTTTTAATTAGGAAAAAGTTGGAACGGGTACAGAAAGATTTAATCACTGCAAACTGAAAAGATGATCATTTGAACTGAACTGCTTCTTGTATGTTTGCTTTCTATACATTGCTTTTAGTACATTGAAGTCAGCACACTGTGTGTGTGGTGTGTGTTTGTTGGGTTTAATCTTGCATGTTTGTTTAAAGACTCTTTACCCACCAGGCATGGCAGCATGCCCAGTGAGGAGAGTGTGCCACTGCCGTGCACGGTTGCATCCTGGGAAATGTAGTTCTTGGTAGAGAGAACAAATGGGAGAGTACGAGAGACACTGAGGGAGAAGGTATGCAGAGGGAGTGTTGCTATGCTATGTCGCTTTTATACAACAAATCCTAGCAGGAGACATGATGGATGAGGTTTGCACAGCAAATGACACAGAAACAATGAGCAGTTATTTGCAATTCAAAGACTGAAAAGGACTTCATTATGATTTTGCGTTGGACATGAGATTGGTCATGGAGACAGACACAGGAAAATCTTCCACTCCTGAAAAGAAAGTGTTGAAGCACAGGGTTTCTTTTCAGGACATCCTCATGAATATGAATCAAAGTGATGTAATCATTCTTAACTTAAACATAAATTTATGCTTAGGATGAGCACTGTTTGGCATTTGGTAGTACTGATATAATAAATAACCTTAGATTTTCACAAAAAAGGCACTCTTTTTATTCTTTTTCAACTTTGACAAAAAAACCAAGTCAAATTTAATCAAAATTAAATTTTAAAAAAGTTTGATTTGGACAGTTTAAACAAAAACAGCTGAATTTCTACACTTGTGTGCATTCCTCGACCAAAACTAACATGCTGGACAACAAAACTGCTTCATTAATATTAGTTGCTTTGTGTTAGATACAAATGATTAACACACAGTCTCTCACCTCAGAACAAAGAAACATTTACAAAGAAAGTCAAGCTACACCATTTAAAAATATATGGATTGAATTCAACATGCAACAATTAGTGAGCAGGGACTGAAATAAGCCAGTTTCCAACGCTATATGCAGATATGTGCTGGTTTGTTTCATGCATGTTCAACACGTGCATGGTTGTGCATGGAAATAGTGGCACGCACTCGAACACAGACACACACGCCAACATGTCATTAGCGTGGAAGCTTTTTGATTTTAGATTGAAAGAAAAAAAATTCACTCAGTGGAGAAATAAGAACTAAAAGTGAAACAAAATAGCATTATTGTAACTTAATGGACACACGCATGCTTCTGTAACACACAAGTCACATGCTGGACCCTGAGAAGGTGCGTTTGTGTGCTAGTGAGCTCAGTTCCTGCTCAGTGTCTGTGAGCAACAGACAATGTCTCAGAGTCTCAACATAACTGCTTCCATGTGCTTTTGTTACTGTAATACTTTTGTGGGAGTGTGTTTTTGTCAAGACAAACACGGGGGACAAAGGCTGGAGAAAAAGTGACTAAACCAACCTGAAGCCACGGTGCCACTCTTATTTTTGAACTCTTTTTTTGTCTGCATAGCTCACCATTTTTATTCTTACTTAATTGCCGATGCTAATAGGCTTAACCTTTGTGCCGTAATCAAGTGATGACACAGTCCCTGTGTCCTCATCTTCAGAGCTGTCATTGACCACTTTCATCAACCGTGGATGGAGTCTTGGCAATGTCATCGTCATTAAAAGTACATACCAGTCATTGTATGTAAAGCTGAACAGAGGGTCATCCCCTGCAATGGCATCTGAAGCCAGGGGTTTTAGGGTCTGACTCACATTGCTCAAGAAAGTCTGACCTCACTGTCATTCTGTCACACAAAGTGGTAATAGCTGAAGCTTCTCGTACAGGTGACCTTCTGTTTGGAACAAGGCATTTGGTGTTCTTGTCTGTTGAGCTAACGATGCCGAAGATGAAATGAGATTGTTCTTTGTCCTAAGGGGATTCATTCCGTTTTTTAAAGTTTTTTTTAAATGTATTTTTATTTTTATTTTTATTTTTTTTTGGGGGGGGGGGGGGGGGGGGGTAGATCTTTCTTATCCATAATGTGAAAACTTAAATTTATAAAGAAGATGTCAGATTTCGAGCCATATTAAATGTTAAATGGCTTAGCCCACTTCCATGTGTTCTCACTTCATTGTAGTACTCAGCACAACCCACGACCCTGTAAACAGCTCAAACTTTTCTTAAAGTTTAATTTAAAATAAAAATATTTGTAGGAAATTACTTACTCACTAATATCACTATTAATACTAATATTCTTTGGCTTCAAAATCTCTAAGCAGCAACAACACTAAAGTACACAATAGCATTATAACTACCTAACTCTTTCCTTTATTTAGTGTCTATAACAATAGGAATGAGCTCTGTGTAGTTTAGATTTATGCATGTTTGTTAAATGTATTGTTTGAGCCGTTAGACCTACGTGATAATTTTGTGAGGATTTTATTGGATAATAAGATTACTTTATAAGCACATTCATAATGTTTAGGGCTGTAGAGCAATTTGAAATGAAAAAAAACAAAAAACATGACCTTTCACATACTTAAAGAAACTTGAGATATTTAGTCCATTTTTAGCCTGTTACTAAGGAAAGTTAAAGTATTTTCTTTGTTCTGTCAATAGTCTCTGTGCTGTCAGTTGTAATGAGCATTTCAGCCTCTCTCTACTTGTGGGACCATAATTATTATTTTTAATTTTATTTATTTATTTTTTAATTTGAAGCTCACAGTTTTGATGATCATGGTCAGACATGTCTGGGAATCTGAAGGTTCAGAGATTCATTGGGAAACAAACAAAATACTGATAAAGCTATGTTAAAGCTTTATTGCGATAGTTAAGAAAAAACAAAAATATTAGTTGGAAAAAGAAGAAGACACAACAACAAAACACATCAATTTAAAAAAAAAACCACACACACAAAAAGCAAAACAGTGTCTCCACAGCCTGAAGGAATTTGTCAGCATCATATAAAATAATGTAAATCTACCAGGAATACAGATGTGGGAGTAATGTTATGTACATGTGGAAGCTTGTCAGCAGTTTCTGGCAGGATGACAAAATTTACATTTTTGTGGCCCAGATGCGAGTTATGAAGAAACAACAAAGCAATGTTATTATTCAAAGGTCAGACTGGTGCTAGTCTATTTTTTATCCAATACTTTGAATAGTAAATCACTGTTAAATCACCAGAACCAACAACACATTAACTGTCTTTCAGTACAGTCTGTCTCCCTGATGCTCCAAGACCATTGGTTCCCAATTTTTAATCTTAAACAATGCAAAAACATTTTTTAAGACTCAGTAATCCCACGAAAACATTTGGACATTAGATTTTTCTGGGATTATTTCAGTGGTGGATTAATCCACATTTGGTGCTTTAGTAAGTCTTTTTACAAGCAGCATCTTGTATGTTGGTGTTGTTTATGGAAAGAAAAATAATGTAACCCAATGCAACAGTGTGGAACAATAGTGTGCATAATACTATTGTATATATTCGATATTTGATTTACAGTACCTGTTTTGTAGCTTAAGGTATCTTTAAAAAAACTAATCAGATTTGTTGTTGTTGTTGCTTAAAGCTCGGTCTAGGAATGTATTTGCTCTGTAAATTCTTAACCTGTTCCTAAACTACTCAGATCACTTATTATCTTTCTGGTTAATTATTGATTACGTGGACTCTACAAAATCTGCGAGTTGTAAAAGTACGTTTTAAAGCTTCATTGCAGGGAGCAGGTAATCTTTCCTGTGAATTGATGAACCACTACGCTGATTTTCTGAGACTTGAGTCATTTCTTCAGCAATGCCTTAACTCTCACTTTTATTTGTCTATAGTTTACAGTAACTCGCCCAGTTTTCCCTCCTCTGTTCTCACATGGAGGTGTGCTCTCATGTATGTTTCTCGTTGTTTTTCAGACATGGTTACGTATAGGATGTATTGAGTTATTCATTTCTTTGTGATATTTTCTGGTCAACTGAAAAAAACATGTAGGGTTGGGGAACTGAATATCTTGGCTAAAACAGTTACAATAACACCTTGGACAGTAGCCACTAACAGATTTTTTTAATGTTTATTTTGTTGTTCTTCTATGCCAGCGACACAATAGAATCAACAGAAAGAAGAAGACTTTGCTTTTTTGCCTTTTTGCTGTAAAAAGCAGGAAGAATAGAAAGAGAAATGAATTAAGTGCTGTGTATATGGTATTATAAATGGCACTGTTTAATTTAGCTTTATTTGAGTTCTATGTAGCATGTCTAGTGGTTAAGTCGAGGACACAGATTATTCTCAGGAACTGCTAATGGCTGTTTTGGGGGGACTGGGGTTCAGCAGAAGAGCATAAGTATAAGCAGTGTTAGTTAATGGCCTGGAAGTGGGAAATGTATTATAAAAGTGTTACTGCTTCAGCCACCAATGTGTGAAAAGCATGAATGCATGCAGTCTGTGTTTTAAGCTGTGTAAAAACACAGAAAAATATGAGTTCAAAAGGCTTAATTAGCATTAGCAGGTTAATGTAAAAGCAGATGAAAAATACAGAGATGCGTTTTGTTTTTCTAAAATCAAGTTGTTTTCAAGAATATTAAGTTCTGGCTCTAAAAAGGTTTATTATGTCTTCCCATCACTTTTTCCATTTTTCATATCGAGTTCCACAAAGATAGAAATGGTCGATTATTAGATTTAGATTATTATCGCCTCCAAAAATAGCATCTTGCAGGTTTAAGTAAAAATATGTAATTTTTTCATGAAAAAAACTTGTGTTTTGTATTTGCTCTCTGATACTATTTGTCACATAACGCCCATTCATTCATGCATTAATTGCATCCGTTTGGTTGTCTTTACTAAACAAGTAATCCTATAATATATTAATTTAGAATTACAATAAAAGTTGCAGTGAATTATTATTGTACGCCAGTCTACCTGCTTAGGTAGTCTAACTAACAACCTATTCAGATAACACTCAGTTGGAAAGCTTTCATATGAATCCATGAATTGAGTGCTCATAATTTATGAAATGATATTAAACCACAGTCCATGTTGCAAGTTCTGATGCTTTGCATAATGATCAGTGTTAAAGCTGCCATCTCAGCTAAAAGTTTAAAAAGATGTCACAGCTTCCCTTCTTGCTTGAACTCCAGCAGCAGCCAGCCTAGTAACCCTGGCTGAAAATGTACAGACACTGTTTCTTTATGGTTGCAGATTACAGGGGGAGAGCAAAAAACCATTTTGTGCACCTTAAAGCGCACAAGCTTTTGCATCTGGCTTTTACTCAGCACTGTACCGGACACACTGACACACAGCCACAGTGTTACTGTACACGTGAACTTGGAGCCTGGCAGGATAAGTGAAAGTGACAGAGCCAGCTGTGCCGTGCGACGACCGGGCAGGCTTGGAGAACTGGGGGCTGTAAGCTCCCCTCTGTGTGACCGTGTCACCCTCAGTTAGGCGTCGAGCCCACCAGGCTGCATAAACACACACACACACACACACACACACACACACACACACACACACACACACACACACACACTCCAATAAAGCTGAAGGTCAGGCAGAGAACACCACCGCCGTCGCTCCCGTCACCGTCAAGAGAAATGTCACTTGTATTTTTATCTGCTGCTCTCTCTGCATCATCAGCATCATCTCCTCTTTCTCACCACTCAGTACATTTTTGCTTTTGCTCCTTAACTCACATGGTTACTTTGTTTTCTTCTGCTTTGTTCATAGATGTCTTTTCCTCTGCTTCTCTTCAGGCATCATAGCGTACCAGCTTCTCTCTCCTTGCTTTATCTGTCTTTTCAGCTCCTTCCTTCTCTGCATCAGTCTCATTTTCTTTCTCACAATCACTCCTTTGCATTTTCAAACATGTTTTCCCAAGTCTAGCCTGATTTTTATTCTGCCTTCAGTATTTTGACATTTTATCAAGATTATGTCACAAACTGTTGCTACAGGCTGCGCTTTTTCAGAGGTGGGAATAAAGAAATCAGTCATCCATCTGTGCGTCTGCAGCTAGCTGAAGGAGCTCTCATATTCTTTTTTTTTTTTTTCATTTCTGCCAAGAGGCACTTATATTCAGCAACTTTTTATTCTGGTAGATTTTCTGACACCCACCCTCAGAATGAGTGCGTGTCTAGACAAACAGTATTAATTGAGGCGTAGGCAGGTGGGTTTTTTTTTCCCTGCATATTTCTTCTTTGTTGGTGTATCTTTTAATGTATCGACGTTATTTTTTCTAATGATGTTTTACTTCTTATTACACGTACACACGGATATCATGGCACTGTGGTCCGTTCATGTAAATGTTTAGATCTCTGTAATATAAATGGGACTGAAGGCTACGCGCTGTTATAAATGTGCACAGAGACGCTCCACAAACATGTGGTTTCATTAGCTAGATGTAAAGTTGCACAATAGAGACAAAAAAAAGTGCAATTTCTTTGCATTTTATATTCTGCTTGGGAGATAAATTGTCATCCGTGTGGAAAAAGTATTTCCAAAGTAATCGCATTTTCATCGCTTAAAAAAAGATACAGAATCTGTTGTGATCAGATTTGAAGCACATGAATGAAGTAAATCTATTTTTTTTTCACCGTGACTCTAATTTGTGGTTATTTTGCATGCTTTACTCAAATGACTGCATAAAACATATTTCGCTCTGGTTAATTAACTGTGCAGGCTCATTAGATTTCAGCTGCCAGTGTCGCAGTTTTTGACACAACAATAAAAGCGCTGTGACGTGCATCGCTGAGAAACCCAAAGTAATATAGTAATGAATGTAAGGGTCAAAACCAGAAGGACACATTCCTTTCAAAGTTCATCTAAGAGAAAAATGGGATAGGGGAAGGTGGGATTGTCACAGCCTTTTGCGGCGTAGGCTACGGTTTATCTGAGAACTGTGTTCCCCAATAAGAAACTGAGGCCTGTATAGTTGGTGTAAGAGATCAAAACCACAAGGACAAACTCAGGTGAATCATATGAAAAGAAAAATGTTTATAAAAAGAGGATGCGATTAGTACCTAAGGACTAGTTCTTGTCTGTGACTTTGTGAAGTCTTGAATTTCACTATCTTTTCCTTGGAGAATTAAACTATCAGCAACAAAAGAAAATACGTGTATTTAATTAAATTACTCTGTTAGCTATTAAGTGGAATAGATAAGCCAATAAAACTTAGGTTATGCAAGAATATGAAAGAATGATGTGATTTCTGATATTTATAAAATCCATTTGGGTGAAATTACTTCTGCAAGTTTAGAAGATACAACAAATTCTGCTGCAAATATCTTGAGACTGTTTTAACAGAAAAGCTTTGTGTGAGAAGAAAAAAAGAAATGAAGGCAAGTTAAAAGAAATTGTAATAGTTTTCTGGTGCTTTTCAGTTTGTGCTGGTTGGGGGGAGAAAAACAGCCTGTTCAGATAAGTGAACTTTATCTCGGTCACATTGTTTTGCAATGTGCCAGTTTTGGATACGGTTAATGAGTCGTGAACATTTTTAAACTAAGGTGTGTCGCAGTGTATCAGCAGCTCTTTGGACTGTCCACGTTTAGACTGCGAGTGTAAATTGGGCAAAAAGCTCTTTAAGGAACAGTTCAAGGATAGATATGGCTATAAAACCGTGACAAGGATAACTTCCTGTGTGTCTGTGTGTATGACTTTGTGTGTGTTGATATTCCTCATGTTATTAGGATCTGAATTGATTCACACAGTCAAGATATGGAGACCTGTCCTTTCTTTAAAGGGATAAAAAACAAAACAAAGGTCTTTATTATGTCGGTCAGGACAGATAAGGGTAAGGGGTAACCGTGGTTATGATTACAGGACGTTACAACAAATTATATGTAAGTCAGTGTTATATTCTCTGAAGTCATGAAAACATGAAATCGAGAGTAAGTGTGTGTGTGTGTGTGCTGTATGTAGAGCAAAAGAAGACAACATTCCTCCATATTAGAGATAATATCATCTAATATTAATGTGAGGAGGCTCCATTGCTGCTGTGTCAATATTGAACTGCTGCTCCCCTCTCCTCTCCCTCTTTTCTCTGACTGTGTCACTTACAATCTTACACACACACACACACACACACACACACACACACACACACACACACACACACACACACACACACACACAGGCAAACTAACAGAGTCCACCAGACCTTTGATTTGCAAAAAGGGAAATATTTATGGCCAGTTGTTAAAGCCCTCCTGAGTACAGCGATGTGTGTGTGTGTGTGTGTGTGTGTGTGTGTGTGCGCTCAATGTGCGCCAGCAGTGACATACGCATATTTCCATATGCGTCTGTCACTTCGGCGCACTCACAAATGGTAAAATCTCTGTATCTCTGTGCGACAAGTCGACTTAAAAGCAGACATATGGTCATATCGGTGTATGTGTGCATTGAAAAGTCGGTACGTATGTGTGTCAGCAATTATGTGTGTGCGCGTCACGTGGTCGCCCCCTATTAAACTCACTATAGCACTTAGCATCGGCTCCAAATGGCTGCAGTTATCAAGCTCTCAACACGGGGTGCTCCTGTAATGATGGTGTGTGTGTGTGTGTGTGTGTGTGTGTGTGTGTGTGTGTGTGTGTGTGTGTGTGTGTGTGTGTGTGTGTGTGTGTGTGTGTGTGTGTGTGTGTATGTAGGCAGTGCAGGTGAGGAGTTTTAGCTCTTGCTGTCTGTCTCTCGCTCTGTCTTTCAGAGGAAATAATGTTTTTGCTTGGCTGCTCTCTCAGGTCTGTTGTGCTTTCAGCTTGCAAAGCCTCGATGAGAGCAAATTAAAACTGTTGTACTCACAGCAGTGCTCCATGTATGTTATGGAAAAATGGACCTTCCTTTTTATCGGCAAAGGGCGAGTGATTTTGCTAAATGACAATATTTTGAAAAACGCTTTTTTTTTCACACATTGAAACTTACTGCATATCACACTTTTGACTTGTGCAAATGTCAAATTCTTAATAAATGCTTCTCAGGTGGAAACAAATAGGAGGAAAAAAACATGCAATCTCAACCACTCTGAAGTGAAATTGAAGATGAGAATTTAGGCTTTAACATAATGCGTCACTTTCAAAACTAGAAGTTTACGGTTGACCTGTTTGCGTGCCTGCTGATGTTGACTGGATCATGTGAAGCACTGAGGTACTAAAAATGTGATTTCATGCCCCAGGCTTGACCTGTGTATACAGCCAAACATGCATTAGTAGTTTTGAGCCTGCCAAAAAGGGTTCAGCTTTCCTATTGTTACAATTTACATAAATGAAAACTCCAACTGTAGCAGTGATCTTTTTTCATTTAAAGTGTAATGTAATACGACGCTGAGCAGCTGGGTGTGGTCCAAAGCATTTCTGTTGCACCTGTAGCCACACCCAGCAGTGATATCACAGTGCGCTGAGACAGGTATGCTTTGGGGAGACTTCTGACTTTGAAAACATGCTGTTCAAACAGAAACCCCTCTAAACTTACAAACCAAGTTGCTCCTTTGTTTGCATGTTTTTTGATACTCAAGCAGATGGTTGATCTTTGGTATTTTAGAAAGGCTAATTATGACAGCAGACAACTGTCTTTGTGCGTGGTGTGTGTGTGTGCATTTAGGGGAATTTCCTCTAATAAATGCAGACATTTGCCTTTATTTGTCCTCCTGTCTGTGAATTCTTTCCTTTATCTGTAAAACTGTAAGCATCTCAATGTCATGTGAAAATATAACAAGAAGCCCACACACAACATAGACCACAGACACACAGTTAGCTGTAACAGTTTTTTTTAGTTCCATCAGTTTAATCAGATTTCAGTCACATCTGGCCAAAGTTGAAGTCTTTATTTTTGTGTGTGGGTGTGTGTTTGCAGGCAGCCGAATGCTTGTTCGTGAGCAAACAGCTGTTGTTTGCTATAAATCCATTGATTTTTGCATTGCTGAAATTGAATGCTTGAAGGTGTTACTCGACCGTGCACCTGAGCACATCTGTGTTTTGCTGTAGGTTTAGTAGTTGCGTGCTTCAGCTCAACTTTGAAGCTTAATGATGTTCAGATGAACTGATACATTAAACTCCAGATTATTATCAAGGTGGTGCTTTTCTGTCAAATTAGCAAATTTCAACATGTCTCAGAAATAATTTTCGTTCCGCTTTCATGAAATTTCCCTCAGCATCATTTTTTTTTAATGAGAAAATAGCAATTTCTTTGTAACACATGGATAGTAACACATTTGTTCCTGCTTTATTTTGTCCCGGTGTTACTTCCAGTTGTGTCTTGTTATTTTCCCAGTTTTAAGATGTTCAGTATTAAAATAATTATACCTTTGATAAAGAAAGGAATAAGCAGTTTCACAATAATTTAATGTACCCCCCAAAACGTGTGTGCTAATTCTAGACATTTCTAATGCCCTGGGTAAGATTAGGATGTAGTGACCCCTCCACTGTCTGCAGCTGGGGGCGGTTTTAGTTATTTAGTTTAATTGGACGTTAAACATTAGAGAAGGTAACATATTGCAAATCATTTACACAGTTCTGCAACCAAAAAACCTGCATAGGATTTTTTGACTGTTTCTAATAGATTTTACTCACTGAAACCAGGAAAGATATCAAAAAATTCCATCTCGTCAGGTTTTCTTGCAAAACCCATGTTTTTAGCTTAATGAAGCGTACAATTACCCTTTTTAATCTGAAATCTGGTATCCTATACTTGAGTCAAAAAGCCATATCCAATAATGAATTCTTACATGAAGTTAATATTTCTACGAGCAAGAAAATGCGAATAATTGAGGGGGGTCAGAATTATACATAGTTATTTGTAATAAAATATAGATTTTTATTATCGCTGTTATTCCTTTTTTAATGTAAACTTCTCATGTTTTACGTGATGGAGGGAAATGGAGATCATTTTTGGATTCAGCACCCTAAAAAACATCAAATTAACCAAAAATATCCCATGCAGCTGAAAAATCTTTTCTTTGCAGACCTGTGTAATTATTATCCCAGTAGTATCATCAATGTTGCTCACAAAATCCTTTCATTGGGTTGTTTAAAGTTTCAGAAACGCTTCAGAATCATTCTGTTTGGTGACCAGTTATTTAACAAGAGGAACAATAAAACAATATGTTGCCTGTATTTCACTGTATTTCAGTACAGTGACCATTGCTTTCAAACACTGACACTGAATTTAAGCAGAAAACTGAAGAAAATGAAATCACATTTACTATCCTAGTTCCAGACTGGGGCTCATTTTTCATTTTTAGTTAATCTGTCCTCTTCCTCTTTTGATTTTCTTCTGATGGTCTATTTCAGTGGCTCATTTGACTAATTGTTAACTGGAGAGAAGCTGGTGGATGGTGCACTCCTTGAAGAGACGGGCATATGTGCTCACCATGTACTCGTGCACTGGGGACACTGCTGATGTGTGGAACCTGTCAGCCCATTTCTGTTTGCTATATTACTCTTTTCATCGTGGGTGCTCCCGACGGGCAGTCTGCCACTTCTGACAATACAATAAAAATGTCCTGACAGTTGTGATTGACTTCCTGACTTTTATTGCAAACCTGTAACTGTGTTTGATAATTCAGTGCAGAGAAAGAGACACAGTTATATAAGAATACAACCAGTATCGTGTCTTAATGCGGAGAGTTATTGACAGTGCTGCCACACAGCTCTGTTATGCTGGACGTGACGCGACAGGTGTTTGATAAACTCTGCACACAAGCAGCAAACAAAACTTTATGTCCCTGCACAGTTTATCGAGGCCCAGATTACAGTAATTACATATAACAGTGTGTTGCATTAACAGATTATCAGATAGGTCTTTGCCTTCTCTGCACCGACGTCTCGTGTGCCGGGGTTGCTATTTCTGAGTATTCCTGAAAAACTGCTGGGTGGGGCTTGATGCAAATTTGTGAAACCCGATAAGTTCCAGCAATAAAAATTATTATACGCAAGACCGATAGCAGCCGCTCAAAGAGAAGGAGCAGTCAAGATACGCGCACACACACACTCATCAGCTCCTTCCTGTTGACTGATCGTAAAGTACAATTCATATTCAGCCTTCTCCTCTACTGTGAAATGCTGTTGATAAAAGGCTCAGATAAAGGTGTAATTGAAGCCATTAGAATCTTTTTCTTGTATCCATAAAAGAGCTCACACAGTGTCATGGGATCAGTTCTTGGGGCTGACAGGGCCGCTGCTTTCCAGTTGAGTCAAGCTGCTGTAAAGTGTTTGGGTCTGACCTCAGCGCTGCGTTAAAGTCAAGGACGATTTCCGTACAAATGAGGAGCTCTTTGTTAGATCTGTGCGCAGCGTAGTGGTTTTATTTCCTCCTAGTGTTTATGTGTTCATGCACAAGTCCAGTTTTTGGCTTTTAAAAAGCTAAACAGTAACTGTGAACATGAAACAGCAGCTACATGATGTTGTTCCGACCAACACCAAACAGGGCCGGGGGCAGAATTTGTATCAATGAGATGATGATGTCGTTTTCAATATGAAACCTTACTATAAAAATGTTTTTTTGTTTTCCTTTAATGTTTCATGTTCTCTTCACCTGCACATTCTTGTTCAGGCAAGCTTAGCATCGCTACTTAAATACATAAAGACCTTAAATAAGATTTAGAGTTGCGCAGAGTGTACATAAAGCCAGAGTCGGAGATCTGATTCTGTCTATTGAATCAGTGCGGCCTGTGGGCTGTAACGACTCAGTAATAAACTACTGTTTCATATGTGATTATCTCAGACTTTCTAATCTGATTAATTTATTTCCACTTAAGTTATGAAACCTTTATGTGCAAAAAAACATTACTGCATATAGAGTTACATCCAAGAACTCCAGTTTATTTTCTTTTCATGGGAGAGACTCAGTCACCGTCAGAAAATCAACAGATAACTGCAGAACTCCATGTTTTGTTTCTTCTCTTTTTGGCATTAAAAAATATATACAAGGGATTATATAATGACATTTATTTTAAGATTTCATTATTTAAGATTGTAATACTAGATTAGGTTAGGTTAAAAAAGGTCAAATAAAATGAAAAAAAGGATAATTTCAACAAAATTGGGGGGGGCAGAAAGAGGGTTTTCTAAATGTAAATGTTAAGCTGGGGAACTGTGGTGTATTTTTAATGTATCAATCTTTTAAAATTATAGAATACACAAAAACGCAAGTACAAAAATGTTAGAAATTATTTAAAGCCAGCAAAGTTATTTTTTTTTTTTTAGGTCCAAGATATAATATGTGAGTCTGGATTACAGAATCTCACAAAATGATTAATTTAAGTGGATCTGAATTCTGTTAAGGACTTTGCTCTGTTTTATACAATTAGAGCAATTATGCTCTAATTAATATTAAATTCATGTGAATCACTGGTTATTTTACCTTCGTCTGATAAAAAGGGTTTTTGCTCGTAGCATGTGCAACAGCTTTATTCTGTGTGGCACAGCTTCAAGTTTTGTTTTCTCTTTAAAACATGAAATGATTTTAATGCTTAAACTGCTCAATTTTTGCTAATTTTTAAATACATAAAAATAGGGCTTTTTCCCCCCTCCATCTACAATTATACACAATTATAGTCATGTAGCTGATCATGTGGCTGTTTATGTTAGAAATATTAATCTAATCTCTTGTTCAGGTGGGTTTTTTTATAAAGAGAAATACCTGGTTTGTTTTTATTTTGAAATCAAAGTCAAGGGCATGTGCTGCTTAGACTTGTAGCTGGCAAATGTCTGAACACATCTTTTCAGCTTTTTGGGTGGAAGGGCATCTTTTACGTAGCGTTAGCTTAGTGGGACATGGATGACTGCATTAATCAGCCTCTTTGTAGGTTGGGCAAGTTTTTAAGATTTAACTCCATAATGGCTTCAGTGAGTTCCGCTCTTATCCCGGTCCGTCAATAGAGGCACATAAAAATAGAGATAGTCAATCAGCCAGTCAGCATGAGCCCCCAGTAAAAGGCTCCACTGTGTGTTTATGGCGAGCGGGGGAGGAGACCTCGCAGCGGGCAGCTTTTCTCTCTGTGTCTCGCTCCCTCTAGGCTCATGGAGGATCGCTGCTGCTCCGCCAGATCCTTTGTGTCTTATTAAAGAAAGAAGGCTTCTTTTCCCAAATATGTAATGAAATAATTGAATTCGCACTTACCTTATTAAACTGTGAATGTGAAACATGCAGCCGATTGTGCGACTAGAAGCTCGGACTCCATGGACTCTGAGCTCATAGACTATTACGGCATAGGTTTCCACCATAAGTAGCCGTTCCACGTTGGTATTTCAGCAGCAGTTTATTCTGTCACCCAACGGAGACGAGCAAGCCTGAAGAAAATATCCTGACATTTATGTTGTGACAGTGTTGGTATAAAGAGTGGCTTTTAACAGAATTTTCACAAGGTCATCTTTACTCTACCTGAGCTTCCTCTATCTCTTCACCACAAATTAATGCCTTTGTTAAGAATTAATTATGTTTACAAATGTTCTTATATTACTTTGAGCTGTGTTATCATTCTTTGTTAACATTATTTTTTTTAGAGCTTAAGCAATTACACAGTTCATTATTATTGTTGCTATTATTATTGGTAGTAAAAGTAGTAATATTAATTATTGCCATACATGGCTCCCATCTGTGCAGGTTTTTGAAATTACCATCTTATACTTTAACAATAGAAATTGTAATATGAAACAGAATGAAGTGAAATATAAACCACAACTTTAAGAATGTATTTTAAGAAAACTTAACAAAGGAAAAAAAAAACATCCAGTAGAGCGATTCGTCCACACTGTCAGAGACAACAAAGACACGATCACATCTTATCTTTGGTCAGCTAACAGGAACAAGAGGCCTCAGCCAGACGATCTCGTGGTGCTCATAAAACATAGAGCCTCTTTCTCTGTCTTTGGGAATCCCCACGAGGCGCTTTATAAGTAATCAATAACATTATCACTCTACAAAATTTCAGTCAGCGTTTTTTTAGTTTTCAAACATTTTATGGCCTAAATTTGTCATTCATTGTTTTCGCGCAAAGAAAATGTTAAACACCTACATTGAGAGCTTGAGATGAGCTGTTCTGTTATAAAAAACATTATTTTTAATTTGATTAAAAAATATGTAGAGGAGAATAAAAGTCTAAAGCATAGCAGAGAAAGAAGGCAAAAGTTAAAGAACTTCAAATAAATGACGAATATTAAAGCTAAAAGCAGAGTCTGGGAGAAAAATGCACATTCCTACTTCTTACTTTTAGTTTGTCAGTTTTGTGGATTTTGTACTGAACTGAATTTTGGATCACTGGTTCAGACATTTTATTGAGCAAATATGAATTATGATTACATTAAGGATGAAAAGAAATTGTTATCAGTCTCATTTATTTATTTTTTGTTACTTAAAGAAGCTCTGCGCCCTGCTCATCCCTCTCAGCTCTCAGATTCTCACCCCCTGTGTGTGCGTGGCCTTTGTGTGAGCTAAGTAGGTGTATTGTTGGAGGCAGAATGTCTTGTCTAGTCTCTCATGGCAGATAGAAGAACCAGGGACTCTACAACATGAATAATGAAGGACAGGAGAAACACGACTGTTTTATTGGAGAGAACAAAGAAATAATGAGGGAATAAAATGAGTAAAACCTTTAAGTGAGGGATTAAAACTATAGCACGTTAAAGGAGTTAACAAACGGCAAAAGGTGTGGACGTCTGAAGTGAGGGCTAAAAATGAATAAAGGTTTATTTAGGTTTTAGGTTGTCAAGAAACTGAACAGGAAGCAGGAGGGATGCAACGAAAGAAAATAAATAAATTGAAATAAAGATGAAATTGTGCAAGAGAAGATGAATTTATTTTTTTTTAAATGAAGCGAGATTAAACCAGCCTGGAAATAGAAAATGAGAACAAAACCAGCTTAAAAAATGTAATGGAATGAATTGGAATAAAAAGGTGAGGGACACAGACACAGACAGTAAGCTAATTATAAAGAAGAATAGAAAATATGAGTAAATCGAAGGAAAAAAAAACGAGAACGTGTTTTTCTCCACTTGAGTTATTGCCCATGTTTTGGGGCCTTTGCTGTCTCCAGCTGAAGGTCGCGTTCAATCCATCCCCCTCAGTGTGTTATTGTCTGTGTAAGACTCACACATAGTCAACAAAAATGGCACTACAGTGATCACATAAGCCCCGTGTTAGAGCGTGTGTATGTGTGGCCCTCTCGATTTCTTTTCTCTCATTCAATCTTTAAATCTCATAAGGAATTTACCCACGTGCCCCAGTGGGTCAAGAGGAGAGGGCAGGGGTTGGGGCTGCCTAAAGAAATTTAGTCAAACCCAGCAGAAAGTGGGGCAAAATGTTTTAAAGCCATGGGAAATTTGAAAAAAAAAAAGGTTTCTTGGGTTGTGGATTTTTTTCAATTTTTAAATAAAGAAAGAGTAGACAAAACAGAAACGAGGCATCCCGATGGCTCAGCAGGCAAACGCTGGCCACACACTACACAGCAAGACAATACAATAGGCGATGGGGCACTGTAGTAGTGTTAAACAATGACGCACACACAGGAAGGGTCGGTTCACTCATTAAGATCCACCGCTCTGTTTGGCTTTTAGGACTGTTGATACCCCGCTGTGTTACCAAAACAAACTGTAAGGACTTTTTGTTTCCCTAGCTTTTATTTTGGCGAGTTTCCTTCACTATAAGAAATTAAATGAAAATGGTGATTGCAAAAGCAAGCAGAGGCTAAAGAAATAAGAAGATCTCAAATTCTACGGCTTTAAGTCCTTTCAAAAGTTCATGTGTTAAATATTATCCTTTTATTTAAATCTAAGTGCATAGATAAAGATAAGATTTAAAAAACGTAAAATGATTTGGCTCTATAGGACACCCAATATGTTCTTTTTCAGCTCTGAGTTTTTAGATTTGGATTCTGCTAGAGTTGTTTTGCATAACACAAAGTTCAAAATAATCCTCTTTTCATACAGGGCCTTGGAACTTAGTGCTCACAGCTGGAGCTATGTGCCTGAGATGACCATATTAGGAACATCCTCTCTCCAGCATCATACGGTTCACAAAACTGTCTGAAAATGAGCATTTGGACTACTTGCTTATATACTCATACTTATATATATATATTTATACACTTATACTGAATTCATTATTTGAAACTTTGGTCATGTTTTAGACCAGTGTGCACAATTGCAATATGAGAAAACATGAGAAAAGTCTTCTTTAATGCATGAACTAGTAAAGGTACGACTAAATTAAATGCATTAAAATTAAATTATATGGTGCCAATACTGCCAGGGATCAATAAAGTTTAATTGTAGCCACTGATAATACACCATCATTTATTTGTGTTAGTAATCCAAAGCTGGAAAATAATTGGTATGTTACTCCCTTGTATTGTAGTTAAATAAGTGGATCTTGTTACACTTCACTACGTTTAGCAGCAGTGTGCGCATACAAGTCTAGGCATGCATTGTACAGTAGATCTTGTCATGTTGTCTGTACTGTTAAAAGACTAGATGAACAAAAGCACCACACATCAGCAGCAACGACAGATACTTCTATTTTTGATTGCACCCTTGTCTTGTTTCTTTTGAGTTTTGAGAGGACAAAAGCCAGAAGAATGTAATTGTGTATAATGAAAAAAAAAACGTGTATAGGGAGAAAAAAAAGCTTTGGCTTTACTAAAACACAGAAGCTGGTACAAAAGAAGATTTTGTATAATAAACACTGCTGGGGGAAAAAACAGTTATTGGAAAGAATGAGTAATTATTGCTGCGGGTACCTGACCTGGTGCAGGGGAATGATAAACGCATATTTTGTTTTTCATTGGCAGAAAGCATGTCAGTTTAAGCTTTCCGTCAGTGTAGCCTAGGGCACAGTTTTCAGACACCTTCTGGTCTCAGCAGTCAGACAGGTCCGAGCATTCCCTGGAAGGAGTGAACGCTCCAAAGATGCTTTGTCCAATTGTGAGTGAATAATTCAAGCCGCCCATTAATATGAGGTATAAACAGGTTTGTGCTGTTTACACTGCGCTTTACCACTATAGTTTCTTTTGTTTGTTTTTAATAGAACCCAACCAGTATAAGAACAGAGACACATTTCTATGATGTTTGTTATGTGTCGTTTTTTATTTACTCGTTTCTAATCTACCCAACTCATCCCAGATCAGCTGGTAGTTGTGCTTGTGACGTTCCAACTCCTCAGTTCCTCCCGTCTCTTCTCTTCTCTACACTTTTTAAATTTTCATCCATCATCCGTTATTAATGCTGATACCAATCAATAGCTGACATCAGCTAAAAATATCAGCCCGCTGATAACTTGTGCAGATGCTCTTTAGCACCACTGTTCAATAATCACACCATTTAAAGTGCAGTAACAATAATACCCTTACCCATTCTGATGTACCTGCAGAAGCACAAAAATAAATAAGTGGAGTAACTTATTTGATTAAAAGACCCCACAGGGGCTCCACACTGTGTTAGTTTTCTACCAGATCTCAATGAAACTTTCCGGGCAGCAAGAGCAGCTTGAAGTCAAGCTGAGTGTTCAGGATCTGTGAAACCAAAGTGGGTTTGATGCTGCCTTTTCTGGGGGCTTTGTTTCATCCTCAACAATGTATGACGTAGAACAAATGTTATATAAAATTATTCGACATGTTTAGGAGGACGCCAGCACTAAGTTGCATTCAGCAGAGATTAAACGTGATGACAGCTGCTCCCGGCATCTGTCCCCTCATCTACGCTCTGCCTTAAAAAGAAAAATCCACACATTGATTTGGTGCTTAGTAAGGAACCTCAAACCTTGCCTCTGGCTTTAATCACTTGTATTAACAGCTTTTAAAATAAATAAATATATCTAACCCGCCCCTCTACTGCTGTGTTTGGATAAGGAAGGTGGAGAAGGGGGAGGGTCAAAGCACGGCGGCAGTCGTTGGAGCTGAAAAGCCCCCTCGGTGTGTTCGCTGGCTGAGGTGCTGCCTGCACAAATGGGATTTTCTGCTCTCCAGTAGCTCAGCTGTTTGCTAAGCATGATGTCACTCCAAATCTGCCCGTCTTTCTCCCTTTCTCTCTTTCACCCCCCCACCTCCACCCGATCGTCCTGCCTCAGGTCAGAATGAGTTTTAATTCAAGTGAAATGCGGGTCAAGTGGGAACCAGATGAGATTATTTAACATCCTTTTGCTGCACAAAAAAAGAGAGAAATGAAAACAAATAGTATTTAACGCAGCTTGTGTACCCATTTGAGCGCGTGTGTGCTCGTGTGTGGCATGCTTGTGCGTTGAAGTGGAGCTTCTTTACTCTGTTGCCTGCCATGGTACAGTGAGTCACCGAATCTCATTAGAGATCTCCGCGTGAGTGAGTCTGTGTCACAGTTACAGTACAGTGAACATTGGTTAAAATTATGAGGTTTTCATGAATGTTTTAAAACGAAACTCAAATTTTTTCTCTGATTTTTTAAAGTATTTACTGAAAAATGAGATCAGTTGTTTAACCTGTGCACTGCCCAGCATTAAAGGAGAATGACCCTTTCCGTCTATTACTGGTTCTGAAACCACTGGATCGTTGTGTAATGAGAAAAAGGTGTGTAGGCTTTAGAGCTTAGTGCAACCTGTTCATATGACATGGTACATGTTGCCTTTTATTTGGCTTTGTAGAAACCTGCTCTGTGTTTGTTTTGTTTTCACCAGTGGAGGAGACTTTATGTTACTTTGGGAACATAAAAATCCATGACAACATATCCTGGGACTGTAGCATGTGGTGAAAATGAATTTGCCTGTGTCCATTCTGGGTATTGGATTAGTTACTGGCGTATAGCGTGAGCGTGGAAGACTTGTGACCAGAATATGTTCTGGTCTGCATTGCTAATTTGAAATTCAGAGGAAAATCTGAGTGGGAAGACTCAAAAAGATGAACTTTTCCAGCTCCCTCAGAAGAATGTTTATGAGGAAGAAAAGGTGAGTGATGCATGTACTGAAAAATCTTGTGGAACACTAAACTCAATATTTCTGGGTTCTGGAATGTTTTCAAACACTGATGGCATTTACTAAATTTCGAGAAAAATCTGATTTTCTTTTTTTTTCTCCCCAAATGATGGTTTTTATGAGGAGTTTTAAGATTTAAGATTCGTGGAACAACAACATCTTTACATTTCTATCCTTGTCCAGCACCTCTAGCATGGCTACTGCTTTTAGATCCAGAAAGTGGGTGAAGTTGCAGGCAAATCTGACAGGATGGGTGGGAAGCTAAGAAAGATGGGGTTGGTGTAGCCTAAAAAGCTCCTGCCTTTTCAGTGCTCTGTGAGCAGCTCACAGTGGCAAGCGTCACAAATATTTCCCCTCAGACACGGCAGGATCTTACAGTGGAACTTGCCACTGCCAGGCCAACCCTGGGGGAGGACTTCCCAGTGCAAAAAAATGGGGCACGGGCTCTTGGTTCTGTTTCTTCACTGCTGACTATTTCAGGATAAAAACTGCTGTTAACTCTCAGGGTCATAGCTAAAGATGATGCTCTTAAGAGTCAGCTCAGTTTGACACAACAATGAACAGATGAGAAGATTGTCCAGATTTAAGTAAGCTTGTTTTTGGTGCTTTCTCTTCTAATTTATCTGTTTCCACTTTCATTACTGGTAGCTTTGAACAAAAGCACTCCTGAGAAGCTCAGACCAGTGAACCTGCAGGTGATTATGTTTGTTCTGCTGGTCCTGCTAGCCCCAAAAAGTGTCTCATCTGTGAGAAGCTGGTGACAGATGTCATAATGAGGCTGAAGTTATGAATGCTGCAGGACACAGCAGCACACATGGCCAACTACAGCACAGCTAACAAGATTAGATGTCACCCTTGTTTGCTTTCCATTTGAGGCCGGATGTTTCTCATTTGGTAGAACAACTCATTTGTGCTGTTTCTTTTTTTTAAAATTATTATTATTTTTTGTTACACAGCTGAGCTATTACGCTTTTCTCTCTGGAAGAAAAAAACCCATCAAATCACCACCTCCCTTTGCAAAGAACTTGATAGTAATTACCAGTGGAAGATTGGGCTCAGAGGCTTCGTACAAGGAGATAATGAAGCAGACAAAGACCTCAGTTTCACAGCTCTTTGATGCTAACGAGGAGGCACAGCATGTGATTGTTGACTCGTGTGCCACAGCGACAGAACTTTCCCACAGTGCCGCTTTCAGTGCTGAAACTTTGCCACGTGCCAGAACAAACACTTCTCAAACAAAGCTTACGGACCGTCTGCCAAGCTGCCTGAAACCATCGTCTCATCTGCTCTTAGGCTAAAAACCCTTCTGTGACCTACTCTCAGAGCATTAGTGCCAGCATATCTCTTTGAAAGTGATGCATACCATTATATGGTATAAGACATTAAAACATGTGCTTGTTAGAAGCACCAGCGATATTTGCTTTCATACTTAGTTTTAGATTAAATTTTAGTTTTGTTTGTTCCAAAGATTTGAGTTGAGGGTAATCCAACCTGATCCAAAGCATGAACAGTAAGCATGAATAGCGACAGCAACTTGGTGCTTCGCCAATTAACAGGATGGTGCAAAAAGAAAAGTAGGAACACATCATTTTTCCTGCTCTTTAAAGGCCACATAGTGATAATAAAGCACCATTTTATCAGAGCTGTCAGCTGCTTGCTCGCATCCTTTCATTTATAGACAAACTGACACACATGTAAAGCACGTCATATCAAATCTCTGCAAATCACATTTGCAAGGAAATTCCCTTTGCATCTTTTTTAATAGGTTAAAAGAAGAAAAATCACAAAGAAGATGAAATTAAATCTTGCATGGTTGGCATTAATTATAAAGTAAGCAAGTATGTTGTCCTTTGGTTGGACCAATCAGGTTTTAAAAAACAGTAAATCAAATAAAAATAGAGGAAATGTCCCTGTCTTGAAAAGGTTTTAGCTAATAGGTCCTCTCTACATCACTGTTCACTGGACTGCGCTGACCCATATAAAAAATTATACACCAAGCAGTAAATGTCACCAATTAAGCCAAATTACCAAAGGTATAATTATTTTCTGTTGTTGTTGGTTGAGGCTGGTCTCCAGCTCATGGGGGGAAATAATTAGTCAACTTTATTTCTTTGTACAAGTTCTTGTTTTTTGTTGGTTTTTTGTTCTTTGCGATGGAAAAAAAAGTCCAGCTCAAGACAGTTACTGAATACCAACTTATATCTTCAAAATGGGGCTCGACTCATAAATAGGCTGGTTTTAGTTTTATACATTTCTTATGGCCCATAAATGAAAATGAACAAAGTAACGAAGAAACGGCCAATTTACGTCTAGTATTGGAGGGTTTGTCCATCAGAGGGCAATTTCCCAACCCAATGAAAACAACTAGACTGATCCAAGCAGTCGGCCAAAGCCTAAACAAGCAGCCCCTCTCAAACAAATGTCGAGGAATTTTTAAATCACAAAATGTTGATCTTAAAAATGAAGTTATAAAAGTAGGTCTTCACAGTGTACACTTTTATACATGTAAATACGAAGAAACACTTAGTCTTTTATTCCTGCGTAAACACTTTTATACACGCATATTGGAGAAAGAAAAGGCCGCAGATACCGGGCAAAAACTAACCTTTAGAAATACTGGTCCTGCTCTATTTCAGAGAGGTGATAGAATATAGAAATAGACCAATATAAAGGGTCTTTGGGAGGAATTGGGCCCCTACTTGCAGCCTTAGTAGCTTCAGTGCCTCTTAGCATTGATTTTTCAAGTCTCTGTTTCTCATTTGGTTGAATGACTCATTTGTGCTGTTGTTGTTGTTTTTTTTGTTTTCAGCTGTTATGCTTTGCTGTCCTGGAAGGGGAAAATGTCATTTAGATCATCAAATCCCAGAAACACCAAACTTCCAAAAAATGCCATTCAGATTTTTTCATTTGCTCCTTGTATGTTGAGAGTGAAGAGCGAACTAACGGGGTCCCAAAATCTCCCAGTAGGTTGGATTCAGATCTGGTGACAGTAAAGGTCGTATCATATGAAACTAGTTGAACTTCACACTCACCAAACCATTCAGTCAGCATTGGTGTCCTTGTACTCGGTGAGACCACTCTGAAAAGTTTTGCATAGATATATAATAGTGGTGTTAATTGTTCAAATTCTAAAATGTAAATGATCAGAAATATTAAAAAGTCACACCTTCCTGTTTGGCATCAGTCGACTCTGTTTTTCCTGAGTCCACTCATCTTCTGCTCCTTCACACCCTCCACAGCATGCGAAACACTCACTGAGCTGTCTTATTTAGCTTTGCGGTCTTCTTTTCCGTGCCGGCGTCTTCCTCTGCTGAGATCTTCGCTTCTGTTCCTGCCTTCCTTCTGGGCCTCGGCACATCACTGATATAGAGGGAGTGATTACTCCAGGCTACAGGTGTGCCACTCATCTCACCTGGGACTAGCCCCCGAGACCATCCAGCCCCACCTCTCCTGTCTGCAGCCGAGGAAAGGTCACATCCCACCACCACCACCGTCGCTCTCTTCTGTTTCCAGCTGATTACTAATAGCTGTCATTTGGAAATTATTTTGAGCACTTGTTTGGGGGCTTTGAGATGACCTTTAAAGGCAAGGTCTCTGTCTCAGTAACAGTTGGAAACATTCTTGTTTCTTCGTCATTCTTTTCCCCACCCAGCTGCAAGCTAACAATTTAGATTCTTTTCATTTCTGCTGTAAATAATTGCTCTGAGAGAGGTTGATAAGCAAGAAAAATGTTACCCATCTCTCCATGCATCACAAAACTAGCTGCATTTCATTTATTTTCATTTTTTTATTGTAGCCACTCTGTGACATTCATTTTCTGTTAGTCCCCCACCTATTCTTTTATGCGACCTTGTACTGTAATGAAAGATACAGTTATAGGAAGAGGAACATGGTATTGGCCATAGAAATGAGAAACTCTTGTCCTTTTCATTGGGAAGGAGAGAAGGATTGCACGTTTGTAGTGTCAGCAGAGTCGATTAAAGGTCTTAAAGTACTTCAGAAATTAATAGGAATTAAATGACTTTCTTTAAAGAAAGCTGAAAGAAGGATCCAGCAGAATGTGGTGAAGGTTTTCATCATTATTTAAGCTTTTGGCTGTATATTGACACAGTTCATGTGTCAGTGTGTTGTTCTTGTGCAGCAGCATTACCAGAGACCACGGTGAAGCGAACTGAGACATTGACCTATTTTACACTTCATCTAGTCACGTCTATAACATTTATTCATTTAGTGCTTTGAGGTGTTTTTTTCTTCACAAAGTGCTTCACATTGCAAGGACATGAGAACATATTAAGAAGACAAAGCAGTGATGAAAAATATGAGCCTCTAAATCCAAAAAGTTGTGAAGAGAAGTTTGTTTAAGATGGCAATAGATTTTTAAATGACTGCACTTCACTGACTTCACAGAATAAAAATACATAAACAAGTTTGAAAATGTTTCTTTTAACCTCCTAGGACCTGGCGTCCACATATGTGGACATCACATTTTGGGTTGTCTAGACCAAAATACTAAATTTTACTCTACAAGAGCCTGATATCCACTTACGAGGACATTATACTGCCTCTGTTTTATCACAATTTAAAACAAATATCCTTATATATGGATCTCATTTTTCTTAGAAACAAAAATTGGGTAAAAAAAAATCTGGTGATTCTTTGTTTTTACATTCATCAGGTCCCAATCAGCCCAAATATCAAAGAGAAATTAAAAATACATGCCGTGGAAGAGTTCGGGTCTTAGGAGGTTAAAGGAGAGTCTGCTAAACGGAGCTGGAGTGGTAAGCTGTTCCAGAGCCTTGTTGTCAAAGACTGTGAAAGGCTGTGTTCCCACTAGGTTTCAATCTTGTACCAGGGACAACTAATAGATTTTGAGCTTGTGAGTAAAAACGGCAGCATTTGATTTAACAAGAAGATGAGGTATATGTACCGGTATTCAATCTGATTCTGTAGTTTTCCATAGAGTCAAACTGGCCAAGTGTGAATGCACTGACTACAATCACGTGGAAAAGAAAACTTTGAAGGATTTTATAAAGTCTTGTGAAAAATTAAGTATCCTCTTACTGCTCATCAAATGATCAGCTGATGGTCTCACCAGAAATGGACACTTCAAATTCACCCCAAGGTCAGTGCAATGAGTCTGCATCTCACAGTCAGGCCTCAGTTAGCATTTAAAAGCTAAAGTTCATAACATTCGAATTACAAAAAGACTGTACAAAGAGCTGGAAGGGCTGCTGTTAGTAAGATGTTTTCTTTGAGAAAGAAGATGGCACTATGTAAAGCGGTTGCAAACAGATAAACTAAAAGACTTCTGGAGCAAAGTCCATGGCTGGAGGTTTCTGTTAAGACTATTTCTTTCCCACTGTTGCCAGGTTCTTGCTCACAGAGTATGTTTCTCTAGGGGTTAAATCTAAGATATATAATAGTGGTGTTAATTGTTCAAATTCTAAAATGTAAATGATCAGAAATATTAAAAACTCACACCTTCCTGTTCGGCATCAGTCGACTCTGTTTTTCCTCAGAGTCCACTCATCTTCTGCTCCTTCACACCCTCCACAGTTTATCACGTTAGCAGACAAAGTAATTGGCAGAAAACAAAAGAAAACACACAGTACCAGTCCCATTCTTTAATACATCAGTAATCACCACTATCTGCTTGCCCCCAAGAGGCCCTGCCTTACATAGTCCATAAATTCCCCATTTCTTCTTTAATTGTTTTCAATTAGCTTCTTGTTAGCACTTTCATATGTGGCATCATACGCCTGCACTTCCCTTTCTTCTCACTTTTTTCGCACTCTCGGGGCACACATGCAAAGCCAGAAGAGCTAAAATTCAAGAAGTGTTGAATGTTTGTGTTGGAGGTCAAGAAAACTGAAGATGACAAAAGTGGCTATAAATACTTGACAGCGTGACTAGAAACCATAGCAGAGGGACTGGGCACAGAGGTAATAGTTTCAGGTGTCATCAGCTGAAGATGAAAGGAAACACAGAGAGACATCTTCATCCTCCTTCCTGCTCACCACCACATAATGAAATAATTAGATAGTTAGAGAAGTAATTGGAATTTTTCTTTCCTCCCACTGAGACGTTCGCTCAGCGGCAGAAATGAGCAAAGAGAACAAAAAAGGGAGCACAGATTTGGAGCAGCCTCACCACACCCATCTGAGCCCAAGCCTGCCCCACTGCATTGTGGGGAGACAGGGAGCCAAATTTGCCTTGACCAATCGTTTGCATGTTCAGAGTCAGCTGTGCATATGCACTCGGCATATTTGTCTGTGCATTAGGGGAGGAGACTAATTTCACTGCTCTTGTTCGGTCGTTTGTTGTTTTGCGGCAGGGGGTGATTTGTCAACCAATCCGAGAGCTCGACCTAGTTTTTGTTCTCCTTTCTTTCCCAAAGCTGTGGGCACATTCAGAGGATACAGTCAAAGCACCGAAGCCAAAGTATGGTTCATGTTGTGGTACAGTGCATTGTTGTGTTGAGTCACCTTCTTATGAGACACCAGCGGACTTAAGTTGCTTTTGTAGCGTTCCTGCTGCGTTAACAAGCGTGTGTACGTGTGTGCAGTAGTTCTGGTGTGTTAGTCACAAAAATAGCTGCCAGCGCACATCAGCCTCCTTTCAGCTCATCACCGGATACTTCAGAGAAATGAGATGAGATGAGATTAGGGATTTAGTTTGCTGAGAAGCCGTCAGATTGAATCGGCACACTATGTTTAGGCTGCGTTCTTCCTTGTTTTCTCTAACAGTTTGTTTGACACTCTGTTTGACCACGCCTTTGGCCAGTCGTTGCTCATATTTGCTTTATTCATACTCGTCTTCAGTCTCCTGCACACACACCCACACATGCGCAAACATGCATGCACACGCTGCATGTATATGCATATACATACAACGTGCCGGCGGTGGTTGTGACTCTTAGTAAACACGCTTTTATATTTCTATTTGTTCTCGCACAGAGAAGCACTAAACGCTTCAATTGTTCCGCTGAAATTAGTTCTCCTGCAGAGAAGAAAGGATTTCATGTTTTTTTCCCCTCTGCTGTGATATTTTGTCTCACAGTTCTTTTTGTCATTAGATTTTCCGTGTTTCAAAAGACTTCTCACTTTGCAAGAATGTTTAATTTGTGAACAGCAATCCAGCGCTGGTCTTTTTTTTTAAAACCATGAGTTTATGATCTAAAATGATTTCTTTTAAAAATCTTCACATTCTTATGACTCGTTGATCTTATATTTTCTTCTCCCTTTGACACCATATTTGTAAAAGATTTTGCCATGCTCACTGACTCTTTTTTTTAAAAACCAGATATTGCAAAATTTGCATACTAATGGTATTTAAATCCTAAAATACAAAAAAGTAAGACTATTTTCGTAAGACTGAGCATATACAGTGAAGCCCCTTCAGTAAGTGAACAGTTGAAAGTCAGCTGACCTGGTTCTAACTACCACTAATCCTACATTAACATTTCTACATCCTCAGGTTTGCTTTCAATTTACAAAACGTCATCCTCTACATATGTAATCAAACACACTAAACAGTCTGAGCATGCTAAAGCAGCTGCACAGCCGTGCAGGTGACAGTGATATTAATCCAAATTTTTTCTTTTTGTTAGAGAGGAAAACTATAATATAGTGCCTCATTAAAGCATCCTTTCTTACTTGTGTGTCATCTGCAGCCTTGAAATCAGATGCTCAGTCTTCATTTAGACTCTGTGGCAAGGTCAAACAGAAATGTATTTCTTTGGAGCAGTCATTCAGGCATCATCCAGTCAAAGTAGATAGCTGATCCTAGGGGTGACATTGCTGTGAGGCTCATATTAAAAAACAAAAGACAGAAAAGCTTTTATTTTCTTTTAAATTTCAATAGCTACCAAGGCCAAAACTGTACATTTTATATGAGCGCACAAAGAAAAACACCAACAGTAGCAAAACGCAGGAAAGTTTTCATACTAATTACTTACAGCTACATCCTAATAGCTCCTATATATTTTAATTATTCTTGTGGCCACCAGTTTAATTTCAAAATAAAATACTTTTATGGTATATTTGACTGCACAGCAGCAACTACACTCTTCTTTTTTTTATTGCTAATTTTTGTTTTGTTTTATTTTTCAGTCTCTCTTTATTTTGTTTTGGCTTATCAAGCTGTAGTATGTTAGAAAACTGTGCGTTCAGTATAGAATAGAACAAGAACAAATCCCTTTCAAGCTGTGGTTGTTACTACCTGATAAATGTAAGTGTAGAATTAGTGCTTTTAGAATTAGACCTTTTTATTTTAGACTGGCTAGTGAACTTATCCTAGTGCCTCTAATCTGAAACAGAAAGCAAATGTGTAAAATCAACTGAAAACTGAAATAATAAATGTCTAAAATCTCGGATTTGATGTTTTGAATCTTTTGGGGTGGTGTGTGAAAAATGGCCACCTGTTGTTCCAGATTTCTCACCTATGTGAGATAGGTGAGAAATCTGGAACAACAGGTTATTCTTGCAGTAAATTCAGAGGTTCTGCTCGTTAACTTATAATGTGATGCTCCTGTGTCATTCCAAATCCGTGCGTCCTCACATTATCGCTGGCAGATGATATGTTTTAATCAGGGTCAAAGTGCAAAGAATGACAGAGAATAATGTCACAGAGAATGATGTTATTTTTACCGTTAAACACCAGTCTCTGTTTAAATTGCTGCTGCTATTTAGAACAGCTATATTCAAGAGGGCAGAGATCATAAACACCAGAGCTCTGCTGCACTGCGCTGATCAGACAAAGCTTTTTTTCTTCATTTTTTCAAGACATTTTTGTAATCATTATTGCAACTTTATTTTTTAACAAAATAATAATATCTAACTTAAATAGGCATGCCAATCACCATCCGCCCAATGTGGACGGTTGCGTTCTGGCTAGCTGTCTTGTCCACTAACTAATACTCAGGTTTTGCTGAACTAAAAAAGATGATTGTAACAGCTCTGTGTAGTAGTTACTGCTTTACTTAAACTTGCTTCTTAGGACCTTGAACAACACTTTAAACTGACAGTTTGTGGCTGTAATGGCCACTGTGGGCCCTGATTTCATAGGTAACCTTCTGTAATGTATTTACCACCTCATGATATTTAAAGTAATTCAGGATTTTCTTTTACTACTAATGGTAGTCACTTCTGTTTCTTGCCTTAGAGGTCTGAAATAATGCTGGCTGCTTATAACAAATAGAGAAAAGTGCCCGGTGTTTGGTGCGTCTCAGAGAGTACTGGGTTAGCCACACTTCATGTTGTTTTTAATAACACTTTGCATTTCCATCAGCTATATGTGGAATAGAAATTGTATTTATATATCACCTTTTATTATCTGTAAAGTAAGACTGATTTACAGTGGAAAACAAAAATTGAAAATATAGGCATAAACAGAAAAAGAAACAAATATGAGGCAACATAAAAATAGGCGTGAGTGAAAAGTAAAATCTGAATTAATAAAGCAGAATACGTCAAACATGTTACACGGCAATAAAAGCCACAAAGAAATGCAGTACGTGTCTGCATACAGCGACGCACACACACGCACGCACGCACGCACGCACACACACACACACACAGCGATTAGCTACAGGTGTGGGAGAATATGGAAGTTTTTGAGCGTAACAGTTGTCATGGACTTTGAATCATCAAGCAGCTTGTTCCAGAGAACAGGATCAGCGTGACTGAAGACGGCCTCGTCAGAATAATTCTCACAGATTGACTTCTGTACGTTTATTTTACAGGTGTCAACAGGTTATCATCAAAGAGTGTTGGATATGTATTTAGAGGCCAAAAATTAAAGCCAAGCATATTTAATACATGCGTTTTTATGAGTTTTTGAGACTTCTCTTTTACCCTCAAAAAACGATATAAATTGCATGATAGATTTTTAATGACTAAATTGTAAATGTGATACAAATTAAAACTCATATATGCAGATTAAAAATAATATATCTTTTATATATTTTGCTTAAAGGTTCAACAAACACTCCATTATCAAATAATTAAAGATTTCTGGCAGTTATTTCATGCTGCAGGTTTTAAAGGGTTAATAAATACTGAAGGTCCAAGTCAAAACAACTGAAATGGTTTAAAATATGTGTCAGTTAGAAAGATTATTTTCCTTGTTCTTGTTCTTGCTAAGATTTAAGGGGGAAAAGGACATATTCTGATTTTATAGGGTTAAGGTTTGGATGTAATGACCTTGCAGGGATAAAAAAAACTGTAAAGAAATTGAAACCCTAGCTTATTAGAGTGTTAGGAGGAGTAAATGATGCTCAGTTATTCCCTCCAGTTTGCACTCCCATGTATTGTCTCATTTTCATGACCCTGGATTTATTCAACTTGGATTAAGGATTTCTACCAGGACCGTTTTTTTGTAACTTTTGTAAATGTCAACCCTACAACACCACAATTAATGTCTCCTGGAAAGATTGCCTGAAACTGTGTGATATTATTCATGTTTCCTTTTTTTATTCAACCATATCCATCTCTCCTCCTCCCTAACCCTCTCTATTACAGCCAGGCTTTCAGCTATAAACAGTTCTAGGAGACCACATACCTGCACTCCTTACTGCTGTTAGGGTTAATTAGGTATTGATTTGATCAGGACCAGGCAAGGGGCCTTATTCTAAAGGCTTTGGTCACAATGAATTATTAATGTTCATACAGAACTATATATAGTGTGCATCCAGTGGTCACAAGAAAGTCAAGCGTTGGTTCCTCTGTGCTGCTTAACCCAATCCCTGTTTGCTCCCCTCTCTGCTTCCTGCTCAGGTTGATTGCACTACTTCCTTCAGGGTCATGTTCATTTTTTTTCCTTTTGGCTGTTGGAAATTTGAGAGATGTTGTTTCTTTACACGTTTGGGTGTGCTTTGATTTGACAAGCACACCCTGAGTGAATTTTTTAGTTGCTTCATTGCTCTTGACAAATACAAAGCAGCGCTGTGAGAGCACCGAGAGGCAGACTTTTACCAATCTGATGTTGATGGTGTTTTCCTAAGAGATATATCCACACAATATTTTTTTTTTAAAAAGGTCCAAATCTGGTTAACGCCAAGCAGAAACATCAGTGAATGAATGCCAAAACTGCAGTTCATCTAATAACCCAAAGTGAGCCTCCTTTCAGCCTTGAGGAAGTCTGTCTGTTACGAACAAAAGCTTTGGTCTCTGCAGAGTTTCCAGCCTTCATAATAACTTGCAGCTAACGAAGCTTGCTAGCATTAGTTGATTAGCATCTTCTAGTCTAAATATGGCAGCTTTTAGCTCCAAGATTCCAAAATGGTGGCAGGCATTATGTGGCTACATCCATCTATTATATAGAGTGTGGGGTTATCATATTTTCTGTCCGCTTTCATTAACTCGTAAACATACCATAAAATGCCAAAGCTTTAATTAAAAAAATAATGGCTCCTAGTGTAAAGTTGCCGAGCATGTATGTCTACATCATCCACTTCTTCTTTATCGTTAAAGTGCTGTGTGTGTTATACCCTGCATGTGCAGCAGCTTCACCGTGATTCACTGCATCGGTCATTTGTTCACATATTTGCCACAATTGCTCGTCATGTGCACCGAAATGCACACCGTTCAGCTTGATGTCTGCTGATTCTGTGCATGTGTGCATTTTTGTGTATGTGCCTCAGTTTTGGTCATGCTCCTCTCAGCTGTGCTGCTGTACAGTGAAGTGAAATGAAGTGGCACAGTGGAGATTTTAAAGATTTGTGTGCGAGAGAAAGAGGAAGAGAGTTTATATTCACATGTATTTTTGCATAACACAATGACACAGTCCCGGATGCCATAGTGTGTGTGTGTGTGTGTGTGTGTGTGTGTGGTCTCTTTCTACTAAGTCATGTGTGACTGCTTTTGGACCAGCAGTGTGTGTGTTCACTAACTGACCTACATTTCTGGAGCTTTTTGCCAGTGGCTCAAGAGACTTTGTCACCGTTATCTCATCTAGCCAATCACAGCCCCTAATCTCATTTTGCCCAATCGCATCCCCAATCTCATGTGTCCAATCATGGCTTTGGCCTTCGGGGGAGTCATCTTCTACTCTACCCGGGCTTCTGTCAGAGAAGCGTTTGCGGCTGACTGTACCTTTTAAACACTCACCATCTTATGGGCCAAATAGAGCAGCAGCTCAGTAATTTTGACTTTCAGCGCTGATTTCTCATGCAGCGCTGCAACCCTAATTATATCCCCCCAGCTTGAAAGGAGAGCTGTGTTTCTGCACACATTGCCAGCTGGAGAGGAAGGAGAAAAAATTGAAGCTTTTGAAAATTCTTTGAAGCTTCTGTTTTTTTGTTATCAAAGCCGTCTTTGTTGGTTGCATGAATTTTGCATGTGCAGGTTTAAGGGAACTGTGATGTGCGGGTGTGTGGTAAGCTGGGTAGGTGGATGTGTTTTCATACAACATGTTTTGCAAAATATAAAAAAGTGCCCATCACAATAGGTTTAATCAATACCATCCATGTGAATAGCAACTATAAAATACTAACTTCATTAAAAATATTAACTTAAAAATTGAACACATTTGGTTTGATGCTACTTGAATTGTTTCTAATCTAGTGCTGTAATCTATATAGATTATATAAAGTAGCTGTGTATTTATCGATAAGGGAGGACCTGTTAAATAGATGATGCTGGAGTTGTTGCAGTAGTTATCATGTTATTTAATTTTAAACTCAACCTGAGCTGGATTTTGCCAGACAAACGTCCTAAGTAATATTTCTGTATGTGTTGTTGTGTCACCACATGGCAGATGTTTCTGGAAATTAAAACATACGCACAAGTTCATTTGTATCTGGCTGTAGGCCAACACAAGCCTGGAGAGTAAGGGACAGATAATGAGGGATTTCTTTCTGTATCTCTTTCACAAACACACACCATTTCACATACTTTTTTCAGTGTTCCTGCACGTCTAAGCGCATAATCAGTAATGTGCTCATTGTTTTAAAACCAAGCGTATAAAGTCAAATTTTCATGGTGAAAATGAAAAAAAAAAGGGACTTGAAAAGCATCTGGAAATAAATACAGTGTTTGATAGATACACCGTCAGATTAAAGCTGACCGCTATTGTTGCGGTCACAGTTTGAAACCAGTGTGCTCAGATAGTCTAGAAGTTGAAAACCAGCTGTCTCGTGTCGTGTATTAATTACGGCAAAACAAAAATAAGAGCAAAATCAAACCAGATCCATTCCAACTGCGTTTCTTCCACATTGGATTGAAACCTATAAAATGCAGCTGCAATCCTTGAATCTTTGACCTCTTTCCTATATTGGTTGCTTATAGTGTTGGTGCTGTGGGAGCTGAAGTGTTGCTGCTGACTGTAATGATTTTATAACAGAAATACATTTCCATGCAGGCTCTGGTTTTTCAGTCTCTGCTATTCCTGCGAGTAAAGAAGCATGGCCTCACACTGTCATCTTCAGCACCGAGCGAAGTGCCCACACTTGAACTATGTTCGTGTGTGAGTGCATGCAGCGTCCTGCACGCACCCCTCCAACCCTTCCATCCCCTGCTCAAAATGCACACACATTTAAACACACATATGTCTTTGTCTCCGTTTCTCTCCGTCTGCCTCTGTTTCCATTTAGTGGAGGATGGGTTGGGGGGAGGAAAGAGAGAAGAAAGGTGGAGGTGGTGGTGGGGGGTGGTCAGGTTGAAAATTACAATACGTATTTATGGGTTTTTTTGTGTGCTGTTGCTTGGCAACACCACATCGGGGGTATTTACAGTTAATAAAAAGTGAGTGACATTAGCTTGGTGTATTAGAGGTAAATCGCTCATTTGCTTTAAGAGCTAGAAAGAAAGTGTGTGTGTTTGAGTGTGTGTGTCTTTTCTTTTTATTGTGTGTGTATATGTAATAAGTGCTCACTGAGCCTTATCTTTGTAGATATTTAACTCTTTGTGTGACCGAAAGGCCTTTGTTTTTGTGCTCTAACATCATTCTGTGTGTGTGCGTATACAAATATATTTTCATATTTGTGTGCACACATAAAATAATATATTGCTAAATCTTTACATTTTCATTTAAATAGTTTTTTTTCCCACATTTATTATTATATCGCTTTTTCTTTCTTTTGTGCATCAGCAGAAATCTATCCCAGGAGAAAAGCACGTTGTCATCACATTTCCTCCTTAAAAGAACGATTGTTTTATTCCACGCAGCTGTATTTTTGGTCGCTGCCATTAGTTGTTTCGATGGGAACTGTGTCAGCTGGCATTAACGTCACATCTTGTCTGTCTTTCACAGGCTTTGAAAGCATCTTGGAAGGCTTGTTTGGGCCGGGACTAGTCAAAGACATCACCCTTTTCCAAGGTAAACATGCAAACCAAACAAATCAGCATTTGCAAATACAACTGTATACAAACGCACCGACCATAGTTAGCAACGCAAATGGCAGTCTGTCCTACCGAGTCTTTGGCAGCTGACGTACCAAGTAACACACACGTGATGAAACTGTGAGGGGAAAAAATGGGAACTTTAATAAAATGAAATAAACAAAACAACAAAATGGATATTTATTGAGAGAAAAATAAAATAAATCTTTTTTATCAGTGACAATGTTGTTTGGAAGGACTAAAGTCATTTTCATCTTGTGCTCTGGAGAGCTTTTATATATTTCTGTTTTTAAAAAAAACAATAGACATGTACATACAGCAGGAGCTCAGCTCTCAATTTAGCTTAGTGTTATTCAGCGTGAGAGACACTGTGGACCTTCAATAAATATATACTGACATGACAATGAGCGACACAGCATCTCCCCATTGATCTGACTTTAAAACATTTATTGCCTACAGAAGTGACGCTGCTGCAGAAAGCATTTAGAATACAAAACAATATGATTAATTCATACAATAGCCTTTAATTTATACAGGCCAGATGTCACTAAACAGAGCTGGAGAAGGACAAAAACTGGCAGCCTGGACCAGCTGAGCTTGATGGTTTCTCTGGTAATGAGGCTCTCACTGCTCTCTAATGGTCTGATGCTAGAAGAGCTGGTAAACGGCTAAATACAGTGCAAAAAAATAGTGACTTAAATGCATCTGCTACGACTGCATTCACGGTGAGAGCACGAGCAGCAGAAACAGGGCTCGGTCTGAATCACACAGCTGATGTCACAGATCAGCACCACCCTGCAGATGTGTCTTCATGCTGACTTGAATGTGGATCTGCACATCTGTATTAAAATATAAAAATAATATTATGGTGTATGCAGTCATTCCTCTTTTTCATAAAATCCAACATGCCAGGTCTTTTGACCTTTACTTGAACCTTTATGAGATTTTTCTTCTGTCATCTTAGATGCTTTTAGTTGTAGAATATTCAAATATTCGCCTCTTCAAATTTTGTTAGAAGATTTAGCTATTGTTTATATCCCTTCGGCACAATCTCTTTTTCCCAAATGAATCCATCAAAAAAAAGGAGAGTAGAAAAACTACAGACACAAGAACAGCCCTCCCTCTTTGCTGTGCTTATTTGGTGAGTGATTAGCAAGGCCTCAGAGAGTTCCAGAGAGCAGCGCAGCATCTTCTGTTGCTTTTTCCCTGAGTGATCACTTTGCATATAAATATAGCCCAAGTTACAGCAGAGCCATTGTCTTTATCTCTTATGTATGTTGATTTTTTTATTCACATGTATTACTACCAGCTGAGCATCATTTAAAGGCCACAGTCTACATGTATTTCTCACCATGTCTGTCCCTTTATGTCCTGATGTCTGCTTATAATAATAAAGCACCATGTCACATAGCTCACATAATCTAAAACCAGTTACTTGAATGATCAGAACTACAGTAGAGCCCCTTTGGGATCTGGTAATATTGGATATTTACATCACGGATGAGCAACCAATAGATCTGCAGATCTGTGTCATGCTGTCAAGTCAAGGTGGACCAAAACATCTGAGGAATCTTTCCGGCACCTTGTCGAATCTATGCCACAAAGAATTAGATGCCATTTTATTAGGTATGCTTTACTAGCACTAGGTTTGACCACCTTTTTCCTTCAGACCTGCCTTGAGTGTACAGGTGTTGAACTCCAGGCCTCGAGGGCCGGTGTCCTGCAGCCTTTAGATGTGTCCTTGATCCATCACAGCTGATTTAAATGGCTAAATTACCTCCTCAACATGTCTTGAAGTTCTCCAGAGGCCTGGTAATGAACTAATCATTTGATTCAGGTCTGTTGACCCAGGGTGATATCTAAAACCTGCAGGCCACCGGCCCTCGAGGCCTGGAGTTTGACACCCCTGCTTTAGTGGAAGAAGCGTTAAACAATCACAGTGTACACATTTTCCAGCGCTCAATCATATGCTGGTTCCCCAGTCTGTCATCCAAACTGGTGAACCCCAGTGCATATGTAAATTTATGAAGTATATTTGTGGTTGCACAGCATTGTCTGTGTGATGACTGCTTTCATTCACATTCTGAAACTCAGGATGCCATAAACACAGGTGGTGTGTTTGCATTCAGGTATTCTATCATCTGTGCCTCTTCCCCCATGCACAACACTCACAGTACTTATAGGAATTACAAAATTAGTTTTTACATCAGCAAAACCCAATTGTTACATGTTCTCATAAATATCACGTGACTAAAGCGAAGGAAGGCTGCCCGGCTCACTCTCTCACATGCACTCTCAGAAAAAACAAGGTCAACATGGCGTTCTGGTGTCATGTGACCCATCCCCCACCAACTTAGAGCATTTTTGGAATATTTCGGGCATGTCATTTTCAATCATGCGTTACACTCGTGCGCAGACATACACACATATATACATTGTCTCCCAAGTAAAGGTGGCACATGAGGCAGCAGTGAAGCCTCCCTCACGTAAAAACACAAACGCCTAGCAAAAGTTAATCTTTGTGACTTGAAGAGGAAAAAAAACCCAAACAAAATGCTGTCTCATGAATTCTTTTCCCTCAAAGGGCCCTCACCCTCCTTTGTGTTTCCCAGACTTTCTGTTTAAAGCTGAAGTCAGCCAGCTCTCAATTTAGAGTTATATATTTACTGATTTGAGTCCTGTGGGCGCAGAAAACTTTCTCAGTCTGCGATCAAAATGTCAGAAATGTTAAAGGTCTGTTTAAGAAAGAAGGCGCTGCTACGTGATTCAGAGCAAGTGAAGCTGAAGTCTGATGATTGCAATAGTTGCCGGTAGCTTCCATGTTTTTTTCCTGTTTTTTGGTCAGTGGTTCGCTGTAATCTTGTCCACAAAACCAAACATATAAACATAATTATGCAGGGTGCTGAGGGGCATACACTAAGATATGCAAAGATATACAAGCTCACGTTAAACAGCATAGATGTACATTACAGAGAAATCACATCTGCGGTAGCTTGGAAACCGTGTATCTCTTAATCTCAAAGAAACCTGCATTTTCTCAGTTGTCACGTTTACGAAAGCAGGCTGCTCAGGCTCAGGTATGCTGAGCTGATTGTGTGCATGTAAACAAGCCGAGAGCTGAGCAGGGCCCCACACACACACACACACACACACACACACACACACACACACACACACACACACACACTGAAAGCTTCCTCTAAACTGTGCCAGTATCGCCTTTGTGTTTACTACTTGCACACACTCACAAATACCTTGAATACTGTTAGGGTGGGGTGGGGGTTAAGCTAGCTGTGGGACTGGAGCTTAATTGGCGCATTCCCAGGGATACTGTAAGTGGCACAACCATGGGGTTCAAGCACAGCTCACCTTTGACCTTATTCATTCCCGTCCCGGAGACAGAGATGCACAAAGAAAACGAGAGAGTAGTAACTGAATCGTCTGCACGTCTCGCAGGAAAATGATGGGAAGCTGGAGATTTCAGGCACATATCTGCACACACACTTTAAAAAAGGGGAAAACTAGCAGACCCTATTTATAGGATTTGAACAGGTTCTTCTTAAAGAAGCATGCTGGTGTTCCTCCTGACCGGATCTTACTTGTGTGTCTTACTCTGCTGTAGGGTGTGATCGCGAGGTGAAGCAGATTAAACTGTTAGCCAGAGGGGACAGAAAAGCAGCGGTTGGGATTTAGTTACTCTTTAACTCCAAATCCTATTGGTTATATTTTCATCTTCAGATATTTCATTTTTGGCAGCCTGTTGTCTTGTTCAGTACAGCGCAGCGTGAAAATCCATTTTTAAACCTTCTTTGTAATCGATTACACCGAGGCATCAAGTGCAAAGGGAGTGCTTTGCGTCGCCTCAAAACAAATAATATAGCTTTTACAAAACTGATTGCAGACTTGATGTTCACTGTAAGGGATTATACAACTCAAACAAATTGGATTATTGATTTTCTAATCTTACAAAGTAATGGAAGGTCATGGTATGGCACAAAGAAACAAACAAAAACTCCTGGAATGTCATCTGCTTGTCACTTGCCATTGCCCGCCTGCCCTCGTGTGCTCTGTTTTGCCCTGCTTTGTTTTTCAGTTATTGTCAAACTATAAATGTGAAAAAAATACAAGTTAATAATATATTCACATTTATAGCTCAAATATTATTGTTTTTCATGTTTGGGATTATTAAATTCCTTGTTCAGAACAAAGGTATCCTGTAAATATCCATATAAATATAAAGATTTTCCTTTCTTTCTTTTATTATTCTTTTCATGCTCATAAATGGCAAACAAGGAAAAAGAAAAAAAAAGATAGAAAGTTAAAGGCATGGATGGACACAGTTGCCGATATTAGCTTGTTGCAGAAACATCTATTCCCAGCACGTATGCCAGCTCACAGTCGACACAAAGAAGGAAATTGAAATAAATACGATTCCTTTAATCAAATTGACCTTACTGTGAATAAAATGTAGATTATCTGTATCAGCAGTGTAAAGAGTGCAAGGATGAGTGGAAATGCATGCAAGCCATAAACCCAACAAATGGAGAAGAGAGATGGATTGTGCAAACCCGGCCCTCTGATAAAGCAGTCACTGGAGCGGTGCCAGGTGTGGCTCCCCTATGGACCCACCTCTGCTACTCTGCCCTCCTCCCACACAGAAACACGAACAAACAGAGTGGGGAGGGGTCATCACAGTAACAAGACGGGACAGGGTAGAATTGCTGAACATGGCTTCAGGTCATGTACAAATGGTTTCTTTATTATGTCAGAGTGGACTGTATATATTTACATTTCTGTATGTGTTAAATGCAGCAGTAAAGATGAGCATCAACATATTTTTTTAATATTCTACTGTTTTTTGATTTGTTTTTGTTTTTAAATGTTGCTCTTCATTTGGACCTAAATAAATCAGGTGGTTCAATCCTGCTATTTTTCTAAAATTGCAAAAGATGAAGGTTTTTTTCTTTCTTTAAGGACAATACTGCACAATAAAGGAAATTACATAAAAACAGAGATTTTACTGCTTTATGTCTTGAAATGACTGGGTAATAGTGACGCGAGAAGAAAAAACCCCAAATGAATCAAGAACAAGAAATATCGAGTTGTTTGATGAGACCGAGGGCATTCCTATACATATGGAAACAAATGCATTAAAGCAAAGCAGTTTGTGCTACAGATATATCACAGCAGAACTGCAGGCATCCCTGTGTGATGTTAAAATGAACATCATACACCTTACATTTATCAGATTTTCACAGTTTAAGGAATAAATTCTCACAGCGTAACACTTTGTGAAGCACTTTCACCTGAGATTCAGCGTGTTTGCTTAGTTGCTGAAAAGGTGTCATTTTGGAGATGGGAAGTTTTGAATTGGCACACACTTCATGTTCACAGGATGTTCTGATATTGTTCTGTCTCTCTGTGGAGCTGACTCGTCCCTCCTTTTCCCTCCTATATATATATATTGTTTTAAATGGAGGTGTAATACCATGGCAACAGCTCAGCTGTAGCCAGTGTCCTCAGCTCAGAAGGTGCTATGTTGGTAAAAATGTATTTCTGCTGCTGACATCATCTAAATCAATCATCATTTAATCATAAGAGGACAATCACAGGATTATTATTGATATGAGAAACCACTGATCAGAGGTTGTTGTTGTTTTTAATTGGATTATATGGAGCTTTTATGGTTTATGTCATACATGTTTAAAATTACAAAACTTGATATTTTGATTTCAGCTTCCACCTCTCCATCAGCCTGAGATGAGATCAGAACCACACACCCAGTAATATCTGCCCATTCTGTGCACAGAACAACAAAACAACAACAACAAAAAGTAAAACTAGTCAAGCCTCCAACAGCAAATAATTAATTATAAATGTTAAGTGAAAAGTAATAGTAACATGCAGCTAATTTGTTCTGTATAAATATAAGAGTGTTTACACACGTCGCCATTTTTGCAACCAGAATTTTCTGTAAACATAAATTTTTGTGCTGACACATTTGCATTTATAGTAGAGAAATGCATTATATTTCTATACAAGTGTAGAAATATATCTTTAGCTGCTCAGATTTGCTTTAAATGTGATTTTGTGGTTCTCTTAATTGCCCACAATGCTCGTGTGTATTTGATCAGTTACATTCTCTTTTGAAATGTGAATTTAGAGCAGAGTAAAACACCTGCAGAGGCAGAGAGTCTGTCAGGATTTTTGGCTTAATGATTGGAAGCTCATAAAACTACAGGGAGACACCAGTGAACTTTGTCATCCAGAAAAACACATTTAAGAGAAATCAGTTTTGGAAATTGGACATTCTTTGTGAAGACGGCTTCAGGGCGTGAATCTCTCAAACTGACCCAGATATATGCACAAAGACGTCCACGCTGCTTTTGGAGGTTTAAGGCAATAATGTGCCTGATACCTGATTGAGCTTATCTGTCAGTCACAGGTGTGGTTCATTTTTACACGGCATGCTTGTGGACTGAATCGCTGGAATTTAGTCAGTCACTGTAATTAAAAGTGAATCACTTTATTGCTGTTGTTGATCTGGGTGGTGGTCCCTGAGCTGTCAGTCTCTCTCGGCTTATCAGTCTGGATTTCTCCCTCGATTCATATACACCTCGCTAATGATCTGCACCTGGATATTCAAACTGAATAATTGTAGTAGCGCCTCGCAAATCAAGTAAAACACACATTAAACCTTCACCACGTTGTTTTGCTCTTTGTTTCTACTGTTACACTAACAGATTCTGCTCCCGGGTAGCACATCAGTCAACTTATGAGATCCTGAGCATTATGGGAGTTTGAGTTAGTCATTAATTGCATACTTTCTGTCATGCAGACTGCGAGCCAGAGGAGGTGTCTGACTGGTCCTTTGATGAAAACTGTCTCTTCTGCTGCTTAAGACGTGAGAAAGTCAAGGTAGGTGCAGTTCAGTCTCCCTTTTAGATAAGACCCTCTCATTCTAATTACATGGCTGTGATTTCACAACTCTTCAGAAGCTGCTGGATGGTATCACTTTTACCTCACAACACGAAGGTGCCTGATGTAAATGGAGCAGGGTTTTTTTTTATATAATATGGAGTTACATTAGGTTTTGTTTTCACCTGAATAAACTAATGTTAGCTTTTTAGCAGCACACTCGATTGAACAATTTGTTTCAAAGAATAAGCAGACTACAGAATATGGGGGGTGATGGGTGGGGGCTACATTTTATAATGTGTAACTGTGTAATTGTGCTGTGGCATAGCTGGGTTTATTTATTTCATACTTTGAGTGCAAAGGAAAACATTTTTTTTAAGTTTTTATTTGTTTTCATAGATGTGGTTACTGGGAATTAACCACATTAATTATTAGTTAGGAGAGCAAGATACAAATAGATAACTTAATACCCACCCTTTCTCTTCCACATATCCAGTTAAGAGTCAAAGGGATGCTGGAGACTATCCCAGCAGTCATAGTGTGAGAGGCAGGATACATCCTGGACAGGTGTTATAGAGCTAGACGGCTACATTTACACATGGGGGTTAGGTCACCAAGTAACCTAACCCCATGCATTTCTTCGGACTGTGGGAGGAAGCCAGAGTACCTGTAGAGAACCCCAACTCACTGGGTTTCAACCCAGGGTCTTCTTGCTGTGAGGCAAACCACACCACCATCCCTGCACCCAACTTAATAATTGCAGCTTTTGTCCAAAGGAAAAAAACGTTTACATTTTTAAACGGCCCTCAATATAAGATGTGTATTAGAACACACTTTTATTATCTAAGGCTTACAAATAAGATGTAAAGGCCTTGAATAATGTATAACAACATGTTCCACTGAATGCGTGCTGTGAGTGTGGAGAAGGGGAATGTTTCACTGCAGTGTTGTACAAATTTAAAAAAAATAAAACATGATGTGCGTTTCAATTAGCTATTTCCTCGCTAACATTGTCGCTAACAGAGGTGAATACTGCTCTCTGCCTGATACAGCACTTATGTTACTTTCATGAAGCAGCTCATTTTCTTTGTCCACGTGTTCTCTATTTTAGTTCACTGCCAGTTTTAAGTTTTCTATTGAAAAATACCACATCTTTGTCTCTCTCCTCCTCCTGGTGCACTACTTGTTATTTGTGTTGTTTAACCATCCGTGGTCTTGACCCCAATTTAGCCTATAAAAGGACTGTGACATAATGATTTGGAGGTGAGTGAGTGAGTGTGTGTGTGTGGAAGGAGGAGGAGGATGCTGACATGATTGTAAATTAGTTGGTCTCCCACAGTAGCCTAGATGCTGGTACACCCTCACAGTTTCTTAGCCCAACAAAAAGCATCCTGAACAGAATAATAATGAGTTTATTGGACAAATGCAAGCATGTGTTCATCGTGCTTCTGCTCATTCTGCTGTGCAGAAGGCCTTCGTGTTTTGCGGCCATTCATTGTTACCGCCCTCCGCTGCACTTAAAAATGAGGAACAAAAAGAGCAAGGATGCTACGGGGCCCTCAACAGTCTCTGGATGATTCCAAATGGGCTCCCTTGTTGCATGTGGCCTCCGCTCTCTTATCACCACAGTCGCCATTATAAACACCGTAGGGGGTGATGTGGATGAAAAGAAAAATTCTTTTTTAGATATCAGAAGAAAGTAGAAACGACTTGTTAGTCTGGAGGCTGTAATAAGAGATGAGTCACATATGTTGTGTTAATTAACATATCAATATTATCATATGCTTTTGAATGCATTTCTATGAGGGCAGTTGATTGGGGGAGGGACACTGAAGCCTAAAATATGCACAATAATTTATAAGAAATCATCTTATAGCTTTAATGCCTGTCACAGTGTTCATTAGCAGACTTTTTGTCTTTTCATTTGTTTTTGTTCGTTTTATTTTTTTTTTTTCTTCCTATTTAGCTCAGGGTAAGTACTTTTTGGGATGTTGACCTAATGTATATGTGGACACATGTATGAAAGAAAGGTATGTGAGAATAAACAAGGAAGGGAAGGAAGTTAGGAGGGGGCGTCCTTCTGTCAGACATACATTGTTGCTTGTTTTTCAACTTGACCCTGGTCCGACCCCCAGGGTCGACCATCTGTCTGCTAAAAACATCCCCATTTTTCCACCACTCACTACCATCTCCGAGCCCCCATTGGCCTCTGCCTTTCTCTGCGCATGAAGCCATGTAGCAGTAGCTAACAGTAGCTGCGTTGCCAGAGCTCACTTGTGCATGTAATAGCATAATCACAGATAAGATATGAATAAAAAAACTGAAGCAGTTATCGGAGTAAAATCAATTACACAAAACCTTGCAGGGTTTCCAGAAGGTTTATTTTTTCCACCATATTTTCTAAATACTCAATAACTGTTAGCCGCTCACATAATGCAAACCATGGCACCTCAATTACATTCGTCTTCTACGCTCAAATACAGGTTTTTATTAATATGTTAGGGTTTCAAGTGCTCTCCCTGTCTCGCCATTATTACCCTCTGCTTGTTTGCAAGATGCCAGAGGAGCTTCAGTGGGCGGGAACCATCGATTCATTGATCTGAAGCCATGCAAACCACCAGCAGAAAGAGAGCTGAGGGGTTAAAATAAAGAGAACAGAGACTGGAGAAAGCTTTTCTCATCTAAGTTCCTTTGTTTCCTACCACTCATGCACACAGACGCATACATGCACTCAAATTTCCTCTCTATTGTACTGTAAGGATCTAAAGGCCTCGATATCCTGGAAAAGTTAGTGGTTTGGATTAAAGAGAGCCTCCCTTCAGTCAGACTGGGGAAAACAGTGTTTGTAGATCACATGCAAGATTAGAAATTAGTTTGCTCTCAGTTACAACTAAATGGGGTCAAGCACATGTGATCTGTTTGTGAGAATACACCAATTAACTGATAAATTCTGAAGCAACAGTCACCTCAAGGTGCTTTATATTGTAAGGTAGACCCTACAATAATACATAAAGACAAAAACCCAACAATCATACGACCCCCTATGAGCAAGCACTTTGGCAAGAGTGGGAAGGAAAAACTCCCTTTTAATAGGAAGAAACCTCCAGCAGAACCAGGCTGAGGGAGGGGCGGGGCCATCTGCTGGGACCGGTTGGGGTGAGAGAAGGAAGACAGGATGAAGACATGCTGTGGAAGAGAGACAGAGACTAATAACAAGTATGATTCAAGGGAGAGAGGTCTATTAACACACAGTGAGTGAGAAAGGTGACTGAAGAAGAAATACTCAGTGCGATGTAGATGCTACATGATGGTGATTTAACAGCCACACAGTAACATAGCCACTCTTAAATTAGAGCAAAATTATTTGCAAACATGTTGTAATCTGAGAGTGACGACAGTCACTCCCAAGTCAACCACGGTTGTTTGTTGTTTCGATTGCCTTGGTCACCCAGCATTTAAAGCTACCACACGCTCAACCACTTGCAGTCATTTGTCAAATAAGAAAACTTTGATGCAATCACCCGGCAACCACTGAATTTTTAAATCCTAATTTTACTCCACAGCGGCTGAGCCATTAGTAGTAGTAGTGAGTGAGTGAGTGGGGAAGTGAAGACGTGTCCTGCCACCACTTCTCCCTGTAGTGTTATGTTATTGTCATCTTAATAAAAACGTGTGTGTGTGTGTGTGTGTGTGTGTGTGTGTATGGCTTGCCCTGCAATATTTTCAGTAGTCAATAAGACTAGGAAAATGCAATATAAATGCATACTATGCTTGCCAAGATAAATAAAAAAGGCCAACGTATGGAGAAGTCTGCTTGTCCCCGCTGTGCAACCCATCTTCTGTTGACACAGAACTGTCGGAGAATTGTCGACATTGAGAGCTGGACATGTTTAAACAATCATAATGAAAAAATGCTAGTGGCATAATGTGGTGGTAGTGTGAGGGTATTAGTTTCTTTCACACCAAACCTTTACTCACTCGTTGGTCTCTGCGTGTTTGTCTGTGTAGGAGCACAGCGTGGAGAACGGTGGAGGCAGCCACGTGCTGTCGGAGTGTGAAGACTTCAAACAGGAGCAGTCTCGGATCAGCCGACTGGAGAGACAGGCTCAAGACTTCCTCAATGCTGTGTTCCACAGAAAAGGTACGACATACATACCCTTCATTAGTCATTTCTTCATCAGTCATTATTCATTTATTAAATTCAGTCTAGACATGGATATCCAGAGTAATTTAACATGGGTCTATTTTAGAATTAATATGATACTTTTCCTATATATTTTTATTTAAATTTTCTTTTTTCTGTCATCAATATATGTTACATTGCTGGTTGTTTGTATTAAACATGTTTCAAATAATGATGTTTTAGCTTATATGAAAGTAGTCCATAAATGCATGCTTTAAAACTCTATTTTAGATCATTTTATTCTACTTTTGAGTCGTCATGATGTAATTGATGCCCTTAGTATTGTCCTCTCAAATTCATAAGTTTTGCTGTGAGAACATAAGCTTTAACTGCATGCTTTTTAAACATATTTCTAAGGGGTAGCCAATCAGAGTAAAGTTGGCTTAAATGACAAACTGAGAGTCTGCATCAAGGCCCAGTGTAGTAGAAAAATAAAGAATGTTTGCGTGATGGTTCAAGGCAATGTTAGTCTTTACCCTGTAACACAGAAAGTTGGTCAGTTACCCACTGGTTGCAATACCAAGTTGTATGTAACTCTTTTCCTCAAATGGAAAATAATTTATTCATAAATAGCTAAACTATGTCTTTTGCATTCTGTAGCTCAGCTTTGGGAACTAAAATAAATAGCTCTTGTAGAAATTATCCATCATGCTCAGCATTAGGACTTGAATTGGAGAGGACACAAGTCTATGTTTGGGAGCAATGTGTAATGCCTGAGTGTCATTGATGACATGACAGTACAGCTGGAATAAAAAGGGGCCAGGGATTGATCCCAGAGGGATCCCAGATGTAACTTTGTCAGAGTTTCACATTTGGGACAAAGACATTTCTGCCTTGCAGGTAGACCCTAAACCGGTTGAGAAATGGGCCAGAGAGGCTGACCCACTTTTTCGACCTGTGCTAACAGTGCCATGGTTATTGTGAGAGGCCATGCAGGAAGCTCTGTACAGTGTTACTTTACACATTGGTGTTACAGTGAGAAACTAGTACTGAATTTAGGACGTTGGATACTTTCAAAATAAGATAGGTGAACTCATTAGTGCTGATTGCCACATACATACACCCCTAAGAAAAAGTATCACTATAACAGTCATAACAAAAATGCATGAATTTAGCAATGGACTTTTCACATGGACTTTTGGGGATTCATCTGAATTTGATGTGGTCTTACAATACAGTAGTCCTTCGCTATAACGCGGTTCACCTTTCGCAGCTTCGCTGTTTCTATTAGTTTTTTTGTGCAATTTTGCATGCTTTTTTTTGTTTGTTTGGGTTTTTTACATCACATTGTGTTCTGCGTCCTGATTGGCTGTAGACCACTGTCAATCAGTCTCCTTCGTGCCGTGTCTCCTGTACAGTACAGAATGCGTTCAGCTTGTCTAATCGATCACTAGCAGTGTGACTCTGAAGTACTGTACTGTATGTTTGTAAGTTTTCTCCCAACAAACACAACAATGGCCACGAAATGTTTTGCACCGTCAAAGGCACCTGCGGTAGCACCCAAAAGGCAGAGGAAGATGCTAACCATCGCACACAAAAAGTTTTTCTTCTGGACATGCTAAAGGAAGGTAGAAGTTAACATATTTTTCGGATTATAAGGCGCATTAGGCGAAACAAAACAGTCAGATAAATCAAACTTTACTCAACTCATTCTTCTTGCTTCCTCTGCTTCCGTACCATTGATTCATTAATGTTAAATTCTCTGGCAGCTGCTCTATTCCCATGTTCTTGACCCGAAAACAGGGTTTGATCTTTGGTTTCATTCTACAAGAGAAAAGTGTGAAAATGTTCATGCCTGTCTGAGAAAAGTGTATACAGTGTATAGTGAGAGGTTTGACAGCCTTAAAATATCTATACAGTGGTCCCTTGTTTATCATGGTAGCTACGTTCTAAAAGTAACATGCGATAGGTGGAATCTGCAAAGTAGCCAATTTACAATTACAGTGGAACCCTGACTTACGAATCCCCCGTTTCATGAAAAATTCAAGTTACGAAGGCACTGAATGGCAATATTTTTGCCCGTGTTACAGCAAAATGCCCGAGTAACGAAATAAGCTGGCTCTGATTGGCTGAGCCTACAATGCCTTCCAAATCATGTGACAACCCCTTAGCTTCCGTACTTGCGCTTTGCTGTTCCACTTGAACGACGTATTGTTGTTCTAGTTAGCAGCCTATAGCCTATCGTTCAGCATCGCCTCAGTCAAAACGCGCGATGGGTGCTTCGACTTACGAAAATTTTCGACTTGCAAAAGACCCTCGGGAACGAATTAATTTCGTAAGTCGGGGTTCCACTGTATTATAGATCCTGAGACTGATTATTCTTTAGGCCATTTAGGATTCATCTCTGTCGTCCATGACACTGATTATTAAGCATGGGAGGAGTTCCTATAGTCTTTATCACTTTTTTTATTGCACATCTGTTGTATAGTAGCCATATAACAAATGTGAGTAAATTAGTTTTGAATGTAAGTCTGTGTCAAATAAGCTTTTTGAATCACCCAATAATAACAGTAGTTTGCATGATATCAACCATCATAGCCGGTAACACTTGGGATAAAAGTGCAAGATTAAATCCAATTTTTCTTGTGACGTTTAAAATAATTCGTTTCACTCAAAGGGTAATGAAAAGGAAAGAACCCTACGCGTCAAAAAGGTTCAAAAGTAACACTGATGTTTGTTTGGGAGAACTGCTCAGACTGCTGACTTTGCTAAAATGTAAGAATCCACTTGATGACCTTTACACTAAGGCAGATGCAGTGGGATGAAAAACTATCCAAAATGTCGAGGTGCTCGATAGTTGAGGAGTTCAAGCGCTTCGGTTAATCTCAGAAAAGTCACAGCGCAAACTTTCACGTACAAAGAACACAGCTTTATGAGGAGTGAATATGTATTTTTTCTAAAAACAGATCTCAAGTATTTAGCATTTAAAAGGTTAAATATTCTTTGTTCACACTTCAAAGGAGACAGCGCAGATCATATTTTTCACAGATAATAAAATTAATGCAGCCTTTTTGTTGTCAAATCTTTGTCAACACGATGCCAAATATTTGAGGTGTGACACTTGATACTGCAGTGTGAACGCAGAGTTGCTGCTGCTTAAATAGAATATCTGTTAAAATGTTTTGTGCTTTTTGTTACCTTTGAGAGCTTCTATTCTCCATTATCTGACACATGTTAAGCCGGACTCCTCTGTCATTTCCTGTAAAAGGCACTGTTGCAAGAATCCCTGTTTCTTACATTTTCAATTTGACTCTTTCCTCACATCTGATTTAAGTCACTTATTATGCATTAGGGCATATCTGGCATTATGTATGCGCTATTATTCCCCTGTTCCCATTGAGCTAAATGTTCGCCCCAGCACCAGTCTTACAGGTTTAATGTCAAACCAGAAGTGGACATGATTTCATCAATACTTGGACTACCTCCATCAAATTAACTGATCCATATCTGCGGAGCGCTTTGGTCACGCAGTTAGTCTCTCAGTCCAATCAGAGACTTTCTTATTTCTTCACTCTTTCTCTCTCTCTCTACAAAACAGGAATTACTGCTGTAGTGCTGTTGTCTTACACTTTCTTTAAACTCTGTTCACTGCCCGGTGCTATTGTGTCTTCAGTTGTGAATGGAGTCACGCTGAATGATCTGCTAATAATTAACTGAAGCATCGAGCCATTGGATAAACAATTTGGACCCACATCACATGGCCAAAAATTCCTTCAGCACTTCCTAGTTTGACTCCCAGCTGGCCGGCCCTTTGCTCCACGTTTTCCCTCTGCTGCAGCTGTCAGAAATAATAATATCTATATTCAATTGTAACTTAAATTTTTTTTAGTTGACCAAAAATTCTTAAAACAAGTTGAACCAAGCATTGAAGTCGAGCCGTGATTTTACATTTAAGTTGGCTGTTCACCTGTCAGGGACTCCAGATGACCGTTACTATATAGCCGGTATATTTCTATGATGGACTTAAGTGCTCGTTTTAATTAATGTGCATTTCCCCTATAACATAAAAAAACATGAAGAAACTGTAGACAACAAGCTTCAAGCTTGCCTCAAGCTGCTTAGTATTGTAAGGTAAAGACCCTAAAATGATCAGCTTTCAGTCAGTACAATCACCTTCTACTGAATATCTGCATATTTGCTGAATTGCCATAAATCCCCTTTTTATTAAGAAGACATCATGTTCTGTCCTGAGGCAGGTGGATGCTTTGTGACGGAGGTGAACTGAGTCTGGTGGAGACTGTAGCTGTTGTATTTTTAATTTTTTTTCCAGGAGGAAGGAAACAGATGTTTGTCAAGTCAGTGCCCAGCCTCAATCAATCTGGCTTCACTCACACAGGGAGAGATGCCTGTGGAGCTGCTATATTTAGACAGAAAAACAGTCCCACAGGCATAGGCATGATGTGGCGCACACACACACACACACACACACACACACACACACATGCATACACACACACACACACACAGTCATTCATACAGTAACAGATCCACAAGCACGGTTAGGCACAGAATCACTGATCTGACAGCGCCTGTGGTCATTTTGTATCATGAGAGAAAATGATGTTTAGCAACAACATGCAGCGCTCTGAGAGTGCAAACCTCCACCCGAGTAGCTTGCTCTCAGGGCAGTATGTACCTTTAAGGGATTAGTGTTGTGTTTGTAGATAGTTTCTTCTTTTTAAATGTACTTTAAGGAGTTTGTAGTGCAGGAAGGTTTTTTTTAAGTTTTTTTATTTGCTCTGTTGAAATCAATGTAATACACTTAACCTAATTTTGTCTGTAATTATTGTTGTTATTTATGTGGATTTACTGCATGTGTTGCATTCATTTCATTGTTTGGTGAAATTTGTTTAAGTCTTTAGTCACAAAAATGTATTTTAAAAAAGTAATATAGTGTATACCATATAGTGTATACCTCTGTATACCATTATTATCACTTTGACCTTCAGATCAATCTGTTGATGTTGAAGCAGAGGTCAGATGTGACATGATGTTTTAAGTCCTTATGCAGTACTTAATCTACGTTGACCATATACACCGCACACTAACTTCTAAAGCTTTTTGTCAACCAATCAAGAAGTTGACCTTGAAGCTCTCGGTGGATGTAAATGTTCACGGATCGTTACCATGAACCCACTCTCATGCCACTCCAACAATGTTTAGCATTTGCACTCCAAACTAGAACTTACACAGCAGAGCTGTATGTAAGAATGAAAATATGTTGAGTTAATTGACCTGGGCATTAGTCACGTTTAGGTAAACAGCTGTACAGTGGCTTCACTTATAAAGCCTTGCAGCTTGTATCAATATAAAAACCTAAGAATTAAAATGTAAGATCAAAGTGTTTACCAGAATGTTTGTTCTGTCAAAAACTGTTTTTAAAAAGCTAATATTGGTGTATCATCCTTTGCACTGAAGTAGTGGAGCCATGTTTGTAGTCTTTAGTGTATCAACAGCTGATAACCTCAGCTCACTGATATCTTTTACCAGAGCCCAACCAAGATGTCAGGGTGCAGCAATTGCTGCTCTTTTATTTGGATCACACAGTGCAGGGAGTTCAAAATCATCTTATACAAATTAGGGTTAGATTTTGAAAAAGCAAATATCTGATGAATGGCTGGCAATGGCTAGCAGCTGTTGTATACTGGTGCCTTTCTCAATAGGCAGGATTAGTAGTTGTGTATCTTGTATGTATGGTGCATGTGATTTCTGGATTATTTCAGCACAGCTTCAGGATTACATTTTTTGGGCTAATGTATTGTTTGAAGGATTTGGGCTCTGACTCAGTGGCATGCGTGAATTTATCTGCATAATAATATATACTTTTTGCTTATAAGGAGTAAGTAGAGCTGACTTATCTGGGACAATGCCAGATTAATGGATTTAATAACAAACGAGTGTTGTCATTGTCACTGCTTTGTTGAGTGTGTATTAACCAGCGAGATCAGTGACCAGTGTTTGATGTGGATTTGTTTGGTCACAGCAGGAGGTCACAGAAAGTTGGATTATGAAATCGTTGGGTTTTTTCCCCCTAATTGCTCTTCTGATAGTTGCTGGACTTTGAAACTGTCATTTTTCTTAATCAGTTTAATTTCATATAAAGTGTCAATTTACAGTGAAACTGCCCTCAAGATGCTTTATATTGAAACATAAAGACCCTGCAATATTAGAAAGAAACCGCTAGGCAATCAAATTAACCCCCTATGAGCAAGCATTGGGCGACAGTAGGGAAGAACTCCCTTTTAACAGAAGTCAGGACTTCTGACATGACCAGGCAGTAGCCGCCTTCCCTGGCTTGGTGTGGGGAAAAGCAAGATAGAAGAGGGCAAAGAGAAACAAGTGCAAAAACAAAACCTATGATAGAAACAAGACAAAATTGAGAGAGTGATCAAGATGGCGCAGAGTATGGCAGCCTCGTCGCGAGCTCCCCCAAGCAACGGCTTTCTTCTGTGTTTAATTTTACTTTTCCTTTATTTTTTCACGAGCAGCACTTGTCTCCTTGTGTACGACCGACAAACCTTACTGGACACAAAAGACGGTCTTTCTTATAACTTTCCGGAGTTCAAGTTTTGCAACACGGACGCTCCGTTTGCAGACCCCCCATTCATCTCACCTGAGACGCCTTTGTTCTCTGGCCCTGGAGGCCGCAAACGCCGACGCAGAGGGAGAAGATCTGGCGTTCTGGTTCGACTGAGACGGCGCACTTACAGACCACCGTTACCCAGTTTATTACTGGCTAATATGCAGTCTCTGGAGAACAAGCTGTGCGAGCTTCGGGCAGGGATCTCATTCCAGCGAGCAATGCGGGACTGCTGCGTGATCTGCCTCACAGAAACCTGGCTATCGGACAAAGTACCGGACTCCGCAATACAACTGCCGGGGTTCTCTGTGCACCGCGCGGACAGGTCACAGGATCTTACTGGGAAAAGCAGAGGCGGTGGTGTGTGTTTCATGATCAACAACAGCTGGTGTGATTATGCGAACGTGCACCCGGTCAAATCCTTCTGCTCACCGGACCTGGAGTACCTGATGATTAAGTGCCGGCCATTCTGGCTACCGAGGGAATTTACAGCAGTGATTATTACGGCTGTTTACATTCCCCCACAAGCCGACACTGACCGTGCACTCAGGGAACTGTACAGCGCGATCAGCAGCGAGGAAACCGCACACCCAGAGGCAGCGTTTATCACAGCCGGAGACTTTAATAAGGGAAACCTGAAGAAAGTCTCACCAAAACTCCATCAACACATCCTTTTCAACACACGTGGAAACCGGCAACTCGACCACTGTTACACCTCTTTCCGGGATGCGTACAAAGCCCTCCCCCGCGCCCCATTCGGCCAATCAGATCACTGCTCCATCCTGCTCCTGCCCGCCTACAGGCAGAAGCTGAAACAGGAAGCTCCAACCCGGAGGGCGGTGCACTGTTGGACGGACCAATCGGAGTCTGCGCTGCGGGACTGTTTTGATCACGCGGACTGGGAAATGTTTCACGTGGCCGCCAGAGACATTGATGAATACACAGACTCAGTCTGTGGATTTATCAGGAAATGCGTGGAAGATGTCGTCCCATCCAGAACAGTCAAATCCTTCCCAAATCAAAAACCCTGGATTAACGGAGATGTTCGTGCGGCACTGGCGGCACGGAACACCGCCTTTGCCTCCGCGAGCACATCGGACTACAAACACGCACATTACCAACTCCGGAAGACGATCAAAGCAGCCAAACGTGAGTACAGGGACAGGGTGGAACAACAGTTTGACAACCCTCGGAGTATGTGGCAGGGACTAAACACGATCACAGACTTTAGAGGGAAAACCAGCACACCGCAGACCACGGCCTCTCTGTGTGAGGATCTAAACGTATTCTACGCTAGATTCGACACAGCGAACACCATGAGACCGGACAGTGTGCGCACCGCGGATGACGTCAGTGTGCACACTGTGTCTGAGGAGGATGTGCGGAAGTGCTTCAGGAAGGTGAACGCACGCAAAGCTACTGGTCCGGACGGGATTCCCGGCCGCGTCCTCAGGTCATGCGCGGCTCAGCTGGCTGGAGTGTTCACGCACATCTTCAACCTTTCCCTCTCTCTGTCTGTAGTCCCAGCCTGCTTCAAAATGGCCACCATCGTCCCTGTACCCAAATCCTCCACCATCTCCTCATTGAACGACTGGCGACCTGTAGCCCTGACCCCCATCGTAAGCAAATGCTTCGAGAAGCTGGTCAGGGACTTCATCTGCTCTGCACTACCCGACTCACTGGACCCTCTACAGTTTGCATACCGCCACAACAGGTCCACTGATGATGCCATAGCCCTGACACTACACACTGCCCTGTCACACCTGGAGAAGAGAGACACGTATGTGAGGATGCTGTTTGTAGATTACAGCTCAGCATTCAATACCATCGTTCCCTCGAAGCTGGACAGGAAACTGCAGGATCTAGGACTGAGCAGCTCCCTCTGCAGCTGGATCCTTAGCTTCCTGTCTGACAGACGCCAGGTGGTCAGACTGGGCAGCATCACCTCATCCCCCATCACACTGAACACTGGTGCTCCACAGGGGTGTGTACTGAGCCCTCTCCTGTACTCACTCTACACCTACGACTGCACAGCCACTAACAGCTCCAACATCATTGTGAAGTTTGCGGACGACACTACAGTGGTGGGTCTTATCACCAACAGTGATGAGACGGCTTACAGGGAGGAGGTCAGCGCCCTGACCCACTGGTGTCAAGACAACCAACTCACCCTCAACGTCGCAAAGACAAAGGAGTTGATAGTGGACTTCCGGAGGTGCAGAGAAGTACACACCCCCATCACCATCAACGGCGCTGCTGTGGAGAGAGTGAGCAGCTTCCAGTTCCTTGGCGTACATCTGGCTGAGGATCTTACGTGGTCAGTACACACAAACAAAACAGTGAAGAAGGCGCAGCAGCGCCTCTTCTTTCTCAGGAGACTGAAAAGATTCGGCATGAGCCCCCGCATCCTCAGGACCTTCTATCGCTGTGCCATTGAGAGCATCCTCACTGGATGCATCACCACCTGGTATGGCAACAGCACCGCCTACAACTGCAAAGCTCTCCAGCGAGTAGTGCGGTGCTCTGAACGGATAATTGGAGGTGAGCTTCCCTCCCTCCAAGACATCTACAGGAAGCGGTGCCTGAGGAAAGCGGGGAGGATCATCAAGGACTCCAGTCACCCCAGCCATAAACTGTTCAGACTACTTCCATCAGGAAGGAGGTTCTGCAGCATCCGGTCCCGTACCAGCAGACTGAGAGACAGCTTTTTCCATCAGGCCATCAGACTGCTGAACACGTCATAGACACCTCAGCTTCACTACTGGAACTTCAACATTATGCACTACACACTGTACAGTAATGCCACTGTTTTGCACATATTCAACTCTGTATATTTTATATATTTTATTATTATTATTATTATTTTATTTTATTTTTTTACTATTTAATTTGTAAAAATGTGAATACACACACACACACACACACACACACACGCACACACACACACACACACACACGTAGGAAAATATTTAGTATACACATCCAGAAATGCATACACTATTATATATTGTACATATATTTATTAGTTTCAGGTTGGCCATTCTTGTATTTTGCTCGTTTGTGTTGTTGTGTTTGCACATCTCTGTTGCTTGTGGGGCTCGCACACAAGAATTTCACTCGCATGTGCTGTGCCAGTGTGCCTGCACATGTGATGTGACAATAAAAAGTGATTTGATTTGATTTTGATTTGAAATTTAATAATAAGCAGTACTGACATAAAAGTGGACAAGGAATGCCCAGTGCACCATGGGAAGTCCCCAGCACAACTAAGGGCCAATGAGCATTATCAAAAAGGAAAGTTTGAAGCCTAATCCCAAAAGTATCCAGGCTGCCAGGAGAGGAGGGAGAAGTGCTGTGTTGGGATAATGTGGTACTATTTGTTCTTTAAGATGTGACGGGACTGATCTCTCAGGACATTCAGTTCTAAATTTAACATGGAGCCAATGATGAGAAACTAATATGGTAGAAATATGACTTCTGTTTCTAGTTTCTTTCATTACCTGGATTTTTTTATTTATTTATTTTTTACTCGTGTCTCAAGTATTTTTGTATTTTTAAAAAATGTGGAAGCCAAAATGCCCTTATTTATGAAACAAAAAGAAACTCAAGCAGATGATTTAGTTTGCTTTAGTGTTGCTTAATCTTACAGAAACCAGTAACAGGAGGTGAAACCCAAGCATGTAATAATTTCGACTACCCTTAAGTACAATTTGACTAATTTTTGTCAAACACAGTTGTAAAGTTGTAGATGACAGGAGTTGTTGTCTGGGGGATAAATGTTGCTTCAGATTTTCAGAATATTAAATCATTCCTCCTATTTGACAAACCTGGAACATTTGCAGAATACTTTGTAGTAAGTAAAGTAAAAACTTGTCATGCTGATTGGGATGGGGTCAATTTTTTTTTCATTTTAATAAATGAACTAATAATTTAAACACTGCATTTTGTATTTTCACACATTATGTTTGAAGATTATTATTATGTATAAAGATTGTAGGAGCTCCAACCAATATCTTCAGATTGCTAATTTTATCTAAAATCAGAAAACGCAAAAATATTCAGTTTTGATCTAAAATGGAGAAAAAGAGCAAATGTTAAACGATGCTGAAAATCCAAATCATTCAAAATATGGGTTTGATGAAAAACTACACAAAAAATAAAAACTGCTGATTTTATGTTGTTGTCAAAGTGACAGATCAAATACTTGTTGGTATTGTGAATAGAGAGGCTGTGGTGTCTGCACCATGTGGGCTGTTTGCCTGCGCAAATATATTCAAGTGAACACACTGCTGCAAGATCAAATCCTGGACAAACTGCTCTGAAATACAGTGTTTAGAGATGACATAGTGTGGAGCGTAAGACTGAAAACAAGAAGGAATCCTGGGGAAGGGAATTGTTATGGAAGCCCCAGCTGAATAATGGCAAGCAGTAATCTGTTGCACAAACTGATATCATGGTGTTTCCAACATCGATAGGCAGGTTTAAGCCCTTATTCCAAGTGATTATTTGAGCAAAGCATCAGGATTACATTTTCGGATGAAATGGTATAAATAAGCTGCTGAGAGCAGCATCGGCTGAGCAGACTCCTGGAGGACGGGACGCTAACATGTTTGCTCTCCTGTTTTGTTCCTCTCCAGACCTCCCAAGTTTCTCAGACCCTCACATTCCTCTAGTGGCTCGTGAGATCATGCAGCGAATGATCCGCCAGTTCGCTGCTGAATATACCTCAAAAACTACTCAGGACGACCCGCCCCTGCCCAACGGCACCATGAAGGACCAAAGCCTGCCAAAAGTGGTGTCTCTGGCCCCGGCCCCCAGCTCTCCGCCCGGGCCACTGGCTGCGCCAAACTCTCCTCCATCATCTGCCTCCTCCTCTCCATCCCCGACCCCGGGACAATGCTTCAGCCCCACCTCCGCTGCTGCTGCCTCAGCACTCGCCTGCACCCAGAGCAGCAACAGTACGGGAGCCAGTAATGGTGGGGGGGGAGGAGGAGGAGGTACGGCTGCTGCCTCTGCACAGAATCCCGTCCTCAGTAAGCTTCTCATGGCCGACCAGGACGGCCCGTTGGACCTCACCGTTAAGAAGAACCAGGCTGATCCAGAGCCCAGCCAGCAGGGTGAGAGCAACACACACACACACACACACACACACACACACACACACACACACACACGTTTCTGACCAACATGTGGGCTTTTTTTTTTTTGCGCCTTTTACCAACCAAAAATATGAAAGCCACAAATTTGGCTCAGTGTTTGTTTTAAACAGGCAGGTCTGCTGTGCAAAAATACTTCCTGCTCCATATTTAATACCAGTGTGCACAGACGACAAAAAGAATCAGACAAGAGTGTTTAAACAAAAATTGTAATTAATGTATAATTCTTTATTAGTGCACTGGTAATTCAAATTTAGAGTTGGCTGCCATTATTAAAATAATTAAAATGTAGATATATATAAAAAAATGAAAATAGAGCGGAAATGTGAAAAAAATAAATGTAAAAACACATTTCAAATTTTAACTAATAAGTATGACACTTTGTGTTTGTTCTAGTCTTTCCCAAAGTATTAACCACACACTGGGTTGATTGCCTGGCTCAGGTCCATGATTAATGTTCTCATTTCTCACACTGACAGCAAACATTTGAAGCAGACTTGCACATCAGATTCGCATCAATTCATTTTTAGTTGTCGTCACTTGCTGCGAATAATTGTTCATCTTCAACTTTAAAAGTGTGCACACGGTTTTCCTGACCGCGATCTCTGAAAAGACATGCTTCGAATCAAGCCTGCACGTGCAGTGCTTTACCAAGTCTGGAATTGTAGCTCAGGGCTCAATCTCTGTTTAATCAAACTGACCCAGCAGGGTGTCTGCAGTTTGATCAGCGAGCAGGCTGCTGGGGTGAACCAACAGCTCACTGCCTCAACCCTCACAGTGTGACCGATGATCCACTTTAATACCAGCTTTTTTAGAATCTGCTTACAGTAAGCTTACTTAATTTTTACAACAGAGAGACGTAGGCATTTAGATCCACCTCATGGTCACGAGCTATCTCTCTCCCACACGCACAAACAAGAAACGCCTTTTAAAGTGATTCTGACTCAATGTGGGCTCAGGAATCGTTTCAGTTACACAGCAAATGTAATTTCCGGAGAAGAAAAAGAGACACATTTTATTTGCTTCACTAATCAGTGTTATGTTACATCTGTGTGATGGCTGATTGTCAGCTGAAGCACACGGCAGGCATAAATTCTACAGAGAAAATCACGTTTTCATTTAAAGGTGCATCACTTTTTTTATCCATTAATATCTGTGCTAGCTAATTGTGCCGCTATTAGAGCATTACATGTCCACAGAACACGTTTTTACCCAATCTGCTGATTACGCACCAAATGTCATCAGCAAAATATCTTAATATTAAAATAGAAAATTGTCTCTAATACTTATCAAGGTATCATTATTGAAGAGCCCATACTACTACTAGTAATAAAGAAAAAAATGTCTTAGAGCAATCTTAACTTAAGCGCAGTCTTTTGGCTCACTTTGATTACTTTTAAATATACTGACAGCATCATTTGAAACTGTGTCCATGTTTATCGTGAGCATGCACATGTGTAATTAGGATTGCCATAATACTAGAATTTCAAACTCGGTGTAGACACCTAGGAAAACGTTGGTCGCTCCCTTCCATTGTTGATGCTTATTTCCTGTGCTTGTGGTGACTTGGCAACGTATGTCATTGCTAATCAAATAGAGTCGGTACATTATGCTGCGCTGTCTCTGTCTACTTGCTGGCAGACTTTTCTCAGTTTCAATCTGACAATCTGGCATAATACTATGTAGACTCAAAGAATTGTGTTATCCTGTTAAATCAAGACTGCCCATCATTGTTTCAGACTGGTAGGACAGCTCCAATGTTAACATCATGGTTTTATCATTGGGTGCAACCCACTACCTTAATCGTATCACCTAATGTGGTGATCAGGTGCTAATAGTTAAACTGCTAACAGGACAATGCACACCTCCCAGGTTAACAATTATGATAGCTGTGTTGTTGAAATGGGAGCTTTACTGCCCCCAGGAAACGTCTCATAAAGATCGCTGTCTCAGTCTTTAGGATGCTTCCGCAAGTTGTGCTGCTTGTCAGCTATTAGTGAGGGCAGGGCCTTTTGTGCCTGTCTGTCACCAGCAGTGCTGTGTGGGGTTGGGTGTCAGCTGAAGGAAGTGAAGACAGCACTGTTGGTATCAGTACTTCTGTGAATGGGTATTTAATTCAACACTAATTTTACTTATCAATAAATATCAGAACTTCTTTTCTTTTTAACAACCCTAAGTGTAATTTAACATTTGCTTAAAGGTTTGTCAGAAATTCATTATTGTACTGAATTTACTAGAAGCTTATGTTTTTGACCAGAGTGTTAATGTAACAATTTAAATAAATGCAATGGCTATTAAATGCATTTAAGGGTGAAACATAGAAGAGAAATCTGAAGGGTTTGTAACCTTAGTCGTTTTAATGTCTTCCTATTTGTCAGCCCCAGCCCTACTCTGTCCATCTGACATTGAAACAAAGTACAGATTCTCAGCAGGATTTTTTGTTTTGATTCCCGACTAATTTAGACAACCTTCTGAGAGTCACTCAAACAAAAAAATCTGCCCGGCATTTGACGCTCGCTGGGTCAACGAGTAACAGTTCGTAATCTGATTAGAACTGCTGCATAAATATTCATGTTGATGAGGTAACTTTTTTTGTCTTATGACAGTTTAATACAGGGACACGGGGGAGCTCGTAATACCACCATCAATGCATCCTGTAAAAACAAGGCATGCTAATGTAGAGGTCGATGATAATTAAAATGTTCATTAGCTTGGAGAAGGACCTCATTAGTGTTACTTGTTATGTGTAATTTATCATGGTTGTTATCCCTGGGCGTTTTCTTACTTCAGTGCATTTTCTTAAAGATTAATTTAGGAGCCAAAATGTGTACACATACAGAGTTTGCTTCCTTGTTAAAAACTTGTCATGCCAATGCTGTATAAAATATGCATATGCAAGAATTACAGTATGTGTGCATGTGTGCATACTGTAATTGTCACAGTCAGTCTGGACTCTTTTTATATATGGGTAGCACGGTGGCACGGTGATTGGGTGGCCGAGGCATTTCTTTTCCAGCTTCCCCACACAGTCCAGAAACATGCAGTTAGTGGGGTTAGGTTAATTGGTAGCTGTAAATTGGCCATAGGTGTGAATGTGAGTGTGAATGTTTGTCTGTCTGTATGTGCTAGCCCTGCGACAGACTGGAGACCTGTCCAGGGTGTACTCTGCTTCTCGCCCTGTGGTAGCTGGGATAGACTCCAGATCCCCCTCGACCCTGACAAGGCTCCCCTGGATGGATGGATATGTTTATAGATAGATAGATAGATAGATAGATAGATAGATAGATAGATAGATAGATAGATAGATAGATAGATAGATAGATAGATAGATAGATAGATAGATAGATAGATAAATCAAATCAAATCAAATTCAAATTTTATTTGTCACGTACACAGTCATACACAGTACGATATGTAGTGAAATGCTTGGACAACTGCTCGTGACCTAAAGAAAACAAAAAAGGAAAAGGCTATGAATAAGATAGGAAATAAATATGAAAAATTAAAAAGGGTAAATTTAACTAGGAAGGAATAGAATATAAATTAAGGTTAAAAATGAAATAACTGTACAACACAAATTAGAATGAAGGGTAAATTTAACTGGGAAGAATAAGATAAAGATAAATATATAAATTAAAGTTGAAAATAAAATAACTGTACAACAAAATACACAATACACAATATAGAACTATATAAGAATGTATGAAGAAATCTAAATATAAATAAATATATACACAATAACAGCAGCTGTACAAGTATTAACCGGAATAGATAGATAGATAGATAGATAGATAGATAGATAGATAGATAGATAGATAGATAGATAGATAGATAGATAGATAGATAGATAGATAGATAGATAGATAGATAGATAGATAGATAGATCATGTAATCAGTCTGTCTTTGTCATTAAAAGGATCAGAATTACATGTTTTTTTTTTTACCATTTTCTGCTTTGAAGATGAACAGATTTTCTTGAAAATAAAATAAAAAAATAACAGAATGTGCCAGCTTACACTTTTTTCTGCTTACTTTATGTCACTACATAGGATGATCAGTTTTTTCTCCACGTGTGTGTCAACTAAACATATTGACAAATAAACTGAGATTTCACACTCAGCATGTAGCCACAGTATTTCCAGGACTTCACTGCGAGTGTCACACAGATTCCACCTGTTCTGATGCACACAGAACATCTTTTTTTTTCTTTTTTTCTTTTTTTGGTATTTAACGAAAAAAATGGGGAAAAATGGGTGGTTTTATATACAGACACAAGCAGATGCCAAAGCTTTTAACATTCATGCCGATCGATCAAACAGTGATGGAATATTTTATGAATGTATAAAATGCAAAACCGTGATATGCAGTGTGAAGAGGCTCATTTATAAGACACATCCAACCTTCCAAATAATGTTGGCTGTTTCATATATACATATATATATGTATATATATATACACACACGCACATAGCATATATACTTAGTGATTTCTCATATTCACTCTGGAATATGGTATGGTCGTCATGGCAACTGCCTTCCTGCTCAGGTTAATCAAATCTTGATTGCAATCCAAAACCTTCTATAGGAGGGCATTAAACATGTCTGATGAAAATCAAACTGGACTGAAGAGGAGAAAATATAAATGCATAGTATACTAAAAGAAAATGGATCGTGCAAGGTCTGAAAATATCACGATTTCATATGCAGGTAACAAATTTGTCCTGCTTTTTACATTTTCAAATGCTCGGTGGTTGTGTATGTGGGAATCCTAATAGATTCAATTTCAGTCACAGGTGGATTCCTTTCTTTGTTTTTACTTTGTGTTTTGCATTACAGACAAATTAATAATCGGAAATAGAGAAAATAATATAAAAAAACACTGTTGTCTCCCTCTGAAATAGTTTCTTCGAGGATGTAATTGTAGACATATACAGACATTTACAGTAAGGGTTACATCTCTTTCCAAAGAAAAGCAGTGTATTGAATAGAGCTGGAGGTCAGTTGTGTTTAATCTTTTTTTCTCTCCTCTTTGTTTATTCTCAGATGGCGTCCTAGACCTCTCCACAAAGAAGAACCACAGTGCAGGCAGCCCCAAAGCTTTGCTCAACTTCACCCCCAAACCTGGACTCAAAGGGTAAGAAAGCAAACTAGTCTATTTAACCAAAGCAGCTCAGTTATTTGCCTGAAACAGCACTGGTGAAAGAAATAAAGCAGTGTTGTAATTTTGCACTACACTTCACAGACAAAACTTGGCAATCTCTTTATGGCTGTCAACCATATTGATTACCAAATACTTATTAATTAATGAATATTTGATTTAACTTAAATAACCCTATTAAACTCAATTACAGCTCCATATTTTTTCTTGATCTCTGCTAAAGTGGCTTTAGGCTCCAGTCACACATGCCTAGAGACTGGTTGCCAAACATCTGACAACCTCCAGGTGCTAAGGAAAAGTGCGGATTCTGTGACCGGTTGATGATCTCCAGCGTAGAAATTAGTGCAAATACCCACAAGCTATTCAACCAGCAGTGAAACAGCATCTTTTGAAATGTGTGGGTTGCAGTGATAAAGAAAAACATTACTTTTAAAGCAAATGTTTCTGGTTTCCATCGTGATTTTTCAAGTTTCACTGCAGCTCCGAGGGTAAGTGGCGAGTGTTTCCAGACTGGTCAGTCTCTTCCATACAAACTATGAGCAATCGCAGCAAACGGCTGTCAACCAAAGTAATCACAGGGAAGTTTGTGGTGCAGCACCCTCTCTGTCACAGATATAATGAGCTCTCATTTCACTTTATGTGAGATAAGAAATTTTAGCTCCTCTCCATGATGCCAGCTTTCTTCTGATTGGCTGCTACTGCAAACAGAAGGTTGGAAGATCAAATGCTTGGGAACGCTGCGGTCTCAGCCAAAGCTGTCTGGCTGAGATCAGAATATTAGGGAATTGACATCACACAGAGCCCAAAGACCCCAAACTGTCTGAAATTTAGAGAGACAAACTGAGCTCTTGGATCATAGAGATTATTTGTAAATAAACTGTACTGGCCTCATTATTCAACCTATAGCAATATTTAATATAGACCTTCACCACTATATGAAACACATCTAAATAAAAAGCATAATCTCTCCTCTGTTTTGTACAGTCATTATTTGCACCATCAGTATATACTGCATGCATTCACAATAGATTATTTTCGTGAAAAGGAGCTGCAGAGTAGATCTGTCAGTTTATGAACCTGTATTCACTTTGGGTTGAAAGTGGGGAGCTGTTAACAGGTAAATTATAGGTCATCAGATTTTGTTATGACTGCACTACTCTATCTTGTTATGCATACTCGATATGGCTGTCATCACTAAATAGTGCCTTTTTTAAATAAATAAAAAGTGACTGAGAAAGAGCTGTGTGATGCTCCCATACTGTTAGTTCAGCTAGGCCACAGAGTCAGGCTCAACCTTAAGCCTGGCAGATTCACTTTTCCTTGGCTGGCACTTAGCTGACACCCTTCCACTCATCAGCTGCCCACAGTTGCTGCACATCTGCAAGCCACTTTTCAACCCACATCCACCCCAAGCCCTCCTCCCTTCTGTGACATAACTGTTGTCATTGATTCCTGGTCTGTGTCTCTGTTGGGGTCTTGCTGCTCCCACCACCATTAAGTGTAATTCATGGAACCACGTATGTGTCAGTTTTGCGTAGGTTTTTTGGCTACGCAGGATTTTTGGGTATGCAACCAACACAGACGTGCTTGCATGCGGTACTTCAAAAAAGCAACGGCGTGTAGGCTGACAGTGATGATGCTCTGTGTAGGAAGAATGCTGACTGGTTGAAAAGTAGGTTTAAACAGGAAGGAGAAAAAGTGTGAAAAAATAATCAGAAATTTAAAGAAGCCCACAGAAGAAGCAAAGCAAATATTTTGCACAGTTTTTAACACTCAGTTTCAGTCCACTGCAAAAATCTCTTTGTCTGTTATGACTGCTGTGTTCTCCGTGGCAGGGGCTAAGCTAAAAGATTAACAGCAGCCCACAAACACTGATCTGTAGGCTACTTCGCAAGAGTAGTCCATAGTTGTTCCACATGTTTTGACACTGCCCCCAGGTGACAGTGCACAGCTACAACATGTAGATGATCAAGAAAGTGTGTTTCTTTCATCGAGAATCTAGTAAATCTTTCTCAGATGTTAAAGATTTTAAATCATGTAGACAATAAAAAGAGTTTGTGTTTATATTCGGTACTATGCTATTCGTTCATCCAGCCAAAGGATTCATAAGGGTATGTTGTGGCGAGGCATAATCTCTCTGTCTACAGTTCACAAAAATCACTCCACCTCCTGGAGTGTTGGTCAGAATTTAACCGAACTTAACCACAATGAAAGCCTAATGGGAAAAAGGTCACATTTGTTAATTTGTGGGCGAGAATTGCGATGGATCTTGAACTGGATGAATTATTACATTGTTCTGATGATAAATGTATTAATTAGTTATTATTAATCTCTGACTCTCTTTTAAACTGTGTTTTTTGTCCCTTGGTCATGGCAGATGTTTGCCACTTCCAGATCCTGGTTCTGTTCAAGCTTTCTTCCTATTAAAAGGGAGTTTTTCCTTCCCACTGTCGCCATTTGATTGTTCAAAGGGGGATGTTTGATTGTTATAATTTTCCTCCGTATATAAAGTGCCTTGAGGTGACTGCAGTTGGGATTTGACGCTATATAAATAAAACTGAATTCAGTTGAATTAAAGTCAGTTAGATTCTTGATTTTACAGAAAATACACTTTCTTTGTAAAGCTGAGCACAGGACTGCAGGTCTTGAAGAGATTGTGTCCATATTCAGTTTCTCCACATTTCTCCACTTTTATTCTTCACTTATTGATTTTACTCTAATGAACTATCATTAGTTTAATGGTAAGTTTATATAGATTTGTTTCATCAACCCAACAGTGTTACAATAGCAATATCAACATGACTTTGTCCTGCAGAAAAGAAGCCTTTGTCAGTGTCTTAGTGAACTTTCTTTGCATTGCATTCTGTTAACTATTGATGAACATAATTTTCCTTGAGGTTGTGTTAAGAATCATGTGTGTACATGTGTGCGTCAGGAGGGAATAAACAATTTATGCTAATTGCGGTGGTCATTTTCATGAAAACCTTTGATCTGTACTGTAGGTCAAATATGGATTGAAACAGGTTCGATTCAGAGAGCATATGCGACTGCAACTGCTGCACTGAGATGTTATGTTAAATTTGGGCATGATGTAGTGGTGTGCAGGTTTTAGTTTAGTTTACGGCTTCCTCATTTTACCCCAAATACTCTGTGATAGTCTTGGTTCCTGTCTGATCACCTGTGTTTGTTGCTAATATGAATGATATTGCGATCAAGGTTACCATAACAGAAAAATATTAGGTGAAAACTGACAGACACTCAGATGCTTTTTTTCTTACCCTAACATAGCAACAGATTTCCTGCTGACAAACAAGGCTATAGCCCAGCAGGTAAACCTTGGTGAAGTATTTGCACAACACGATTAAAACACAGTTAGAAACAGCACCTTAAGCCTATGAGGATAGGTCTTCCTTCTAAGGATTGAAATGTCTCAAAAGTCCTGAGGCACCAGGCCTATGAGCCTCACTACCAGTGGATTGCTGTTATCCTGAAATGTATCTGGACAAATCTTCTATTTGTGAATAGTGCTTCTAATTGATAACGCACTCATATGGACTTTGAAGTTCGATGACAACCAATGATTGTGGCTGATACCTGTAATATTCTTTGGCATCTGTTGGTGTTCTCCTACTCAAAAAGTGCAGTCACAGCCGTATCCTTTATTTGGGCACATCGTCCAGGTACGTTAACAACCAACCTAACATTGGGCAGCTCATTTTGGCATGTTTATTATTTTTAATTATTTCTTCATATATTTGAAACAATTTTGGAGGTCATGTTCAGGCCAGTCAGCCCTTCCTGCCCCGTGTTTATCAGAAGGCTTAGCCTGTTTCTATTGTGACAGTCTTTGATATCATTCAACTTCCCCTCTAGAGAACCTCTTGCCCTGTGGTCCAGACTTACTCCACCTTCACTGCAGCTGGCAGTAATACTTAAATAATAATGATTAGAACAAGGATTTCCATCACAGCAACTATTTACCAACCCTGGCATCTGTTAGTTAACATCTGACTACCGTGTCTCATGCAAGGAGAGACTATGGAAGGCAACTGGTTATTGCTGTAGAAATATAAATACAATTCAGTTCTGTTGGTAACGGCAAAATTAAACCACCTTCATGCAGTGGGTTACATAAAAAAGCAGCAATTGAGATTTATTTAGACCAAAGAAAAAACTATAATGCCATGCATCCTTGTGCTACATTATATTAAATGCAGCTGCAGTAACTGCAAATAGCTAATTGATGCTCAGTAATAATGTGGGAAACAGCAAATGTTCTGCTTAAAAAGAAAACGTGTTGCATAAAAGATGTGAAAGATTTGTTTTATTAGGTTGTCAGTTTTAGCTTTAATTAATCACTCAATACTGTATGTATTAAAGCATCAGTTCATATAAGTGCAAGATACGGTCTGTTGCTCTTTTCTCTTTTTGTAATTACCTCAGTTGTTTCAAATCTACCCCTGTCTTAAAAATAACTTTGATCTTATATGAAGAACTGTGTTCCTGAAGTTCTTTTCTTCGTCTTCTTCTCCATCCAGACTTTCAATCAAAGCAGATCATACCCTGCCAGAGGCGGAAGAGGAGGATGGGCTGCTGCAGAAAAGTTTGCAGGACGCAATGAGGGAGAACTACGTCAACTCTAACTCCTTCAAGCCCCCACTGGCCCGCTCGCTGCGTATTAAGGAAGAGCTTCTCAGCCAGAAGCATCGCCTTCTGAGTCAACCTCCTGCTCTTTCACTGTCTAATCTAGAGTCAGCTGGCTTGCTCAGTCATAGCCAGTCCCATTCCTTGCTTGGCCAAAAGGGTTCTTCTTCATTTTGGGGAAGTAAGGCTCACCTTGAAAGCCTAATGAAGCTGAAGCAGGCCAGTGGAGCTTTGAGCGACCTCAAAGACCTGCCTACATTCCTGGAGCATCAACACCACAACCACCACGGAGCCTTCACCTTTAAGAGTTCCCTTCATCATCACCACCACAATCAGGTTTCCAAGGCCCAACATCATCACATTGAAGGAAAGAGAGACCAAGGCCACTCTCCGCCTGTTGACCTGAAAATCCCCCAGGTTCGGGGCATGGATCTTTCCTGGGATTCCCATTCCTCTGAGCTTTATGGCTACGGTGCAATGGGGGTCGGGGGTGGTGGCCATGGGGACAACACTCTGAGCCGGAAGCTAAGAGCCATTCTGCCAAAGCAGAACCGCCGAGGAGGAAGCCTTGGGAGCCTCTTGGATGGGGCTGCTGAATATTGGAACTCAGACTTGGACCACTCAAGTTCTGGGCCGGCGTACTCCATCTCAGATGTGGAAGGGGACCCAAGCTCCAAGCAGCCAAGGAAGAAGAGAGGCCGATATCGCCAGTACAACAGTGAGATTCTGGAGGAGGCCATAGCTGTAGTGATGAGCGGGAAGATGAGCGTGTCCAAGGCACAGAACATGTATGGGATCCCACACAGCACCCTGGAGTACAAGGTCAAGGAGCGCATGGGGACCCTGAAGAACCCCCCAAAGAAGAAGCTCAAGCTGATGATGAAGATGGAAGCAGGAAGCCAGGAGTTTCCCAACGAGTCAGAGAACACGCCCACTGCAACCCCACGAGGCGACGGTGCATCGCTAGCAGCTGCCGAGCTCAAGGACAATGTAAAAGAAGAAATCGATGATGATTTCAAACCGATCGACTAAACGACTTACACATGTAAACCTCAACTGACTTAAGTAATTTGAAAATGGATGGGGCTTTATTTGTGCCAATTTACTTTGCAGTATCTGGGTGAGCACAAATGCAGGGATTATATGAGGAGGATTCTTAAACTGGAGAGACACAACTAATCGGATGGTTCTTAACTAGTGTCATTTGAGCGATGCTATAGAAGCATTTGTTCAGCTTTTCTATTCAGGGGCTTAACAAATGCAGCTAAAGACATTAGGTAAATGACAATTATTTACGCATGCTGATAATCCCCAACCCCCAAAAATTCTCTCCCGTCTTTTATGAACTTGATACACTGAAGCATTGCTGCTTATAAATGCAGTCTGCTTTGGATTAATATGATAATGATGGGGAAAAATAAGGGGAAGGTTGAAAATTAACTCCTTAGAAGAAGTGACAAATTGGTCCCTTTATCACTCCCCTCTTGCTCATCAAGTACTAGCTCAAAATTGCAACTGTAAGGTTTAATTGTACCATTGATATTCCTCAGTTAGGGTTCGGAATCAAACCCACTCTCTTATTGCCAGGTAGCCATGACGCTTTAACTGAAAATCCTTTTCTTTCCTCCTTCAAATATTCTGCTAATTTCCGTGCGGACGAAAAGCAAGAATAACCCATCCTTTTTATGAACGAGAAGACACAAAAGTCATTCAGGGATGCATGTTTGTGAGTTTCGTGGACACTACTGACTTCTGTAATCGAATTCTTTTCCTCTATCTTTTCGTTTGATTTGTTTTGCTTTCTTTTGCACTACATTTTGAGTCTGGCGCTTACAGACCAGGTTACCTCGGCATTGTTGCCCATGCATCATGCACTTATTATGGTCTGTCTCTGAAGCCCAGTCACAACTTTGCAAAGGGTCAGAGGTGCACATCGCCTGCATACGCTGATTCATATTCAGATGCAGGAGGCTTCTTTAACCCTCTTTTTTGCCAAGGGACAATTTAAGGGGTGATCTGCTTATGGATCAGCGGGGGGGGGTTTAAGGCGGAATGCTACCTCACGGACCTCCATCAGTCTCTCACTGCTGATCCTGGAAAGCCGGAGCCACCCGCAAACGGTGACTAAAGTGAGCTCACCCTCTCATGAAGATCGTTACTGGACAAATGCCTTTTAGGATCAGAATGTGAAACTGTGCTGCTACCCAGTTCATTATCCAGTTCCTATAGAGGCTTTAGTTAACCTAAGCTAATGGATTTTGGCTTCTTAGCTAATGACACCATATTGCTGATGTTGTTTTTTCTTTCCTTTTTCTAATCAAAACCAAGCAGAAGCAACTCACATGAGTTTTAAAAGAAATTCTTCTCCCTAAAACTTCAAAGATGGTTTTAAAGGCAGTTTACTACAACAATGTGCATTTATTGTGGGGTGTTCAGTTTGGGGTGGTGGGTGGGTAATATGCAGTGGGCAGGGGTAGTTGGTAGGTGGGGGAAAGGCAGATTTTAATATATTATAACTTATTATGACTGAATATGTAAAAGCCAATCCATGATTCTGGGTGTTTTTTCTCTCTCCTCATTTTTAACTCAGGGTAACTGAGACAGATGTGGATTACAAATATGGTAATTTCCTGTTGGACCTAATAGTAGATGAAAAGAGGACACGGCAAGCTTCTCACCAGTGCTTTGACTCTGGGAGGGCCATATGGATAATATGGCGGTGCCATAGCAGCAGATAGACCTTTGTGGATTTGTGGATTTATGGCGCTGAACCTCTAAGATAGCACTTTTTAAACACAAGAAGAAAAACAAAGGAGAAAGAAAGTTTAAGGTTATGCATGCAGTGTAGCTCTTTTCTGAGGAATACAACAGAGGAGGCAATGAGGAGGTCAGAGAGATGGCATAAAAAAAGCTTTAGTGTTTCTGAAAGGTGCAGCTTGGATCCAAACCACTTATTTTCCTCTCAATTACCTCCACCATTTAAAAAGAAAAGAAAAAAAGTTTGACAGCTTGAACAAGTTCAGTTTTGTGTAGTGTTGTCTCGTTGTTTTCCCCTCCCCTTCGTCGCTAAATGTCGCTCTTCGCTCCTGACACTGCCTGGTGCTCACCCAGTCTGTGAGATTTTTGACATGAGAATTGTAACTCTCTGCTCAGATGAAATGACGATGATTCACTCCTTTTGAAATGTATTGTACATTTTATTTATTTGATTTGATTTTGTTTATTCTCTTTTAACAAATGGCATGCACCACTATTTTTGGCTGATTTTGGGTTTGGGCCAATTCAGAATATTAATCTTGAGAGTAATAATAATCCAACACAGTTAAGTATTGAATCAATCACAATCTAGTTATGATTAGAATAATTTACTACCTGTTGCAATCTTCTCCCACCCCTGGGGTTACTGGTTGTCCACTTTGTGTGACTGCCAGGCATGCAAAGCTAATTGAAGTAACTAAAAAAAACAACAACAACAACAACAATAAAAAGTAGTAATCCTGGGACAACATAGCCAGGAATCAATATGCATGAAATGCGTCCAACACTTTGCCAATGCTGAGCATTTGAAGTGTCTAAAAGGTTGCCGCGTGCATCAAGTTGGACCCAGCGAAAGACAATGCACTGATCTGATAGTTAAAACAGGATCAAAGCCTGAGTGGTGATAGTAAAGCACTTGTTATGAACCTGCCTTTGATAAAAGGCACCAAAGCTGTGAATGAAAGTAGGAACAAAACACATCTCACATTGTGTTCTCTCACACCAATCTCCCTGGTCATGTAATATGTTTTTTTTTTTAAAAAACAAAACCCATTTATGCATTATGTAATTGGCGTCATGTGTGCATAAATTAACTCAATTGGCACTTTGACTGAAATCCCCTGAGAGAGGCGATTCCTTGAGGGCCAAACAATATCTGCTGTATAATTTATTCAAGTGACTAAATCATCTACAAAACTTTCCTCTCGACCTTTCTTGAACCTGTTATGTTACAGCTGGCTTTGGCTCTGTATTTGTCATTGCTTTCTAAAAGTACAAGTCCCATTTTCAGCCTGAACTTATCTACTGAGGTGCATGCCATTTATATATACACATATATTTATTTTGTTTCTTTTTCTCTTGGGTTTCGTTGATTGTTTATAGTCATGTGGTTAACCGCTCCCCCTGTCCGAAAATGTCCTCCTCCTTGCAACCGAGTCTCACTTACGTGTCTATCTATTTATATTCTGACAGAATAACAAACGAATGTAGTGACATGAATCCGTCGAACAGCAGTCTGCAGATGCTTGATTTTTTTTTTAACAGACTGTTGCTTTCTCTCCTTTTGCTTTCTGCTGCTGTCATTGGAAACACAGTCGTTTTCAGTAGCCTTTAATACCACAAATGTCTCAGGATCGAGCCAGTGGGATGGGCAGCAATATTTGTCAGTCGGAAAATGGCGCATGACTTAACTACCTGTACTGAATTAGTAGACGTGTGTACGCACGCACGCGCTCACAGACAACATGCTAACTTGGTCAGTAGAGACCAAGTGCTATACCTCATTCTCAGAACTCCTTTCCGTGCCTCATACTTTCACGTATCCCTTACCTGGGAGCTTGGCAAAGGTGTAGTTGATACTCTGGGAAATACAGTATCCTCCACTGTTTCTACGCTTTTATAAGCTTTTCTTCTTTGTTTTGCCTTCACATTGCAAAAAAAGACACGTCAAGTGTCTGACTGACCAATACTTGCCACCCACCGCTTTTAAGGTATTTTTTTATTTGCGAAAAAACATTATAGCATAGGGGACTATACAGCTATCCCAGGTTTAGGTTGGTCTTATATGGGGAGAGTGAAACCCTCTTCCTACTAAAATTCTAAACATTTACAGATTCAGTCATCTGGTTTCACCCTGGAGGCAGTGAGTCAGGTTGGTTCCACCCTGGTTTGAGAAGGAATACGTGTTTTTAAATATACATATGTTTGTTTCCAAGTGTAACAGAACTCCAGGATGAAACCTGACCAGGGTACATTTTGTCCTTTTTCTTTCTCAAACCCAGAGAAATCAGAGACCCAGCAGTGGAGATTGGGGGACAGGTGGACAAGTTAACCTTCCTTTATGAGCTGTGATTTTTTTCCTAAACATTTGACACTGTATTCCCAAACAAAACAAAAAAAACGCAGCACGCACAGGAAAATGTCCTTAATGATGTTCAAAATGAAAAAAAGCTATATCTTATGAATATGTATGTATTTATTTTTACTGTTTTTTGCATCTTCATGTGAGCTAATCAGTTTCTCTTTGTTTGTTTTTTTTAGGTCGGTTGTAATTCAATTTGGGTTTTTTTTCTTCTGAGAGAAAGACTGACAAAGATATAAAAAAGAGAAAAAAATGTCAAAAAAACAAACAAAACAACTACTGTAACCTCACTTATTAGACGACACGGGATGCGCCGTTCTGTCACTGGGCGGTGCACGATGTGGTGGGATACCAGGAAGGAAAGAATTGTATACGATTGCCGTGCACCTCTCCGCAGAGAAGTTGCGTCTGTTTCTTATTCTGTCACGCTGCATATCTGGTTGTCATTTATACCTCAGGTCTGACCACTTCAAAGCAGCTGATTGTATATTAGAAACACACAAACCAGAAGAATCAGGATTTTTAGTGCGGCTCGTTTCCAGATTTTTAGATGTAACTGACATACGCAGATTTTGAAATTTTTTTTCTTGTGATTGTTTGTACTGTTGTTCTTCAAATGGCATATTTGTTTGTTAAACAAAAAAGAAAAATGAATTCTTTAAAAGCCAGAAGCCAGGTTTCCATGAATACAGTTCTGTATTCTTGTTAGCACAGAGCGCGCGCACGCACACAAACCAATAGAGACGTGACGCACCCACAGCAACACACATTCTCGCTCCTCATCAGGTAGCCACACTTTGTGTGGGCAGATTATATGTATAATTATGAAGCTGGAGTCTGCCGTGTCTCTTTTAGAAGCAGGTGGGTGTGTTTTGTCCACAGCCTGCAGAACATCAGCCCTGCTGGCTGATTTTGATCTGGCACACTGGGGCACTGCAGGCACTGCCTCTGTGAAAATCACTTTGTTTGTTTCTTGCCTTTCAACAAAGACTCCTTTTCCTTTTTTCTGGTAAAGGAAAAATCCTCCCTACAGTTGTTCTCTTCTAAGTGGCCAGTCTGTGGTGCTTTGTGCATTCCTGCAGTCTTTTTTAGAACATTTCCTTCAAGCTACCTAGTCTATTTTTGCTGCTGTAAGTGACAACCCTCAATTCCCAGGACTTCTTTTCACGGGGCCTGGAGGATGGGGATGAATTTATTGGGTGGTGAGGCAATAGAAATGGAACAATTTAGAGTCGAGGGCTGCATTTGGTTTTGGTTGGATGTGGGGAAATCAATAGCAGAATGTGCTGTTTATTTGATATAGAAAGAACGTAAAGCGTTGTATCTGCTTGCCAAAAAGCACAAACATGAAGGATGACTTCTCGTCAATAAATCATTCAAGTCTTATTTAGAAGGCATGTTCGAAGGAGCATTTTCTTTATCTGTTTTTAAATAAAATCCCACATTTGACCTATAGCGAGACACTTCAAATCATATAAAGGTAAAGTAAGCATTGCTCCTCGACTGTCTCTTGCAGGATTGCACGCTGGTCTCTTGAGACAATTTGAGCTTTAGGCTTGGATTTATCTACTTAAAGACAAAAATGATTCTGGAGTCTAAGAACCAGCTGCAGGAATGCACAGCATATCACCAGTAGTTAAAATGATGGATTAAGTCCCCAGTCCACAATTAATCCCAGTTTTGGACACATGTCTGAGAAAAATATGCCCAGTGTGCTTTGGGGTGGATTTTTCTTTTAACCACATATCCAACTGCATATCCAAGAATCATTTTTGCTCTCTTGCAACAGAATCTACTGCACTCGGAACGCAGTTTTCCAAAGTAAGAATCGGCATCAACTAACAGTTACAGTTCTCCTCGTCCATCGTAAGCTGTGCTGTTTCTTCTCGACACATTTGTACAAGCGCTGCTAAGAGGTCTGTTGAAATGTGCATTTCCTCTGACGTGGAGCGTGATGCCAAGTTTTTTAAATGTCAAAGTGTTTGTGACAAGCAGTCACTCAGGAGCAGGTTGGCTTTGAAAGCAGAGCTGAGTACAGGTCTTAAAGGCCAGACACGCCTCTGGAATGATGCTGATCTGCAGCAATCAACACAACAGACTCCTTCACTCGCTGCTGTTTAACAGCATTAAAGAAATGTGGACGTGCCAGGGTATTTTGGCACAAATCACAAACTAATAATGCCCTCCAAGGATAAAAAGTTATTTGAACATTTTTCCAGTAGGCTTTGATTATTTTTACGGGGCCGAATAAGTGATTACATAAAGTTGTTCAATCAGTGGAATCAAGAGTGCCTTTTTGAAGACTCTAATCTTGAATTTGAAGACACAATCTCAAATCTAGTGCTCAAGGGTTGGTTTCTTAATCAAGTATAATCTAACAACCTGGTTGAAATTACAAAGTAGCTTGAAGAGTGGCATTTTTCCTTCAAAGAAAACGTTGTGAGATTCGGGTCAAATTTGTAGGTTTAAAATTCACAGCCCCACCCTCCTGTTACCTTGCTTGATTAGGTTACACCGTGAGAGGCACACAGGCACACGTTTTTTTATTTTCCTTACCCAGCAGGCCCTCTTTGCTGGTGTGCATCTCAGCCCTCCTTACAGACAGATAGATGCAGTGGTCTGAGGAGGTGGATGGGAGTGCAACGGTGAAATCTAAGTGAAGTGGAGAAGAATAAAGGCCGCCGAAGGTCGCCTTCCCCACCCCCACGATACGGTTAAACATGAGGCTTTTATTGAGATGATGCTGAAATTCACTTCAGAACTCTACATTACTTTACTGCTGATCTGAAGCTTTTAGGTACAATTGGGGGGGGATGAAAATGCAATTTCGGGCTTTGTGAAGGAACTCTGAGGTGCTCTTGTGTGTTGCCATGACAATCTTGCAGCATCGTTCCCGTGTGGAGGTGTGTCTGGCCCTTTACAGCCACTTACATGGACCAGCTGGTCTCTGTTCCTCTGAACTCAGAACCAACTCTGCTGACACCTGTTCACAAAGATTTAGGGTCTAATTTGGATATTTTAGTACAACTTAAGCAGTGCGGCAGATTCATTTGCTTTTGTCTAGTGTACTTTGTGTTGAGGGAAATGCTACTGGACTAAGACACGATGCTACAGACCACAAAGATTGAAATTGTTGCTACCTCAGTCTGTCATGTCTGTAGCAAACTATTCAGATGCAGAGAAGTCTGCTGCACAAGGCTGACTTGAAAACTGAAGCGTATTTCCTCTTAGGTAGTTAAACTCATTTTTCATTCGTTCCCAGGCTGTACATCCATGTGAATCTTCATCAGCCCTTTTCAGGGACCTCTGGTGAAGTTAAATGCTGCATAGAGGATTTTATCAGGCTGTTGGTTTTTTCCTTACAGAAAATGTGTCAGATTTTGACTTTCCTATCTATAAAAAGTTTCCAGTGATGCTCTGTCATGCCGGCGCGTCTCTTTACACACTTCTCAGAAGACTAATCATCAACTTCTTGATACCGTCACTTTTTGTCCCGTGGTTATGTGTCATTCTCACAGCATCTTTGGTCATTGGAGCGTGAGCGGTGCAGGGCTGACAGGGCCTCATTTGTTCCCAGAGAGATGGGGCGTTCCTGGGCCACTGCAGGTCTGTCACCTTTCTTCAGGCCTTTTCATAAACGTCATTTCCTTCTTCTTCTTCTGGTGTTCTGTTTTTATTCTGGTAACTCTTCACAGAAGCTTTTCTTTTCTTGGGTTAACTGTGTACATATTTGTTTTTTAAAGACAGGGCTTGAGGCTCTTTTAGCAACAAGGAGATCACTATCCTCTGGAATACTGAGTCTTTCTAGAAGGAAAGAAAACCCACTGAAATTCTACGTATGGGATTTGGTTAACATTTCAGCTGTAGTGTAAATTTTATGAACTCTCCCCAAAATATACTCCGTGTTTTAAAGGTTTGATCTCTTGTTTTGATGGTTCAGGGTAATGAGCTCGGGCTTGGCTTTTGGTTTCTACGTTTAAAAAAGAGAGAGAGGGAGGGAGCAAGAAAAACAAGAAAAAAAAGTGAGCAGGTGTTGTGTTTTGTTGAAATCGCCCGTGTGTTTTCCGTGATCCTCTTGTAGCTTGTTTTTGCCGTCCTTCACGTTATGACGTTCGCTTAATTTGCCGTCTTTGACAGCCACGTACCTCCTCTGTTACTTTCGAGTTATGAAGTCTACACTTCATGCAGATAACCACTGCATTTTTAGTCAAGCTGAAGAACAACACTGGCTCATGAGATCGATTGTCAGGTCAGACAGACTGGCACTTGCTGAGTGGATATTGGAGGTCAGTCGTCAGACAGGAAGTTTGGTGGGTGAGATACAAATTCCCAAACTGTAAAGAAGATTAAATGTCACGAGACCTCACACTCATCTGGAAGCAAGAACATCACTTGAAAGGGTATTTTATTGTTTTTGATGAATTCTGTACTTTGTTTTTTAGCCAAATACTTTTCCAGTGCTTTATAAACAGCAAGGATTGTAAATCTGAATAACTCATAGCAGGGGAGGCTCATGCAGAGCTCGTTTAACAGCCCAGCTCGTTGGTTCTCTGGAGATCTAACAAGACTCAGGCTGTTGCCTTCCCAAATGTAAAAATTACAGGACGCTGCTCCATTAAAAACAAGAAGAGAAAAAAATAAAACCGAACGAGCGCTTTGAATCCACGTGCGGGAAAAAATAACGCTGTGTTTGTTCTTTCAGTCTTTGATGATGCTCTTTTTTTTCATCTTGGTGTTTTTGGTGAGCAAAAATGTAAAAAAGAAAAAAACTTACAACACAGAATACCTCAGACAAGAAATCCATGTAACCTTGACGACCTCCTTATATTGTCAGACCCTGTCCATCAACACTCATCTCTGGACACTTTCATCTCCATTTTTGTCATTTTTCTTTGTTCCTCCTGCCAAATGTAGTGCGTCGTAGCCGGTAAAGGTTCCACAACTTTGCTTTGTCTATTTTTTTAAACACTAATTTAGCTTCACATTCCCACATGTTCTATTTTCTAATTTGTCGACATTCTTGGTCTTAATCCTTTCACAGCCCACACTGCATTGAGCTGTTGTTTTCAAGACGATTTTAAACACTGCTATTTCCCAGTGGTTCAGAAAGATTCACAGAAGACATTCTTTGAATCCCCGTAAAAGATGGAAGTTTAAAAAAACAGACTCTCCAGTCTTTTGTTTCTCCAAGTGGGTTTGCTGATAGAATGAAGGCCAATGCTGTATGTGAAACACTTGAAACCACACATTCCCCACCTTGTTCCCTTTGCATACCTCTTTATCAACTTTTTATTGTTGTTAAAACTGAATGTAAGAAAAAAAACACAAACACAACAAACCTCTAATTTAACTATACATATTTAAGAATAAAAGAATACTCTATATGTGCACATAGATATACCTATACAAGCCCCACACAGACATAAACACAAATGCATATGTATATAAAAATCTCTAATGTCATATACTTTTATCTTGAAAAGGAAGAGGATGAGCCTTTTCCATTGATGATTCAGGGAAACAATACAGAAGTCCAGTGCAGTATGTTAGGTGAAATCGCTCCCACTCTGTCGCTTTTGGTGTTTGTTTTCTTACTCTGTTCTTGCTTGCTATTTTCCCATGATGTAGCATAGGGCAAAGGGGCAGGGCGGCTCGAGGTTGTTTTTGGTTTTTTTGTTAACAGACAATGTAGTGAAACTAGGATCTTGTGTAGTTGTAGTCTTTTTAGGCCTGATTCTGTGAAATGGGGGGATGGGTGGGTAAGCGGATGGGTCTCTTTTTTCTTTTTTTCCTGAAGCGGACACTGTAAAGACAGTATATGTATGAAGATGACTTAGATATGAAGTCACACTGGGTGGGTTGAAGGGCTGCAGGGAGGGTGATGGCTTATCTTCAGGATGGTCGTGTATATAGATCGGCTTTACCCATCAGTCCTCGCCTGGTTTTTCACAGGTGGGTTGGAATTGTATACTGAAGGCACTGAGAATGAACGCTTTTGCGTGTTTTTATGTCTAGAAAAGAAAAGACTGTTTTAAATGAAGGAAGTGGAGGGGTGATGAACCCTGTTCAGGTTCTCCACAGAAGCCAACAGACAGCGAAGTTGTTAGAAAAAGCGGCTCCCTCGAAACACCGCTTTGCTGGGAGTGACGGATGATTTCGTGGACGTTGACGCTCTTGATATTTTTGCATGCTGGTGTACATACCCCTCAGTCCTTTTGTTTGAAGAGGCTGGTTAATCCAAAAGCTCTCCTTTTCCTTTGGATGTTGTCCGCAGGACAGATTCGGATGTTTTGAATATAAAATATAGCCCCCCGAGGGAAAAAAAAAATCGCCTTTCATAAGAAGGTGCACCTAAGGTGTTTGTTTGTCACTGCAACAGCTTTCGTAGTAGTTTTTGGCTAAAGCTCTTTTGCAATCATTCTGTTTTCCTTGTGTAAAGTAATTTTTTTCAAGTGTATGAGTGTGAATGTGTGTGCCTATGTAAGAAACGATGTGCAAAGCTTGCTTCTTTCGATTTCTTTTTTCCCCCTCAGTTCAACCATGTTTTCGTCTCAGAGTTGTTTTTAAGGAACATTAATCTTTTTGTGCTCTTATGGAAACTCAATGAAACAGTGTGCAAGTTTGAAGAACTGCATCTCTGTCTGTAAAAGATGCTTCTCTCTGGGCACCTTACAGACCTAAATTGCATTACCCAGACACCCTCAGGGACCCTTGACAACACTGCTCTCACTCTTATTCAGGTACTTAATCTATATCGAGGCCTAGCAGTGATCAACTTTAACTATAGTTTATTTCATTAGCCTGTTCCTATGAAAACGAATTACAGCCAAAATTTGATCCGAAACAGTCTGTCTTGCCCTCTACTCATGGAATTACATCTCGTTTTCTAGCCTTACATGTCTCTTTTTGTAACCTCTGGATAGGTTTAGTATGTTCTGAATGTTAGCTGTCTTCTCAGTTCATAACTACTGAGTCTTTGTAAGCACCCTGTTCTCTCTCTGACTTGCGTTAAGTGCCATGGCTTTTGCTCTGTGCAGTAATCAGGAATTGATTATTGTGTTGCTACGAAGCACTAACCTAACAGTGACTTACACCAAGCTAACCTCTTAAAATAAACACGTCAGACAAGTGCACACAACAGTGGTTTGGCTTTAAAATTGTCTTTAAAGCCGTCCACGGTCCTTTACAAATGCTGGTTTAAAAACCAGAGAAGATACAGTAAGCCATCTTCAGGTATCCCTCTGGTTTAAGTGCTAACTTTGTTTTTTTTTCTCCACCAACTGTGGAGCCACACACAACAGAGAAATGTGATGGATCTGCCTTCAGTTCTTCTAAAGCTTCAGGGAAAACCTAGTAACCCTCTCTACAAAGCTAAGCTGACTCTTATGTCACCAAACCTGCGGCTGTGTTCAGGAACGAGGCGAGTCTAACTTGGGTACAAATATCTGCTGGGCAGTTTTCAGTGATGTTGTGCACATTTGTTCTGTGATTTTGTTTTTTAATTTCTGGGTTTTTTTTAAGACAGCCACTCATCTCTGCTGTGATTGGTTGATGCCTCTGCTGGATGTTAAGTGTTTGTGTTGCTTCGCACAGCTTGGCAGATTCCAATGTCTGTTTTATGCTAAGAACTAGTCATGCAAAGCAGTTATTTATTGGCCTGGTCTTGATGACAGGAGTGTAGTATACATATTGCCTAAATTTTGTACCTCTTACAACAATCACATCACTGATGTTTGGTGAGAACTATGTAAAGCTGTATTTCATGTTAGAGCTCTTGCAATTACTTTCTACATTCCTAATGTTGGTTTTGGTAGTAACCTGATTTTGTTGTGATAGAAATAAATCTGATTGGTTTGGAAAAAGGCTTGTAATATTTGGTAGATGCAAGAAGTGTTGTCCAGGGGTTTAGACTTTAGTTTGGAGAGAACAAAAAACCTCTTTTCTTGTTCTTGGTTTTTGTCCTGCTGAGGTTTCTAAGATTTCGTAATCTCACCTCGCTTCTTAACGGGTGGCTGGACGCCCCGAGACGGGGTCTGCTGGGCTTCTTTTTTTGTTTTCCTCTTTTCCACTGAGATTTTGTTTTTTGGTTTGACGATATACCTCATTCCTTCAGTCCAGCGGGCCCTCGGGGGGGGGGGCGCTGTGCCGATGCTCAGGACGCTCAAGCCCCCTTTCACGGTTTGGTCCCACCTGGACTGTACCTCTCATAAACACACATACACACATGCATGCACACTTACATACAGGTTCTCCAAATACCCCGATGGACCTCATTTTTCAATATCTACTGTTTACAGTTTGACTAAGAAACTAATTTAAAATATTTTCTCATATTGTAGTTTAATTTATGTACAATGTACAATTTGTTTTTCATTTGTTTTCATTCTATTTTGTACGTTGTGAGTTGGACTTTTATTCTTCTAGATTTCTGTTATTAATGTCCATGTAAATGAGCACTTAACAAGGATCACAATAATCGGTTTTAGTTTGACTGACACTTTTATTTCCCCCCTTTCTTCCTGTTTTGAATTCAAAATCTGATTTTTTGTTTGGGCTAATGAATAAAAAATCATCTCATAATGTCTGTGATTTTTTTTTATATAAAAAGATTAAAGATGATGATTTGAGTTCCTTTGTTTTTTTGTTTGTTTTTTTACTTTATTTTGCATTGAATATCAGGCGACGCTGATTATATCTGTCTTTGTGCATGTGTAAAATATTTTACTGGTTATGTTATATTCAATTTGGTAAAAAAGGAAGAAAAAAAAGAAAAAAGAAAATTGCCATTTTTGCCACACATTTCAGCTGTAATGTTGTGTAAGGTAGTATTCACTGGATGCTAGAACCTTCTTTTCAAAACCACTATTCTTCTAATAAATTTTGTTGTGAAAATACCTCGAGTCTTGTCTGAGTTTGTGTTTTGTTTCATAGGAACACCATAACCTGCCCGTATGCAAAGTACTGATTCGATGCAACAAGTACCAAGGCTGAGCTTTGATCAATGGACTGTCTTTAAAAATTGCATCACTCTTTTTACAGTTTCAGTATCACAAGTCAGCATCATGCAAATACTGGGAACCACCGTAACCTGCTAGTGACAAAATCCAACACAAGGTTTTCAATGTAGCATCTCATTTCTTTGAAATCCAGTTTCACGACTGTCAACAACTTCCAGCGACCACTCACCAACTGGTAGCAGAACACACACTTTTCCCTAGTGATGAGTGATTGCCAGGGGCCCACTGACCAGTCTCTAGCCCTGCACGAATGGGGCTTTAGCATTCGAGAGCAAGCGTTCACCAACCAGTCAGGAAAACACAGTTTTCCCTCATGACCGGTGGTTACCACAGGTAACTGAAAGGTTTGTAGGCCAGATACCGTACTTGAAACGAGCAACTGGGGACATAAATACATCAGGAAACTCGAATAAAGACAAAACAATTTTCTCATAGGCTTTTGTACAACCTGGATTACTTTTGCAACCCCAGGGAGGAGAGTCTGACCCCTCATCCCTTCCTGGGTTTCAAAGATATTAAAGGTCAAGCACTGCCCCAATGAGAGGAACGTTGAGGCACTTGAACATTGGGGTGTAGATATTACTATACACCATTCATCAGGATGTAATATCAGGATGTATGGCAATAAAAAAAAAAAGAATAAAGTCATGGAGCCATGCATTTTAAGTTTGTCCAACGAAACAAACGTAGGATTTGCAGATGCAAAATTATATAATGGGGGCTCATCTGGGGCATAATTTGGTCCCGTTGGCACTTCATTTCAATTTGTATTTATACAGTGCCAAATCACAACAACAGTCACCTCAAGGTGCTTTATATTGTAAGGTAGACCCTACAATCACATGACCCCCTATGAGCAAACACTTTGGCAACAGTGGGAAGGAAAAACTCCCTATTAACAGGAAGAAACCTCCAGCAGAACCAGGCTTAGGGAGGGGCACTCTCTCATAATGTACACAGGCAATGTGTCTGTAAGTTATCAAATGTCAACTTTAAACACATCTTACAAAAAAAACAAAAAAAACATAACCTGCATGATATCAAGTAAAACTCCAGCATACTATTAGACATATTTTCTGATTACTCTCACACTTGATATATCTACTTGAGGGTTTTACATCAGTGTTATTTTGTTGTATTAGCCAGCAGCCCTGAAGTAGTGAGATGTTAATTCAACCAATAACATTACTTGTATGAATGGGCTCTCTAGCTGCCTCCAGCAGCTGAACAATTACCACCTCTCCGCTTCACATCTTAATCTGCTCTCTAATTCTTTGGCCATGCCCACCTCTTTCTCCTTTTCTACTTTCATTTCAAATGTGACTATCCCCATCTTTATCTCTGGCCTTCTCTGCTGCAGGGCCTAAGAATAGAGGCCTTAGAGGTGGTGGGAGGCAGGAAAAGACAAATAACTTTTCAGGGCACATGAAGTAGGTCACTCTCCTATCAAATATTTATTTCTCACACTATGCCTAAGGCTCCAAAAAGACTCCCTCTTTAAATACTTTATCTGTGTGTGCAAGTGTGTTTTCCTATTTCACTCATGAACACATATATGCCAGCCCTTTATCTGTGGCTCACTGAATCAATATTGTGAAAATTTGGAGGTTCCACGCACTTTAGGAGGTCTGACCTCGTTTTGTTTTGTTCCAGCCTTTATTAAATAGATATTGAAAAATCTTTTCGCCACAGCACCATGCATTGATCAATTTTGGTGTATTTTGCAGTGCACAGGAACTAGGTGTTCAAAATAGGAATAATGAAATAGAAAATAGGGGTAAAATTTTAATAAAACCCCTAACCTCAAGACCGAGTTTATAGCCCTCTATGGATTATTATTCAGATCTTCCAATAAAAGCATTTTGTGTGACCTTCTATCATGAAAATATATAACACATACTTTCAGCTCAAATTACCGCATGCATTGCCTCCATCAATAAGTCAAGCTGAAATTTACACCCATGGTTTTCAAACAGCAGTGACTTTACAGGTGGGTGCCAAAGATTCATGTCACCAAATCATATGTTCACTTCTTTTCATTGAGCAATGCTGCTGTGTAACGGACAGAAATGTGTTGTTGTATAACATCATGATGTCACAGTTAGTTTATTTTTGATATACTGGCGATGTGGTACTGTGCAAAAGTCTTGTGCGAGCACCCAGACTTACTTGTGATTGTAAAAAAGTGAAAATCTTTCAGAAGGTCTTTTTCTGTAAGATTGGATCCCTTTTCACTCATATTCAGTCCAGTCCTTGTAGCTGACCATTTTTGGTTATTACATTACGTAACACCAAACATTCAGGCAAAAAAAGACAATCAAGGAATGAACTAGTGTGGTGTCTGCACATACCAGACAACGTAGAGGAGAAGACACTTTTCTATGTATATGTAACAGTGACAGTTGTGTGGTGTCTCTTGAAGACAACCTAAGTTAATATTTAGTGATGTCACAAGTATGCGCCACTCAGGCCTCATATCTTTACCTCCTTAATTCAAGGTAACGTTACAGGTTGTATGAACACTGCTCGCTTCATGTATACTAAGACAGCAGCCGTTCAAATGAGCCTGGTAAGGTATTCAAGATATTCAAGAAATATTCCATTAATGAAAATGGGACAGACCGACGGCCAACCTGACAACAACTGCTGCAGGGAAATATAAAGATCAGCTTGAAGATGTTTTTCCCCTTATAGTAGGCACTGTCATTTGTGTGTATATATATAGTAGAGAGAGAGAGAGAGAGAGAGAGAGAGAGGATTTATAGAATGATAGATTTTTGCTTACAGTTGATTAATTTGCGGGAAAGCAGCCTCAGTTTGAAAACTTGTATCATGAACTGAGTGACTAACTTTATTTCACCTATTTTCCTTCATTCAAACCTCAGCAAATTCCCAGACTAAGCTGTTAGCAAATGAAGAAGATGAATACAAAGACAAATGTTCTTATTCAGATTAACACAAAAGTCTGTCTAGAAGAAAAGGTCAGAAAGTTTTCAACCCAAACTAGTTCAGTCTAAAGATATCTATATATCTTAGACACCTCTTAGAATGTGTATGCAAAGGATACGGTTTTGGGTACTAGAAGCTTCCAGATTTCTGATTAGCATCTACGTTGGTACTACATGGGTTAGGGTACTACTGACTGATCACAATAAAGGAGGTTTTACCATCATTACTTAAAACCCCAACTACACGCAGCTAAAGAGTCCATGAGAGGGATGAAATTTGATGAAGTCATTGAGAAGCTTGAAGCCATTAGCAATCATGATGCTTTTTGAATTTATCTGCAGTTGACAACAATGGCCTGCAAATAGACATGGAAGTCTTGACCAGGTTATCTGCCAGCTACACTATAAGGCTTGAAAATAACTGAACAGTTCACTCATTTCATCCCTACATTGTTAGTATTAAGGTTGTCCAAGAGTCCCAAGTTTACGTGTAGTTCACTGCAAAACATTATAAAGTAGGGATTAAAAGAAAAAAATGTGGATAAAAATAAATGTTTCGGTTCCTTTGCACAGCTTGGATGATACTAATGTCTTTTTGACATGAGGAACTAGTCATGCAAAGCAGTTTTTTTTATTATTATGTACTTCTGTTATTGTCAGCTTACTGAAAGAGGGTGAAACTAACCACGGTCCAGTCATTGATGACTTTGTTCAGTGGTGTGAGGAGTCTTATCTCCAGCTGAACATATCTAAAACAAAAGACATGGTTGTTGATTTTAGGAAACAACAAAATGGGCAAGCAGTCACTTTAATTAAAGGTCAGAAAATAGAGCAAGTACAATCATATAAATATCTTGGGACCATAATAAATGAAAAACTGAACTTTGATCAAAATTGCAAATCAGTTTGTAAAAAGGGTCACCAGCACCTTTATTGCCTTAGGAAACTTGTTCATTTCCACATTGACCAAAAAATTTTAACTTTGTTTTATCGTTCTTTTATTGAGTCTGTTTTATCCTTTTGTTTGGTGGCATGGTTTGGTCAGACCTCTGTCACAGAGAAAAACTCTCTAAATCAGATAGTGAGATGGTCCAGTCGTCTGATAGGTGAGCCACAGTCTTGTTTAGCCTCCCTGTACTCTAAGCAGGTACAGAGGATGGCTTTATCAATCCTTAAAAATGGTTCCCATCCTCTAAGGGGTGAATTTCAGCTTCTTCCCTCAGGACGGAGGTTTCTATTTCCGAGATGCAGGACAAAGCGTTATAAAAATAGCTTTGTCCCCGTTGCTGTCACTGAATTAAATAAGAACTGTTTTTGATTCGAAATATTAAAGTATGTGTCACAGTGAGTTTTATATATTTACTAGGTATGTGTGTTTTTAAAGGGATGTCAAATGCTGTCATTTTTCTGTAAAGCAAATTTACCTTGCCTTTAGGTATAAATAAAGTTACCTTACCTTACCTTCTTACACCAATGAAACCAACCAGATGTTTGGTGAAAACTATGTAAATATATATTTTGTGCCATATAAGTTCTTCAAATTACTTTCTACATTCCGGTTGTTGGTTTTGTTGTGATAAAAATAGATGTGATTGGTTTTCTGCCTCTGGTTAGCATTGTCACGTGCTTGGAGCTTACGTGTTCTCCGCGTACCTGCATGATTTCTCTGCCAGTACTACAGTTTCCTTCCACTGTTCAACGACACGTTTGGTCATTCTAAACTGGCCGTAGCTGTGAGTGTGAGTGGTTGTTCCCCTCTATTGGTTAGTTCACGATAGACTGGTGACCTGGGTGCACCGTTCACCAGTGACAAACTGGAACAGGCTATGGCCAGGCTTGGGAAAAAGTGATGTCTTTGTTTTGTTTTTTTGCTTGTTTTCTTGTTTTTAAATTATTGTGTTCTTATAGACTAAAAATAAATAAATCAAGATTTATTTAACTGATTGGATCCTGATGAAATGACAATGTTCCTTGAATGTATTTAGGAAATTGCAAACATTTAGAAATAAAATCACTGATACATCTGTTGATTTATTTATTTTTAATTTAAGACAGTTAAAAATGTTAAGTTGCCCAGCCAGAGTTCTTTGCTTACATGTCTTGAATTTTTCTGGTTTCTCAATGACTCTAAGTTTGAAATGCCAACTATTTCATTTAGACTGATATGGCAAAGCAAATTCTGCAAATGATTACACTTGAGAAGCGAAAACTAAGAAAGCTTCTTTTCCAGCAACAAATTACTCGATTGCTAAGCTTGTCTGTTGATATACATACATGAAAAGAAGCACATATTTTATTTCGTACATTTAAACCAGCTGAACTGCCTGCTGTTGCTGGTCTTCCTATTATAAGATGATGGAGCAAAAGTGCAGCAGCAGCAACCTTGTAATAAAAAGCTTTAATGGTTCCTATTGTGTCCTTCACCTCAGAGCATGGCAGAAATGTTCGCTAAAGAAATGTACAAGTAGAAACATTTGATATAAAATATTCTCCTCATTCCGACCTTTACTCCTGAGACATGAACACATTTCCCTCCTCTCGGTCTGTTTTTCATATACACACTGACTGCTGTGAAAATGTCAGAGCCCCCCATCAGAAGCCCCTCCTGCTGTGGTGTGTGGTGGCTGTGCCCAGCAAGGCTCCCCATTACTGATTAATGGAACCACATCAGCACCGTTCAATTAAGACTCAGCACCAGCCCCATGCGGTCGTCTCCCCAGGCCTGTCTGAGCCGCGTTTAGCTGTGACACACCAAGGATGGCGGCTCCTAACAAGCTCCATACAGAAACTGATGTGCAGCGGAGGGTGAAGAGCCATAACTTACATTACTGTTAACCTACTTTTCAAAATGTTGTTTTATGCCTGTGTGCAGTTCCTTGGCTTGTCTTTGTGTATGAAAGATGATATACAAATAAACTTGCCAGGTTTCCCACAAACCATACATGTGGCATGAATTATCGATATAAATTTCGGCTAGTCGTTGCAAAAACATCTGATCATGTGATCAAATAACTCATGTGACGGAAAATGTTTGTTGGCACCAGATGTAAGAAACTCGTCCTTTTCTGAGTCTTTAATGATAATTTGAATATGTTAGTGATTATTAGATACAATAGATTTAAACAATCATTATGACATCACCACCGGTTCAGGGGGACAGTGAGACAATGGTAATTTTGACTACAGTGACTGAGGGTTGATGCACTTAACTGGGGATAACATTTATTGGATAACCTCAGATCTAATTAATTAATTGTGCAACTGTCACAGCTTTATTCAAAAATTAAAATCTGTGCTGGATTATTTTGTGTTTCACAGACATGGCTTTTAGGTTTTGTTGATCTGCTGCAGCAATGTTTTCTCTGGCCTGCCACTTATGGTTTTGCTCAGTTCTTCAAACCTTTTAAAGACACAATGCACACCTGAGATATGCCAAGTTTTTGTCTAATAGCTCTTTGGGAATCACATTATTGGTGCAGAAATATAATTTGATATCTGTCAAACTGTGGTCTTTTCCTAGATTCAACTAAAGAAATGGAAACAAATTATGTTTTTTAACAAAGTGCTTAAAGGCACAATTTAACATTGGTTTTTTTTTTGCTAAACTGTCTGTTACGTGCTCCTCAGCTGTCTGTAAAAAAGAGGCCAGCCACCCTTTAGCAAAAGCTCATTTTCGCCTCTTGTATCCACGATCTCGTGTTTTTGGTCACTACCCAAAGCTTGTGGCTATAGGTGAGGGTAGAGAGGGTAGAAGTAGAGCTTTGCTTTTATGCTCAGCTCTCTCTTCACTATGATGGACCAGTACAGCATCTGCATGACTGCAGCCACTGCTAACCCTAACCATAGAGATAGCGTGAGGAGTTCAGTCATCTGAGAGAGGTGCAGAGCAGGGCCACTACTAGTTTTAGCATCTGACCAGGATGCCTCCTGGATATCTCCTGGGTGTTCTGGGCATGTCTTACTGGAAAGACCCAGGACCAAGGTCTTTCCTCATCCAGCTCATCTGGAGTTGGCTGGGGAGAGGGAGTCCTGAGCTATTCTGCTCTGGACCCGGAGCATGGATAAGGGCAGAAAATGGATGAATGGATGGTCTGTTATGTGTAGACAAAACACTGGTCCATCCCTTGATATAGGCAGATGTTTTATGCTTGAGTGATTCATAGTTGGTTAACACTGTTGCCTCATAGCAAGAAGGTTCTGGATTTGAATCCTCCATCTGGCCATGGCCTTTCTGTCTGGACTTTGCATGTTCTCCCACAGTCCAAAGACATTCAGTTGGTAGGGTTAGCTTAATTGGTCATTCTAAATTGCACATAGGTGGGAATGTGAGTGCGAAAGGTTGTCTGAATCTCTGTGTTAGACCTGGGGCTTGTCCAGGGTGTACCCCACCTGTTGCCCTATGGCAGCTGGGATAGACTCCAGCCATCCTGAGACTCTAAATTGGATAAGTAGAACAAAATGATAGGATGTGCGATTGATAAGGCAGTTTTAAATGGTTTAACAAACCAACAAAAAAAAGCCTAGAGAACCATTTGTTCTCCAAGACCACTTCAAAAAATATAAGAAATTCTGGCTTCCTGGAAGCAGATGGATATAAAGATATGAAGGCTCAGACATTCTCGGACGTAAGTTATTTTAGACTGTGCTTGTGGCTTTCTTTATGCAGCTGTAAACAGTATAACTACATGAAAAAAGCAAAGCATCATAGATCAACTTTAATTAAGAGAAAAACACCAAACATCTTTCTATAAGTCACACAAAGACCAGACATAGAGGTTACTGCTTTCATGTGTGCTAGACACTTATTCATATTCACCCAGAAAGTACATCATTGTTTGCATGGCGTCTTTCAGCAGATTTCCTTGTCCTCCATAATAAACCTTTTTATGCAATTTGCCCGTTGCATTTACAGTATAACAGCACTTCAGCAACATGCAGGATAAGCTCACAAAGCTAACAACAGATAACAAAGCTCCCACAAGTCACACAAGGACTATAATTATAGTTGGTTTGTTTCTTTATTTATTTATTAATCAGCACAGCATAAGGATCATCTCCAACTGCAGTGAACCGATTTTTTTTTTTCATTAAGTACTACTGCTCTATATTAATAAAAAATATGCTGATAAAAAAAGTCTGCTGTCCACCTCCTCTCAACATCGCGACAGTCTCTGTCAGCATAAAGATACAAAAAGAAGAAGCTCCCCGCCACAACAGAGGAGACTAGCCTTTACTGCTATTACGGTATCATACACTGTATAACCCATCAGACACAACAGCACAACACTTTGGCCTTGTAAATGGTTGCAATGGCTGTTGGCATATAAGTCTCAATACAGGATTTAATCAACCCAGTGAACACAGTGAAGTACAATTTAATGCTTCTTTGTACGGAAGGACAGATTTAAAACACACTGCAAAAGCAGCCCATGTGGTTTTAAAGGTAAAGGTATTCTGCAGAGGCTGAGATTTCAGTCTGACTGAAGCTCACATTTAATTTTTGAAAACCACAAAAAGAAAAAAAAATCGTGGGTAAAAAAACCTTCAAATGATTATTGAACAAGTATTTCAAAAGAAAGACAAAAAGTGTTTTCTGCATTTTCTGTATGATTATGTTCTTTCTCCAATCATATTCAAGCCCCTGAAAACAGGAGTTAGCTCTGTGTTAAGAAATGCACTCATTCCTTTAAATGGGAGCAGGATTTAGTTTTTATGTCACAGTAAAAACGTGTTTATTTTGCTGCTGCTGACCATGTTTTAGTCATGTTTTCACTGTTTTATTCTGTGTTCATTAATGTAAGAATCAGTTCAAAATGATCAGGAAAGAAGAAGAAAATTGATCCGCATCCCACCCTAAACCCACACCTACATTCACACAGACAGTTTGCGTCAAAGTCATGCAAACAATAAAGTCCCCCCCCAACTCTAGCTAATTTCACATGCAGAGTTTGAATTTTTTTTTTTAACTCAAAGTGCTTTTTTTCAAATGAACTATAATGTATTTTAGTAAAAGTCTATTAATAGAAACAACATGAAAACACTTTAGGAATGTGAAGGTCTGAGTGAAGATCACTCTATTGATCAGTGCTTGGCTTTACACACTTTTCTAGTGAATTTCAGCTCATTGTTTAACTGTTTGGCCAAAACTTTTTTTTTTCACCATTTCTTGACTTTTTATCAATAACAGTTTAAAAATCTTGTCCAACTTTTTAAATTTAATTTAGTTAAAAATGATGATTAGATGCTACTTGCTTCTGTCTCCAAATAACCAAATAAAGCAGATATAGCTTTTGTCAGATTTGCTCTTCTGTGAAACTTTATTCATTTTAGGATGCTAAAAAACATTTTCAAATCAGAAGTCATAAAATGTCTCACAGTCAAAGACAAAAAAAATGACCAGACACAGAATGTAGGAAAAGAATGCACCGTGTGTTTCTTTGAGTTCTTTGAGCGTGAACTTTCTTGCTTCAGTATTGGAAGGCCACAGCTGAACCGAAGACAACGTAGCTGTCGTCTGCAGCTTTCGTGGATCTTTACATGTTGACAGAAAGACTGAAACACACGCAGAAACCCTTCACAACCTCCATTTGATTGGATTTACTACAGCTCCTCAACAATTTGGCCATGACACAAAAAAAATTTCTTTTCACTTTCAGAGAAAGAAATGAAAACATCTCAATCACAACTTAATTTGACACAGAAGAAAGAGCAAATGCTCAGCAAGGTCAAACCTAATTGAAAGTGATTGAAACCCTTTTCTATAGGGGACTGATAGCAACCTTTGCAGTTATTTCACTTTTCTTTCTCTTTCTGTTACAGGAGCTCCTCCCAGGTCACCTTGATAGTTTAGAAACCTTCTTTTAGCAGCTGCCTGAAATATTGGGATTGCCTCTGGCGCTCTCAACCCCCACCATATCCCTCTTTTATCTTCCCCTCAACCCCCCAACCTGCTTTAATTTCTCATTTCCTCCCACTTTCTCTTTTTCGCACATTTTTATTTTATTTTATATATATTTTTTGCTTTATCCTCAGTTTCCATTTCCTACTTAGTCATCTTCTCTCTTTCCTCTCTTTACTATGATTACACTCGCAGCATCTTAAAGATGCCATAGCCACAGGGTGCTTGTGTGTGTGTGTGTGTGTGTGTGTGTGTGTGTGTGTGTGTGTGTGTGTGTGTGTTTGTTTCAAGCTACTGGCTTCATGAGGTTATACAGCAGATCCAATGGGCACCTTGAGACCACTAACCATGATCATATCAATAAAAGGGCATCTGCTCTATGGCAAAAAGGCGAGTGAAAGAGAAGAGAAGGAAAAACAGAATGTGTGTGTGTGTGTGCGTGAGTGTGTGTGTGTGTGTGGATGGGGGAGGAAAAACACAAGGAGAAGAAGGGAGGAGGGGAGTGAACAAAGAAGAAAAGAGCATATGTAGAGAACAGAGAAAGGAAAGGAGATGATGGGGGAGAAAGATGAACAAAAGGCAGCAGGACACAAGTGAAAAAAGAGTGATCATCAGAGTGTGTGTTGAGAAAAAGACCAGAGAAAGAGAGCATAGATGAAAACATAGAAGGATAAGGAAGAGGACAGAGAAAGTAAGAGGTGGACATATATGGTAGAAGCACTGAAGACAGTGAATAGAACTGAAAACAAAAGTGTGAATCGTAAATAAATGAATACAGGAGGACTCGGGAGAAGACAAATAGAAACTAAAAAACAGAAAACACAACATGTCGTGGTGAAAATAAGAAAAAAATAGAGAAATATAAAAATAACTTTAAAATATCTGGAGGAGTAATGATTAAAAAAACAACAAATGGGAGGATATAAATGAAAAAGAACGGACCAAAAATAAAAATGATATAAGTAAAGGGAAGAGTGGAAAGCAAAGAGAAACTAAAAGTGGGAGAAGATGAGAACAAGAAGAGGGATGAAGTGGAGACAAATAAAGAAGTTCATTCAATGGTAGTCAGAATGAGTGAGGAGGGGGAGAGAGAGGATGTAGTGATGTGAAAGATGAGGAGGAGAAATAAGAGAAGAGAGGAGCAAAAGAGCAAGGACATCAGAGAGGAGATAGAAAACAAAAACAAGGAGAAGTGGATGAAGAGTGGAGAGAAAAATGAAATGTACGTGTAAGAAGAGCTGAGAGGATGAATCAATAAGATGAGAGGAAACAAGAGACGGGAGGAGAAGAGAAGAAAAAAGGAGAGGATCCAAGAAGTGATGAAGGGAGGAGGCGAAATGAGGAGAGGAAATGAGAGAACAAGAGGCAAAATGAGATGACACGAGAAGAGAGGAGACAACAGTTGACAGAAAGAGAAAAGGAGATGAGGGCCCACAAGCGAAGAAAAGAGGAGAGGAAACAAGGACACGTCAGAGGAAAAGAAAGCAGAAAAGAGCAAAGCCAAACAAGAATGAAGGAAGGGAGGTGAGAGATGAAGGAAGCGAGAACCAGAGGAGGTAAAACATATGGGCTGAAAACAAGGGGAAAACAGGAAAAACAAGAGGAAAGGAAATCAGGACACACAGGGGCAAAGGAAACACCAGGGCAGAATTAAGGGCAGAAAAGGGGAAGTAAGCAAGGAAGAACAGGAAATGAGAAAAAAAATGAGAGGAGGGAAAGGAGGAGGGAAAAGCAGATAAGAGGAGACAAGAGGGTCCATCCGGAGAGTGTGTTACACACAGGTAGTCCTGTGCAGGTGAGAACAACTTACTGCCCCCTGCTGCTGTCGGGCAGCATTAAACAGGTTTCTTTGATTGCTTAAAGAGTCGATATTAACTTTCAAAATAAGTCAATGTGCTCATTTAAAAAGCCAGTGAATTTTAAAGCATGAAGGTTAAGATAAGCTAACACATGACAATAAGTACTTTAATGAATACATTATTACATTTTTGTCTTGTTCTGTTGTGTTTTCCTTTGTTGACTGCTAAAATTTCGTAAACTGCTACATTCATAAAAAAATAAAGATTCATGTATTTTGCATGTATTACAAAACACTGAAACAACATGTTAGTAAAATTCACCAACACCAACTTCAGTTTGAATTCTGATCAAACTTGCACTTTTGCACAAATTTGCAGTTTTCTTTCTAAACTGTCTAGTATTTGAATAAAAGCAGAAAAATGTCTATAAAAAAGTACATTCAAAGAAAGATGTTTCATGCTTCAATGTGAAAAGGTTGAAGAATACTAGCAGCTCATTCAGTTCTCAGACTTTGTCCTAGAATAATAATAACGATTTAAATGGAAACACAGTTACATTTTCAGTTAATTCAGAGTGCTCACAAAACAAAACAGGGATCAAACAAAAGAACGTTTCCTAAAGATGAAAAATGGCAAAAGTTATATATGATTAAAAAAAAATACTGCTCTATATTGGCTCTTTTTAAGTCCAATCATAGCTTGGTCGTCTGTCAAAAGCTTACAAAAGGACCTTGAGTCTTTTTTTAAAGTACTGTGAACAGGAAAGAACAGAAATGAACTTTCACACTCAACATAAAAGCAATAATTTTGCGATCACACATTCGCATAATAAAGAATTTGCAGTCAAGAAGCAACAGACAGGATTTAAATAAGTTATGCCAATGCCAAATGTCAGATATTCTTTGAGAAGTAACCTGATACTGTGTATCTGAGAACACAGCCCTGAGTGGCACGAACTGGACCACCGCCTACAGAGCTGATCAATATTTCAATCTATGTGTTCAGTCTTAATTCATTATTGAAACCCTCACACCAGGGCTGTGTTTACTCTCATTTCACAGCCCTTCACTTTTTGACTATATTAATTTGTTTAATTTCTGCATGCCTAGAGATGCTCTAAAGAAATTTCAGCTTAAAGGTAAAATTGAGGTTTATATTAAGACAGCATGAATCAAATGTTAATAAGGACAATTTAAGGTTTTTAGTAAAACACTTTGGTTACCTTGCTTTTGCTTTCTTGAAAAGCTGGCTATGGAAGAATTTATTCACTCGTTCTTTAAAATATGCAATGTGCAGTGTGCCTGTTTTCCAGAGGACCAGCACTACCGCCTTCTTTGTTTGTGCAAACTGCTTCCTTGATTTAATTTCCTTGAGAGATTGAATTAATTTTCATTTTTCCTTTGTGTTTTACCAACATGAATTCCTCTCTCTGGGAAAAGATGCAGGCGCTGTGAATTACTTTGCACAAAGATCCTCATACACGATGTAGTTTTGCTAATGCAACACCACCTCAGTTCTTCTTGATGTGATCAGCTGTATCTGACAATCATCCTACCGTCTGTTCGTTGCACCGCATGTGTCATTTTTGGCTCTTTGTGTGCAGCAGATTGGTGGTGTGAGAAGATGTGGAGGCTTTATTGGAATTGGGGGGTTGGGAAGGTGCTGCTGCTGCAGTGACTCAATCCTCCTATAAAGACCCAAAGAGCCAGAGGAGAATAGAGGAGTCAGTGGAGAGAAGAGGAGAGGGGGAAGGGTTAAAAATGGCAGTGACGAAAGGTTGAGAAGAGGGGGGCAGCTGGATGGTTTGCAGAGGTGGAGGTAGGGGCAACGGAGATATGCAGCAGGTTTCAGAGTGTGTGTATTTCTGCGTGTGTGCGCGCTGGGGGAGGAGAGGCTCTGTCAAAGCCGATGGGGGTATATATTATGTTTTATGGCTACGAAGGGATGCATAAATCACAGTTTCATTAAACGGCTTTGGTCTCCGAATGCTAACTCCTCCCCCAACTCCCACCCAAAGGGATATCCCTCTTCTGCGTCTATCCGTCATTCCTCAAAAGCAGCCACCCATCCTCCCTCGTCGCTCCATCTACCGTTCTTCTTCTTTTCCAACCCCTTTCGCTCTCAGCCTTTCCACCACTCTCTCATCCTCTCTTCCCCTGTCTCCATGAGCAGCCATCAACCATCCACTCAGTCTGAATGGAGGATAGCCATGGCACAGTGAGGTCAAAGGTCAAAACAACAAGAAGAAAAAGAAATGTGATAGCCAGTGTCAAGTTTAACGAGAATGGAAAAGAAGGAAGGAGAAACAACTCTTTATTTAAATAAATAGGAAAGAGACGCATTACTCGTTGTCTCTGTTTAGGCGAGACAACAGAAACCATAACATCAAAATTCCCATGAATCATGTGAGGTTGGTTTTCTTAAATGCAAACGTTTTTCTACAGGCTACAAATGATACAGACACAACATCCTCTCCAACATATAAAAATACTATGACAAAAACGAATGCATTATAAGATTATTATAATATATATTACAATCTGTTAGGTTGTTACTGTATGTAGATGTGCTACAGTTATAACAATAACGATAACAATAAAAGCTACATTAGTTCAATTCTGGACCTTTATGAACATTTTGAATCAAAGGCTAAAATTCAAACCATGTTAAAACTAATATAAGTTTTAGTTTCACATCTATATAAATAACATGACATCATATATAAAAGCTACATTGTCTGTGTGGCATTCCTATGGTACGTTCACTGGTTCGGACCAAATTGGAGAGGGAGTGTTTGATTCCAAAAAGCAGGCTGCATCGCTGGATAATGACGTTCAATACAACAGGACGACTTCTTCTTGTTGGAAGCATCTTCCAATGACAAGCACACACACATACAGGTTTTTGTACTTCTACACATGTAAGGATCCTCCTTCACACAATAACACCTTCTGTAAGGCCTTAACCTTAACTCTCCACACGCCAAACATTTCCAGTCAACATGATATCAGGACAGATTCCACATGTCACGTATTTAACTTTTCGGGTGTCATTTTGCTTCACTAAATGACACGAGGAAGCGCCAGGGTTAAGGTCAGGGTGTGGTTGTCAATCATGGTGTGAACTGATGTGCGAAAAGCAAAAAATGCATAGTGATAACACATTAAATTATCATGGTATTTCATGACACCAAGCTGTTCCAGCTGGCTGGATATCATTTTAAATTTTTAAATACTTTTGCCAGTATAGGAGTATTCCACCTAAACAAAGACAATTTCCGAAAACAAATGTAATTGCTAATGTTTCAGTCCATGTATTAAAAACTATACACAACCAACCAAGTATTCCTTTCCTTTTTTGTTCAGTACAACATGTTGCTAAAGAATTTGGTTTTAATTGTCCAATTTGTTACAGTCAAGATCAAATCTAAAAATTACGTTATTGCTGCAAGGAAAAGTAGAGGAAATTTCAGCAAAAATTGGAAATATTTTGTTGAGGAATTGATATGTTTCTTTGTTGGGCTATTATGACATTAGAAAGCAACACTTTGGGCTGTGGTGAATTCTGAAAGCCTTACTAAGCTGAGAAATTTAGGCAAATGATAATTCATCATTATTATTATTAAAAATAATTATTATAGTAGTAGGTGCAATGCATCTTAGACTGCTCTAACTGCTTTAGCAGAAAAATAATCAACAATTACTTTCAAGTTTCACTGTCATGGATTATGTGACGGAAACAAATTATCAAAAATTTCAAAGAATTTTCATGTATTTTGTAAATTAATAGCCTGGGAATAGGAAGTTTGCTCAAATTAAGCATAAATTTAAGAGCAAAGTATTCTTTAATGCAGAGTTTCACAACTCTGAGATTTAATCCCCAGCTCTAACCTCAACCCTGCCTAACCCTAAATAAAGTCTTAACCTTCAATCAGCCCTTTAAATTCGCAAAGTGCAATGTCCTCACTTTAAAGAGATTTTAAGAGGTCCTCACAAATGAGAAGAACAAGAACACACACACACACACACACACACACACACACACACACACACACACACACACACACATACTGCTGGTCTAAACTGTGAAAATGTGAGTCTGGTAAGCAGCAAAGTGAATACATCACACACTAACTAATGCCTCTGTCACCTTTAACCTCTAGTGTGTGTTCATGTCAAGAAATGGAGCAAGATGACCTTCGACATCATTGTGGATTTAAGATTGAAGACGACAGTTTCTTACCGGACTGCTTTCAAAAAGTAGGTGGGTACTTCGGATTATTTTATTTACCAATTTAAACAACAATGAGTTTGCTGCCATCTTTGCCATCTGCATTACCAACGGGACACATGTATCAACAGAAATGTTTGTTACTTTTTGGTGTGTTTGCACGTGTGAACACACACACACACACACACACACACACATATATATATATATATATATATATATATATTAGGGGTGCAACGATATTCGTATCGATATTGAACCGTTCGATACAGTGCTTTCGGTTCGGTACGCATATGTATCGAACAATACAAAATTTGTAATTTATTTTATCAACTTTCGTTCTGACGATGCTGTCTGTGTTGAGCGCTCAGTGAATCTGCGTTCGACTACTCCGCCTAGGGTCGACAGTGCAGCCTAGGCGGAGTAGTCGAACGCAGATTCACTGAGCGCTCAACACAGACAGCATCGTCAGAAGGAAGAGCGCAGGGCAAGCTAGCGAGACAGAAGTTAAGCTCTCCTTACAACATGGACCTCCCCCACCCTCATTCAGATCTGGCGTTTGGAATTGTTTTGGTTTTCATGTGACGTATGACCCTGAAGGTAAGCCAGTCATGGACTAAAGTAAAACAGTATGTTGGATGTGCCATGCAATGCTCAATTACATGGGTGGGAACTAGTGTGTTAGCGCAGTTAGCTCGTTAACGTGTTGGCCGTCTAGCCCCATGCACGGGCGATCGGCAGTAGCTCGTTAACGGAGATTTGCCGTGTTGTGGCGTTAAGGTCATTTCAACGAGATTAACCTGAAAGCACTAGTGGGAACACAACAAATATGACTGCACATTTACGCCGACATCATCCTAGTGCAAAGACAAGTGGAAGCAGAAAAAAAACAAGCAAGCATGCTACTAACTTTAGCCGAGTCATTTAGACAGCTGTTTAATATATGCTGCTGAGAATATAGCCCAGAAGAAGCGGATAGTATAGCAGTATATACAGAGGCAGAGACATTTCTCTGTAATAAACTCTCTTTTCCAAAGATGAGTGATTCCTCAATCAGATACAGGGCTTGCAATATCGCTAGCCCAACGTCCTGGAGCTAGCGATTTTTTTCAGTCGGGGTACCAAAATCTATCTCTGCCCTGCCCCTCGGGCTATTGTAGGAAGGAAAAATATATGTCAATGCTTTTGCATTCGTTCGGAAATGTAGCTGGGTAATTATGTCATTGTCATCGGTGAGCCACTGTCAATATGTGACATATTGAAATCGCGTTTGAATTTGCGCTTGTTTTTTTGCTTTCACTTTGCAATCGTGCGAACTGTGTATAGAGAGCGACAGCACTGATCTGTGAGTGATGATAATTTGCGCACCAATTCCTCTGACATCGTCTTATTAATTGTTAGCTTACTATCAAACATGACAAGTGAAATCTCCCGCAGCTTAAACATGTGAGAGGTTGATCGCGCAGAGAATCGCTGAGCTTATGTGAGTGCGCGTGTAAAAGCAGCAGGATTTATATTTGACTACGATGACCTGGATGACTGAGAACCTTCACAGACAGATATATATTTCAGTTCTGCTGAGCCAAATAAGACAGGTCAGGGTGAAGAAGTGACAGCCAAAGAAAAGCTTACCACAAAACGGAGAAGTTATGACAAATCAGACTATAAGGCAAAAAGAAAGTGCAGCTTTATGGTTTCATGGACAAAAGAATTTCTGTGGCTGCAATATGACGAGCTAAATAACCAGGGCTGCACATAAGTGGTCCGCAGGTGCGCATTCGCTGTCAAAATAAAAAACATGCACAAGGGTTAGGGTTAAATTTAAAAACTGTACTTTTGAGTTAAAATATATATTTATAATTTTAATAAATGACAAATTAAAAAGGCATGAAAATTTTTTTTGTATCGAAAAAATATCGAACCGTGACACCAAAGTATCGAACCGAACCGTGAATTTTGTGTATCGTTGCACCCCTAACATATATATATATATATATATATATATATGTATATATATATATATATATATATATATGTATATATATATATATATATATATATATATATATGTATATATATATATATATATATATATATATATATATATATATATATATAGTGTGTTTGTTTTTTGTTCTTGAATTCGACATAGAAACGTGTTGTGATTAATCGTAATTTTTTGTGAAATGTAATTTTGTGAAATGAGAATGTTAGTATTGTGCAGTATTTCAAAAAAATTTTCTTGACAAGATAAATCTGAAGACCATATATTGAAGCACTATAGAGTTATATATCCAAAGCCACAAATAAACGCCTGTTTTATTAGCATTAGTGTTATTTAGTATTTTTTAAAAAGCTTTTGCTATAAAGTGTCTAGTGATCCTGTCAATCAATTGTTATAGGTGATATTATTCAGATGATTGACGTTTGATAGTTTTGTAAATTTAGATGCCAGACTGAAGTGGAAATTTGCACAGCTCTTACATATAAATTAAATAACTGCACTTGACCATAAAAAGGTCAAATTTGTGCTTATTTTCCTAAATTGAGACTACTTTGAAAGGAAACAGATTGATATGACAGAAGACTGAGCTTTAGTGAAGAAATAACTGAGCATTTTTCTGAGTTTATGCTTGATGGCAGGTTGAGAATTTCAGTAGTAGATCATCGTAAAAAGTTCTGTAACAACGTGATATTGTAAGATAATTAAATCTGGTTTGGTAGATGTTTTGCATTGCTGAAAAAATGGAGTAATTCTCTCATCAATTTTGAATGTCAAAGCTTCTTTATTGTAAATGGGTCCTGAAATAATTAGCGCCTTTACTTCCTCCAACAAATCACTGTTTGCTGTTGCGATTTTTGGGGTAACCAAGAGAAGGCATACAGAGGCTTCTCACCACACAAGTATGACTAATGAGCTGGAGTTTGGTAGTTAGAGAAGGTTCTCCTACAGCAGGTGAAGAAAAGGAAGTTGATGATGATGAGGTCGACTCGTTGATTTCATGTCTCGAAAGGGAAGAAGTGTCTTATGTTACAAAACTGCATCTGAGCACAAAACACCAAAAAATGTCTGTTTTTCAGTGAAACAAATCCTACAGTGTGTGTACCTGTTTAGCTTGGTGTGTGTCTGCTGTGATTGAAACTATGTGTCTGGATGTGTGCGTGTGTGCACCACTGGTACTACACACACTCCTTGCAGCCACATTCCACAGGCTTCTCCACGTCCTGCGTAAACGAGGTGCCGTCGTCGCATTCGAAGGTGAGCCGCCGGCGTCGCACCCTCAGAGGAGCGCAGCAGGAGGCGGCGCTGATGTCCGGCTTCGCTGTCGTTTGGCAGCGACCTTGACATTCAACCCAGGAAAAAGGTTTTGACGTCTGGCAGAGGATGGTGCCACGCTGCAGCCGGTGGTAATCCCTGACTGGCTCGCCTCGACATGGGGACTCTGTGGGAGGTAGCACAGGCAGATGGATAAAAGAGGGTCCAACTGTGTTTCCATAAGGTAAAGATGAAAAATATTTGACCTTTTGCGTGATCAAACTTTTAAATTTGAACTTTTTCTTAAAGTGTGAGACACAAATAAAAAAATGAAAAATGCAAAAAACTGAAGAGTGGCCAAACTAACTATTAACAGAAATCATTTTTTTAGTGTTTCATAGTGTTTAACTCATCTGTCTTTGATTAAAAGAAACTACCGTCTTTCTACTGCACAGAAACTACCATCTGAGACCATAAACACAGTTTATGGTAGTTTGACGTGTGAGCGATTACACTATGTTATTCATTTAGTAAATTATGATTCACAGAATGAGTCAAGAGAAACAGTGGTAGAGAAATAGGTTATGCTTTGAACTGGGTCCACCCTGTAAAGGACAAGTTGCTACCTGTAAGCGTGCAGCATCCCTCAGTTTTTTCTCACCCAGCTCTCTTGTCAGGTCCAGTTTCTAATGACCACAGTCTCTGGGGTTCTTTCTTAAAATAAGCTCTATAACAAATTTGTTCTATAAATATCTTGCAGATTTCTGCGATGTTTAATTTTGAAGCTGTGAAATTTTATTTGTGAATCAGTATAATTGTCTTTAATTCTCATTTGAATCCTTTATTACGGTAAGACTTTCTAATTTGTGTTGTGACATCTGAAATCTTTTTAACTATTTATTTGTAACAGTGCAGCTGAGCAGACAGGCGAGCAAAGCGAGAGAGCCGGGGAAACAACATGCAGGAAAAACCTGGGATACTTCAGCATATGGTTGCATGCTCAGCCCGGTGAGCTATACTGGCCTTTTTATTTTGGAAGCACTTTGAGACTATGGCTGTCACATGAAATATATATAATGATAAGTAAAAACTTAACTTTTAAAATATCAAGTAGAGTATAATTTAATACCCATGAAATCATGATACATGTTTTAAAGGCTGGCATTATTTTCTTAAATACATAAACCTCTCAGCACCCTGTAACAATTTCAAATACCGACTGCTCATCCCGACTCACCTATATCACAGCTCTCTCCAGTGTACCCCTGCTCACAGATGCACCTTTCTCCATCCTCTGTCGTCTGACACTGGCCATGCAGACACTTCAGACCCCGGCATGAGCCCGTGGGCTCCTTCTGGAGGTTACACAGTGCACCGTAATATCCCTCCTCGCAGTCACAGCGGTATGTTTCTGCATCCAGCACCACGCACACACCCTTCACACACCTGGAATTAAAAGAAGCAGATGAGGAAAAGAATCAGTATTAAAAAAGGATTTTATAAATGTTACAAAAACCACTTTGAGTAATGAGTGAAGACATTTGGAAGCACACGTCCTGTACTAAGCACGTAACATGCCACGATAAGTGCTGCTCACTTGCTGCCTTCACAGGGGTTGGCACCAGCTGCTAGAGTGACAACATCCACTCTAGTAAGACCTCCTGTTACTGGCTGGTCACAGTGTTGTCCTGTCCAACCTTGCTGGCAGTGGCACTGAGGGCCCTGTGAGAGAGAAGACATCTGTGCTTTACTCGTTTTCTACGAAACTGCAGTTCTTTAATACACTATGTTGAGTTCGATACAATTTTATTCATACAGAATCACATCAGAACCACAGTTGCCTCAAGGCCTTTTATATTGTAAGGTAGAGACCCTACAATAACAGAGAAAACTCCAATGATTAAACAACCTCCTACAAACAAGGACTTGGCAACCGTGGGAAGGAAAAACTCCCTTCACAGTTCAGGGAGGGGCAGCCATCTGCAGCAACTCGTTGGGGATAATGGGAGGAAGACAGGACAAATAAAAAACTGTGTGTATAACCTAATTTATATTAGCTCAGTAATAGCTTGATTACACCCAGAAGCACTGAGCTAGCATTCATTCATTCAGGAAAACAGGAAATTTAAAAGTGATCTGGAAACTAGAGCTAAATTAAATCATAATCACACTGTGACACTTTGACAACATTCTTTGTAAATTACATGTTTGTCTCCTAATTTATGTAAAAAATATGCTTTAATTTAACATCTATGCCATTATTACGTTTGCAAGAGGTTTCACTGCTGACAGTGTGTTGCTACCTGTGGACCGTTGGGTTGGCAGATGCCGTGCAGGCAGTAGAGTTTGCGACAGGCTTTGCAGCCCGGCACCACCCCCAGCTTCATGTGGCTGCGAGTGAAGTCCTGCAGCTCGTGGTTGATATAAAGGTTCCTGATGCAGCCGTGGAAGCTTGACATGTTGAGGGTCTGAGAGGAGAGACCCAGAGAGGCTGGCATCACTTCCTCAGGCATACCTGGACAGACAGAAAATCAATTGGTTATGTCAGAATATTCCACAAAACTGTGGAGCATGAATACAAAGGTTCATGTCTGAACTGAGGTGTGAAGCCCTGGTCCTACCTCCCACATACAGACGGGCCTCCCCTGTTGCTGGACGACTTCCTCCCTGACTGTCCAGTGTTGTTGGCTCTCCTCCATCCACTGACAGGTTCACCATCCGATTAAAGGTCACCAGCTCTAGCGTGTGGAAATGCCCATCGTTGACAGTCTCTGTGCTATTATGGAGGAGGCAACAACATTGCATTATGTTTTAGGCACTATGTAAAAATGTAACTGAGCGGAAGGACAGTGGAGCAGCTACGTCTTTTTGTCAGTGACTGTTTCCACTTTGATTTTTGCTGGTATTATTCAAATGAATAACAACTTGTCTTTCTTTCTCTTTTAGATACTAATGATCAGTCTAACCTTTAATCCAGGAAGCTGGTGAACTAATGTACAGTGCCCTAAACTAAACATTTGCCTCGTGGAAGTGGGGCCTGTCCCTGCATTCGCTGGATGAGTAACTTCAAGACTTTTCCATTTGGATGTTCAAAAAGAGGAAAAGAGTTGTGTAATAATTTGTGCATATTAACCAAATCCAAAATCGGCCTGGTGACTGTTAAGAGCTTTAAACTCAAAGATGATTACTAGAGCAACTAAAAAAATATCAACAACAACTCTGGCCTCAGCCTATTCCCTGAACATTGATGATGACTAACATGCCAGTCAGTTTATAATGGCCATGAAAGGTTGCTATCATGCAGGCAGAGAAGAGGCCTGTCTTATCTGTAAAGGCAGATCGTTCCACAGTTTTGGAGCTGCTACAGCAAAAGTTTCCACTCAGTCCTGGGTACATTCAGGAATAGCCGATCAGCTGACCTGAGAGAGCGGTTGGGTGTATAAATCTGTAGCAGCTCAGAAAGATAAGATGGGGCTAGGCCATGGAGGGCTTTAAAAGCAAATAAAAGAAATTTCAAATGAATCCTTAAAGAAATGGGCAGCCAGTGAAGTGAAGCTAAAATAGGGGAGATGTGCGCAAACTTTCCAGTGCCAGTTAAAAGACGCGCTGCAGCATTTTGCACCCTCTGTAGATGAGTAATGTATGAAGCACTGATCCCTATATAAAGTGCATTACAGTAATCCAGCCGAGTGCTAACAAAGGCGTGGATTAATAAGGTAAACTTAACTCAAACCAGAACACGAATAGAAAACAAAATACAATGACCCAGTGTTAGACACTAACACTATCCCTATATCATTTTCTTTGTCTCTAATTTTAGTCACTTGTTACATTTTTTTCCAGTTTTCTCATCGCTCTTCTCTTCTCAAGTCTTTATCTGTTCGTTTCTTTTTTTACATCTTGGTCCCAAAGCCCTCTCGTCTGCAGCTGCACATCACACAGATTTGCCCAAAGCACGTGTGTGCGGGAGGCTGCCAGCTGGCCGTGCCTCCTCCTTCTTAACACTGAACCATGCAAACATTTAAGCACTTGATACCTGATCAAGTGGACTCTCAACTATAAAGTGTCCTCTGGCTGAATCTGTGATTAAATCAGAAAACCCACAGCGCTGATGTCATGTGTCCACATTCCCAAATAAAGCAGGACTGTCTCTGAGCAACGACACAGACCTAACGGGCGCTGAGCATGGTTGCTGAGCTACAGTGAGCTGAGAGGATGATGAGGGCCTGACAGGAGTCCAGTGGATTATTCAGCTCAACAAACTCTCAGCTTTTGAACTTCTGATGATCAGAATACAGTAATCAACATGCAGCAGTTTGCGTGAATCAGAGGGTTGAGTGTAATGTTAAACATGTTGAGCCGGTCAAATTCAGGTGCCAATCATGACCCTCACACGGTACAACTTCAGTGCTTAGTCTAAATGTAGTGCACATTTACTTCCTGTCTTTAGGAGAAATGAAGCATTTGATTGTTTATTTTACTGCATTAAAACAACTGAAACCCACATTTTTTTACCTTTAAATTTAACAAATGTCTGGTTCCATTTTTCCTGCTAACATATGAGATTAGTAAACTAGTGAATAAAGTTTAAGCATTCTTACTGGGAATGCAATATGAAATATGAACGATTCCTTCTTACCAAGAGGGAGTCATTCATATTTTTCAGAACTATACCATGGTTATTCTTAGATGTGCTTGATTGAATGCTTGGTTTTTAGTAAAGTGTTATGTCCTTAGTTCACAGCATGAACCCAAGCTTGCACATTCCCAGAAAATCAGCCTGATAATGTCTTCTTTGTCAAAATCCACTGTAGAAACAGGATATTTATTTCAGATTTGCACTGCCTCATTGTTGGTCTCTCTGTGTCACCAGATTTAATAAAACGCAGCTTTTGGCCTGGTGGATCAACTGGATGTCTTCAAGGAAACATTATTTGTAGTATAAAATTCTCTCTTTATAATTCATTTGAAAGTGTTTCTGTGGTTCAGCTACAAATGAGAGACTGTAATACAAAAGGGGGATTTAGATAAAATAGATGGATGTTTTAGAACACTGAATCAAACTGTTCAACACAGTGTGGAGAATTCATAGTCATGATATGAAAAACCTTTAAGTAATGCGTTGCCAAGTTAACTAGCGTGCACCAGCCTGTGCAGTCACCTGATATCACTTTGTACCTCAAGATGTGGCAGTAAGTCACTTAGTCCAATTTGAGAGGAAGTAGCTGTGCTTAGTAAACTTCTTTTCTATAGACAGTCTATGATTCTGACCACTTCTCACTCATGCTGAAGGAGTCAGTGAATTAAACTGCGACAACAAACAAAAGACCAGCTGAAGCTTTTGGCAGGATGGAGATGAAAGCCTGCCAGCAAAGCACCTCTTTTCCCCATGCCCACCCCCTAGCCAGCTGCGTCAGGCAACACCAAGGCCTGCAGGCACGGTCTGTCCAACAAGCTGAAATCAAGTAGCATCGAGAAGATCATTATTCAGGTTGTTCATTGGGTGATTTATATGCTGTAGCAAAGTTCAGCATTGGTAAATGCAAACACTGGTTACTCTATTGTCCGTGCACCCATAGAAATGACAGGCAGCCAAGTTAAAAAAACAAAAATGGCATTGCTTAAGATCCAGAACTGCTACTGAGCACTAAATGAGGGATGCTGCACATTGCAGCTTTAGAGTACTGTGAAACTGTCTTTCAGTTTGCCAGTTATACAGACATTTAATCTAATTTCAAGTTATACCCCTGATTACTACGGATATACTACAATATACTACTGATTTTGTTTCTGGAAATATTTTTGCGATTGTGTTGTGTGAGGAAATTGTGTGTGAGATTAACCTCTGACACTGTGCTTAGAACATATTACCCTGCTTTTCTAAATGTTTCCCTAATATGTCTATTTAAGCATATTCATGAGAATCAGAAGGACCACCCATCAGCCATGGGTGACGGGTGGTCCTTCTGACCACTGTGTGTGTGTGTTTACCTGTAGATAGCAGTGGCAGGTTGGTTCCCTGGGTCATATGTGACCCTGACATGACCCTGATGGAGCTCCACAGCGATTGGCTCATTGTCCCCGTTATAGAGCAAGATACCATTTTCCTCTGCTGTTGACACCTAACGCACAGACACGCACAAAAACACACCAATAAAGGTCTGTGTGTGTGTGTGCCTGAACTTGCTGCTGCTGAAATTGATTTCTGACACTCTTCCGTGTCTGTCACCTAACACGTGCTCTCGCTAGGTGTGGACTTGTGAGCATGTTCTCACCTGTAGCGTGATGTTCGTTTGAGGCCAGTTTTTGACATCTTGAAGCTGAACATAAGAATCCCTGTCAACAAAGTTGACGCTGACCAGCTTCTCACAGTTCTGACCCTCAAAGCCTGGCAGGCACTGACACACTGCAGTTCCCAGCTTTTCCTCACAGAGGGCACCGTTCTGACACTGAGCAAGCTGGCAAGGCAGCGGGGCAGGAAGGGCCACCTCACAAAACTCACCACTGAGGAGGAAAAAGAGGTCATAATAAAGGATATCAGACATGACATACAAAGAAATACAATGATCCCACTTCCTACCATGATAATCAAACCAGCACTATGGTCTTATGATGATAAAGAAACTCACAGTACCCAGTTTCTTAGATTTGTATCTGCACAGTTCATAGTTTTTTAAGGTTGCCAGCACCTGTATCCCTGCGGACAAACACAACTGTAGCCATCCAGATGGTCAACACACTGGGCTCCATTCTGACATCGATGATCCACACACTCATTATAATCAATACCGCAGTCTGGCCCCACCCACCCTGGGATGCATACACACCTGGAACACAAACACACACAAATATGCATAAATACTAATTAACAAATGGTGTAGGATTTGGGGAAGTAAATAGAAACATTAGAAAAAATTAACTCTGTATATGTTTATCTGCATGTGTCTGTAATTTCTCTCTCATCTGGGATCCCAAACTTAGCCAAGTCTGAAGTAATTGTGTGTGTGCGTGTGTGCGCATTTTCACCTGGGGCCGTTTGGAGTGCTGACGCAGGTGGATTGATGCTGACAGGGGTTTCTACCAGGAGAGCAAACACCTTCCTCTTCTTCACACAGCAGACCTAAAACAGGTGTTACAGGAATCTGTCTGTGAAGGTTCTCAGTCATCCAGGTCATCGTAGTCAAAGGAGCTTGCAAAGAAAAGCTTCTGGACTTCTTTGCAAGCTCCTTTGACTGTTACAGGAATCCTCAATATGTTACTGTGATGGATCAGCTATGCAGCATTTTTCTAAGTGAACAGTTTGTAAAATGTAATAAATATTCAGATGCTGCTTTTGTACCCGTGTAGTTTGGAGGGCACAAGCAGGTGTAGTTGCCAACTCCGTCGACACAGGTGGCGCCACTCTCACAACCATGGTCCTCACAATCGTCCACGTTCACCTCGCAAAAAGTGCCATGGAAACCAAAAGCACATGCACAGCTTAAAAAAGAACAAAAGAAGAAACTTGACTATGAAGACGAAACATTTAGACAAATTCAAATATTTCCATGTGCTAAATGCATTAACGCGCTAATATCAAACGTTTATTAGCATGGTATATATTTTAGCATACTAATGTTTGAATCTTAGCAGGTGGGCTTGATTCTGCAACATGATGCCACATCCATCCACTAGACCAAATCTGTTGGTGGGGTTGGTAAAGAGGTTTTTTCTGCTACTTTCACCAAATTTTTGTTACCTGAATCCTCTAGTCTGCTCATCACTCAGGCAGGTTCCTCCATTGGTGCAGGGATTGCTGACGCAGGCGTCAACTGGAGTCTCGCAGTGTTTGCCCTACACACCACATGCATGCAAACTGAATTGACAGCATATTTTTGATGAGCATAGACAAACAGATCAGGCCAAGCTGAGTAACCGGATGGGATTATCAGAGACAGATGTGATCTCAAAACAATCACAGACTACACACGAACACATAAAATATTGGATCAGTGGCTTTAAACATCAGATCTAGCTCTGTAAATATATTACTGTGGGACTGCCAGAGCTCATATTTTGATGATAAAGCTTAAGAAAACAATACAAACTCAAACTCAAACTGCAACAAGCAACACACACACACACATAGTTGCATACCGTGAAGCCAGACTTGCAGACACAGGTGTACTGTTGTGTGTGGTGGACTTTGCAGATGCCCTGGTTCTGGCAGGGGGAAGACACACACGGACTACATTTGGCCTGAACAGATGACTCCACCAGACCTGATTTTACACAAACATACACAGCTGTAAAATCTATACAAGTCATTTTAACACACATGTGAGGCACACATGACAAATACACAAATGTATCAATCACAGGCAAGACGCAATGACCAATCCTAAATTTAGAAACAAAACATTTATGTTTTATTTTTCTTTAATTTCCAGATATAATTATTTCTGGTGCACAGTCCAGTGCACAGTAAATGGATACATTTATTTATAATGAATTATTTTGCTGTTAGATGAATCAATCAGAATGAAACACATGTATTTCTTTTTAAAGAAAAACATCTATTATGTTGTGTCTGTTTTTTGTTTTTTTATTTAAACTGCTCTGCTTTGGCAAAAGCCTGAGGAACATTTGTATTCTGGTGTGTTGGTTGACATGACTCTGGTTTGAGCACACAGGCCAGAGTATCTGCATCTGATTTATAGCAAGTTTTACACATATGTGAGATACAGGGTTGGGTTGGACTGACTACGTGATCATTCTGCAACGCGGCAAAACTTGAGGTGCAGAACAGGTTTGTGTTATGTGAACCCTGTTGGGATTATAAGGCTGTGACACAGTGACTAATTGGGTTCAAAATAGATCCACTAACAGCTGTGACAGACGCATTAATAACCACTGTTTATTAATGTAATACAAAAAAAAAGCCTGTCTACTTTATTATTTTGGATACTCCTACTGTTGTGTGCCAGCATGACAAGTGACAAATTATTAAACGGTTGCTTGTTTGCACTCTTTACAGAAGTGACATTTCCTACTATGTGCAAGACTCGTAAGAAGTGAAATGAAAAATTGTTCCTGTGCAATAACAAGAGAAGCTCCACCCTGTTTGCAAAAGGCTTCACAGAAGGTGTGAGAAATAATTAATTAGAGTGAACCGCCACAATAAATTTTACAGTGCAATAGTATTTTAGAAATACATCATTTAAAGTGTTAATGCACACAAAGTCTGATAGGAAGCCACTGAAGGAAAATTCACACTATGTTCACACCAGAAAGAGAGTGCGATTAAACCTCTGGGCTTGATGATGTTGGGGCCTCTTTTCTTTTCGCCGGTGCCATGTTTAAATTAAACTTTAACTCCGTGCACTCTTGTTTACAGCAGTTGCTGTTCCTCTTAGTAACTTTGTTGCCTTTTATTTCACAACTTTAAGTCAGTAGTTTTGCTTTGTTTTTTGTTTTTTTGATAAGCAGAAAAAGGCTAGAGAAAAACATAGGAGAAATCTGAATCCCTAACCTCTATCCACTGCTTTACAAGTCATTCAAAAGTCAAATGTTGATTAACAAATAAAGCCATCTGAGTGATATTACCAGCTGATGATGATTAAATGCACCTTCTTAACAACTTCTTGTTTTAATATTTGTATTAGTATGCTTCTGCTCTAAAAGATAAACAACAAACAGTGAAGGCAAGACAAATGCAAACAAATTAGATACTCCAAGAAAGGAGATTAAATTAAAAACAAAGAGTATAAAATTGCAAAGAGAGATAGGCAAAACCTCTAGAAACAGATTAAATAGACATTAAAAGGGCAACAAAGGCATAGAAGGGATTTAAAAATGACGAATGCTGTCAAATTTCAGTGAGACGATTATTTCACCAGGGGCGACTTCAAGATTTTTTGATGTGAACAGGTTAGGGATGCCCCATGGGAAATCACAAATACACTAAGCAATGAGAATTGGCTTAACATTTTTTCAGACTCTTGTGTATTCCCCTTTGTCCTAATACTGATGGTATTATAGCTGAATAAAGGCGGGAAGATGGTTTTACATTTACTTATATAAAAGTAACAACACCACAGTGTAAATGGTGGTCACACCAGATACTGACCGGTTCTGGGTCCCCAGACCCCCAATAGCGCAAAAAACTGCACATTCCAGGGTGGCCTTTTGTTGTGGGCAGTCTGAGGTACACCTGTGCACTACTCATGATGTCAGATCAGCATCCTGATGTGGCACACCTGTGAGGTGGGATGGATTATCTCAATATAGCAGATGTGCCCACTACCACACATTTGGACTGATTTGTGACCACTGTTTGGGAGGGATGGTTATATTGTGTATCTGGAATGAATTTTAGGTCTTTACGTCCATCCCATGGGGAATGGGAGCAAAAACAAAAGTGTTGCGTTTATATTTTTGTTCAGTGTATATACGGATACAAAACATTTCTTTTTTACTACATTTAGTAAAAATGATAATTATTCTTTTTTTTCTTAAATCTACAATAATTAAAACTGTAATTGTGATTTTACTAATTTAATTTAACTCTAATTTAATTTTGAATTATTATTGCTCATTGTGGAATATTTGGTGTTTGTGAAGGCTGTGAGTCTAAAACAAACAGCTTGCCAGCGAAATTTAGCACATTTTTATTAAAGCAATTTTCTGCATACTTTAACTTCACAGTCAAAGACACGATCCACTATAGTGTCTTTAGCTGTTAGTGTGTGGGAGTAACAGCAGTCAACACCCTCTGAAGGTCAAACAGAAAAGAAAACCTTTCATTAAATATCATCTATTACGAAGCAACAGTATGTGGGCGTTGATCATTATACAAATTCAATTGCAAAAATCATATATGATGGAAATAGCCAATTAACTGTTTCTTTACAATTCACCCTACAGACAACAAATTATATTAGTGTTTCATGTGAACAGTTTTAGATTGAATGCTGAGCCAGTTTGGTGAAAGAGCAATTTTATAAACCAAGTAAAATATTTTATTCAGCTACAAAGTCTTATGAGATGCATAAAACTAAAGCTGCTGTAAGGTGCGCATGTTTTTCACTGCCAGCTTACCTACACACTGGAACTTGTCGGCAGGCGTGGTGAGCAGCAGCTTGCCCTCCATGCCGCGGGGGCCAGCACAGCGGGCGATACCAGGCTCCTTATAGCCGCTCTTCACCCACTCTGACAGCCACAGCAGACGGCAGTCGCAGTACAGCGGGTTGGCTCCAATTGCTCTGAAGAAATAAGCAGATGAAGAGTCCGCTCACTGATGGAGATAGTGAGACAGAAAACAGGTTTTGGAGGAAGGATGGGAGAACAGAAGCGAGTACACTGAAGGCACGAAAAGAGAAAATGAGGCAAGAGAGAAACTACAAAAGTTGGATTGAGTGGTAAGGTTTGAAGAGAAAAAAGGAGAGTGATGTTAGAACGATGAGGTTTTAGAGTTACACGCCTTTTCTAACAGTTGGAACGCTATACTAATGCTGGATTTAACCAGTTAACCACTGCATTGCATCACCTCTTCTGTTGACCTCTGTTAAAGTGCTTGGTAGGTGAGGAGTCCAGTTCCTACATGAAAGTGAAACGTTATCCTCACTCTTGCTGGGAGTTTAGCTGCTCCACAGTTTGGGTTTTTTGTTGTTTTCTAATGCTCTGAATGTCAAAATGGGTGACAGATCTTGAGTGCAGGCACTGATACTTTATTTTAAAAAGTATTTATTTATTTATTTACATGTTTTTAATGGAGCAATGTTGCTGGAATGCATACAGAATACACCTTGGCACCTCCCTGACATCATGTCCACATGTGATAACCAAGGTGATCCAGGACTATAACCTTCGATTACAGCTTGTATTATTCCTAACTGCACATTTATCATTTAGCATTAATGATACCTTTGCAAAAACAGAAAAGAAAAAACACAATAGACGACACTTCCTGTGGCAGCTGACAGAGTTCAATCTGCCAAAGACACTGATGTTACACTTCTACACCTCCATCCTCACCTCCTCCATCACCATCTGTTACTCTGAAGCCACTGCCAAGGACAAAGGCAGACTGCAATCTGCCATTTCTCCAGGACCTGTGCACCCTCAGGATCCTGAGGCATGCAGATGGATTTGTGGCAAACCCATGGGAGGAGTATATTAACATTTTTACCCAGACTCTTCTCCCTACTTAAAGCATATTTTCTTAATACTTAATATTGTGGACATTTACACACTCCACAGCTGGAACAATTTGATCTGCCTGAATGTATTTGACAGTGCTTTCACATTCTAGTTGTTTCCGCTCATATTTACATTTATCCATCGTAGCTTGTTGTAACAGTCTCTCCCCATGTTAGGCTGCCCATGTGTGTGTAAACTAATACAGACTGATTCACATTCTGCAGACTTGTGTCTGTTTTTAATGCAGGGCTACCCAAGGGCCTGAAGATCACGACCACTCAAAATTGGTTTCCGCCTTGTCTCTAGTGTGGGGGGGATTTCTCTGGATTTTCCGAATCTTTTAATGATATTATGATCTGTAGGGAATGAAATCTCTAAATTCTTTGTAGTTTCACAGTGAGAATCGCTGCTGAACTATTGACCCAGGCACTCTTTACTGGTGAAGACTTTTTCAAATGCAGGTAACTCTACTTGTCTGGGATGCTCTTATACTCCTGCTCCTTGCTGATCTGTTACTAACCAGCTGTGTCATGTTTCACCAGGTGTTTTTTTTGTCAGCATTACACAACTGTTTCACTTGTTTGAGAACTAACAATAAACATTTTAAGGTTTTAAAAAATGATGTCATATGTTTGAAATCCTTTTAATAATTCACTCTCACTTCAACACTATGGACTCCATATTGTACATATGTGCCATTTCTTTGCACAATATTCAAACTGCTGACCTCTGTATATTTTGCATAGATGTATACACACACACACACACACACACACACACACACGTGCATGTACATCCTTATAATTGTACATATATTTATTCTTATAATTCTCACATTCCTGCTCTTACATCTGGCTTGTTTCTTATGTTTCTTGTATTTTTGCACACCACTGTTGCTTGTGACACTTGCATACAAGGATCTCACTCACATGTGCTGTACCAGTGATGTGACGTGACAATAAAAGTGATGTGATTTGATTTAATAAAACCATACTGAACCCTGCTTTTGTATAGATTTAAATTTTAGAAATAAGGCTAAAGCCATTTCATAGCTCACAGTAAGATCTGGAGTAATTTTGCTTTTAGACATTCCAGAAAGGAAATGAACCTGGCGTGATAACTTCCTGTGATAATGACAGCTTACTTGGGATAGAAATCTGAGAACTAGATTTTTGTCTGTTGACTGTGTGTATGCATGTGAAGAAAAGAAAACAGCCATTGTTATTTCATGTGACTGCAAGCGCTCTCAATGAATAACTTTAGAAAAAGTAGGATTATGAAGTGGGGAATGAAAGTATCAGGAGAATATAGCAGAAGAGAAGACGTAGAAAGAGGGGATTAAAATGAGTGAAAACAGGGACGAATGCGCTGATATCAGAGAGGAAGGAGGGTTGACCTTTAACAAAATGCGCTGCAATATTTTTCAAAGCCACAGGGTGGAGCTCTCAGACCTCAGTGCTCACACAGAGACAGTGTCACACATACTGACATGCTTGTGAAATTCTAAAAATGTATTCATATATGAGTGGTCCACTTGATAAAATAATTGGAGACAAATGTGGGATCAAATACTACTCAATGCAAAAATGTCCCCACAATGACACAGAATACGGTCAGAGCATTTCAAGTCATGTGAGAGAAAAGTCAATTCTTATCAGTCGATTAACCTCCTAAGCTCTGGGCTTTTTTGTTTTTTAAATTTTCATCAGGAAAATAAACAAAGACTTCAGGTTTAGCAGCAGCTTTGCAATTGTAAAGCCACAGTGAGCCTGAAATCTCTTGGACTCTATGGCTCAGAAACACTTAAAGAACAATGAAGACAATGTGTTACTAGCCCACAGTGAGATTTAAACACCCTTACAGCAGTGAACTGTAACACTCATGTAGTTGAAAATGTAAGAGAAAATCTGCAATTCAACCAAATTCAATGAAATGGAAATGAAAAATAAAATCTGCTTCCATTTTGGTTTTGGTTTTTGAAATAGGAAGCCTCTTCACTCAGAATGTCACACGCATATTAACGTGTGACTTGTGCTTGAATACTAGATAAAGCCTGGACCCATTATGGGGATCTTTAGGGTGACGGGGGTTCTTCATGTTGTTTGTTAAGACTGCATTGTTCTAGTACCACATCATCACCACCACCTTATCCATGACAGAAAATGAGAAAAATCAGAATTGGTGCAATTCAAAATTTTCTGTAGACCTTACTGGGGGGTTTTTAAATGCAAAATGTTAGCTATTATGTTTCAGGTAGCGCACTGCTGCAAATTCACAAAGGATTCAAATGCAGGCTCTACCTCAAGAAATTAAGAAATCATCACAGAGCAAAGCTAAAGTCGGTTTCTGCAGCGGAATAAGTGACGAGAGATCACTTTACAGCCCAATTTGTTCTCTTTACATACTGGGAGTCAGCAAGGTCCTATTGCAGAGATGATGCCATGCTTCAGAAGTCAAAATGCCCCCCACACACACACACCTCATTTTACATCCTTTTTGCTCACATTTAATCATCCTTCTCTTTCCTTCCTTCTCCTTCTTTATCTTTATCTTGCCCTTCTCGAGCCATCTCCATTTTGCCTCTCTTCCCTCTATCCACTATCTCTGCAGATCATCACGTGTAATACTTGCATGAAGATGATTATGCTGTATATGCTCTCTTTCTCTCTCTCTCTCTCTCTCTCTCACACACACACACACACACACACACACACACACACACACACACACACACACACACACACACACACAGGCCTCAGATCAATAGAGCTATGGGAAGCAATGGATCTCTTCAGCTAATTAAATCCAGCAGCAAACCACTTCACTTGAAACCACTCATTCTCTGGGAACTGGACTTTATCTGAGTGGAACCATAAAAGCAGGGAAATGAACATGCATCTCTCTCTCTCTCTCTCACACACACACACACGCACGCACACACGGACACACACACACACACACACGCACACATGGACACACATACACATACACACAGACCTCATTCTGTCAGTAAGGACAGACCCCACTCTCCTACTGTTGCAGCCAGTTGGTGCTGTCATTGTGTATGTACTGTAAGCCTGTGTGTGATGTGTGACTGCATTTATAAAGACTTACAGGTGAGACAAGGAGACCACATCACTGAAGATACCCTCCTGCAGCTCAGAGATGTCGTTGCCATGGAGAGAGCTGGAAGACAGATACACTTACGGGTCAGAAAAGGTTATAAATAGTTAAACTGAAAACTCAGTGACCACAGTGACTCTGACAGCAACTCTCATTCACCTCAACAACAGAGGGACATTTAAAGTCCTAAAACAGATGATGGCTTATTATAAAGCGAAGAAGTTACAGTGATGTGGTTTGGCATGTCGCACGTATGATACTGTGTGTGTATGTGCGTGAGCACGTGTGTGTGTGTGTGTGTGCTCACAGCAGTCTAAGCGAGCGCAAGCCACCCAGTGCCAGAGGAGGGATACAGCGCAGTTCATTGTAACTGAGGATCCTGGAAGAGAAGAAAAGATCAAATTAAATGCAGCAGAACCAAAGATGGTGTGTGTTTTACTCCACAATGCAACCCACACAGCAGCAGTTGGTAAAGTCTGACTGCTCTTGCAGTGGAAGAGGCTCCAGCCCCCTGTGACCTTGAACTGGATAAGCAGTTAAGAAATTGCATGAATGCATGGATATAAATTGCTGCAGCACTGGAAGTTGAACGAGAGTGAAATTGAAGATTCACAGACAGGTCAGACAGACCTACATTCCTATCCTCACCTATGGCCATGATCTGTGGGTAATGGACTAAGAAAGAATAAAATTGCAGACACAAGTGGGAGAAATTAGCTTCCTCCACAGGGTGTCTAAAGCCACTGCTCCTGCAAATCAACATGTTTAAGTAGTTTAAGTAGTTCTGGCGTGTGACTAGGATGCTGGGGCTCCTCAGTAGCCTGTCGGTAAAGCCCTGGGGCAGGCCAAGGACGTGGTAAAGAGATCTTGTCTCTCTGCTAGTTTGTGAACGTAGTGGTTTCATTCTGAAAGAGCTGAGGGCAGTGGTAGAGGAGGCCTGGGCATCTCTGCTTAGACTGCTGCCCTGTGACCCAAATAAGTAGTAGAAAATGGATGGATGAATGGATGGACAGTGACAGTTTGGCTGAAGATTTGGAGTCTGAACCCTCTAGCCTCAACTAGAGACGAAGAGTGGAAAACAGAGGTCTGGGAAGATTGCTTGTTTTGAACTCCTTTTAACTTTTCAAACTTTTCACATCCACCCAATGTTGACTCCTGTGAGTCTACTTGAGGTGCTTTATGAGATGTAACACATTTCTATCTACCTTTATTCTGTTTGGGACCTTTAAACAGACTTTAAGGCCTAAAATCGGTTTGCTTTCAAAAAAACCCCAAAACAAAAATCATTTCATTGAACTTCTGGCCACATCCTTGAAACATGGTGTGGAAATTCAGTGACTACATCTTTTTTCGATGGCCTCCAAGACTCTTTCTCTGGCCACAATTTTCTCTTAGGTTAAGATTTCCACTTTGTACACAAGCAGAGTAAAAATGTGCTGACAACTGCCATGTCTGGTTTTTACAACCCAATGACCTTTCCTCAGGGGTGAAATAAATATTTTTAGCACCATTAGTTGGTCGACTTTAGGTTTTTCATGATTTGGGAAGAAATGAACATTTGAAAACAAGCATTTTCATTTTAACACAAGAAGCACTACAAACAATATCATTACATTTCATGTGTTGCAAACCAGAAGAACGTTTTGTTTTTAGAGTTCACAATATTACTCTTGTTTTGCTTTGTGTGAAGCAAAGGCTCCAGTGTTGTGGCAGCCTGGGGCATTCTAGCTTTTAAAAATCTGTCTCTCCAAACGCACCACATTTTAAAGGGGTTACATCTTAAAAAAAAATAAAATAAAAGCAACATGGTAATCTCACAAACCCACTTTTCTTTCACAATTGAGCACAGAAATCCTATCAAAGGTTTAAAACGAGAAAATGTACCATTTTAAGAAAAATATCAGCTCATTTAGAATTTGATGTCCACAAAAACATTTCAGAAAAGATGGTGGCAACATAAGGTTGGAAACACAAGTGGTACTAAAAAGAGAAACAGATGGATTTTCCAACTAACTGGATTAACTGGTAACATGACTGGATATCAAAGTATTTCAAATTATCAGAAATTTCTGTTTCTGACAATTTCACAATAATGTTCTTCAATGTAAATTTGCAAAGACTTTGAATATCACATCGCCTTCAGTACATAATAATTTCAAAAGATTTGGAAAATCTGGAGAAATCTTTGTGTGCATGTGACAAGGCTGAAAAATGAATTAATTGGATGCTTGGGACACTACACTAGAAACAGGCTTAATTCTGTCATCACTGCTGGGCTTGGTCAGTGAACACAGTTTTCTTTGCATGAAGGATAAAGGTCTATAATGTCAAGGAGAAGATGTGATGTGGTAGAGATGTGGTATGATCCACAATCACCACTTTGTTCTCTGGACCAAAGATCATTTAAAATGAACTAAGGAAAAAAACTGTTTCGTGGTCAGAAAAATCTAAATTTTGAATTCTTCTAAAATAAATTTGGGTGCTGTGACTAAAAAGAAGAACTATGTCTTGTCATCAGCAAACAGTTACAGGTCTGCGTCTCTGACAGTATACAGGCGCATTAGTACCTATGGAACTGGCTGCTTGGACATGAGGAAAGGCACCATCAATACAGAAAGATACTTTGCCTCAGTTTTTTGAGTTTGTTTTTTATTCCAGTGAACTATCAGCATTAAAGTTGGATTCTGGGTTTAAATTCAGACTCCTGAGTGCATTTGGGTCCACTTCCTGCTTCCCCGACAGCTGACCTTTGACAACCATGGCTTCATAGTAGAAATGCCTGAGTGCTGAACTGGCAGTCCACATGTTTAACAAAGGGAAAAGACATTTGGAGCATCATGAAACCCAATATGACAGTGATCACAGCTACAAAAATGGCAACTTTCCCAGAAGTCCAGCAGCTGCTCTCCTCAGTTTCCACATGTTTACAGACAGACCGGACGCTGCACAGTAATAAACAGATTTATTGCTGCCATCAAATTTACAATAAGCTAATATTTTTCTCAAAGTGATTCATTTTTTCAGCATTTTGTTTTGTAACAGAAGTGATTTAGTGAACTGACATCTTTCTGATGCCCATTGTGTGTGTGCTGATTTGTCTTGTAACACTTGACCAAGAACAGTTGTGTGTATGAACTCACAGTGTGGTGAGCTGGCTCATGTTGGAGAAGGAATCATCAGACAGGGAGTTGATTTTATTGTTGCTCAGATCACTGGAAAGGCAAAGGTCAGTTTCAGTCAGTATACACACAGAGTACTGCAGAGGTCCCACTGCACAACACATACAGGCGCAAACACACTAGCACACGTACTGTAACATAGTAACACACAAAACTAAAATGCTGCTCATTATTAAAGTGAACCGATCACATCATCCTCAGCTGTGTGCGTGTTTTACTGAATTCACTACACAGTCTACAGCGCCCCCTGCTGGATGACTATACAAATAGAAGATGCTGAGCACAGTTTGCAGCTTTTTTGTAACAACTGTACAAGTGTTCAAACATACAAAATGTGCAACCTTATTCTCAAATTTCCTTTGAAGGTTTTGATATTACTGTAACATGTTCTTCATAAAACTGTAAAAACTATTTAATTCATATTTGGTTCTGCTCTGCAACCAGTGTTACTTTTGCTTCTTCTTTTTGGCTTCTGATTTCAGCTGCATTTCTAGCAGTGTGTGACTGTCAGGATCATTTAGTTACCATGGTCTAAAATGTGCCTCAGTCTGTGTGTTGAGAATCTTTGACTGTCCTTTGTTTTTAAAAATGAGGTACGAGTCTTCGGCTGTTCACTGGTCACTATCTAAACCTCAGTGCTTCGCCTAGAATGTAATGTTCCACAGCAAAGAAGAAAATAGCAAGAGTTTGTGCGTCAGCATGACTGTATATTACTGCATTAACCTCTTCACTGTAGTAGATGTTTTCATTGGTGGAAGAGAAGGAAAGTGCTTTCACTACCAACATGAGAGGCTGTAAGCATGTGTGATAGCAGATGTAGCTGTAGGTAAACTGAGTGTGAGGAGGCACGTGAGGATGAATGAAGGATTCAATCAAGTGTTTCTTACACAAGCTGCAGGTATTTAAAAGCAGGTAACTCTTTGGGAACGCTGGTGAACTGATTACCATCCAGATACCTGAGGGGACAAAACACAAAGATCTGTTGTGCATTTCTACAGAACAATAATAATGCACAGAGATTATCAAACAAATTCTAAGATAAGGTTCTAAGTTAAGGATGTCAAACTCACAGGCACACTTCGATCTTCAGTGAGCCAGACCAAAGAAGCTCGCTTAACTATGCATTAACGACCCTTTGTAAAAAACAGACATTTCTATTCTAGACTGAGAAAACAGGATGTTTTCTAATGGTTTATTTATTGATTACTTAAATAATTTGATGTAGTATGTATTGGCATGTGTGAGGTTTTTATCAGTAGGAACAGCTGTAAAACAGGTTTTGAAAATTCCAAAGTTTACGTCCTCCTTCACAGTTTCCAATGTCATCCAGTGGACTGGAGTCTTTGCCGGGCCACTTCTGGCCTCTGAGCCTTGTGTTTGACAACCTTCTTTTGGTTGGTAGATGTAAACAGTAAAAGGGAATAAGGTCAAATAAAGTCAAGGCTAAATAAAACTTTTGTTTAGGAGCCCTCACATACTTCAACATCTGCAAAAAAGCCTGTTTGGTAAATAACATCCATGCAAATACGTGAATAATTCTGACATAATTACAAAGTCACAAGGTTCCTGATTTTTTTCTGGCTCAATGAATTTAGTTAATTTCAGGGAGACACTTAATAATAAGAAAACCACAATTGCTATAAAAAGCCTGGTTACTACAAAAAAAACAGTGATACCACAGATAATTCACATAAATGTTTTGTATATGCTTGTTTTACACTATAAATCTGTGACTCTATTAAGTAGAATCAATTACGTCTCCAATTTATCTGCACTGAAAAAATGAAGCTCATTTCCTTTGTTTAAACTTGAACGAGCCAGTTTAGGGCCAACACAGAAGCTGGCAAGACTGCATTATTTACTATGGCTGTTTTTAATTATTCTATATTTTATTTAATATAGAATTGCGATGCATGCCAATTTTAGTGAGTTTTGCAGTTTAAATGTTCAAAGCAAATTAAGAAATAACATTTTTTGTCTTGGCCGTGCAGTCAGACTCACAGTTCAGTGACGTTGCGGGGCAGTCCTCTAGGCAGAGCCTGCAGATGTTTGTTGCTGCAGCGCACAACTGTGTCCATACAGGTGCACTGGCTGGGACACTGAGGCCCCGGACCACAGCTGCTGTCCTCGAGCACAGCGCCTGAACAGACGGGGGGGGGGGGGGGGGGGGGGGGGGGGGGGCAAATTTCACTTAACAAACAACAACCTTTCAATGGCAGTGCTTCTCAGAAAAAAATTGCAAGGCGTGATAACTTTGCTGTCATGCATTTTTAGGCGATGCTTGTTACATTTATTAGATTTCTGCTTATAGATAAAATGCCAATCATACCATCCTCACAACGGAAATCAGGCACAGCTACATCCTGCAGTGGGATTTCTCGAAGAAAAGCGGGCCCCTGACAGCGAGGATTCCCTGTCACGATTCGCCGACTTCTAAGCCACGCCCCAAACCAGGACAGACGGCAGTCACATTTAAAAGGATTGGCCAGAAGGTTTCTGATGGGCAAGCCGACATGGTAGGTAGGTAAGATAAATGGAAACAAACAGAGAGTGTGTCTGCACGTATTTGTGGGTGTGTCACTAACAGTGTGGACAGGTTGGGCAGTGTGTCGAAGGCTCCAGGGAGGATGGTGCTCAGCTGGTTATCATACAGTGAGAGCAGCCTGACGTTGGTCAGCCCGGTGAAGCTCCCGTTATGGATACAGCTAATCTTATTATTCCTGAGCATCCTACACAGCGAGAGAGACATTTTAGGACAGACATGTTTTATGCAAAGTTCCCTCAAATATGATATTTCATATTCATAAGATAAATAAAATGAGCTTTGGCTTTCATCCTTTAGTTTTATCTTCAGCAAAGTAAATGCAGCTCCTTTGGGTTAAGATCAACTCAGCCGCTTCTTCTTGCTTTTCATGTTTCTGTTCTTAACTTTTTCCCCCTTCAGTGCACCAAGCTGTTGATTTGGCCACTCATAAATTTCTTCTGTCCCTCCGATGTTTCTGGCTTGTTTTTAAAGCCTGAAGATGGCCCATTTCACTGCGACTGAAATCACTGTTGCGCTCAGATTGTGAGTTCACAGCAACAGTGATTGCCAGACTTTGAATTTCATGCTCAATTCACGGAGAAATAACAAAAGCTAAAGACTACACCTGTCTGTGAAACAGTCTTTTCTTTAATTGTCCAGCTATGTTTGAGTCCCTGAAAATAGGACTGCACAGTAGAGTTGTTGTTATTCTCAAAGGTGATGCAACTTTCTGAACTGTTGAACCCCTAAAAATAAAGCTGAGAGCTTAGTATACACAGTGACCTAATTCTATGTATGTATCAAACTCACAGCATGCGCATGCCCTCCATGCCTTTGAACATGCTCCCTCTCACAGATTCCAGGTGGTTGGCTGTCAGGTGAAGCTCCACCACCGAGGAAGCACCCTCAAATGCGCCGTCCTCAATCTCTGAAATCTTGTTGTTGCTCAGGTTACTGAAGTGAGAAGGATAGCACACAACATAACAGCTGCTTCCTGACAGCTCTTTGCCAGAAACCCAACTGAGCATGATCATTCAGCCTTAAGTTTCACACAACTTTTAGTACCTTTACTACTTTGAAAATGTGTCCAGTGCTTTCACTCTACATGAAGCTGTGCATTTTCTCTAATAATATCCAGTCATGCAAAGTCACTACATACAGTTTTCTCTGAACCCCTTTTCCCACTAAGGTCTTGGAAAATGCCAGAAGATAAGATCTCTTGAAAGTTTCTTTTGAAGATGGAGCAGCCATTCGTCACAGTATTTGTCATTTTTCATGGTGACCTACATTTTCTTAAGCTGTGACAGGCCCTTGAAGGCTCCTGTGGCCTCCAGCACGGAGAGGTCATTGTTGTTGAGACGCCTGTGACAATCATAGAGAGAGATCACAGAGAAGAGGATGGAGGAAAACAACATCACAAGGGGAAGAGTGACTTTGGTATGTGTGCATGTTTCGTGCTGAGTGCTCATCCGTGCAGCAGGAATCCACATACACATGTCAACACGGATATCCAAGTCATATTTTGGCACAGTGTGTGTGTTTTTATGTTCAGTACAGGGAATGAGCATGTATTTGAATTTGTGTGGGTGTGACTTATGAGGGTAAATAGAGAACAATGAATCCTAAATGATCCCAAACTTAAATGCATGCACTTTAAATATAAGCTTATTCCAGATAAATTATGTGACAGCTGACTAATACAGCGGAAAGACAAATTTCATCATCATCATCATCATCATCATCATCAACGTAATGCTCAAAGGGACGGTTGACCCCAAAATCAAAAACCACATGTTTTTCTCCTTGGGAACAAAGTGCTATTTGTCCATCTGGAGTGTTTGAGTTTCCCAGTTATAAAGATTGTCTGTAGTGATATCCACGTCTTTTAAATAGAATGTGACTAGATGACCTTATGGTACAAAAGAAGACATTTGAAAAAAACATCAGCAGCAATATTCATTCATTCAAAAATCATGACCTGGCTGATTAAAAAACATTTTAAAAAAATCATTAAACCATGTTGTATAAAAGCAGGTTCACATAGCAAGTATTTTATTTAAAAAATAACCACGCCCACCAACTATTACTGTATAGGCTTGTTACTGTGGAGATGGAAGCATTCGCCTGTCAGTGGCAGTAGGCTGGTGCACTAACAGGCACTCCCGTCCACACCGTTAATGACAGGGTGTGAACTATAAGGTGAATTAGCTGTGTGCTTCTTTTGGTTGGTGGATGTAAAGAGTAAAAGGGAATAAGGTCAAAAATAAGGTCAAAGGTAAATAATACTTTTGTTTCTAAAAGCCCTCTTGCACTGGAACATTTGCAGCAAAGTCTGTTTGGCATATACAATCCAGGACTGCATGGAATATTATTAACGTGGGTTGTGTGTTTGTGGGCATGGATCTCACAGCTCTTCAGTGGAGGACGGCAGGTGCTCCGGGAACTTAGTGAGGCGGAGGTTGGAGCAGTCGACCACATTGGCTTCACAGCGACATTTAGCGGGACACACTGGCTTACTGTTACACTCGTAGTTTAGACGTCTGTCTTCAGTGCCTGGACCCAAATGTGGAGAGGATAGACAGACAAGTTCTTACTGATACATAGAGGCAATCAGAGACTGATGTATCTAACTACACACATACACAGAATATATATGAATATACAAACACAAAATCACCTGGGATGTGGTACTGCTCCTTGGCTGTCATGAAAAGTAAGCAAACAAAACTGTGTGAACGCTTCAACGGAGCAATAGCCACACACACACATACACACACATACACACGTCACATAATTGACTTGGCTGTAGGTGGCAGCAGGACACTTACAGCAGAAAGGAGGACTGAAACAATGCAAAGCTACGCTTAGCTTTCCAGGCCTGGCAGTCTTAAACTATCAGATGCAGCAAGTATATCCAGACTTTTCACTCCTCATCTCAGTTCCATCTTTGTCATCCAGTCACACACCCACACACGCACGCACACACACAGAGGGCACTGACTGACCAGAGCATCTGAACTTGTTGCTCTTGATCTGTGCGATGCGTTTGTTGGCAAGGCGGCGAGGACTGGCACAGCGTGCACCGCTGGTCTCTATGGGGTTTGAACGCAGGAAGTCGGCCAGCCACTTCACATTACAGTCACACACAAAGGGATTCTGGGCCAAGTGTCTGGTGAGAAATTACAAAAGGGAACAACATCAGTCAGATCAGACTGAATAGAGTGTAACAGAACTTGAAATAGCACGCATGTATTTTCTCACAGTGTCTGGATGCTGCGCAGCGAGCTGAAGGTGCCTTTGGCCAAACTCTGGATCTTGTTGTCGTATAGCGACAGAAGAGCCAGGTTCTCCAGATCTTTGAACACGTTGGCTCGGATGCAGTGGATTTTATTTGCATTCAGCAACCTTAAGCAATACAGTAGACACACTTAATTATCATAACAAAATACTCTGAATAAATCATCTAACATGCAGTTCTGTGCAAGTCTTGAGCCACCCTTTTTCTATGTTTTGCCTGATAGTGAGCCTTTTTTCTTTTTACTATTAGGACATGATTTTCACAAACTCTTCATTTGCTGGAGATAGTTTTTCAGGCCAACCACTTCTTCTTTTGTCCTCCACTTGTTCAGTTTCTTCAAGGTTTCAAACAACAAGCTGCACATTATGTTAATATCTGCCAAGTTAACACCTAATAGCTATCTAGGAATCACCTTGTTAGGCCTGCAAAAGATGCCTGTAACAGGCTGCTTGTGGTTGGCTGAGGCTCAGGAGATAGAGCAGGTCGACTAAAAATTGAAAAGTTGCTGCTCCAGTTTGCTTGCCAAAGTATCCTTGGGCAAGATAGACAACCCCCAGGTGTTCCTGATTAGCTCGATGGAGTGTGAATGTTAGATAGCACTTAGAGCTAGAAAAGAAAGTGATTGTTGAATGTGTGTGAACAGGTGATGGAGTTGTATAAGGTGTTTTGAGTGCCTGGGTACAAAAGCCCTATAAATAAATCCATCAATTTACACTTTAGTAACAAAGTGTCTAAAGATACAATTTTAAAACAGGTTACTTTCTAAGTTGTGGTATGTGTAGATGCAACACTGGTTCATCCCTGGAATTAGGTACCTGTTTATGCTTCTATGACTCATAGGTGAGTTTGGGGCTTAGTGGCTTAACAAGACTTTTCTATAGTAGTGTACATAATTATGATGAGCTGATTCATCACCAGCATCTGAATACTTGCAAACGTCTCTTATTTTAAAAACAAAACTGCTGCAATGCTATTTTGTGTTTTATGCCCAGAATTGGAGCCCTGATTTTTCCAAAATAAGAAACCAAACAAGGAGGGAGGTATTTTAAATTACACCAGGAGCCTGATGTATAAAGGATGTGTGCGTAAAACAACCAATAGTACAACCACAGGTAAAACTCCTTAAAACTCCTTTGTTGTTCTTGTGAGTGTCATGGATAAAAATGCACACTTGTACAATTACAAAATGACTAACTGCTATTTTTTCCAAAAACCTACATTGAAGTCTATCCATATGTCTCCAGGATGAGGATTAGTCTGTCCCTAACTTTCAGATTCCTCTCCATTTCCTTTTTGTCACTGGTTCCAGCGGTTTAGAGTTAAACATTACCACAAGGAATCTTCAAATACTTACTAAATTTTAAAAAAATGAAATAATGTTCAGGAAAGACGACAACTGCCAGATTATTCAGTCATCATACTGAGCTCCACCTCTCGACTATTATCAAATGATTCACTTAATCACCTCATTCGTGGTACCTTACCTACTTCATCATAGGTACAGCAGTGTTTTACCAAAGGGGGTATTCAAGTCAGTTATGAGAAGCAGATTTACATACCGGTAATTAACTTGGCAAAAACTAGTTTCCGCATTAGTTTCCATGCAGCTCCTTCTAAAATATTTGCCACCTTGTTTAAAACACAGTCAGTTCAGACAAATATATGCATGTTGTGGTTTGGACTTACAGCAACTCCAGAGACCCCAGACCATCGAACACTCCGCTTGGCAGCTCAGTGATCTTATTGCCATACAGAACTCTGCACACAAACAAAAAAAGTCTTTAACTGTGTTCTGCAATCAAAAGTGCTTCATCAGTCTGTGAACAGTTACTAAGACGCAAAATTTTATAATAATAATTGATTGCATTTATATAGCGCTCTTCAGGGCCCTCAAAGAACTTTACAATTCCACTATTCATTCACTCACTGGTAGAGGCAAGCTACAGTTGCAGCCACAGCTGCCCTGGGGCAGACTGACAGAGGCGAGGCTGCCATCGGCCCCTCTGGCCGTCACCAGTAGGCGGCAGGTGAAGTGTCTTGCCCAAGGACACAACGACCGAGACTCGAACCGGCAACCTTCCGGTTACAAGACGAACTGCCAACTCTTGAGCCACGATCGCCCCAAAATTTGCATCACCAAAACAAAAGTAAGTCTTATTCAGTCCACACAAGCACACGTTCACAGTCCATAAACAGAAGAGAAGACATTTACATCACACTGCTGTCGTGTATAGTATATGCACGCAAACTTATTCACACATACACACACTCAGCAATAATGCTGGCTGACCGCCTGCTGTGATTGTTTGCATGTCCTGATGTTTCCTGAGAATTCTCTGTACAGTGAGCAGGCGCCACTTTTAAATTATTCATACCAACAGATGCTTAAACACATGGACGCAGTGGGCACATATGGAGATATAGCCAATAAAGTGGACAGACACATGTAAACACGTGTTGGTAAAGACACTCTCAACACACCCAACAGTTTACACAATCAGATGCAGAGTGCTTACTCACAGTGAATTGAGAGCTCGGAGGCCTTGGAAAGCATCAGGAGCTATCTCAGATATCTGGTTGTTGCTCAGGTCACTGGGAATGAAAGACAATGAATGCCCAACACTTTTAAATACTTAGTGATTAGATTTATTTTGGGGAGAAAATGAAAAAACTCATGTATACAGATTTTGTTTTGTTGTAAACGCATTTAGCCAAAAGCATCATATGTACATAGCAAATAATTTGTGTTATTTTTTAAAGGATTAAAGGCAAAAAAGTGATGCAGCACTTTAACAGTTCTCTTTTCTGATCTCGAAATGAAAGCAGGTTATATAAAAATCCCCTATAAAAATAAGAAACCTCACTTTCTGAATTGACTGGCTAAGAGCTTCACTTTTTTCATGTCAGAACAGAGGAGCTATTTTTCTGGCCAAGTTGAAGTTTTTATATCTTTGATTCGGTCTGGCATGCCAAACCATAATATGTTAGATTATAAAATCCTTGTTCTGCTGCCACACGTCAGTCGTTCAGTTGTCATGATAAATTTTCAGACAAACCACTTAAACCAGCCTGGTAATGTAATCAAACCCCCCTCCCTCCCTCCTGGTGCTCGGGATGGTCTCGCAGTGATGATGGAAGAGGGCAAAGGAGGGGAAAGAGGATAAGATTAAGAGGAAAAGGAAAACCACAGAGAGAAAAAGATGGAGAGAGACAGAATGCCTGAGGAGGGAAATGGGCAAAGGAAGAAGAGGAAGAAGAGAAAAACAGCAACAGTGGAAGTAACAAAAACCGCAAAGACAGAAGAAAGAAAGAAATGTGAAACAGGATAGAAGGTCAAGAAGCCAGGAACATTATTATTGTGGTCAGATTAGCATTTTTTAAACATATACATCACATCACATGGATATGCACTTGATTTATCATGTAAGGGCCCTAAAAAGCCTCTAATGAGGACTCTGTGTCTTTGCAGGCTGATATAAATCAAATGCTCCTCGATGCTGAAACTCCACTGGGGCTGTATGTTCTGTTGAGCAGGAAAACCACAGCTCAGTGAGCAGTGGAGACAGAAGAAAAGAGAGATCCACTTGGCAAATCAGACTCTAGAACATTAAAATTTTCCCTGAAGCATTGTCCCTCTGGAGGCAGAAAAAATGTAATGGCTTTGGCTGATTTGGAGCTCAGGGGCAGGAATTCTGTAGCCTGCTGCAGTTGGCATAGCTGACTTTAAAAGTACTCTGCACAAAGAAAGGTGGAGCAAAAAAAAGTTAAATGAAGTGGACTAAAATGGGTCATGTGTGTGCAGGTATGGTGCAGGTATGGTTTAGGATATATATGGTTTAGGATATATAGAAAAGGCTTCTTTTGATTGATCCCTTATTGATCCCCTCCGTGATCTTAGTACTTTATTGATTTGTTGTAATAAACATTTAAATTTCAATAGAAAACATTGCTAGTGTTATTTCAATTTGAACTGACACTTGGAAGTGTTTAACTGCAAGTATGACGATATAAAGCTTTGTAGGAGCACTCACATTCGCCTGAGCTTCTTGTAGGATGTGAAGGCGCCTGGGGGAACCGACTTGATGCCATTCTGCTCCAGACGTCTGGGTAGAAAAGCAGAGAGGCTACATTGAAACACTGCACACGAGCAGTGAGGACAATCACATCCTTGAATGGTGGATTGCACATCAGAACATTTGATGTATTGGCAGAGACGTAAAGTACATGTAATGGCCTGTAAAATCTATCTATAAGATTTGTCCAAGTTATCGCCAGCTGTGCTTGTTACGCTACTGCATTCTAGCTACTGGCAGAGGAGCAGCAGAATTGAGAGAGAGTGTGGTTAAGCATCCAAAAAACCACTTTTCCATGTTGGATATATTAAAAGTAACCGGAAAGAATGTGATGAAGCAGCAAAATGACATAAGTAACATTTCTTCCTTTACATGGCATAGAGTAAGTACATGTACTGTAGTATTTCTTTCCATCTAATAAACCTGTGGGGACTTTCACTCTCTTTTGGGACCCCTCTGGAGCAGCTTTACATGGTTCACAATTTTGCTTGTAAGAAACCCACTTTATGCTGGTAGGTTTTATCTGAGTTCTGAAAGCAAACTATAAAGCTACAAAATAACAGAATTTGTCATTCTTGTATCATTATATATAATTCTTGTGGGATACTCACATCTCAGTCATACCCTCAGGGAGGTGGGCAGGGATTGCAGTTAGGCCCCTCCCACGGCAGTCCACAATGTTGTTGCTGCAGGAGCACATTGGAGGACAGGACCCAGATGCTAAACTACATGGCTGAACGAAGGCACTGCCACTGTGACCTAAAAACAAGGAAGAAAAAAATTTCTCACACATTGCATCATCATCCACATTTGGATCAAAGCCTCATGTATCACCGGGCTCTTGTACCTGAGCAGGCAAAGTCACTTTTACGCAGCTCGGCCAGGTTGAGGCCCCTCAGCGTGGGAGGAGAGCTACACTGAGTGTAGAGGCCCAAAGCTGGCCGCTGCCGTAGCCATGGAGACAACCAAGCCAGGTGACAGTCGCAGCGCAGAGAGTTAGAGTGGAGACGGCTGAGGGAAGGAAAATACATTTGAGAAGTAGTGGAGGGGTGGGTAAAACATAAGGTGACAGATACACAGACAGAGATGAAATCAGACTTAACAATGTGGCATTCTGGGTAAAAAAGTTGAAAAAGGTGAGGCACTTACAAGGTGCGGAGCTTTGGCATGTGATTGAAACTGGAGACTGGAATGCTGCTGATGTTGTTGTTGTTCAGTGTGCTAGAAGAAAAAATAGGAGAGAAATTAGCAATGATGAGAAGAAGAGGCAACACTAAATATAACAGCAAGGACAGAAAGGAAGGGTGTGAGAACAAAGAGATGGAACAATAAAAAGCAAGAGAGAGTTGATAGGCACGGAAGCCAGTGGAAAAATGATGGCAGTAGAAAAGATGAAGAGAGCAGAAGAAAACAAAGTTTTTTTAATGAGAGATTAAATTGTTTTGAGAAGAGCATCAAAGAAATTATTTTTCTTAGATTACTCACAGGACTTCTAGAGATCGCAAAGCTCTGAATGCCCCCTCTTCAATACAGCTGATATGGTTTTTATCCAGCTGACTGATAATAAAAAGAACACAAAGCCAATATGATGTAGATTTAGTTAATGGCTCGGTCCAGCCAACCACTCAGTCTTCTAATTACGGACGTGATATTTCTTGACAGTAGCAAATTGCACCGTTATCTCCACTGCACCCATTCCTTTAACACTTTATCTTCACTTACAGGTTTTTAAGGTCTGTTGCGCCTCTGAAAGCTCTCCTCGGAATGGCTTGGATGGCATTTTCACTTAGATCTCTGAAAAACAAAGAAAAGAGGGAAATTCATTCTGCTAAGAGATGCAATGATACAACTTGTTGACTCCACATCCAGGAGTTTGCTATAGCACATGGCAATTCTTGCAGATGCTCTACATGGTATTACATTTGACCAAACCAGTCGAGCTGAGCTTTGGATGCTTGCTGTCTGCCTTCACATACAATGGGCTTAAGTGACATCCCACTCTTAATTCATAGAGTTTAATATGTTGTCAGACCACCCTTTGCAGCTAGAATAGCTTTAACGCTTCTGGGGAGGATTTCCACAAGGTTTAGGAGTCTGTTTATGGGAATTTTTGATCATTCTTCCAAAACCACATTTGAGGTCAGACACTGATTGACGGGAAGGCCTGTCTCACAGCCGCCACTCTAACTCCTTCCAAAGGTGTTCTGTCAGGTTGGCGCAGGCCAGTCAAGTTTTTCCACACCAAACTTGCTCATCCATGTCTTTGTGCACATGTGTCCAGGCATGTTGGAACAGTACTGGGCCATCCCCAAACTGTTCTAACAAAGCTGGGAGCATGAAATGGTCAAAAACGTGAATTTGTTTGAGTTCTGAAATTTTTGAAACTATCTGCCTCATCTTCCACTGACCCTGCTCTCTGATCTTCCATGACCTATCACTTTGTGGCTCATTTACTCTCGTTCTCACTCACTTCCACTTTTTTATAATATCACTAACACTTGGCTGTGGAATATTTACTAGAAAGGAAATTCCACAACTGGACTTGTTTCACAGGTGGCATCCTATCACAGTACCACGCTGGAATTAACTGATCTCCTGAGAGCAAACCCAGAAGCGTCTCCATGCCTGGCTGCTTGATTTTGTACACCTGTGGACATGGAAGTGACTGGAACACCTGAATTCAATGATTTGGTGTGATGAGTGAATACTTTTGGCAACACAGTGTATGTTTACATGCATTTAATAAAACATATGGTCTTTTCCTCTTTGATAAACTAAGGAAACACCAGTCCTCTTTATTTTAATATAGTTCCTCCAGAAAAGGTGTCTGAGATGCAGCAGGCAGACTGCTTACAGACCAAGGTCACGGGACTTACTGACTAGCTTTGGTGATAAAAAAATATGAAGTAGAAATGCAATGCCACGATTAGACATCATAGAAACAGACAGGTGAACCACAGCAACGGAGACCAATAAATAATAGCAAAACTCTGTGTGTGTGTGCGTGCGTGTGTGTGTGTGTGTGCGTGTGCGTGCGTGTGTGTGTTAGACAAACCACAGAAGAGGATGTACATCATCTCTGGCTGCCCTACAGGTCCTCAGACACAGTCCATTAATGTCAGGGTCAAACCAGAGGCTGACAGAGGAGGAAACACCCACTTATTGAGAACTAGACAGCCAGTATAGTGCCTTTAAGCAAGAAAGTATATCTTTTAAATCAGATTGAACACAGGAGGAGAGTCAAGTAATTGACAAACCAGCTAACCAAATTAATCTTATACTAATGTACTGTACTTTTAGAACTTCTGTTACTGCATTCACGAACACTGTGCCACACAATACTGTAACCCGCTTGATGCACAGCTATGGCCTAGCTAGACCAGCTCTTTGTAGACATACATAGAGCAGTACATTAGAAAAGTGAAAAACTGATTCTGACACCCCTGAGGCCAGTTGAAAAAGCAGACTTTTTATTGAAGTATAAAGTTCAACTGTGTCTGACACATGAAACCAGCAGTGAAGAAGATGATGGGGGATATACAGAGTAAATGAACAGACTGATGCAGAAAAGGATGATGGATGGACATGTTAAAAGGGGATGGGTGGTGCAGGACACAAGAGTGATTATGGAGAGAAACAAGAACAGAAGTTATAAATGGTAAAATGGCCTGTATTTATATAGCGCTTTACTAGTCCCTAAGGACCCCAAAGCGCTTTACATATCCAGTCACACACACATTGGTGATGGCAAGCTACATTGTAGCCACAGCCACCCTGGGGCGCACTGACAGAGGCGAGGCTGCTGGACACTGGCACCACCGGGCCCTCTGACCACCACCAGTAGGCAACGGGTGAAGTGTCTTGCCCAAGGACACAACAACCGAGACTGTCGGAGCCAGGGCTCGAACCGGCAACCTTCCAATTACAAGGCGAACTCCCAACCTTTGAGCCACGATATGGCTAAATCGAGTTGAGGTAGTTCAGTATGTGATATGACAAACTGGAAGTTTGGGAGATATGAAGAGAAACAGAAATGGGTTAAAAGAAAAAAAGATAGACATGTGAGTCATATAAGTCAGAGGCAGAGAGAGAGAGAGCACCAATAACAATGGACTGTTATGATGTAGACAGAGAGAGACAGAGGAGGGGAAAGATGAAGTCCAGTTGTTAATACAGTTTTTCTGCTTCATTTCAGAAAGTGCTCAAGGCCAACATGCCACACAGACCCATTATTCCTCTCTGTCGTCTGTTCATATCCAGTAATCTTTATATCCACTCTTTAATACAAGCTGCAGAAAAAACAATATTTTAAGACTTTCAGCTTGTTTTTGAAGAGTTTCCAGATTGAATTGATTCAAACGGATGGAGTTCAACTTATAAAGAACATCTGCAATAATTAATGGAGGTAAATATTTTTTAAGAAAAGACTTTTTGAAAAGAAGATGCCATCAACTGCACAAGTATGACATGCATGCCTTCAACTGGACTTGGAAAGCAGTGGAACAAAGAAAAATAAATGAAAAATAAAATGCTTTTCTAAATACATGATACAAACTTAAACATATGGAAAGTGATCACAGAAAGCACCCTCGTGTTGTGGCTCACACACACTGGTGCTCACACTCAATAACACAGATGCTTCCTCATCAGGTCATCGAGATTCTGTTGCCAGGACACAAAGAGGCTGAATATGATGTTTACTGGAGGGAAACACAGACTGGTCACAGCTGGATGTGTGAGCGTGTGTGTGTGTGTGTGTGTGTGTGTGTGTGTGTGTGTGTGTGTGTGTGTGTGTGTGTGTGTGTGTGTGTGGACAGTAGGCAGTCTCTTAATATTTGCTCTCCGTCTCCTGCTACCTCCTCTATTCATTTTCTGATCCTTTCTTTCATCCGTTGTGTCTCTGGATCTGTCTCTCCTCGCTCCTCCTCATCCTCTTATTGTTCTCCGCTGTCTCCTGTCGTTTCAATATCCTCCTCATCCCTCCATCCCTCCCTTCCTGCTCACAGTGGAGGGTGAGAAAGGTAAACTTTCCCACTCGTTTCCTGCTCGTTGACAACACATCACCTCTCTGTCTATCTGTCTCCTTCAAACATGGGTTAGTTTAAGTCTCGCTTATTGCTACCTTCTTATTCGTCATAGAGTCATTCCATCTATGGAGGTATTTCCTTTTATACATCTGTATAGGATGTACACTTACTTTCATGTTTCTTGGTCTTTTTATTTTGCTGTTATATGCTTTAAAGCAGGGGTCTCAAACTCCAGGCCTCGAGGGCCGGTGTCCTGCAGATTTTAGATCTCACAGTGGGTCAACACACCTGATTCAAATGATTAGTTCATTACCAGGCCTCTGGAGAACTTCAAGACATGTTGAGGAGGTAATTTAGCCATTTAAATCAGCTGTTTTGGATCAAGGACACATCTAAAACCTGCAGGACACCGGCTCTTAAGGCCTGGAGTTCGAGACCCCTGCTTTAAAGCAATGATTTCCCGAAAGACGTCATGCAGCAAAAGAAAGAATTATCCAGTGACAGCTCCAAGTGTCCCTGTTGCAGTTTGATAGTACAAGTCATCAAAACCATCCAGCTATATGTTAAATGAATCAATAACTATGCTTTTCTAGTCCTTCCAAGGGTGCTATGATTTCAGTTTTGTGCTTGGGTCCAAGCAAGACAAGCTGTAACTGTGTCAGCAAGCAGTATGTAGAAGAAACACTCAGAGTACAGCAAAACTATCCAGCAGTTTTTGACTACAATACGAAGCACAAAATAATTAATTTTAAAAAAAGGGGGGGATGGGGGATGGGGGGTGGCTTAAGACTTTTGCAGTTTTCTTGGTTTGCAGCAGTTTGTGACAAAACCACAAACTGTGTTGAAGTGATTCATAAACACCAGTTTAATACATTTATTTCTATCCAGCCACTTGCAGGAAAGCTGGAGCGCACCCCAGCTGTCAGTAGGCAAGAGTAGGTTACATCCTGGACTTGTTGCTGGTCCATTACGTGGCTAACAGACAGTCATTAATCCTCACATTCACAATTACAGAGAATTTAGAATCCAAAGATAACCTGGACTGTGGGAGGAAGTGGGAGTAAATGGTAAAATTGCCTGCATTTGTATAGTGCTTTACTAGTCCCTAAGGACCCCAAAGTGCTTTATACAACCAGTCATCCACCCATTCACACACTGGTGATGGCACCCTGGGGCGCACTGACAGAGGTGAGGCTGCCGGACACTGGCGCCACTGGGCCCTCTGACCACCACCAGTAGGCAATGGGTGAAGTGTCTTGCCCAAGGACACAACAACCGAGACTGTCCAAGCCGGGGCTCGAACCGGCAACCTTCCGATTACAAGGCAAACTCCCAACTCTTGAGCCACGATCCCCCGGAGCGGCCAAAGGAAAACCATAAAGGTACAAGGAGAACTGCAAATTCCACACAGAAAGCACCAACCGGCTTGAAACCAGAACCTCACATGTAAAAGAATGATTCATCTTTAGCTCAAAGTGAAGACAACAGCTTATTAATCTAACAGCGCCATCAGATCAGCATGCAATATCAGAAGAAAGTCAAATCCTGGGTATCTGTTCACTAGAAAAAGTTGGATTTGTGCCACTGTCCCTAGCAGCGAGTTAATCTTGCTAACTGGAATACTAGTATGATATATGAGTGAAACTGTAAATGCAGAAAGAGTCCAACATTTAACTTCCCCTGAAAAACAAAACTTCATAACGTACTAATATAGCTCTATTAACTTTGGTCTGAATGTTTTCACTGCATGACAGAAATATCAGGCAATCCCATCTAAAATCACAGAGTTAACAAACTCTGAAGACAGCCTGTTATCTGTAACGAGTAACTGCTTTTTTGACTCATGCACACCTTTTTCGTTTTTTTTCTTTGTTTTGTTAAACTCTGCCCAGACAGGTCAGCAGACAGAGTCAGAGCATCAACATGGTTAATATTTTATTTCTGTAGTCTGGTCCACTCCTCAACCTGACACACACAGACACACATAGGACAAACAACCTCAATAAGTAACTTAATAAATAAGATGATTTAAAGATGGCGCCGGTGAGGTCGGCTGCCGTCACGACTGCTCCGACCACTTTTTCTTTGTCTTTGTTTTTTAAGTTAGTTTTCAGCGTTTCTAAATCGGCAAAATCACCACCATTGGGTACATTAGGTATGACAGTGACACTCTTGTTTCTATTGGTTTCCAATGTACTCACAATTCGAAGTTTTTAACTCCGGATCCGAGCTGGCCGAGTGAGATCTTGAGGGAGAACAAAGGGAAGCGGCAGCGGCCTAGAGGGAAGCGAGCCGGCGTCAGGAACAGGCTGAGAGCTCGTGCACACCGCACACCTCTGCCTAGCATCCTGCTCGCCAACGTCCAGTCACTGGAGAACAAGCTTGACGACCTCAGGGCCAGGGTAAAGTTCCAGAGAGACATTCGGGACTGCAATCTCCTCTGCTTCACCGAGACATGGCTGAACCCAGCGGTGCCGGACCACGCCATCCAGCCGGCCGAGTTCTTCTCGGTTCACCGCATGGACAGGACACGGGACTCGGGGAAGTCAAGGGGAGGCGGCGTGTGTTTAATGGTGAACAACAACTGGTGCAACAGTGCGAACATTGTTCCTCTCACACGCTCCTGCACACCAAATCTGGAACTACTGTCCATCATGTGTCGTCCTTTTTATCTACCTCGGGAATTTACATCGGTCATTATAAGTGCCGTTTATATTCCACCACAAGCGGACACGGTCACCGCCTTATGCGAGCTGCATGAGGCACTCACACAGCACCAGACACAACACCGGGACGCTGCGCTTATTGTGACGGGGGACTTTAATAGCGCCAACCTCAAACGCGCAGCGCCGAACTTTTATCAACACATCTCCTGCCCCACCAGAGGTGAAAGGACACTGGACCACTGCTACACTACGGTCAAGGACGGCTACAAGGCACAATCCCGCCCTCCTTTTGGCAAATCTGATCACGCCGCCATCTTCCTCATCCCAAAATACAAACAAAGGCTGAAACAGGAAGTTCCGGTTCAGTGGAAGGTCGCGCGCTGGACGGATCAATCGGTGGCCGCGTTACAGGACGCACTCGATGACGCAGACTGGGGCATGTTCAGAAACAGCTCCGATGATGATGTCAACGTGTTTACGGAAGCGGTTGTGGGATTCATCGGGAAACTAGCGGATGATACCGTGGAGACAAAGACTATCACAACGTTTCCCAACCAGAAGCCGTGGGTGGATAAAACCATCCGCGACGCTCTGAGATCCCGCACCGCTGCCTACAACACGGGACTCATGACGGGGGACATGGACCCGTACAAAGCCGCGTCATATAACGTGCGGAGGGCGGTGAAAGAGGCGAAGCAGCGCTACGGGAGGAAACTAGAGTCACAACTCCAACAGAGTGACTCTAGGAGCCTGTGGCGGGGACTAAGGACAATAACGGACTATAAAGCACCAACAACCGGTATGACGAACGCGGCCGTGACTCTGGCAGACGAGCTGAACACTTTCTATGCTCGCTTCGAGGCTGCAGCTAAGGACTCCAACAATGCTAGTGTTAGCGGCGCTAACGGCTGCAGACAGGAAGATACTGCCAGCACCGGAAACGTGCTCGTCATCTCCGAGCATGAAGTAAGGAGAGCCTTCAAGAGAGTGAACACCAGGAAAGCAGCAGGACCAGACGGCATCCCAGGTCGTATCCTAAGAGACTGCGCATACCAGCTAGCTCCTGTGTTCACTGAGATATTCAACATCTCTCTATCTCAGTCGGTGATCCCCACATGCTTCAAAGAGTCCATCATTGTTCCTGTCCCGAAGAAACCCCACCCTGCTTCTCTCAATGACTATCGCCCTGTAGCCCTCACCTCAGTAGTGATGAAGTGCTTTGAACGCCTGGTCAGAGACTTCATCATTTCTTCACTACCAGACACACTGGACCCACTACAGTTTGCTTACCGTCCAAATCGTTCCACAGACGATGCCATCTCTCTTCTCCTCCACACCTCACTTACTCACTTGGACACTAGAAGGGGGAATTATGTTAAAATGCTCTTCGTAGACTACAGCTCTGCATTTAACACCATAATTCCCTCCACACTCACCACCAAGCTGGAGCATCTGGGACTCAGCTCATCTATGTGTCAGTGAATCTCCAACTTCCTAACTGGCAGACCACAGGCAGTAAAGATGGGCGGACATGTCTCAGCCTCCACCACTCTCAGCACTGGAGCCCCCCAGGGGTGTGTTCTGAGCCCCCTGCTGTACTCTTTGTACACATATAACTGTGTGGCCACTACCAGCTCCACCACCATCATCAAGTTTGCTGACGACACCGTCGTGGTGGGCCTGATCTCTGATAACAACGAGACGGCCTACCTGAAGGAGATTTGGAATCTGGAGAACTGGTGCCAGAGGAACAACCTCCTTCTAAACGTCAGTAAGACAAAGGAGCTGATAGTGGACTTCAGCACTAAGCAGGAGAGGAACTACCAGACCCCGTCATCAACGAGTGCCCAGTGGAGAGAGTGGACAGCTTCAAATACCTCGGAGTTCACATCACGCAGGACCTGTCATGGTCCTGTCACATCAGGAAATGGCGTGTCACAAATCTAGAGGATCATCATTTAGCCTGGAGAAATAGTTTGCTGCTTTATAAGAAAGCCCTCCGCAAAGCCAGAACATCTTACTATTCATCACTGATTGAAGAAAATAAGAACAACCCTAGGTTTCTCTTCAGCACTGTAGCCAGGCTGACAAAAAGTCAGAGCTCTTTTGAGCCAACCATCCCTTTAACGTTAACTAGTAATGACTTCATGAACTTCTTCACAAATAAAATTTTTATCATTAGAGAAAAAATTACCAATAATCATCCCACAGATGTAATATTATCTACAGCTACTCTTAGTACCATTGATATTAAGTTAGACTCTTTTTCTCCAATTGATCTTTCTGAGTTAACTTCAATAATTACTTCCTCCAAACCATCAACGTGTCTTTTAGACCCCATTCCTACAAAACTGCTCAAAGAAGTCCTGCCATTAATTAATTCTTCGATCTTAAATATGATCAACCTATCTCTAATAATCGGCTATGTACCACAGGCCTTCAAGCTGGCTGTAGTTAAACCTTTACTCAAAAAGCCATCTCTAGACCCAGCAGTCTTAGCTAATTATAGGCCAATCTCCAACCTTCCTTTCATATCAAAAATCCTTGAAAGAGTAGTTGTCAAACAGCTAACAGATCATCTGCAGAGGAATGGTTTATTTGAAGAGTTTCAGTCAGGTTTCAGAGCTCAGCACAGCACAGAAACAGCTTTAGTGAAGGTTACAAATGATCTTCTTATGGCCTCTGACAGTGGACTCATCTCTGTGCTTGTCCTGCTAGACCTCAGTGCAGCGTTCGATACTGTTGATCATAATATCCTATTAGAGCGATTAGAACATGCTGTAGGTATTACAAGTACTGCGCTGCAGTGGTTTGTATCATATCTATCTAATAGACTCCAATTCGTGCATGTAAATGGAGAGTCCTCTTCACACACTGAGGTTAATTATGGAGTTCCACAGGGTTCAGTGCTAGGACCAATTCTGTTTACATTATACATGCTTCCCTTAGGCAGTATCATTAGAAGACATAGCATACATTTTCACTGCTATGCAGATGACACCCAGCTCTATCTGTCCATGAAGCCAGATAACACACACCAATTAGTTAAACTGCAGGAATGTCTTAAAGACATAAAGACCTGGATGGCCGCTAACTTTCTGCTTCTTAATTCAGATAAAACTGAGGTTATTGTACTCGGCCCTGAAAATCTTAGAAATATGGTATCTAATCAGATTCTTACTCTGGATGGCATTACCTTGGCCTCCAGTAACGCGGTGAGGAACCTTGGAGTCATTTTTGACCAGGACATGTCCTTCAACGCACATATTAAACAAATATGTAAGACTGCTTTCTTCCATTTGCGCAACATCTCTAAAATTAGAAATATCCTGTCTCAGAGTGACGCTGAAAAACTAGTTCATGCATTTATTACTTCCAGGCTGGACTACTGTAATTCATTATTATCAGGATGTCCAAAAAACTCACTGAAAAGCCTTCAGCTGATCCAAAATGCTGCAGCAAGAGTCCTGACAGGGACTAGAAAGAGAGAGCATATTTCTCCTGTTTTGGCTTCCCTTCATTGGCTTCCTGTTAAATCCAGAATTGAATTCAAAATCCTGCTCCTCACATACAAGGTCTTAAATAATCAGGCCCCATCTTATCTTAATGACCTTGTAGTACCATATCACCCTATTAGAGCGCTCCGCTCTCGCTCTGCAGGCCTACTTGTTGTTCCTAGAGTATTTAAAAGTAGAATGGGAGGGAGAGCCTTCAGTTTTCAGGCCCCTCTTCTGTGGAACCAGCTTCCAGTTTGGATTCGGGAGACAGACACTATCTCTACTTTTAAGATTAGGCTTAAAACTTTCCTTTTTTCTAAAGCATATAGTTAGGGCTGGACCAGGTGACCCTGAATCCTCCCTTTGTTATGCTGCAATAGATGTAGGCTGCCGGGGGATTCCCATGATGCATTGAGTTTTTCCTTTCCAGTCACCTTTCTCACTCACTATGTATTAATAGACCTCTCTGCATTGAATCATATCTGTTATTAACCTCTGTCTCTCTTCCACAGCATGTCTTTATCCTGTCTTCCTTCTCTCACCCCAACCGGTCGCAGCAGATGGCCGCCCCTCCCTGAGCCTGGTTCTGCCGGAGGTTTCTTCCTGTTAAAAGGGAGTTTTTCCTTCCCACTGTCGCCAAAGTGCTTGCTCATAGGGGGTCATATGATTGTTGGGTTTTTCTCTGTATCTATGAAGCGCCTTGAGGCGACTTTTGTTGTGATTTGGCGCTATATAAATAAAATTGAATTGAATTGAAATTGAATTGAATCAACACCGTGGTGAAAAAGGCCTGTCAGCGTCTCTACCACCTCAGACGCTTGAGAGACTTCCAACTGCCCTCCAAGGTGCTCAGGAACTTTTACTCCTGCATCATAGAGAGCATCCTGGCGGGAAACATCTTAACCTGGTTCGGGAACAGCACCATGCAGGACAGACGAGCTCTACAGAGGGTTGTGCGGTCAGCTGAGCGCACCATCCGCTCCGAGCTCCATGACCTGCACTCAATCTACAGCAGGCGGTGCTGGACCAAGGCCAGGAAGATCGTGAAGGACCTCAGCCATCCCAACAACAGACTGTTCTCTCTGTTGAGGTCAGGAAAGCGATCCCGCTCCCTGAAGACCAACACAGAGAGACTGAGGAGGAGCTTCTTCCCGCAGGCGATACGGTCTCTCAATCACACCACCACACAGTACTGACCCACACATACAGTTGTTACACACACACTGGACTTTCTGGACATTGTTTCACTTCATTACTTAAATCACGCTGCTGTTATTGTGTATATGCTGCTGTTATTGTGTATATATTTATTTATATTTCTTCATACATTCTTATATAGTTCTATATTGTGTATTTTGTTGTACAGTTATTTTATTTTCAACTTTAATTTATATATTTTATCTTATTCTCCCAGTTAAATTTACCCTTCATTCTAATTTGTGTTGTACAGTTATTTCATTTTTAACCTTAATTTATATTTTATTCCTTCCTAGTTAAATTTACCCTTTTTAATTTTTCATATTTATTTCCTATCTTATTCATAGCCTTTTCCTTTTTTGTTTTCTTTAGGTCATGAGCAGTTGTCCAAGCATTTCACTACATATCGTACTGTGTATGACTGTGTACGTGACAAATAAAATTTGAATTTGAATTTGAATTTAAGTTAAGAGAAGTGTTTACTGGAAGAAAGACAATTCACGAAAAAGGAATGACGTTGAAGAGGAGAACCAGTGGATTAAGAATAGAAAAGAAAGTTCAACCAGATGTATTACAGGCTAATGTGGTCAACCAGAAGAACGGATATGGAATAGATAACCCTAAAATGACCTGCATACCTACACACATTAAATAACACTGGGAATCTCCCACTCTGTGTTAAATGCACATTCAACCACACATGCACACAAGCTAACACTGAAGAATGAACCAACATGTCTGAAAATGTCACACCAGTGGAAGCTGATCCAAAGATCACACGCATATTTTGACATATTCCTCCACACCCAACCACCCACAGACATACCCTGTGAATAAACTCTCTTAATTGTGATACATATCCATCCCAAGGGATTTGCAGAGGAAGATGAAGGATAAGAGACAAAGAGAAATTTATCCGAGAAGAAGAAGAAGAATAAATCAAAATAAATAGAACAACTGTACAAGACAAGATTTTTTGAGTATTGGTTACTAAACCACTGTAACAAGTCAGTTTGTAAAGTTTCTTCCCTCCTGGTTCCCCAGTTAACTGTAGGTGGTGTTATTTCAGAGTGGAAGCATTTATTAACCACAGCAGCATTAAGAGGTAAAGTTGCAAATATGCCGAGTGCATACACATTGCTAACATACGTGTAATATATAGTAGCAATAGTATTTAGTGCAACAACATTTACATCTATTCATTCATTAAACTGATTAATGGAAAATATTGGTGGAGATCTTTGTAATGATTTAGTATCTAATCAGATTTATAAGCTTATGGAGGTCTTTGATATTTGCCAGTGTGGCCTGCTGTTGGCAGGTGGTTGGTCTGCTGCTTCTGAACCGGCTGAGAGTCTGACTTCTGTTTAATGAGTAAACATGGCTTTTCTCCAGAGATGCAGTTTTTTTTTAATTGTGTTTGGGGTTGAGAAGTTAGACTAACAAAACCCTTACAGGATGCCGTCATGCATTTTTTTTTAGCGAGTTTAATGTTTGCACTTGATGGCGATGCCTGCTCTGTTAGCACATTGTGGCTTTAATAAGCCAGTGGACAAACTGGTGCCCCTCTGAAGTCACATTGTTCAGCTGAAGTTCAGGGTTGTTAAAATGAGGACTCTGGACCAAAAGGTGCCTTTGGTCAACTTTTGCATGGACTGCTGTTTATTTTCTTCATACACTTTAAGTCACTTTATTGCCACCTAATGCAAACCAATATGAAACACCAAGCCACCACTATGAAGTGACACAATTACAAATTAGGTGTTTAAGTGAGCAGTTTTCTTTTTTGCACCTTAGTCATATGTTAGTTTAGCTGGTATTCAATTAGTTCAGCTTTATTTATACAGCACCAAATCACAACAACATTCGTCTTAATGCACTTTATATTGTAAGGTTAAGACCCTACAATAATACAAAGAAAACAGGCTAAATGATGATCTTCTAAATTTGTGAGATGCCATTTCCTCTCCAGTTTACGAGTTATCTGCTTTAAGGTGCACATTTGAGAGTTACACCAGGGAGTGAAGTACTTCTGATTCAAGGTTTTCCTTTTTCAAAGGAGCTACAGTATATAGACAGGGGTGCACATAAGTGTTCCGCAGGTGTGGATGCGCTGTCAAAATAAAAGGCGCACCAGATAAGAAGTTGCAACGCACGTTTGCGTACATAAGATTTTCTTGAGGGATTTTCACAGCACATTCTGCACCACATCTTTGTGCGTTTATCATTTGTTTGAAGCCAGCTCACCTCCTGCAATCACTTTTACGAGAATACGTGCTTCTTTTGTGGTTCGGACTCCTTCTGACATTTCTTTGGAGGTGGAGGAAAACCAAAGTAATTGCTTAAAGGAGCTTGCTTCTTCGACATCTTTAAGATTTCTAAACAAATGTCTGTCCTCCTCCAGAAAATCTTACGTACACATACGCGCGTTGCAACTTCTTTTTTGGTGTGCGTTTTTTATTTTGACAGTGCATGCGCACCAGCGGACCGCTTTTGTGCAGCCCTGTATATAGACTTGTATGCATTAAAGAAGTAAAAATATTGACAAGATAATCGACGTCTGTGGGAGTGGTGCTCAGGTAGCTGCTCTGCACTAGGGCTGCTCGATTATGGCAAAAATGATCATCACGATTATTTTCACTGAAATTGAGATCTCGATTATTTGACGATATTTATTTAACCCTTTAAGACCTACTATAGAACCAAGTCCGCCAGAGCTTATATTATTTTTTTACATGTTGTAGTGCCATTTGTGGGAGCATTTCAAGTTGCTATACAACTGTTATAGCCCATATTTTAATAATATGTATGCATTAAGTCCATAGTAACTACATTAATTGCGAAAAAGTGCAATAAACTACAAAAAACTTGAAAATCGTTTTTGTTTTTTTTACATATATATTTCTACTTGGAGAAATTTAAGAGGTTTATCCCTCAAAACTTTAAATACAAAAAAGTTGCAAAAAAAATAGTTTACAACAACAGGAAATTTATTTTGAGTGTCTTCATAGTTTTATTTTGGAGATACACTAATTTTTATATACACTGCAGGAAAAACAAAAAAACAATCCTATGATGCAAATTTGCAAAGAAAACAGCATGTGCATCAAAATAAACTATTTCCAGCAGTGCAATTTGAGTTCTAAGCATCCCAGAAACTATTCAGAAAAGTCAAACATGACCAGTATAGTTTTTTAAGGCCTACAAGTAAAAAACTACATTTCCGCGAAAATGATGTCACTTCCGGTTTCGGCCAGGAAATGGCGGACATGCGATCGTTCGCGCTGACGTCTGTTTCATTGTGGGAAGTATTACGAATAGCTGATCGGATCGGCAAAGCGTGTTTCTGGAATGTTATGTTTTTGTTCCTGCAAGCGCTTTTTATGCAATTTTTGCAAAGCTTTATGTGGAAGTAAACCGTGACCGAGGACAAGCTGATGGCATAAGATGTAAGTACAACCCCTCCGGTTTCATATGCAAAACAAATTATTGCGCTAGCTTACGCGGTTCAGGTTCTACAGGGATTTAAAAATAGTTACACAAAACGGAGCGTGCTGCTCTGACCGGATTTAAAGGGTTAACAATGACTTTAAAAAATAATATAAAATAGTGTGCAACACCACTGAAGTTTTCTTTTTACCTCTCTTTTCAACCAACAGCAGTCACTCTCCTCTTCAAATAACTTCTGCTTAGCTTTCTGAGCTTCCCTCGGGTCCTCTTAATCAGCGGTCTCCAACCTTTTTTGTGCCACGGACCGGTTTATGCCCGACAATATTTTCACGGACCGGTGTTCCAGATCTACTGGCGTTTAGATCAACTGGCGTTGGTCGAACAGATGTGTGGTAGTCTTGCGTTTCAGGAGCTGCTACCGACAAACCAGCAAAAAAACGGCAAATGTGTCACCTGTGACACTTGTGAGGTTATCTCAAACACACTCCGTCAGTCTTGATGCTGTTGAACAACAAAATGTATAAAAATGTGGTGAGTTTACCTGGTGATATCCTCATGCGCAACGCGATCGCGAAAACAGCAAACAAGTAACACCACGCCGATGTTGTTCACAGGACAGCAAGACTAAACGATCGGGAGACTCTTGTCATCGTTATCGTTCCCCTCGCATGGTTTGTTTCTCCGAATTCAGCGTTTTTGCTTCACAACTACAGCGAGCAGTTTACTTTGTGCACTAACATGGACTCGAGTCAACCAGCGCCACCTCTGGCCAAGTGCCACAGCCTACAGCCAGATCAACTTGTGACACACATCTGCACCACGTTTGAATTCGTGTCATGCACAACACATTTGTACCTTTCAATTGTGTCTGTTTGTGTCTGTGTATATAATTTGGAATTTTGTACAAATGTAGGCGAATAAGGAATATATGATATCATTTCATTCTTTTCAAAGGTTTATTTGCATGACGCACAAACAGACACAATTGAATGAGGGAGGGGCTAATAATCGGCTCAGTCATTTTTAATGATCGTTGAAAGCCCAGATCGTAATCGTGATTAAAATTTGATTAATTGAGCAGCCCTACTCTGCACTGTGTTAGCATAAGGCATTGAGGAGCTAACAGTGGATGAATTATATCCTTAAACTTAGAAAGTTCATCACTGTTGTGAATTAGAAAAGATAAAAGTTAATATGTTTGATTCGCATGACTCATATTATACTATAGACTATACTTCCTATTTGGCATGTTTGCTTTTTCCATTTGCTGGTGTTTAAGTTTTACTGGCTTTGACCACCGTACTCATCAGACCAGGCAATATGGTCCATTATAAAGAATTATTTCATCATGATATTTTCACCACTTGTAAAACAGTTATTCAATACGACATAATATCCAGGCTCTTATGCAGTGCTCCCTTAAATGTATACCATCTGTCTCATGGTACAGGCCCTCACATGAGCTTAAAAAAGTATTTCACGTTTCTACACCATTTTATTTTATTAAAAATTCTCATTTAATGTGTCATTTTTAGGGAAATATGCAACAAAAAAACCCCCAAAAGCCAAAAACATAAACAATACAAAATCAGAACCATCAGTATATTCAATGTTTTTACTTGGAGGCCACATCACTCGTAATATAAGGAGACATGTTTGAAGACAAAAAGAACATATTTTCTTGTTTTACTTCAAAGCCGTGTCAATCACGGAGCTTCAGCAGGCAAACTAACACAGACAAAACACAGTATTACGGGCTAACAACAAAATCTATACACAAACGCACACACACATGCTAAATATTACCCTCACACACCATCCAGCGGACACATGGCTGCCCCTTAGCACACAGGGCCTATGTGTGAGAAACACAGTCGCGTTAGTGTTTGACCAACACTCACTGAACTCTGGAAAAGTTCATGACCTGATGGCATGTAAAGGTGTGACCATGGCAACAGCACAAACTCAAGCATAGCAGGCAATACTGAAAATGTCTCCTTATTTCTGGTCATCTGGCATCTTTTGTTCAGCCCTACTTTACTCCCATGCATTACACCTTCAGTGTTTATAGTACTGTATCTTTTTTACATTTGTATACTCTATTATTATTTTTTTCCTTTTTAAAAACCCTTCTCTGCACTTTCTCTTTGATTTAATATCTTTTCCCATTTTTCTTTCCATCATGCCATCTTTATTTCTTTGCCTGCTGTCAAACCGCTGATCTTCATCCACAGTTTTTTGACCTCCCTTCCTCTGCCTTTGTGTCTTTCCTTCATTCCTTTTATCCTTCATTTCTCTTCCTTCCCTCCACCCACAGGGGAGAATAGCGCTTAATTGAAGAACCCCAAAAGACACATGAGGGGAAGGTGATGAGAAATATGAAAATGAAAAAACAAGGGGGAGCAGACAATAGAGGGCAGTGAGGAATGGTGGGTGGATGAAACAAAGGACGAAGAATGTGAGAATTGAATGTGACCGTCAGATGTCTCGCAGTAATTCTCACCCTAGTCTGCATCTTAGGTTAGCGATTGGCTCTTTCAACAGTTGTATGTTTTAGTTCCCATAATGCTTTTCCACTGCTCTCAGTGTGCCAGCTTTACTTTGGATGGACATGACAGGAGAAGTCAGCGTCTGTGAACTGACCTCCCACAAATGCACGCACTCGCAGACACACAATCTGAGCAGAAAAATAACAGCTGAGCAGGTTTTTTGTAAAGGGAGTAGGGGTGTCTGTCCGCACCACTGATCTTATTATCCAGGATGAAGCTGTTACCACACACAGCAGGAAGAGCCCCACAGTCCCGGCTTTAAGAAAACTAAAATTCTGGGAAAATCCTTCTTTTGTCTGTTCTGCAGTGACAGATTCGAATCCTGCAGATAATGTAAATATAGATTTGCGTGCATGTGCAAATGTATTTGAACACATGCAGAAACATCTACTGTGGCCCCTTGCTGAAGAGACATGTGTTAGGTTTTAGCATGGCTTAAGGCTCGAGTTAAATAGTATCATGGTTTTGATATCGCATGGCTTCGCGTAAAGTCCTTTTTAAAAATATATATTTTAATATACTTTTACATTTTGGGGGGCAAAAGCATTTTTTTCTGAGCTCATTACAAGCTGTTAAGGTTTGCTGTCAAGATAATTCTCCTCCTCGACTCATGCTACATATTTATCATATTCCATATTCATACATTATGGAATATGATGTATTACTGTAGAAAACGTACTTAAAAAGAGGTCAGCATTTACCACCTGCAGCACTAATATTTTTTCATATAAGTTTTCTGCAGATTAAGTACATAATACTTCTTTTGACAACTCAAGTAAGGCCTCAGTCATACTGGGCAGCAATTGGCAACCACCAGTTAGTAGGAAAAAGTGAGCATTTTCCTGGTAGGAGCAAAGTGTTTGCTGGTAGTTACCACCAGTAGTGAAAAGTTACTACTAACATCCCAGTGCTGCTCGCTTGGAGCCCATTCAGTGACCTCCTGGTAATCAGCGGTTTTGATTTAACATGCTTACTTAGCTTAATGCTAGGGACAAATATATGTTCCCCAGCTGGTTGGGGTCCATTAGCAAGTGTTGGCAAACAAGTTGGCATCTTTCATGCAAACTAGAGGTGACCACAGTTATCTGTTCAAAGAGGTTCATGGTGCAGAACCCATTTCAAGACCAGGTTTACAAGTTCATCAACACCTGTCACCTAACAGTCGCTCAGGGAATACAGATTATTCCTGAGCAAACACAGCAATGAACTTATAATAATACGTAATTTCATTCTGTTATATAGCTGCTTTCATCAAAGCAGTTCTGAAGAAGTTGCAATTAAAGAAACTCGTCATTTTCAGCTAATGGTGGAGATTTTTAATAACAAACCTTGACATAATAAAACAAGTTACATTTCTTCAGCAAGGAAGGACTGAATGAAGAAGTAGGACATTTACAATATGCATAAATATGTACGCGACAAATAAATAAATACACAAGGAAACAGTATGTATTTTATGTTTTAATGTGATCCAGTTTATCTCATCAGCACTTGGTTGGTTTCATTTGAATCCCACACTACCACACTTGTAAGAAACTTGCCACTAAAAATTGCATATTTGTAGGAATCCGAGCTAATGTTTCTGTTCTCAACAATAAGCAGATAATTGAAGACACTTTGTGTTTTAATCATCAGCCTGCAAGATAGATGTATACGATATCTTGCAGGCTGAATCAGTGAACTTTCACTTGTTAAATGACAGGCAGTGACATTTTGCATATTACAAGTAGCAGTCAACTTTGCATTAATTACAACCTAATTACACATGCCAGCTGTCTTGTTAAAAGAAAGAAATGATCTGTACTATCAGCAAACTGACCCCACTTCTCACTTCCTCAGATCTAACACTTTACAAACAGCTCCCAAAATTCAAGACTTGATTGACTGCATGATGAATGAATTGCTGGCTGTCGAATGCAGTGCTCGTTTACCCTGCTGTAAAGATAAAGGTCATCATAATCTGTATCTACTGCTGCTTGCAAAACTATTATAAACTTTTCAATGGCAATGAGATTATCATGCAAAATTATTTCATACTTATGTAGGCACGGACTTTCTTGCTGTTTTATCCCAGAGAAACAGCAATAAACTATGATCACAGACTCAGTCATAAGTGTCTCTAACATCCTTTTTGGTATCGATGCTAATCAGTGTAATTAGCACATGATTATATGCAAGGAATCTCCCAAAACAAACAAATGCAAATAAAGGTAATTATCACACACATACAGGCTTATTACCCCAGTGTGCTCTTCCTGCCTCTAAACGTCGAGGTCACACTCCGGTTAGCCTCTAAAGTGCAACCAGGCAGCTGCCATCACCACCTCTGTCAGCTTCACACCGTTAATTAGCTGCACTCAGATGCCAATCATCTGCTCTAATGAGGACAGCTCTACCACTCTGCCTAATGAGAAAAAACTCATGAAGTGTCTGAGGGGAAAGTTAACTGCAAGGACACACACGAAAAGACACATTAAAGCAGACGGCCACACATTTTTAATTCCCATGTATGTGTTTTGTTTTTTTGTTTTTTTCATTTTGCACACACATTTTGTTTCCCACTGCTCATATTTCATTCATGCTTATTTGTGCACTTGATCTCCATTGTGGTAACAACTGAGTCCACATGTACATGCAGAATTTATTTAAAAAGAAAAAGAAAAAAGTTGCTAAAACTCTAATTCAGAGGAAGTCTGTGAAAACATGCTATGCTTTTACAGTAATGCAAAGATTGCACTGTAAAAAAAAAAGAAGAAGAAGAAATGAAACAATAGTTCATTAATATTGACATCAATGGAATTATAGCCAATCTGCATTATTTCTCTTCACACCCATCTATATATCAGCACAGTTCCAGATGGCAGGACAGGCCATCAGGGAGAGAAAAAGACAACATGGTTTGGGTACTAAAGCCAGCAGCTACAGTTGATGACCGTTGTCCTCTAGCTAACACTTGCTATTCTGTATTGTTCTTCAATTTTAAATGGGCCTAAAGATCACTGAACAACTCCTGCATCATCTATGTCTCATTCTCAGAATTTCCTTACTTAACCTCTTTTAAACCTTTGAGCATATTTGAAAGTTATGCAGTGGTCGGAGCCAGGCTCTTAGGTGAGGTACACTTTGAGACCATCCATATCAATCTTTAGAAATAATCTATGTGCATATTCCAGATAAAGGTGTATTTCATATGACAAATTATAATAACATTAGAAATGAGGGACAAAATGTTCACATTTAGTGTTTTTTCCCTGACCCCTGCACACATTTTTTTTTACAGTGCTAGTGGTCAGTGCTCCAGTTGATGCCATTTCCTCTGTGGTCTTACATGTGTCTTGCATAAAATAATAGCAAGATGCTAATGATGCCATAAAGAGATATTTGTGAACAGGAATTTCTCTCCTATCTCAAATGGGATCAAGTTCAGATAAGCATTTGCCTGTGCACTGTCCAGCTCAAAATCATTGGGTTACATTTTACTGAGTACTGTTTCAAGCACTCAATAAGACCTGCAGGAGCCCAGTATTGACTGGCTAACCACACAGTTCATTTTCAGGTCAAGGTGAATTTGTGTGCGTGGGTGAGAGAGACACCTAGTTACACCCATAATTCTTTAGCTCCCCTGGGCTAAAGGGAGGTGCTGGGAGGGGGCACCCTGGTGCACGAACATACACATTCAGTCACCCTCCAGGTATCATCAAAACACACAAAGGACTATTACTGGGTGTGGAGCAATCCCATCCACACAGAGCCAACAAAAGACTGAGGGGAGACAGAAAGAATGAAAAATGAAAGTTGCCAAAATTGAGAAAAGAAAGAGGATGGAACAATAACACAGAGGTATGGACAGAGGAGAGGAAAACCGAGCAGCATCTTCAACTGACATTAAAATCTCTCCTTAGTTGTTCACAGAGGTGGGACCAAGTCATTGTTTTGCAAGTCTCAAGTAAGTCTCAAGTCTTTATCCTCAAGTCACAAGTCAAGTCTCAAGTAATGTCAGGCAAGTCAGAGTCAAGTCTCAAGTCACTGGTGTAAAAGTCAGAGTAAAGTCACAAGTCTGAAACTTTGAATTTCAAGTCCTTTCGAGTCTTTAAAAAACAAAAACAACAAAAAAAAAGTTGCAGTTATATGGAAATGTAAATATTAGACCATGTGATTTTTAAATCTGTTTTTCTCAACACATGACAAAATAGTGAACTTAGAAAATATACACAAATTGTGAAATTGCACCTCTATAAAATGCAGCTCAATTAAACTTAGCTCCAAGAATAATTTTCACCGACAATTCTGAGATAAGCTGCATGTTATTCTTGGATGCGCTTGTAGGACCGGCTTTAAAATAGCATGACAAAAAAACTATACACATTAAAACCAAACAGTATCATCAACGTAGCCTGGACAACATTTGCTACTTAGATGAAGTCAGCTATCTCATTGTAGCAAAAGAGAACCTACCGTTCTTTATGCAACTTCAACTGTCGGACAAAGTTGGAAGTTGTTCCATCTCTGTCTGTGATTCTCTGCTTGCATGTTTTGCATATTGCATTTCGTTTTTTTGTTGACTATTTCATAGTTTATGTACCTGAAAAAAATAACTCCTTGCAGCATTTTTGAGCATTTTTTTTTTCTTCTTAAAAAAAAATCTGGTTAATTTGATTGGCTGTGCTACAGCTCATGCACACATACGTACGGAGTGTGGCTGGAATAAATGAATGAATGAATTGAATTAATGGTGCACATTTTCTATATAATATGTGTGTTAAATTTTAGAGATGGGGTGAAATATCAAGTCTTTTCAAGTAAACCGGTTCAAGTCCAATTCAAGTCCCAGGTCGTTGGTGTAAAAGTCCAAGTCAAGTCACAGTCTTAGAACATTTTTTCAAGTCAAGTCTAAAGTCATAAAATTAATGACTCGAGTCTGACTCGAGTCCAAGTCATGTGACTCGAGTGAGTCCACACCTCTGTTACAGCATGGTGTATTACCAATGTGACTGTGGTCCCAACTACCTGCTGGTCATTAACAAGCTCCCCCATGTATTTTTGGGCTGATCCTCCACCTTTTTCATGATCATTCTCACCCCATGTGGCAAAATCTTGTATGGACCTCCAGACTGGATTGATGGTCATTTTATATTTCTTCTATTTCTGAATAATCACATCAACAGTTTTCACCTCCTCACCAAGCTTGTTACTACAGTCTTGTCCTTGGCATCCTTTGACAGCTCTTTGGTCTTGTCCATGGTGGTGGACAGTCTAGAATAGTTGGGATCAAATACTTATTTCACTCAATGACGTGCAAATTAATTAAATGAAAAGATTTTATGTATGTATGTATTAGTCATTACACACTGTTCAGTTCTTTGCAAATGAATAAACCTATATATTTAGCCAGTAAAAGCTCAGTTTAAAAAGAAGACAGTGTATCACAATCTACAAGAAGAGGACAGACTGATACATGGAGAGGGGAATATACAGGAAATAGGCTAAAGTATGGAAGGCAATTTTGTTGAAGAGACAAAAATGCACACAAGCAAAAAGCCATGAGTGTGTGTTTCCCAGGGACATCAGGCTTTATACAGTCCATCATCACAGCAGGAGGAAAAGAAATCGCTCCTGCTAGAGGAAGTGCTAATGGCTCTGTGCTATGAGTGTGTCACTGTGTGTGCGTGTGTGTGTGTGTTTGCTGATTGATCGAACATGCCAAGTCCATCTCGGCACGTCCTAATGGGAGCTAGAGTGTGAAATTGCCAAAACAGAAAGCAGCAAATAATCAGAACAGACACACGGATTGAAACAAACACACACTGTCTTTTACCATCTACTCATCTTATACTTTCTCTTCATTCCTCCCTTTTACACACACACACACACACACACACACACACACACACACACACACACACACACACACACACACACACACACACACACACACACATTGTTTGTCTCCACTTTTTTCTGTAATTACTGGTATTTTTCATGGCTGCTACCCCCTTCAGTCCACTTCCTTCTTTACTCGGGGGAAAAGTAAATCTCTTTGTATCAGCACATTTTCTGTTAAGCACTAAATCACCGCACTCAAACATGCAGAAACAGGTACCAAAGCACATCACTGTCACGAACAGATCAATCATTAGGAAAAACTTAATTAGAGAGCTCTTATATTTGCTTTTTCCTCTTTCTCTGCAGTAATGTTTGTGTATGTGTTTCCAGGCATCTCCAGGCAGTAGCAGATACCTTCCCCATCTCACACTACAACCATGCATTTATAACAAAAGCGTCTGAGGTGTGTGTGTATGTGTGTGTGTGTGTGTGAGAGAGAGAGTTACATTTATCCACACAGTAACCAACTGTGTCCAAGCTTTCAGTTATTAAAATAAGCTCTTTATGCGTGTGTTCAAATGTTGAATTAAAGCTAGACAGTTCCTACAGCTCCTGTGGGAGCCTGTAAGTTATTTGCAGTGCCTCTGCTGTCTAGAGGGAGGTTATTTGCAGTGTTTTCTGGGTGAGGAAAAATAGGTCAATTGTTTTTATCAGAAAAGTCAGTGACTAAACAGCTTGGAGTAGCAGAAATTTTCAATGTTAGACTATTGTAGTTGATCACTATAATCCAAAAATATATCCAGATTCAAGACATCTGTGTATTAGCTAATGTACAGACAAATTTAAGACAACAGCCTGGAGGGATGAAGGCTGGATATATTCTTTTTAACTGGGTTGACGTAACAAGACCTGCAGACATAATCCATTATCCACAAATGAAGGGGAAAATATTTATTATTTTTAGCTCCAGATTCTTGGATTACGATAGAGTAACTTTGCATGATTCACAGTTCATAATAATCTTATACTGATTCTTTTTACTGATGATGAGCTGATTTCACCCAGTTCACCCTCTCTGTGATTTAACTTGCCTCACTTTAGAAAACCCTTTTCCTCATTGATGGCTTCAATGCAAACAAAAGAACAGAAGAGAAGGTTCGTGGGGCTACAGAGATGACCTATCTTTGATATCAAACAGAGCCAAGAATCAGTGGATTTATTGCAGTCTGAACCCTGACCTTTGATTCACATGTGCTGACCTCATTTTCTGAAATTTGGGCATCCATTACATAACGGTATATTTGTGAAAGAAAATATGGAAAATCACAACAGATCACCTTTAAACATACACTCGCTCAAATCCAATCATACATACACACATCACAAAAGCAACCAGGACCATCAAAGCAAAAGAAGAAGAATGAAAAATAAAATAATGAAAACAAACATGCAGAGCGATTAGAGCTCAATGAACCACACTTTTAACAGATGCAAATTAAGTGTGTATCTGAATGAAATCCAGACTATTTCAGCTTAATAGGTTCTGAATGCACATGATAGTGCGGAAAAATACCCCAATGACCACTTCTGCTTGTTTTAAAAATCCTAAATGACCTTCCCTGTCGATAAGAAGAGCTGCCAGTTCAGGGAACTCTGCAATTTGTAAGTGTTCGATATTCTCCAAGTAAGACCGACAGAACTACTTAGATGGATATAGACACTGGATGCTGCTATAGGGTGGTAGACAAGTATGAGCCAGTACTTATGGACCATGTACATGTGTGAACATGGCGGACATACCTGATGGCCAAGATAAACACATTCTAATCAGTTGAATATGGGACTGTGCAAAAACCCGTAAAGTGCATTGTGTAGAACAGAGACATTGAGCTAAGGAGAGCAAAGTCCTGAGATTTCAAATAGAGGGTGCAGGGTATGGAGAGAAAATACGCAGAGCTCTGGAGTTTGTACTCACAGTCGAGACAGGGCTTCATTCTTCTGAAAGAGCAGCTCTGGAAGCTGGCTGAGACGGTTTTTGTTCAGGCGACTGTGTGGACAAAAAAAAGACAAAGGAAAAAAAGCTATCATTTCCTGTGAAAGAAAACACTTGAATGGAAAATTAATTTGGTTTATACTTGTAAATGTCTTTGTAATGTGTTCTCACAGTCTTTCCAGCTCCTTCAGCTCATCAAACACTCCCTTCTCAATGTTACTGATCTGGTTTTCCATCAGATGACTGCAAGGAAACACTCACATTAAGATTCACTGTTTAAGCACATACTTTAAAAACAAATCAAGAGATATTAAATAACACAGTTTTCTATTTGATAAATTGGTAACACGCTTTAATCCTTCCTCGTAAAACATGAGTCTTGTTTGGTCGATCTCAGTCTGAGTATTGTGAAAATACAGTAGTTTTTCTACAAGGATATGTTCTGCCTTTGTTTAACTTAATCTTTAATTATGAGTGTGTTGATGAATTTGGGTAAAAAATAACATGTACATGAAAATAGAGTTTTATTTGTCAGCAGCTGAATATGTGGATGAGGCTTTGGTTTCAGACACTGGTTTTGAATCTGTCTGCACTTGAATCTGTATATTTGAGAAACATACTGCCGTCTTCCACCTCATATACCACTGCTGTATAGGGATGGATAAACGGTAGTGACCAGACCACATTTTGGTGCTTTATTTCGGTGCTGTATTTTGGTGCTTTTTTGTCATACACTTTGGATTCTAGCCAATCATTTTACCTTTGCAAGCACAGTAGGCGGGTCCAGGTATGTACGTTCTATTAGAGCAGAGCTACAGATTAAAAATGCCCGAGGCAAAGCGGTCAAAAGTCTGGCTGTACTTCACAGTAAAAGATGCAAACTCAGCAGCCTGCAACAAGTGCTTTAAGGTGATACTGTGCAAAAGAGGTAACACCTCGAATCTGATGAAACACCTGGCGACGTATAGCATTTTGTTAAAAGCCGAGAAATGCGCTGTATTGATAGCTTGCTGCAAGACCTCACACCGAGCACATCTACTGCGGGGTGATGCCTGTTATCGGACCCGGAGTTAACAACATCCCCCAAGAACCCGAAGAGGAGAGTCCTGGCCCCTAGCCCTGCCAGTGTAGCAGAAATGATGACGGATGATGATGGCAGCAGCAGCCGTTCTTCTCTGCGTGAGTAGCTTAATGTTGTTCGTGTGTAAGCTAACACACAAGAAAACAGCTAAAGGTTTTTGGACCAATTTTGTGTTCTCCATTCTTTAAGCACCAGTTTGAGCACCGTTTAAGCACCGGTACCGTTTCAAAAGTACCGGTTTGGTACTGGTATCGGATGAAACCTAAACGATACCCATCCCTACTGCTGTAACACTTTACCCTCCTGACAGCAGTACGCCCAGGGCTCCCAGTGGGCTGCTAATCTGTTCTGATCAGGTCTCCAGAGATATAATCAGTCCGGGACATGTCATCATGTCCATCACTGACACTCATTGCAGTTCTAGTCCTCAAGTTAACACAGGAAATTACTGCTCATGCAGTTTCTCCCCAAGGGCACAGTGCTTCCACGTCAAAGGGTCATAGATAAACCCTCCTTGTAGAAACTGACACCAGACAAGCACCTTATGTCAGCTTTACGTGGCACCACAGCTATGCTTCAGACCTCAAACAAGGACAGAAATGTGGGAAAGAATGTCGTAATAAATACAAGCTGTTGCCCTGTCAACAATGAGCCTGAAGGCAATGAAAGTAGAGAAGGAAATGGTGTGAAAGCCACTCTGGATGGGATGAATGCTTTAATTGTAACCCATAAAATATATCTATAAGAGTAAAGGCAGATATAACTCACAGGACTCGGAGGTGTTTGAGACCCGAGAAGTCTGTCTTGGTGATGACTGTCAGGTTGTTTCCATTCAGGTCTCTGGAAAACAAAAGAGAAAACAGCACATAAAGGAACTGCTGACATAAAGAAGTCAAACCTTTAAAAACATCAAAGAACATCTTAGGAACAGAGTGTAACTTATCAATTTCATTAACAAACTAATTATTTTGTTTGGAAGATAGATGCGTGCAACGATCCATTTTCTTCTGTTCAGCCAATTCACAGAGCCACGGGGGGCTGGAGGCTTCGGTTCCAGTCATCACAAATACGTATGAAACTGAAAAAGACATCTTGAGTGAAATATGTAAACAAGCTGGTTTGAAGGAATTTGAATTTGTTCCCCTGGCTGAAGTATGCAGATTCACACACAGAGGCGGGAACTAGAGACGGGCTAAGGTCCAGTTATGTTCTTAAAACACTTCTTCAGTGTGACAAAGTGCCCATTCCAGGAAGGCACAAATTAGTCACACAACTATCAAATCTGTTAAACACAACAGTTCTGTGCTGTACTCATTTTTACACCCAGGTTTTCAGTCTTTCCAAGAAGCCTTTCACACACATCTACTCAGTTCTATTCATGACAAATGACAAGAAACTATTATATAGAAATTAAATATTATAGAAACTTTTACTAAGTTCAGTCCAGTGTAAAAGTAAAGTGTGCGTGTTAGTCCCCATAGGGAAATAGTTCCTCTGCATTTAACCCATTCACCCAGTGAAGCAGTGGGCAGCCACCAGTCCAGCGCCCGGGGAGCAGCGTGTAGGGACGGTACCTTGCTCAGGGGTACCTCAGGGTAGCCGTTCAGTGGAGTCGAACCCCCGACCTTCCGATCAAATAAATAAATAACTAAATCAGAATCTTTCACTGTGTCTCGCCTGCTTGTTATGAAGGTTATATGCCACTGCACTGAGCGTTACAAACTGTGTTATCTACATTACAAAGAACACCTGCTGACTATGTGTAGGATTTGGCTGTTCAGCTGTCATAACTATTAGTTTGTACTAGATAAATGTTCACACATGTACTGACTTTGACTAGAATATAAATAGTGATGCTATAGTTCTATATTGTGTGCTTAACAGTTGGATCCGACAGGCAACCAGGCAGTAATTAAATTCAACTTTACTATAAGATATCGAGACTTTTCAGCCTTTTTTTGTTCTCTCAGTTGCTGATTATTTTGGCCAACTCAGTCTTACAAAATTCAGATGGAACTTGTTTCCTGTTCATATACTATTACTGTTATTTTTAACAAGTGTGGCTCTTGTTCAAGTCCAAAAAACTAGATCTTTTTTATTCACTCTATTAATATCCTAATACTGTGCAGCACTTTGTTGCTGCTCTTTGAAGTTATTTTCATTCACTTTAGTGTCAACAAAGTCTCCTCACTGGGAGTTCACTTTGAGGACAACCTTTTATTAAATTGTAAAAGGTTGTCCCTTGGAAAAAAATTGCTTTCTTCCAGATATTTGTTCAAATGCAACAGCTACTGTTTGACAAGCGAGTCCTCAGCTCACACGAGCATAGCCTTGAGCTGCTTTGCTCTACTGTTGCATCTGTTCCAAGTCACCCAAGGAGGTTTAGGTATGAACTGTCGCTGCTGTGTGTTACCTGATACTGAACTCATTTCAGGCACTCGTTTCAACACACTTGTAGAGGCTCTCTTAAATGGGAGGGGTTTAACCCTGTGACCTCATTATCTACTTTGATTGACATCTGTGAAGAAAGAAAGGGATGATGTCACTCTTCCCACGAGGCTTTGTGAAAGGACAAGTAAAATGAGATGTGTGTGTGTACCTGTGTATGTGTGTGCGTGCGTGTAGAGTGTCATGTTCCTGTGCTACTGTAATGGGTGGAGCAGAGCCTGACCTTGTCCTGTGCCTTATGAAAGAGAAAGAAAAACCAAGAGACAGTGGATGCTGTGGTTTGGGTGTGTGAACTGAAGCTACAGGCCACTCACAGAACTTTAACAAAAAGACCTGATGGAGTAGCAACGACAAAACTGCCCAAATGTCCATTAGTCAGCCGATGTTGGTCTCAGACTAAGCTTTAAATAGTTGTTTTTTGATCCTCACACTGCATTTTTTTTAGTTGAAGGTTCACATTAATGCAAATCTATACTGAAAAAATACTCAAAGTTTTCTTACTATCATAATTTCTTGTGTCCTTAATGACTATGAAAGGATCTGTGATGTGTTTACACATAAATGTGCAGTCTTCTTTCGGCACCCAAACAGTTTAAAACATGTAGCAGCATGCTGTAGCGGTCTAAATCAGTCTACGGGCAAGCAATGTAGCAAATGCTATGGCATTTTCCTGAGATTGACTGATTTCGTATTGAGGTGGCATAACTCCAAAAATGCCAATGTGGAAATCAAGCACTGAATTTTCCCCAGTAATTGTCCAGATTAGGACAAGACCACATCATGTGGCCCTCATTTGCTAGATTATGTCCACGCCTGGGACAGGCAGGATCGGCTTCTGGGAAAATTTTTGAAAGCCTCTCTCCTGTATAATGAAGACGATGAAGAATGTTAAACTGAGTTAAACCATGGCGAATGCAAAGGGAGGAAATATGTATACGATTCAAGCAAGATCTCCACTCATCATCAGATAAATCCACCACAATGTCTTTTTCCCAATTATTTTTTCCCAAGTAATAGGCCTTAAGCTCTGTATCAGTTTGTATATGATGGAGATTCTCCTTTTGCCAAAAGATCTATTTCCAAAATAGTATCCACTTGATTTTTAGAAGGTAGGTAGGGGAATAAAGGAAACAATGTTTTTGAAAAACTTCATATTTGCAGGTATTTAAACATATGTGAGCTGGGTATATTGTAATCTCTCATCAGAGCGTCAAAGGTGTTAAAAGTTTCTCCTGAAAATAAATTGTAAAAAAAACTTCAAACCATTATTATGCCAAATTTGGAATGCTTTATCTGAAATGGATGGCAACAAAGGGTTAAAAGCAAGAGGCAAAAATGTACTAACCTGTTGCAAACAGAAGTGCCTTCTGAATTGAAGCCATATTCGAATAATGTTCTTACAACTGGAATTGTTATTTTCTGTTTTTGATTTAGAGCTAGGGATGAGGTTAGGAGGGGAAGTGGATTAGACATCAGTTCCATTTTTACCCTCACCCTCGCTATTCTCATAAACATATTTCCAGTGCAATAGTTTGGTGATATTAGCCACCCAGTGTTAAAAGATAAAATTTGGCAACCCTAGCCCCCCAGCCTCTTTTGGTACTTCCAAATATGTTTTTTCCATTCTGGGATTTGAATTTTTCCAAATAAATGTTGCTATTAATCTGTCTAAATCTGTCTTAATCATTTGGAAAACATAGAGAAATTTTGGTAAGACTGCAATTTTAACTATATTAATTCTGCCTGCTAATGAGATTGGAAGTGTTGCCCATTTTTTAAAATCTTGTGATGTTTGTTCTAACAACGTGTCAAAATTATGAATCCGCAACTCCATCATCATATATATATATATATATATATATATAAGGAGCATAGTCTCCTCGAAGATATAATTTTTGTGGATGAGGTCATTTGAAGAGAAAGAGAGGGAAGAAAAAGCAGGGGATTGGCTATAAGAGAGGGAGGGAGGGGTGGATGGCAACAGGTCGAGGCAGGGGGTCCAGAATAATTCCCTGGATGTGTGTGAAATTACACTGACAGTTAAACGGCAAAGACGAACCAAGCATCAGGAAGCAGAGTGGCATATACAGTACAATGGTGATGATGATACCATTTTCACATGTATGGATGCTCAGAAAAACACCAAGGTAGAAATGATAAGGTGCTAAGTGTGAAAATGCTCATAATTTGTTTTTGTCTTTTTGTATAAGAAAAAGGAAAGGGACACGAGGGGAGAGACGAGCACAAATACAGCCTCAGTGATGCGTGGTTAATTGAGTTTTGTGCAGCATGTCGGGGTCAGGGGTCAGTTAAGCGACAGACTCCCCTCGAGTGGCGACTCTGCCAAACAATATCTCATTAAAGCAGAACGCGTCTCACACACACACACACACCATCACCGCCCTAATGGGCAATGAGGCAGTTGATCCGCTCAGCTCTGCTTTCCACTGTCACATCTGACATGGTAGGAGAGCAGTAATTGGGGCGACTTAATAAGACAATGAGATGGGGTATGTTTGGTGGATGGCGCGAACAATGTAAAGATATAAGATATATTAGAGTTCACTTTATGTCGTTGAATAGAAATACTGGCAAACTGTGAGAATGCCAGGAGTCAAAAACAAACATCTTAAGATTCATTTGAGCACACATCAGCGACTACAATACTCTTCACATTCTCCTCCTTCTGGCGCTCTACTTGAGTTTTTACACAGAGATTTTCTACTTTAAAAAAGTAACGTCTCCAACTACTCAAAAGTGGCTAAAAACTAAAAATTAATTTAAAAAGAAAAAAATATGACAAATAAGTAAATAAGAAGAATGGCAATACATACCAGTAAGCTTTGGTATAAAGCAGAAAACAATTAAAGAAATAAAACACAAACACTTAGACGTGCGCCCAAGCACAGGACCGTTAGATACATCTGAGCAGGCACTCGGCCAGTCGATGCAAATGGGTCATTTTAATCTGCTAGTCAACTGAGCATCCGTACAAGACGGAAGGGCCAGTGAAGTATCAAGCTACACACACCGAGCACAAACACAATCTTCCTCCTCACAAAATCACACACAGTCATTAGAGAGAGAGAGAGAGAGAGAGAGAGAGAGAGTAACAGCATACAGTCTAAACAGACTGGAATAAACAACAAGGAAATCTAAGACTTTTTCTGCTCCATCACCTGTTTACTAAACAACACTGCAATGCAGTCCCATCCTAAACCTCCATCTCATCGGGTTTCTTTGTTTGGAACTGTGGTGCAAAACTGTATTTAACTGAAACTGCATTTGTTTTGTTGACATCCACCTAGCCACGTCTCAGCCAAGGACCGACTTGTTTAATGGATGGAGTCCAGAAACGGAAAACAAATCAATCTCAAGTCAAATTTCACCCCAAATAATGGATGTGTCTAAATCTCTAAAGACTGCAGTTTACATTAAGTTTGTTTTGTTATTTCTGGTAAGTTTAAAACCACTGTCAACAAAGTGTCAGCATCAATCTCCGTTTACCATGACACACAGCAAAAGCAAGTTAACAGCTCCTAAATGTTGTATGTATTTTAACGAATGATTGATGGGGGGCGTCGAGAGGGTGTGGGTGTCATTTTAGTTTGAAAAATCGTGAAAACTTCAAATTTATAAAACTGTGTTTATTTGAAAGAAAGAAAGAAAGAAAGAAAGAAAGAAAGAAAGAAAGAAAGAAAGAAAGAAAGAAAGAAAGAAAGAAAAAGAAGTTGCAAACCAGTATGCAAACAGAAACTCTGTGCTTGTGTTTTTGTTATTTCTGCATCATCATAAAAGTGTTTTTGCAAGTGACTCCTAAAAGGTTGACTCTGTTCATCTGGATGTAGCATTTTCAGTGGGAGAAACGTTTCGTCACTATTCGAAGTGACATCTTCATTCTCAGCTGACTGCAGGTTTCCCCAATCTTATAAACAGTACATTTGCACAGTGACTGAAACCAGCACCACTGGACTGGGAGGTCAGTTCCTTGATCATTAATATGCAAATTATCATAACCACTGATCAATGGCCATGAGTGCCATTCACAGAGAGTTGGGGAATGGCTGCAATCACAACATTGTAAGATGGTGACAGATGTACCCTTAGGCCTCCTCCTTGATTCAAAGACGGTGTTTCCCTTTTCACGTATATGGCCTCCTTGACTCCGCGCTCCTTCCTGTCCAGGATGTGTACATCCTCATCATTGAAAGAGTGTCCACTGGCCTGTAAGTGTAAATAGACTGCGGTTGGGGAAACCTCCAGTCAGCTGAGACTGAAGAAGTCATGTGGATCAGCGATGAAATGTTTCTCCCACTGAAAATGCTACGTCCAGATGAACCGAATCAGCCTTTTGGAATTTACTTACCTGGATGATTGAGCTGCATCAAGATATTGCAACTGACTAGTCATGTCTGAGTATTCAGTTAGCATTAGCCAATAAAGTCAGCA